>NC_064758.1:39601012-40801012 GCF_011397635.1 Epinephelus fuscoguttatus | reverse complement strand
CCACTGGCCAACAGTCCAGTCCTTCTTCTCCTTGGCCCAGTTGAGACGCTTCCTACGTTGGCTCAGGCTCAGAAGTGGCTTGACCCGAGAAACCCGACAGTTGTAGCCCATCTCCTGGATGCGTCTAAATGTGGTGGTTTTTGAAGCTGTGACTCCCGCCTCATTCCACTCTTTCTGGATCTCTGCCAGATTCTTGAATCTTCTCTGTTTGATAATCCGCTGAAGCCCACGGTCATCTCTTTTGCTGGTGCATCTTCTCCTGCCACATTTTGCCCTTCCACTAGACTTTCCGTTGATATGCTTGGACACAGCACTCTGTGAACAGCCAGCCTCCTTAGCTATGAACTTTTGTGGCTTACCCATCCTATGGAGGGTATCAATGATGGTCTTCTGGCCAGTTGTCAAGTCTGCAGTCTTCCCCATATTGAACTGAACTGAGACAATTGAACCAAACTGAAGCAATTTAATGACACCTGGGGAAACCTGTGCAGGTGCTTTGAGTTTAGTAGATGATTAGTGTGTGACACTCAGTTTAAAACATTCATGCCCTGCAAAATTTGGGCTGATTTCTTCACAGTATTCTAATTTTTTGAATTCCTGTTTTCGTGGGTTTTATGAGCTGGAAGCCCAAATTATGTAAAAATAAACAAATAAATACTTGAAATCGTTTAAATTGTGGGCCCTGAATCTATAAACTATGAAAGTTTAACTTTTTGAATGGAATTATGGAAATGAAACAACTTTTCCATGATATTCTAATTTTTTGGAAAGGGTCTGTATATAGAATCTCCATGGCTCAAAAATGCAGAATAAAAAGTTTAATAAGTTTTACAGATTTCTCTTTTACAGTGGTGGTCTATGGGATTAACACTTTTTTGGCCATTTTTTCCGCTGCAATACTGTGAGTGGCCATTGGGAAAATTTGCTGCTTGGCTGACTGGCTCTTGGGGACCTGGAAAATTCCCGTAGACCTCCATGTTAAAATGACCAACTTTCCAACTTTACAGCGTGGTACAAAAAATTGTGTAGGTCTTTATAGCTAATTTTCCTGTTTATGACAACTGTATGGGGGGGGGGATATTTTTATTACTCAGTTGTTTACATTTTATTCCACCCCTCACTTCCACACAGCACCAGCCTATCATCCAAATATGGTCCATTCTAGCTCCAAAATATTAATATGCCATTGGACAAAATGCCATACTTGAGTCTTCAAACTGGCAGTCCACAAACCTATGGGTGATGTCATGGTAGCTATGTCCATTATTTTGTATAGTTTGTATGTTTTGTTGTTGTGATTTTGCATTTCATAGGATAGCAAAAGAACGGCCTCTGCCGTACTCTGCCTCTGATTGGTTTACCTTGGCATTCATACTCAAACACAAACCAATCCAGCCAACAAAAGCAACAAGTACTAGCCAAGTATAGGCAGAGTAGGGCAGGTCATTCCTTCACAATCCTTATAAACACAAATCAAATTTTTCCCTCAAAGATCAGCACTGTTGGGTGGCTTGCTATTGGTTAACAGTGCAAATTCACAGGACAAAGATCACCAAAAGTGGACTCAACATGACAGTGGCCACATGTGCCCAATCCACAGCGAGTCATTTGGATTTGATTTATTGATTTATTGATTTATTTTTCTGCAGTGTTTAAATGCTGTGATGTCTTGGCCTTCCCTCTCAAAATCAAATCTGGTTTATCAGGACTGTGTGGTGTTGTTTTATCAGATGTGATTGACCTTGCTAGCAGCAACCAAACGGCTGTCATCAGATTTTGACCCAGATCTTGCCAATCTAAAACTGGTGCTGTAAAGCTAAGCAAACGTGTGTGCATGTAGGATCCCATCACTGATTGATAAAATAGTTTTCTAGGACCTTTTTAAAGCTTGTGTACCTTGTTTCTGCCGCTCTCACAGGACTGCAGGCTGGCCAGGATCTGGCTCTCTATGGCCGTCACCCACGAGTCCCGGTCCTCCAGGCTCTGAGCCTCGAAATGCCACGTCTGCCCGGTGAACGACACTATGATAAAGTCTGCATTCTCTTCCTCTGCGAGTAGAAGGGAAACAAGTAAACACTCAAGTAAGATTTGCATGTGAACAGACATTTAGTTAACAGTGGATTAGTATGATGGACATTTTGAATCCAGACTCGGTGAGGGTTGTACAAAAAAATCAAATGCAAAACAACAAAAGACAGCTGTTTGATGGAAAGTGAGAACAGAAAAATCTTTGGGTATTACAATGAAAACAAGTCGAATGAGCAACTCAAGCTTGGGATGTCAGACACACTGAGGAGGATAACAGACAGAGAAAAGATATTGTATGTAAATCAGAGCACAAGCTGATTCAGCTCCATCACCCTCACTTGTTACCTGTCTTATTAATGTTTCTCAAGCTACCAAAGCTCTTTAATTTCCACATTTTGCGTTTGGCTGCGGAGCGAGAGATAAGCACAGGAGAGGAAAAAGAAGAGAAACACAGAGAGACAAGGACGACAAGTGTTAAGAAAAGGCAGTTAAAAATGTTCAGAGGAGGACAAACACTAATCTATATCCTCACTGAAGAGACAGAGGTAGAAAATAGAGGCATCAGAAAAAGGAAAATTGTGTAGGAATATGTAAATAATGTGAATATGTAAACATCATTATTTTGATGAGTTCAAGTTGTTTATAATAACAAATGCTGTTCTCAGAAACGCAGCCTCAAAAACATACTTTAATCTTTTATTAATGAATTAATTTTCTATTGATGCGCTAAAAAACCCTGGCGCTTTTAACCACTCACTATAATATCTGTGTATTTGTATATTTACGCAGTCAGCATAACAACACATAACATTTGAAAAACACAAACTGAATCTCTGGGTGGAGTTACCTTCGGCCTGCCCGACAGCTGCATCTCCTTTCTGATTCATGCTCTTCTTCCTCCTGTTCTTCTTCCTGTCGCTCATGGGAGATGCCTGTCCGGGGTCTTTTCCAGCAAAAGGACTGGCTGCTCCTTCAAGGGCATCTGACGTGTGGTGCGAAAGAAACAAATCATGTATACACACTGTATGTATGACAGCATTGAATTCAGCCTCAGTAGAGCTTAAAGGGGAACACCACCTAAATTAAGTTAATTAATATGTTACCTCCATGGCCTAAGGAAGTTTAGTCAATATCCATGACCATGATTCACTCTCCCTCAAAGCCAGAAACCAGAGAAGAAACTTGTGATGTCATTAAGTATAAATGGGAGCCTGATTTTGTGGACCCACAGAATGTTTGTTTCCTTTTTATACCCAAATGACCTTTATGATATAGTAATGTTCCAGGCTGTTCTCATGCACTGTTTGTACATTTACCTACCAAAAGTAATGCTGCAAAATTCTTACATATCCTTGATCCCAGTTCAGACCACTGCACTGCCATTGTTGGGCTTGGGAGAGTGTTGTACATGTTTATCAATATTTTTGGAAAGTCTTAGACTATAGGAATAACGTGTGAATTTTTAAAATGGGCGTACCTCACATGTTTTTGAGCCTGTGGCAATGACTGAACAGTTTTTAGTTCCTGTTATACGTACCAACACTTTGTGCTTTGGTGGATAGTGAGGAGGGGCAGCGTTGAAGTCCTCTGTCTCCTCCTTGAGGTGACAGACCGCCGGACCGATCATCGACCACAGACAGAGTGGCTGGACACAACTGAGGAACTGACAGCGAAAAAAGGAAGTGAACAGTTTATATACAGCATGTCATATTTATATGATGTACAAAAACGAAATCCTCTCAGTCGACTTATTTTATTAGTCAACTGTCTTTATATATCAAGTTTCTCCTCCTTAATGGTGCTGTTGTAACTGATGTAGATCCTCTGTAGATGCTTGTGAAGCTCAGAGACTTGATATACAAACATTAAATTTTCCAAGCACATGCAGTGGGACACATTTATATTGTAAGTCAGGAAAAAGGAGTTGGAATTATTAACTTTAAACTTGGATTGCAGCAATAGAACCGACTTGTTTGTGAGTGACACATCACCAATAGGGAAGTCAGGGAGTATTTAGAGATGGACGAACATGATGTTGGTTTTGGTCTTTTCACTGGTTTTGTTAATGGTAGGAAAAATATATAATAATGCTAGTGTTCTTCTTTAAATGAAAGGCTCGGTGACATGTGCACAAGAACAAGTACCTGTGCTGGTGCTCTCAGCGGCTGCCGGCTCCTTGCTCAGCCCGTTGACTCCAGGTACAGCGCCAGGGGGGACAGGTGAGGGCCCCGCAGGAGCGACGGCTCTCGGAGGACGTTTCCCGGGAACTTTAACCGTCACACGCAGCAGGTCGATCTCCTTTCCGTGGATGTTCTGTGTGTAGTCCTGAAACAGACAACATGTCACACATATTAGACACTGTCACCAGGAACACAGATGAACAAGACTGTGTAACAGTTAGAAAAAGTCAGTCTTCCTACTGCAAATTAGAGGATGTATAAATTGGTGGGTGAACAAAACTTTGCTGCTACAACCTGATATCATAGCAAACTTAGTACATAAACTCAAGTACTGTAATTTTGCAATTTTTGGGTACTTTTACTTGAGTATTTAAAGTTTGTGCTGCTTTATACTTGTACTCAACAACATTTTAGAGGCTAATATTTTACTTTTCACTCCACCACATTTATCTTTCATCTTAACTTACTGCACAGATTAAGATTTTGCAAACAAACGTGATCAAATAAAAATATGACACTGAGCTATAGATTAAACATAGAGATAAAAAGTACTCAGATCTTTTACTTGAGTAAAACTACTAATACCACAGAGTAGAAATACTCTGGTTACAAGAAAAAACCCTGCATTCAGACTTTTACATTAGTATAAGTACAAAAGTATCATCACTAAAATATACTTAAAGTACCAAAAGTAAAAGTATTCATTATACAGAAAAGCCAATTTCATGATTATCTCTATATAATATTACAGGATTATAGTACTGTTGCATTAATGTGCATTAAGCTTGTAAAATTGAGGCTAAGGATCAAGAATCTTATCTCAACCTGTAATAATGCAAAAAGATAGATATTTGCCCCTGAAATGTAGTGAAGTCGAAGTATACCGTACCATAAATTGGAAGTATTCAAGTACAAGTACCTAAAAATTGTACGTCAGTAAAGTACTTGAGCAAATGCACATGGCTACACTGCACTACGGGCGGTGCAGGAAACTCAATCACAAATATAAATGTCAATAGTGCGTAAAAGTTTTAAAGTGATCTCTGCAGCTTTGTATTGAAAATCACTGAAGCTGAAACTGTAGTTAAATCTAAAAAGCTGCAGATTCTGTTTTCTCCACAGTGAAAACTCTTCATCCTTCACTGTGTGTTTCAGTGCTGCATCGATCTGTCCTGTGGTGTTCTCTTACACTGGAGCTGGAGTGGTAAGACAGCGTGCCATTGTTGGACAGGGTGACGTATTTCTTCTTCCACTCTTTATTCAGAGAGCTGCCGCTTCTCTTCCACAGGATGCTCTGTCAAAAACAACAAGCAGGGTCACTGCACTCACTCGCAACACACCACGCTCTGAATCTGCCTAAATTTAGAGCTGAGACAATTTCTTCAAAGTGTAAAGTGCTCTGACAACAATAGCTGAAAGCACAGTATAAATAGAACACCCTTGAGAAAGGTTGAAACTGATTTTTTTTTTTCCTGGCTGCTTATGTAAGATGAAATAAATAGTTTGTTCCCACCTTGTTGCTGAAGAGGGAATTTGTACACATTACTGGGCTGCGAGCAAACTGATGCATCATTGAAAATTCAGTTTATCTTGTGTTCTGTTTTGTGATGTTAAGCAAACCTGTTTGATGGGAACGCCCCGCACGCTGCTCAGGTCTCCTTTAGTATCACCGGATTTTTTATCTGTGTCCCGATTCTGAAATGAAAAGTGTTTGTTTAATGAGAGCAGGAGATTCATATGAAAGTCCATCTCTGCCAGTGTGATGACAAAAACATCCTGTAGTCATTATAATGAGAGGCTTTCGCAAAAGAAATTAGTTACTATCTCAAAATAATGTCAGGAAATCAGGAAAGAAACCATTTGCAAATGTTTATTTGTCCAGACAGGGTTATTATATACTGAAGATATTTTTGGGGACTGTAGTTTGTTGTCGTTCCAGGAAAACACATCTAAATTTAATGTTCTTATTTCTTATATTTACATTTAAGATTATCTCTCATGACATATGGTGGTGTGCCACGGCAGTTTTTCCTGAATAATTGTGGTTTGTTTTGTTTTTGAAGATTATATAATCATTTACTTTGGGTAACTACTGATGTACTGCAAGTAAAGAACACCTGGGATAGAAAGCTTATGAAAATTATTATTTATAAAAATTTAGCACACCAGTCGATTCATCTCAACGTTATTCAGAGGACCTATGCTGCGACTTATAAACTTTATAAAATGCGTGTAGTTTCCTCCTATATCTTCACTTTTTGTTCTTTTAATGCCCCAGTACATTTTTACATGTGTTTTGTGACTGTCCCCTTATTGCTACGATTTGGAAATTTGTTAATGATTCTTAATCAGATTTGACTGGTTCAGCTATGATCCAAACTGATTTCTCTGCCTTCTAAATGACCATTCATGCTTTGGTCCTAATCAATATAGGCTATTGTTCTGAGGCTTTACAGCTGCAAAAAAGACAATTTTGCGAATGTGGTATACTTTAAGTCTTTCTTTGTGGTTCCACTGGATTCTGGCCTTTAATAAAACAGAAAAATTCAAATTTACAACAGCGAAGATTAATAGAGAGCGCCTTAAGGGTGCTGTCAGACCTAGAGTCGTCTCCTTTGGTCCGAATCAGGGACCAATTTTATTACTAAGTTGTATAATTGCCTAGAGTTGGTTCATGTTCTTACGGCAGCATTTACAAGAGGACCAGATCAAATGCCTTGTGTGAGAAAGCTGCTCTTGATTGGTCAGAATTTCCATGTGGGAAAAATCCAGGAAGTAAAGCAAACGTTGAAGAAGAGTACACTTGCAAGATAAATGTGACACTTTCTAATGTCACAATGGAGGGACAACTACGCAGGTTGATTTTAGCGCTGCTCATCGTGGACTATATTGCTGTCATTGTTCATTTTAGTCAAACCATACAGTTTGAAAACGAGGCGCGGCTCCAACTAGAAAACAATGTTTTGATGCATTGGATGTGCTGAATGTGCATATTAAGGCAGTACAGGAGGAGGTGCACATTAATAATCCTCCAGGACTGTAACATGCTCATGTTTAACCCAAACAATGTGTCATGTGACTGCAGTTGCTTCACATCCAGGTCAGAACACCTTCTCACCACAAACCAACCGCACCAGAGTTCGTTTGTAACCGGACTGAGACCACCTCTTCAAGAAGGTCTCGGTCTGTTTGTTTTGGTGCACACCTGAGTGTGATTGCTGTGTTCACACCTGCCAAATGAACCGCACTGAGGGAGCAAAGGAACGTAAGTTTGATTGAACTGAACCAAACAGGGCTCATGTGAAACCAACCTAAGACAAGGGGCATGGATGGATATCACAGCTGCCCTTGGTGGTCTATAGACTTAAATGCTTTAACCTCATCTACAGCCTTCCTTATCTCAAAATAATGACACAATTACTATTTCACAAAGTCATTCATTTGTTTTCCTACAAAAAGTAACATGCCCAAATTCTTACATATCCCACATAAACTTTTTCAACATAATGAGAAAATTCTCAACATAATGACATTAGTTTGAGATGTTAAGTGAATATTTTGTTAGACTAAGTCATTCTTTTGAAATACTATGTTGTTATTTTGAGATACTGACTCATAATTTCGTGAGAGTTTCTCATCATAATGTCTTACAGGATTATTTTTTTCCATCTCACTGGGGGAAATGGGTTTCCATAGATTTCAGCTGAGAGTTTCAGACATGGAGCTGAATGGTGTGAAATGATAGTGAGAGATGACAGGAGACTGAAAGGTGTGAGACGCTCCACGGTTGGCAACAACTGACCTTGAAGAGGGAGGGCCGTCTGGGGATGGTCTTCAGCTGACGTGAGTTGACACTACCTCCCCCCTCTCCCTGTGCAACCCGCAGGTCCCTGTGACCGATCACAGGGGTGGAGGGGAGGGAGTAGGCGTAGCCACAACTCGGGCCATTACTGGCCTGAGCAGAGGAGTGAGGGTGGGGGAGGAGGACAGTTGGGTCAGGAGGTCAGGAGGATGGGAATGGAGGCGTGAGGGAAAAGATGGAGAGAGTGAGAATGAGCTGGACAATGAAAAACAGGTGAAATAAATTCACAAAAAGTGGGTGATGATTGACGGCATGAATTTTTTAGCCGTCGATCATTGTGAACGAGGGAAACGTGATACTAATGGAGCTGAGATGGATGTGGAGGGAGTGATGGAGCGTCTTGGAGATGGCATTTAAAATGAGATTTCAGTTTGATAGATGATTTTAACTTTATAATGCATGTAACTCTGCCCAGAGAGAGTGTCACATTCTCACTTTGAATCCTAAAATCTTACTTGAGTCACGTTTTAAAAGAACTACATGTATTTGTTTCCATTGAATACCTTTTTAAAGAGATAATTATGTCTCTTTTATTCATCAGTACTGGAATATGCAGGGAAAAAAAGAGTGTATTGGCATCAGGACGACTAAAAAAAAAAATGCTCCAGAAGCAGAAAATGTGAAAAAGTATGTTAATTTAGAAAACAACACCAGCATGGCAACGGCAGAAGACTTGCATCTGTGGCCTATTTTTATCAGGTCTTATGTAATATCTGTCTAGACTGGGAAAAGATTGTGTTTACCCAAACAAAAGAACAATAACAACCTGAATGTGTTAATAATCAGCGCTCTAATATCAGCAGAAATATTCAGGAGAAATTTCCTATGTGTGAATCTGTGCAAGACAGGGCAGTTAGATTTATTCTGGGTATGAGCAAAACTTGTCTGTACAGTGGGAGATGTGTGAGGTCACTAGTGGATATGTGTCTCCATTTTTTTGCGGTTTCAATTATGTGTTTTTAGACGTTTGAATCTGGGGTGCCGTCAGCCTTCATTAGGTGGAGTTGTGCTGCTACCCTCTCTCCCCTTGGATCTCTGCAAGTGATGTGGGGACTCTAAAACTTCACCTGAGCCTCCCTCGGCATATGGGCGAGTAGATAATGGCTGAATTTTCATTTTTGGGTGCACTATCCCTTTAAGTAAGTGCCTCAAAATTAAGTAGAGGTACTTGAGTAAATGCATTTAGTCACTGTATAATAGTGTCAAGTATATCAGATATTTTATTTTTAGCTTTGTTACCAGAAGATGTCTTGTTATATTTTTCATGTTTTCACATACAGTATAACAGTGTCTTGTAATCCCATTTGGGATGAGCCACGTGTTTGCCACAGACATACACACAAACTACAGCTGTTAGATGAGGTACCTGTCCAGGAAACGATGCTGATCCTGGTGTGGAGCCTCCAGAGTGACTGGGAGAGTTGGGAAGAGACTTGCAGGCCTGCAGTGCCGCCTGCTTCTTCTGAGCTACAATCTTCTGGGCAGCTGGAAAACACACACCAGATGTTAAACTAATAGTAGTTTCTCCTTTATGGTGAGCCAGGCCTTTCCTCCTGTGTTTTAACAGATAAAATTTTAGTCAGCTCACCCTCTGAAAACACTCGGTCGACGTTGAACCCGTAGGTCGCGCAGGTCTCATAAAACAGCGAGTGACGCACATCGATACACAGCTGTCTGGCTCTCTGATCCTCAATCACACGAGGGTTGGTGCTACTGATTTTATCTGGAGGAAAACAAACAAGATCAGTGAATGGAAAACTGCAAACTAGGATAAAAACTGTACTATAAAGGAGCTATATGACACAGTCTTGTTGTTGTAGTTTGCTTCTAGCACTGTTATTCTAAGCTGATGTTTTCTTTACCGATTAATCTGGTGCTTATTTTCTTGATTAATCAATTAATTGTTTACTCTACATGTGGAAAAAACAAATCAAAACAAAAAAGCCTTTGGTGTTGTCCTTAAATTGCTTTTATTTTGTTAGGTTAGTATTCTCTTAACTCCCACTTATAATTAATGCAATTAATGTAACGGTCATTAAGACATGTTGTCTTTATGTTGTTCACAACTCATGAGAAGACTATCATGAGAAACTATCTTAAAATGTTTTACAGTGTACTGTATGTGACATGTCCTCCATGATTTAATCGCAGAGTAAATCTACACGGCTGTGACGACTCGTGTGCTGACCTTGGGTGCCGACCACTATGACTGGGATGTCCGTGCGGTGTGCGCTCAGCTGGCTGTAGAGCTGGTAGAGCTCCTGGAAGCTGCCCTCATTCTCCAGACTGAAGACCAGGATCACTGCGTCAACCCAGCTGCTGAACTGAAGGAGGGAGAAGATGATGGATGATGAAGTCTGCAGGTATTACAGCTTTGCACACTGACTGTCTCTCTCTCTCTCTCTCTCTCTCTCTCTCTCTCTCTCTCTCTCTCTCACACACACACACACGAAGAAGCACCTGTGCGTCGGGTGGTCCAGCCTCTTCCCGGATCAGTAATAAATGACTCTGTCCGTCCACCAGCACTTCCTTTTTATACCTGCCACCTGACCGGGACAGTGACAGACAAGTTATTCAGCAGGGTGACAGATGGAGGAAGAAGCCATCGCATATCAGCCCGCATAAAAAATTTCCCCTAACAAAAACAATTTGATGTGACACTCAGAAGCAAGAAGCCAAAGATATATTTTGTTTATATGAGTTAATATTTAAAACTGAAAACAAGTTTAAACCAGCAGTAAACAAACAACTACTTAATGACTTAATCAGCAGAGGTTTCTTCCTCCCAAAAACAAACTGACCAGGTGATTGAAACTGCTAAAAAAACTTGTTACAAATCAATGTTCGACTCATCGCAGACATGCCGCTAACCTAGCACATGGACCCAGATTGTCTGCAGAGGGCTCTTCCTCTCCAAAACAAATGTACCAGGCAGTTTAAACTGGTAATTGCACTGAATAAAGTCATATTTTTCAGACGCGTTTCACACAAAGGGACTGTTAATTGCGGTGAATGACATGGAAACACAAATGGCCCTATCTAGAGCTAGTGTTTGGTTTGTCCGTACTTAGCTACTGTAAAAACATGGCGGACTCTGTGGACGAGGACTCGCTCTTTATGTAGATATAAACAGCTCGACGACAATTCTTATTTTCAGGCGATTATTCACTAAAGAAAACATAGTTATTATTTTATATTCCAACTCTGCCAATATATCCTCCTAAATGCTATACGCTGGACCTTTAAAGTATCAAAAGTTAAAGTATTCGATGCAGAAAAAAGCTTCTATAGTATTATATATTATATCATTAGATTATTATTATGACTAGTTTCATGATTATGGATTAATCTGCTGATTGTTTTCTCCATTAATCGATTTATTGTTTGGTGTGTAAAAAATCCTGAATATAGTGAGAAATGCCATCACAGTGACCCAGATCCCAAAGTCACACCTTCACAATGTTTGTTTTGTCCAACCAACAGTCCAAACCTCAACATTATTAAAAGGAAATTCAACGTTGAAATGCATAGTTTGCACATTTGCACATTTTTTTCCACATTTTTGTCAGTCAGTTAACTTATCAATTGTTTAGTTGTACATTTTTATATATTTTGTATGCAAAAATCTTAATTTGTTAAGTACCTAAAGCTGTCAGATAAATGTAGTGGAGTAAAAAGTGCAGTATTTCCCTCTGAGATGTAGTGGAGTAGAAGTATAAAGTGGCATGAAAAAAGAAAAGTACATCTACGTCACGTTTTGTACTAAGTACAGTACTGATCTAAATGTATTCAGTTACGTTCCTCCTCTGTAGAGGACACACGATACAGAGGATGTGTTTAATGTTTCTTACCATCAGGCTTCTCAAGTGCAACATAACTGCCCGTGATGTATTTATTCACCAGCGCTGACTTCCCGCTTTTAAGACTTCCCAGAATGCCCTGAGAGAAGAGGGAAGGAAATACAACACCATGAAGTTTATTCAGGGTCAGCGTGCACGTTCGACCACATTGTGATGCCTCAAATATAACTCTCAGACTGAATTTAAACACACAGTTCCTCTATAAAATTTGTTTTTGTTCTGTTCAGTCATGATTAGTCATCAGTCTGTCAGCAGATCTAGAATTTCTGCCATTAGACTGCCTTAATGTTTATTTCATCCATATATGGAAATATAAATGGTGTAGAGTATTCAGATACTCTCAAGTAGCAATATCATATTAGAAAAATATAATATGACAAGGAAAAGTACTGCATTTAAAATATTTTTTATGTACATAAATATAGTATCATCAGTAAAAATGTACTTAAAAATTAAAAAAAAAAAATCATCACTAAGTGGCCACTTTATTAGGTACACCTGTACAGTCTGCCTGCCATAACATCTATAAGTTTTTGTTGACATTTTCTCAAATGTGTAAATTAATTTATATGTTAATAGTTAAAGGTTGTGTTGTACAGTAACAACATTATGTGGGGAGATGTTTATTAAGTTTTGTTCTTCTTATTTACACCTCTGTAGTTGGGTACAGTCCAAAGTTAGTGCAGACTTTAACCAAATTTATGGAAAATCTGCTGAAGAAAACGGGAAAATAGGTGAATATTGGGAGTCGTTTCGTTGAGATAAGCAGTAGGTGGCGCTAATCCTGGTGTACATGAGATGACACAATTTAAAGAGCGCCAGTCAAACCTTGAACAAAGAAATATAGTAGACGTATAATAACGGAGGGCACAGTGGACAATGGAAAGAGAGTTTTGAACTAATATTACAGCCCTGTGTGCAGACTTAAGATCTTAAAAGCCTCCAGAGATGACAAAGAACGCCATGACTGTGCATCACAATGTAAGTCATCATTTATTTGCTGAATCTGTTTCTATCATCACATTTGCCTTTTATTAATACACCAACTTTTCAACCTCCCCAAGCGTGATAACTTTTGTTTTTTTTGTCAATTGAAAAATGTCGCTAAAAGAATGGGATGGAAACACACCCCATGACAGTGTGGACATAAAAAGCATCATTAAATCAGACTTCATGGTAGAAAAGTTGCATTAGACTGTATAGGTGTACCTAATAAAGTGGTCACTGAATATATAATATAATATAAGACTCAAGGATATTATTATTGCTGATGCATTAACACCTCAGCAGCATTTTAATTTGGTCAAAATGGAGCCAATTATAACAACTTCATACACTAGTGAGTAGTTTAATCTGTAGCAATTAATCATATTTAACAAGTTGATCATATATTTGAGGGCTTTATTTGCAAAAATGGATATTTCTGTTCTTATTTTTTCTCCTAAATCATGTTTTTTGTGAGAATAACATTAAACTGGTGTTGGTTTACTCATTTTAAGAGTAACTGCAGCTGTCAAATAAATGTGGCGTGATAAAAACGACAGTATTTCACTCTGAAATGTTGAGCAGTGCAAGAATAAAGTGGCAGAAAATTGTAATAGTCTAATAAAAACATTATAACTTAAAAGACTTTTCTAATAAAGTGGCACAATTCCGCTTAAATAAAATCCTTCTGTCTCTGATGCAGGTGTGTACTGGTTATGAGTGGTACTGTAACTAGTACACTTTTTGTCTCACCAGTCTGAGCTCTGGGATGGATCTGCTCAGGGTCCACTCCTGGCTGTTGGCAATGTTTACTAAAGAGAAAGAGAGAGACAGAGATAAACAGTCAGTGACGCAGAGACGCAGAGAGAGATTCATCATTTTGATCATGTACAGTAAAAAAGGGCAGCCATCATAACGGTCTGTAGGAGAGCAATAAATCACACAGCTGCTGCGCCATAAGCACACGTGTGGCCTCGCAGGTCGCCTTAATGAATATAACCTTTCAGTCACGACGGGGGAATCCAACAAGATGCAGCCGCAACACTCGTTATCCACTTTGCTCCCCTTGTGCATTAAATGACGGGCAGCTGTGAGTTACGCTGGCCTTTACTGGATGCTTCAGTTCAGCTGCCATTCAAACACTCAAAGACTCGTCTGTGGATATGAACCGGATCTCCCCTCTGAACGAGAGCTGCTACTAACAATTACTTTTTTTGATTCTTGGGTTAACCTCTTGACCATGATGTGTCAAAAAATAGCAGAAAAGACCCGTCACAGTTTGATCGAGGTGACCAACCAATGGTCCAAAACCCACAGATGTTCAGTATGCAGTGATATAAAACAGAACAAATCCTCACATTGAAGAAGCTGGAACCAGATAATGTTTGTCATTTTTGGCTGCATGCGGTTTGCTGGCACTTGTTTGCCTTTTTTTTTTATCTTCCTTCTTTGTAGCTCAGAAGGTGATTATCATATCACAAGCAACCTCTTAAACAATTACATAACATAACACAGCCTAAACTCACCAACATATTGAAAGGAAATACACCAAACTTCATGTTCTGCATGACCTTCATCCCTTTCCTAACAGCACAACTACATCATCTTTAATCTCTGTCATTAACCTTTATTGTTGTTAATCATTTCACTACGTATGTGTGTTTCCCCAGAGGGGAAATTCAGGTGTTGCAGCAGCACTAGAATAGAACAGAATTATGATGTAAATTGACAGTGGTAGTTAATACCGCCCAGTCGCCAGAAGAAGAATGTTGGCGTTACTGGTTTCTGCATACATTTGTGCATTTCATACCTGTTATCACCATTTCTAAAGTGACATAACATATAACCTGACATTGTCATAGGGAGGTGAAGGGGACAGTGGAATCTGCAGACCACTGCTCGAGACCAACAAACAACAAAACCAGACATCAGCCAAGATTGTGCCACTAAAACCGGCTATTTTACACCAAAATATGATCTTTACCTAACCGTCACCAACTTGTATTTGTAAATGTCACCACACATTAATTCCAGTGTTGTTAAAGTTTTGAACTTATCCACTATATAATAATATATAAATGTAACATATCCATGGTTTACAGTAACATACAGTGCCAACATTTATTCTGGTGATTGGGTTGGGTTAATAGCAGCGAGTCAGTAAGTCTAGTCTAGTCTAATTAGTGTACACCAGTACACCAATATATAATGTGATTAATAATACTTAGTGTTGTCTGTATTAATATAACAACATAACAGAAATATATTATATACTATATGATGTAGTAAGACAGTAATACAGTATAACACATTACCATGATATAGTACAGTATAGCATAGTGTGGGATATAAGATATAGAATAAGGTGCAATCTAATAATAGTATAACACACTTTACTATCAAAGGAAAGTATTAAGTCTAAATTAGCATATCTTAGCATAACTAGCATTCATTAATATGTTGTAACACAATGTGACTTCTCTGTATTGGGCTATTTATGATTGTTTGCTACTTTAAATTTGTAGCGTTGGCAATGAAAGTAAATGGTAAATGGCCCTGCACTTGTATAGCACCTAGTCTAGTCCTCTGACCATGTAAAGCACTTTAACACTACATGTCGCATTCACCTAATCACACACTTAGGTTGAACAAACATCCTCTTTTGCCCGGACATGTCCACTTTTCACGTCCTGTCCGGGGGGTGTTTATAAATTGATGATAATGTCTGGTTTTCCTTGTGTGTGTGTGTGTGTGTGTGTGTGTGTGTGTGTGTGTGTGTGTGTTAGAGTCCAGCACAGGCCGCATATTTCTGTCCGAACCCGACAGTCGCTCTGTTTTGTTATGTCTGAAACCGAACCGACCCCGACATTATTTAATGACTAAAGCAAGAGTTTGTGTCACACAGTTGTTATGGTTAAAGGGCTATTTAACAGGCCGGGCGTGCGCCTAGGTGCTCCGCGGAGAGGGAGACCTCCGTGTTTGAGACGGGAGCGGGCAGCGGGAGGTCCGAGTCTTCCAGTGAGAGGAGGGGTAGAAACAAACAGCCAATGTGTGTGTGTGTTCTGTTCAGGTGTTGTCACGTAAATAACAGTCCCCAAGCAATAAACAGGACAGACAATAGGATTTTTTTTATTTTTACACTACATTTTCACTGAAAGATGACCGAATCCAACCCGAGCCCGAATACAATTTATACATTTTTGACCGAACCCGGCCCGACCCGTCAGGACCCGTCGGGCTCAGATCAGGTAGCCAAACTCTAGTGTGTGTGTGTCCCCTATCTATAGGGGCCTATCTGAATTTCTGTCTTTGAGAGATATTATTTTGTAATATAACTGAATATTCTATCCATACTTTGAATATATTAAAATTATAAGGCATCTCGTGGTCACCCTACACACACTGATGTCCGAGGCTAACATACAAGCTGCCACCTGCTATACAGCTTATACGCACTCACACACCAATGAAAAAGCCACTGGGAGCAATTTGGGGCTCAGTATCTTGGACTGGAGGAGCCAGGAATTAAGTTTGCTATTTGCTATACTTGTCTTTTTTGGGATTTGGAATCCATAGCTAGGTAGGTTTGGCAAAATGTAGAGGAAAGGCAGCAGGCTGTGTATGCACACTTTAGTTGCTGGCTGCATGTTGAGGCCACACATTTTTACAATTGATGAATGTAAGAATCAATTTAGGCCTACAACAATGATAAATGACAATTAAAATGTTAAAAAAAAAAATCCATTATTCATTTCCATATACAGTAATTTTGTGTTAAAACCACAGGAAGTCACTGGAGGGACGCACAAGGCTCTATAATATAACATAATGTAGTGCAACACTGTAACAGAATATTAAATGTAATATGGTACGTCATGGTGCAGTCAGTGTGGTATAATAAGATATGATATATGTTACAAAAAATTGCAGATGAATTTAATATGGAGGAGTTTACATTATAGTCATTACTGCTGACTATCTGTGTAACACATTGGCCACACAGTCCTGCTATGTGTTAGGTTTCGATCTCGTCCTCTTGCTTGAAAAATGATTGAATTGATAATCAAAATATTTGCATTAATTTTTCTGCCAGTTAACTGAACAAATAATCGACTAATCATTTCAGCTTTTGGTGCGTTGGCTGCAAAATTGTGAGTGTGTCTTGGTGTGTGCTGGAGAAACTACATGAACCTTCCCATGTACACACACACTCACACACTGTGTCGACCACAGGAGGAGTAGCTGATATCTCTGCATCAACTAATGGGGATCCTAATAATGCAAATCCACACATGCACATCATACAGTACAGCAGTCTAGAGGGGTCGGGCTGCGAACAGCTGTGCCAACATCCCTACTGGGTAGGAGAGAGGTGGCATGCCCCCAATGTGATGTGACGCTCACACCCAGACGCCCAGCTGCAGCTTCAGAGGGACCAGAATAGAGAGAGAAAAGATGAGCCCGAGGAGGGACTAAAACTGATTCACAGACAGAAAGAATATACACTCATTTGTCAGTTTATTAGGGACAGCTAGATAAAACTAAAGCAGTCTAATACAACAGTCCTGCTGTTAATGTTCAGTTGTGTTGAACCTGTTTTAGAGACGTGGATTCATTTGTATGATCGTTTTGGAGGCTGTAGTTTGTGGTGCTGTGTTTGGCCTACTCTTATTGACAATAATAGAAACACCTGTCAGTATAACACAATACCGTTCAAGAGCAGCACAAACTAGATCCTCTTAAATGATCATATTGTTGAATCAACGCCTCTCTAAAACAATTTAAACACAGACTGGAGGGTTTATCGCGGAACAGTTGTATTAGACTGCTTTAGTTTTAGCTTGGTGTACCTAATAAACTGGCAACTGAGCCTACAGCCATGCTTGCATCTTTTTGAGGCCGTACCAAGGGCTCTGAGGAAGCGAGCTAAATGCTAACATTAGCATGCTCACAATGACATATGTTGATGTTTAGCAGGAATACTGTTCACCATATTCACCATCTTAGTTTACACTGTTAGCACACTAACATTTGCTAATTAGCAGTAAACACAATGTACCACTGAGGCTGATGGGAATGACATTTGTTTTGCAGGAAGTTTTTTTCCAGACAAATAGGAACTGGAAAATTTCTGACCTTCTGACCAAAACCCCTTTCGCATTGTTGAGCATGTTAGCACCACTAGCTGCGCTGACACTGCTGACTGTGCTAACAGAGCTAATACTGATAACATAGTTAACATTGATATAGAGAAGTTGCAGCTCAAAATTTAGGCACTTTTTCACTGGGGTGACCTGGGGGGAGACCACAGGCTGGACACAATGTTTTTTGTGCAGCAGTGTTTTTGGATTGGTACAGCATTACAATCAGTGATCACCTAATAAGTGGCGCCGCTAACTAGCTCTCATCACAGCGCATTTATGTGCAGTGCAGTATAAGGAGTAGCAAAATGAACCTATAAACTGACACGCGTAACAATCAAAAATATTCTTAGTGGTTAATTGATTAACAGTTGACCGTGGACATCCGTAGTCGTAAACCAAAGTGGAAGACAAATTGAAATTTTGAGCTGATGATTACATTACTGTAGATAAAAAACAATTAAGACTCAACGTCTGGGCGCCATGAATGTCTGTACAGAAATTTATGACCATCCATGAATTAGATGTTGAGATATTTCACATTATATGTGAATTTTGACCTGCCCGTGGCGCTAGAGGAAGAGTCAGGGGATCACCAAATCATGCTGGGGAACATGTTGTTAAAACTAATTCAGAAACAAATTAAACACTAAACAGAAAAATACAAAAAGAATGAAACAGAGAGAAACAACAGAGGGGACAAGGAGGTTTTGGCAGACTGTAGTGCCCGCTATCCTGGGTGTGAATGTGTGAAGTGTCCTTCAAAGACAGATGATGATTAAACTCGCGCCTGCCTCTAAATCTATGGAGCGTCCAGGCCAACACTGCACAGATGCAGCCAGTGATGATGTGCTTCACATGAGAAAAAAGGGGGCTTATATATATATATATATATATATATATGAGCTGCTGCTGCAGGCAGCTCTCTGGGAAAAAGGGCAAGTCCTACCACACAAACAGACACACACAGAGTTTGTCTATCTTTGTCTGAGTCAAAGCTCTCTTTATGCCAAAAGTGATCAGACAGTGTGATCCTTCTGCTGCTTCGACACACAAATTTATACAGAAAGCCAATTATCCACACTCCCTGCTCCAAACCAATCATGTGTGATCCACTCTGCAACCCCCACATGTAGCCTGTAGCTCACATTCAGAAACTGCCAATTTTCTAACTTAAATCTTTTTTGGGAGGAATTTTGTCACAATCCTCTCAGTAGCCTGTGTGTCAATGCACGGTCACACACACACACACACACACGCACACACCGCCGCCTCCTCCTCCTCCTCCTCCTCCACCCCTCTGTTTCATCAGACTCTGCTTCTGTAGCAGTAGAAGCAGCAGTCCTGCCGGTTGCCATGGCAACACTTCCTCCTGCCCTCAGTATGTGTACGTGGTGTGCAAATGTCTATGTGTGTGTTTGTGTGTGCAATTGGCGGAGCTAGTCTCACTACTTGCGTGTGTAACAGTGTGAATACACAATGAGTGAATGAATACATAAAACACACACACACTCACTCCCACAGGCTGACACTCGCTCTTTCTTTGAGCAAACATGTTTGTGAAAGAGATGCACTGTTGTACGCTACAGCCGCCGACACACAGCGAAGACGGGGGAGAAAAAAAGCAGCGATGGCAACTCATTGATCCTCAATCTTAAAATGCTACATGAATGCTTCTGACATGATGGTGGTGGAATTTAAATTGAGTGCCTGACAGAGACAAAGACAGGAGTGCGAGGGAAGGAGAAAAAAATAGCCCCATGTAGTGGTAGAACATGCAGTGGGTGGTATATCAAAGACAGGATTAGAAATGTTCTTGATTGGCTGAGGATGCACACTTCCCTTTTTGACGTGGGTGAACAAATAGCGCCTCATGTCTTTCCCTCTTTATGGAAATAAAGCTGAGGCAAAAATCAACCGGAGGAGCGCAACCCAGCTGCGATCATGCCACCAGCTCCTCTCCCCTTTGGCTTCATTATGAGATTTAAACCCATGCTGGGAATGCCGCTTAAATTTGTGTGTGTGTGTGTGTGTGTGTGAGAGATTACCCCTCCAGCGGTGTGAAATCTGCCCGCACTCTGAGGGGAATTAGATTAAAACTGTCCAAGACGATTCTATTGTCAGTTCTCAGATCAAAGAACTTCATCTGTCGTCGATGTGGCTTCGGGAAAAATGTTTCTCGACACATGACGGTATTAAACCCTGTAAATGTATTCTGTGTGGGGTTCTTTAAAAAGATCAACCCCACCCAACCCCACCCCGACTCATTTTAAATGGATGCCTGTGCACAGATGAAGGAGCCACATGTCTGATAAATGTTTGGCAAAGGAACTAAAGACCGGAGTGTGTCTGTTAATGGTTTATTGTCATGGATGAAGGCAACATGAAGAAGATATAGAGCTGAAGAGGTGACAGTGATGTTGCGTTTGTGACCTCCTACCTTCCTCCTCACTGGAGTCCCTCTGTATATAGACAGGAGGCGCCGTGGAGGATGACCCTGCCGCCCCCGAGCTGCTCTTTGTGAAAATGCCACTTATGAACTTGAGCATCTTCCTGTCTTTAGCGGAGCCTCGTTGGCCCTGCTGCGCCTGCTGGGCCTCCCTGGCTAACCCCAGATCTTCAGAGAGGCTGTTCAGATCACTGTTATCCAGCGTACGGCTTTTGCCTTTGCGTGCCGGCTTGTTGCCCTGGGTAACAGGCCCGGGTAGGGAGGCCGAGCCTGTCTTTAGCCTCTCCTTCCTGGGGATGTCCCTCATCACTGCGGCCATGCCACCTCCAATCTCCAGAGGTATTCCAGGTTGAGCTTCATCCCGCATGTCTCTCCATCCATCGGGCCTGCTTGCCTCGGCCCACGAGGCCCTGCAGGGGCCCGGTGAGCGCGTCTGCATGCGGCAGTCCTTCCGGTCCAGGCTCTGTGCTGAGGTAGGGCTGCGCTCTCTACCGTCCCTGGATTCGCGGCCACGGGTGGCGACACTGCTGTGAGACTTCAGGAGACTCACAGGACGCTGACCCACAGGACGGATAGGGAGGCTGGTCCTGGTTGGGGTGCGACTGGGCTCCACCACCTCTGTTGAAGGTGTTGTGGTCAGTGATGGTGACCTGCATTGCTGTGCCTCTGGGGTGGACGGTGTCTTCTCAACTCGTGTTAAGTCGATCTCTGCAGACTTCGTCTTCTGAACCGTCGTTCTCTCAGCAGGTAAGGGGATCGAGAGGTTGCACGGAGGCTTTTCACTTCCTTTACTCTGCTCAGCAGCGGAGGGCAGTTTATCTTTCAAAGGGCTGAGGGGTTTTCTCTCTCCATCTTTGAATTCATCACTTAACTTGCCACCTTTCACTATAGCAGCATCCTCAGCTCTTTGTGGTGGTCCAGCTCCATTCTCAGCCCGTGCTGGGGCCTCACCTCCACCCTCAACTCTCGTCCCGGCCTCTTCTCCAGGCCGGGCCTCCACCTCCTTCCCCTGGGTGCTGTTCTTGGCCTCCCCTCCATTCTCCTCCACAGCCTCTACCTTGACCAGGGTGAGGGAGATGAGGTAGGTGGTGCGTTGCTGCAGGGCGCCGCCTCCACTCATGTGGTCAGGCTTCAGTGGACACACAGCAGATGAATGAAACCAGACAGAGCGACATGAACGACTGACAGTTTGCCAGCGTGTTGGGATGTGAGGGAATCTGATGGCACGACTGAGACAAAAAACTTACATGGAGGGAGATTAAGTTTCTCCTTGGAAGATACAACAGCAGAGCGGCTGTTGGTTTCATCCATCCCCCAAATCCCTATTTCTTTGTTTCGGATTTTAATTTCAGTCACGGATTTCTTCTCTGACTGTAATTTTCATTTCTCTGGGACACAGAAAATAAATCCACTCTTTCTGACAACCTTCAGCACACTGTCAGTGCAGTCCAAGCAGCTCTTTTGTTCCTAGAAACACCCAATTAAAATCTACTCGCTGCATATGTATGCTGCTACTGAGGCTAATAAATCTTCATTATGGCGCTTCATTCCTGATGGTAATTATTTACTTGACCTTATTTTTATGTGCAGCAACCCCATCTCATATGTTGCTCAGTCCATCCTCTTCACTCAGAGCAGAAAAGAAAAATCAGGATTCAGTTCAGGATAACAACTTCCCCGCATCATACGTCATCAAGGATGTGATCAAGAGCAGCTGTAAAGGTAAAGTCTTTAAAAATTCATCAGTGTCACCCTAAGCATTGCACAGCACACCCAGAGCTGTATGCAGTCCAGTCCAGATCATGGGCTCTCACTGCAAGCCACACATGTGTGTTGACAGCAGCATCCATTCAGAGAGCGCAGCGGCAGGAAGGCAGGCAGCCTCACGGAGACGCACAGGAAGGACATTGATGAGGGGAGCTGAAGGGGATCAGAAGAGGAGAAGCCAACAGAAGCCCGGGCGGATATCTGGAGATGCATGACCGAGTCAGGGCGCGTCCGGCCATCACGCCCCTCTCGCTGTCTCCCGGGCAGCCTGTGTCCTCTGAGCGCATCAGGCGTTGAGCATGACAACACAGCGCCGGCACAGAGGAGGCGCTGAGGCGAGTCACTGCTCCGATAGAGACACCGTCGCACAGGTTCAACGAGTCCAATCACACACACACATACACACACCCCTCACACATGCACAGCTCACACTCTGCGTTTCTCTCCCTCGCCAACACACTGATAGGAATCTCCGATGTCCCTCCCTCTACATGCCCCTCCTTGTTCCAATAGGCAATCCATACAATGCAGAAGGATCCTGCTTCTCTTCTTTCCCTTTCCCTCCTTTATTTTCTCTCTCTCCCTCTGCTGCTCCTCTCAGACTGTGCAGGGTCCCTGCTCTTTATTGCTCATCCCTCCCATCCCCATCATCCCCTCCCCTCCATCTTTCTCCCTGCGTGCCGGAGAGGAGGGGGAGAGGCAGCGGGTAACGGCTGGTGGTAAAGCAGCAGTGCACACACAAGCTGGACCTGCTAAATGAGGGGGGACCGCAGGAGAAAAGATCAGCAGCAGGGAGTGGAAAGCAGGCAGGGTTTGGAAATAAAAGATGGATGCATGTTAGTGGAGGGAAAAATACACTAGGACAGGGTGTGTTTTCCAAGTGTCTCTTCCCTGTCTCATTTATACAGCTGCCAGAATAGTTTCATCAAGATCATCCATCTGTCTTCAGCTGTCTATTTGTGTTTGTGTGCTGCACAAATGTGTGTGTGTGTGTGCCTCTGTGTGGCTCCTCCTCAGTAGGAGGCTTGGCTTGTTTGTTGCTAAGGTGTTACAATCTTCCTGGCTCTGGTGGCACAATCATCTCCTCCATGTCCTTCCTGCTCCTCCTCCCTCCCGTGGTACATTCTGTATCGCAATCGCTTCCCAGGATCTGTGTATCAAAATGGTGTTTCTCTCTCTCTCTCTCTCCCTCTCTCTGAGTGCGAGTGTCTCATTGTGTTGTACATGTGAGTGAAAGAGATTTCCTGTGAGTGTATTGATCTGTAGTCTATTGCCTACTACGGCATGTGTTCATTAGCAGAAGTGGGTAAGCTCTGGGCTCACAGCATGAAGCAGAGCATATTGGACATCAATAGCTGGACCACAGAATGCAAAAAAATTAAAACGTACTGTGTGAATAAAACAAATTAATTTCAAACATAGTGTATTTATTTTTCCACATGATGCATGTAAAAAAAGATGTGCTGGATTACTCACCTGTGATTAAAGTCTGCTGTGCAAAATACAGTACGAGAAATAAACAGAATTAGGGCTACAACTAACAATTATTCTGATTAACTCCAATTATTTTGTTATCAATTAATCGTCTAGTCCGCAAAACCTCAGAAAATAGTAAGAAAAACGTCCAGAAGAATTTCCTAGAGGCCAAGTTGTTGTCGTTGAGTGCCACGTTTACTCTCAACAGTCAAAAAACAAATATATTAAGTTACTAAAATGTAAGACAAGACAGTCTGTTCTCACTCCCAACTCGTCAAATATTGCCGCTGTGTGATGTCGGCCAGAGACACCGATGCATAGAGATACCTTTTGCGTCAGTTTGATACACACCAGGTGCATCAGTTTTAGAGGCAGCGGGCAACAGCTCAATAAGTCAAATACCGCCACTCAGTGATGTCAGCGTCAGACACTGGTGCACAGATACACACCAGTCAGCAGCAGTTTGTAACGCTAACAGCGACTACTGTTAAAGAGTGAGAATGGCAGTATTGGGAGGGCGGGAGGGGAGGTGGATGTGTTTAACAGACTCCAGGCTTTCACCTGAGAGCCTGCTGTTTGTTTCCTGTGTAAAATTTAAGCCAAAGCATGATTTTTTCTAATCTTAACTACATGCTTTTGTTGCCTAAACTCAGCTATGGAGTTTTGTTGCCTAAACGTAAGGAAGTAAATGTTAAAATGTGTGGTTTACCCAGAGGCGTAGCATCAAATACTGGGCCCTTTGCATGAGCAGTCTCTGTGGCCCTCCGCCCTTCCTGTCTTGATCCATGTCTTTCTTTTTTTGAAATTCTCTTTTTGTTGAGTTATTTCCACAGACTTTAAAGCCCTATCTTTCCAGGCCCTCTGTAGGACACTGTTAGGGCAGAAGGAAACGTAAAAGTGAGATACAGTATGTAATACAGAAGCTAAAACGGACAGATAAAGTAAATGTAAATACAGGTATGAACAAAGAAAAACAAAGATCCATGTCTCTTTTTTGCACCTTTAAAAAAAATTTTTTAAGTCAGATTGCTTTCTTTCCCTTTCCTTTCTTTCTTTCTTTTCTTTTTTAGGACCCCAATTTCCCTTTTTTAGGGAAAGACATGAGCAGCAACAGCAGTCACTCTCTTGGCTATGGCTGCGTTTAGAGACAGATCTTAGCACAGGGGCGGACTAAACCATTTTGTGCCTTACAGTGTTCAGTTTGTCAACCGATTTATTTAGCCAATTTTAATTAATAATTAATTATTTAGAAATGAAAAAAATTGCAAACACAATCAAACTTTTCATTCTAGACTTTTTCAGGCCCCCCTCACATTGGGCCTGTCACCCCCCCTGGCTACAATGCCCCTGTGTTTACCTAGGTCATAAGTTTAATTTGAAAAAGACTATGCATGTAATAAGGGGAAATTGTACATTTCCTGTAAGAATGGAAGCGGAAGCTGACACATCATCTGTGAACATCTAAAACAGACGTAGGAGGATACCTCGCCTGTCATATTTAGACATGTACGTTCACTAACAACACAGCAGTATTTGACAAGTTGGGATGAGAAGCAAATTCCCATATTTGAGAAGCTGGAGCCATAAAATATTTGTTTTTTTTCTAAATTGACTTAAATGATGACTCGACTATCAAAATAGTTAACCTTTCTAATCGATTTAACGACTTGCTGCGTACAAACGGAAATTAAAATACAGGAATAACTGCAAAAGGAACTGCTGCAATTATGCCACATGCAACAACAGAAACACTGCAGCAAACATGATCACACATCCATCACTTGAATTATTACCAGGTGTAATTTCATGTTAATTACTCTCTGATTAAAAAAAAGGAAAGACCTTGATGTGAAATCAGAGGATGCATTTCCCCACAGTGCACCAGTCTCAGCCTCCCACCATCATCCAATAATGCACGATCTGACTGTCCACCTGCTCAGCCCGCTTTTCCCCTCCTCCTCCTCCCCTTTAACAGTCAGTGAGAGGGCAATAACTACTCTCACTGAATACAAAAGACCTCTGACAACCAACCGCCTTTGGCTCAAGGGGAAAAACACACGACCTGAGAGAGGACCGCAGCCTCCAACACGGAAGAGAAGTCATGAATAAAACCTCAGAAAGGAAGCTGCTTTTGAAAACAAAACAATCCAATCACACTTTCAGGGCGAGTGACGTTATGCGTGTGTAAAACAATGCATTTTTAACAAGAGGCGTGAGGACATGACTTGTCTGTGTGAGTTAAAGTGCACATCAGGCTGCTGCAGCTCGCAGTGCTGCACGGTGAATCTAATTATTTTGAAATAGACACCCACATATAACGTAGAAAATCAGGTTGTCTTCAGGCAGATGGTTTTTAGAAACACTCTTTTCTCTCTGTGAAGACACTTGCATGCATGTATACAGAACAAAGCACACACACACACACACACACACATTGACACCTATGGGCGGGTGCTGTCAGATGGACACTGGCCAAGGGCAGTGGTCATGCTGGGTGATTTTTCATTTCTCCTTCACTGGGAGCTGTCCTTTCTGTCTTTCTCCCCCGCTTGGCTGCCATGCTGCAGTGAACACTATACCAGTCAGAATCACATTTAAATGTCTTCATTTAGCTCCACCTCACTCCTTTTTCCCCCTCACCATCCCCATCTCTTTCTTTTTGTGTGTTTTTTTTCTCCTAGCCTTTTTCTTGGCACACAGTCGGTCGACCACATCCCACTCGCTTATTAAGTCCAAAGAAGAGAGGTGGCTCTCTTTTTAGCACCAGTGAACTCTACACTCACAGATCCAGGCCCCACCGAGGATACACTGACTTTGATCTTCATCCAGCAGCCTAATTATACCCAAATAAAAATTTCAGCTGAATGTTTTAACACTGGGGATGTGCTTCTCAGAGCGTGTCAAGATCTGCCAGATCCTAAAAAGACCTCAAAGCTCCCCAAAATTTATTAGGGGGCTGATTGACCTTCAGTTCACACACAAACAGCGGAATGAGTTTAACAGCTGATGAATAACTTGATTAAATTAAAAGGTAGGACAGTTATTTGATAAGGTTATTACTCCCAGTCTGACCTCACCAGTGGTGGAAAAGTACATTTACTGAAGTACGGCTGTGTGGGACATGAGTTTTATAGGAATATTTCCAATTTCTGCTGCTTTATGCTTTTACTCCACTACACTTCAGAGGGAAATATATTATTACATCACTACATTTATTTAACTGCTTGTAATGGTGTGACTGTCCCCGACCTCTCTTAAGGGCTGAAATAAGAAGCCAATTAAAGTGCCAAAAACTGCAGTTCCTTTAATGGCCACTTGAGGGTGGCTCCACGAGTGAGTCAATCCACATGAACATTTTAAAATGTCCAACTTTACAGCAGAAATAAACATGTTTACAGCCTGGTACAAAAAATGGTTTTGGTCTCTAGAGCTAATTAACCTGTTTATAACAACTGTACGGGGGGGTGAATTTTATATAACTCATCCATTTACAGCTTATTAAAACTTAAAGTTATGCATAGTTAAGCGCAGGGCCTCTTTTAAGTGACAGGCTATCTGCCAGATGTCACAACAGTCTGGCTTCTCCTACAGCTTCAGCCTCTCATCTAAATATTGTCATTTCTGGCTCCAAAAATCCAAGATGGTGACAGCCGAAGTACCAAACTCAACTCCACAAACCAAT
The DNA here is from genome assembly GCF_011397635.1 of Epinephelus fuscoguttatus. NCBI lineage: Eukaryota > Metazoa > Chordata > Actinopteri > Perciformes > Serranidae > Epinephelus > Epinephelus fuscoguttatus. The sequence continues at coordinate 40,773,583 of NC_064758.1, read as the reverse complement.
GGGTGCCGTCATGGCAGCTACATCCATTATACAGTCAGTAATTAAGGGCGTGGTAGCTTTAAGTGACAAGTGGGTTCCAACTCTTGAAAAGTTGCCACCATGGCTACAACGTTGGTTGGGTAACATAACCATGGTGTAACACCACATTTGCAGACTGTAAGAGTAGCCGTAGCTCATAAAAAAGTTTTGTTCAGCGTATGGTTGAACTTTAAGACCCTCTCTGGATTTAGATTTTCAGTTTTTCCTTGTAACGTTTAGTCTATTTTGTTTCAGTGGTTTTAAGCCTGCGAAAATTAGCATTAGCATTACCATAGTTGACCCATGCTGTAAATGCACTGTGCTAACCAAGATGTCCAAAATGCCAAGCTCCACGCTTTAAAATGGGAGTCCACACACCAACAGCTAATGTAATGTGGCTATGTCCATTATTTTATACAGTTTATAGTTTTTCCCCTTTGCAGGTTGCAGAGCCATCAACTTAATGTCTTGCATGCTGGGCACACAGGGCCTGGGTTATTTCAGCTGGCTGCTCATTCTGTCTCCCTCCCGCTCACGCTCATCATCTACCCTTCACATACACTCCACATTACAAACGGCACTGACTTACAGACTACAGATTTATTTATCTGTAAGCGCTTACTTTACAGGGTCGTGGGGGGTTAGAGCCGATCCCAGTTGACACTGGGAGAGAGGCAGCGTACACCCTGGACAGATCTTTGGACTGTGGAACCCAGAGAACCCGGAGAAAACCCACATTGACATGGGGAGAACATGCTAACTCTACACAGATGGGCCCCAAACCTGGGTTCAAACCCGCAACCATCTTGTTGTGAGGTGACAGTACTTTACCACTGTCTTTCTTTTCAGTTTCAAATACATTTCTGTTCAAACTATTTTAAATCTTTTGTGATCTCCCCTTTTGTCCAGCTCACTGAGCTACGCTGTGACAAAATGGGGCCCCCTCTGGTGGCTGTGGCTCAGGAGGTGGAGCGGTTGTCTACCAGTGGGAAGGTCAATGGTTCTGGCCTCATCAGTCTACATGTCAGTGTCCTTGGACAAGGTACTGTACCCTAAACTGCTGTCAGGTTGTGCCATTGTTGAGTCCTGTAAATGTCTACCTGATGAGCAGGTGGCATCTTGTATGGTATGGTACTATTACTGATTGATTATTGTACATACAAAACACGATTAACTTACAAAATATGATGCATTTCTAAAGATTAACGGCCCCTCACACCCACACAGGTGTTTTCAGTTATTCATACATTCATTCATTTTTCATGACCGCTTATCCTGTTAGGGGTTGCGAGGGGCTGGAGCCTATCCCAGCTGACATTGGGTGGGAGGGGTGGGAGGCAGGGTACACCCTGGACAGGTCACCAGACTATCGCAGGGCTGATTCACACCAACGGCCAATTTAGAGTCACCAGTTAACCTGCATGTCTTTGGACTGTGGGAGGAAGCCAGAGTATCTGCAGAAAACCCACTCACATGGCAAGACAAACCAAGCTCTGCACAGAGGGGCTTCCCCACCCTGGGGTTCGAACCCTCTTGCTGTGATGCGACGAAGCTAACCACTGTACCACCGTGCCACCATCAGTTATGTGTCTGATTAACCCTGCTCAGGTCTGTGTTTTACTTAGATATAAGTTCAAAATGTAAGAAGCAAAATGCACTTAAAGTATCAAAGGTAAGTGCTCCTTAAGGTCAGAAAGGCCCCTGTCAGAGAGGATCACTGCTGTAATTTTGAATAATGTGTTTTTAATGTACAAATCTTAATCCGAAAAGTAACTAGTAACTACAACTGTCACATAAAGTTAGCCGAATATAATATTTCCCTCTGAAATGTAGTAGTGTCAAGGTAAACTAACCACCTGGCAAGTACGATTAAGTAAATATACTTACTCTCCATGGCAGGTGGACAAATTATTATGTTGTGTGCGTAAGATAAAAGATATTATTTTTTAGAACCTTGGATTCTCTATGATTAAACACTCTGAAAGGTGCCATTTTGCACACTGAGTACTTTTACTTTTGATACTTTAGACACATTTTGCTCTTGTAGAATTTGAATGTACTTGTATGTATTTGTGTACTTTAACTTGTAACAGAGTATTTTATCATTGTGATGTTGCTTCCATAGTAAAAGATCTGAATACTTCCGCCACTGGACGTCACATGTGCGTGTTCTACAGAAAAAGGTTGCAGATGAGACAGTAACACATTGTGTCACATTAACAAGAAACAGTGGGAAGTAGAGATAAGAGGAAATGATGTAAAACTGATCAGCTTCACATGTAAAGGCCCTGTTTGTCTGAAAGGAAGTGGCTTTGAGGGCAGTTGCAGATTGGCAGACAGGAAGTAGGCCGCACAGCAGGTCTCATCCTGCTGCCATGGCGATGGCTGCTGAGGGATGTTGCCATTGGTTGCCTGTGTCCAGAGGCTGACTGACTGTTAAATGCCACTACCTACCAGACGCCGGGAGGTGAATTGTTGCCCCCATGGTGAAATGAGAACGAAAATGAACATCGACTTCCCCGAAAAAAGACACTAACTGAGACAGGAAGCACAGAGAAAGATATCAATCACCTGCGCTATCATGTTTCCCCACACCCCACAACTAATGCTGATGACAAGAGTAACTAAACTTACCGTGAACCGAAATCTGCACAAGATTTTTCCTGTATATCATGTCAAGATATGCATTAAAGTGAGCACCTTGAGAGTCAGACCATGCTGCAAATTCTTATAACCTGTCAGTCAGCGTACAAGTATATGTGTTGCTGTCTTCTCTAAATACAAAGAAACTATGAGCTTACCTTGAATGCTGTGGAGGTAAACTTTAAGACCTGAGCGCAGCTGTTGATCCGCAACTCTTTCAAACTGCTTGGAAAGTCTGTTGATTGCACTCTGGAGAGATTCATGCCTCTTGATCTCTGCTTTTATTGCAGTGGAGTTTACTGATTTGCTGTTGCTGGTCATCCTGACACATGGATCTCTTCGTACACTGAAGCTTAAGTGCCTCGCTTCAGCCCATTTGAACTCCCTTTGAACGCTTGTTTGTTCCACAAGATGAACACGAACTCTAAGACACAGAAGCAGCAGAAAAAGAAGCGGCGGCGGCTCAGGGTGTCTGTCTCTTGCTTGCTCGCTCTCTCGACCACAAAGTCAGCTCACGACAATGTGTCTCAGTTTCCTCTGCAGGTTTGAACTGAACTGAATTCACTTCCTTATTTCAAACTATATTCTTCACTACACGGCAGCTCTGACTGCTGTGGTGGCCACACCATTGAAAAGGCTGCCGTTTATCTCCAGTAACACGCTCTATTGCTACTAGTAAAGAAACAATCATTTTTAAACATATTAACGACTTTTTAATCACAATTGATGTGTTTTGGCTCTAAGTCAGAAGACAAACTAAGTTTTTAGCTGTAAAATATCCACTGCTTCATATTTACACTTCTCATTAGTACACATGCCAAAAAGTATGTGTTTCTAAGGAAGCCCAGTGTTCTCTTAATTGATGTTTTGACCTGTCATAAGGCCACACAGTGGGAACCAGCATGTGCTGTCATAAATCTACTAAGGCCTCTCACAGGTGACACAAACCCTGTGAAATACAGGATGCTTTTGCCTCTTCAGGCCTAAAAAAATCATTCAAGTGAAACAACCCGAGAGGGGAAATGTACTCTGATTTAACAGCTGTATGTGAGATCACTAGTAGACAGTTTTCACAGGTCGAAAAGGTTGAGAACCACTGCTGTAATCTGTGATATCTCACTACTGCAGTGGTGGGAGAAGTATTCAGATATTTCACTTAAATCAAAGTAGCAATACTACGGTATAAAAGTACTCTGTTACAAGTAAAAGTCCTGCATTCAGACTCCTACTTTAAGGTGCTCCAGGGGGCATTCAGACCAAATCTGTGATTCACAGTTTTATCGAGGTTGTCTGCTCACAGTTTTCAACATGGAGGTGGCTGAGAAGGTGATTGTGCTAACAATAGAGTGGTGCAGGGATGACATTTTTTTTGTAGGCCCACGCTGAAGTTAGCGTCAACCTGGTTCCCTCGTCAAAATGCCAATAGGATTTTTCTGTTGGATTTTATATTAGTGCAGAAAATTAGTTCTGTAGCAAACAAAAGTTCATGATACTTTTATTACTTTTGTTCAGCACGATAATCTTCTAAACTACACTACGGTCTCATGACTTTAACTTCGCCACCACAACGAGGCTGTAAAGCCATGTTTGGTATGATGAAGTTCTGTAGTCTGTAGTTCTGTAGCCAAAAGTTTCAAGATAAAAATCATTATGTAGAATGGCTTATGTCAGAATCATATTATATTATTGGACTAATACTTAAAACTAATAGCTACATTCCACAACTGCACAGCTGTTCATTCAACTGAAAACAGTAGATGAAAACAGTGAACTGTCAGAAGGTGCTGTATGTGAAATCTTCTGGTCTACAATATCAATCCAACAATCTGGTATTCAATATGAGCAGAGCAGCCACAGGATGTTACAGATTACTCTTGGCTTTTTGAACTCTGGCCTTGGTCGAGTGCTGTTGTGTGCAATTGATCAAAAATCTAATTTATGAGTGAATAAATGTCTGCTAATGTAAAACAGAGCTGGACATCTTTCTGTTTTTCTTTGTCATGCTGTATCACAGATGTCTCCCCGATGTATTACCAAGCCTATTGTGTAATCCTTGTGTAACAAGTGTCCTGTCATCACCACACAGGGCCTGCTGATAATACTCACTGTGCTCACACAAATTGGGAATCCTGTCATCCAGTCCTTTACATAATCGTCAATGTTAAAACGTTACGTATATCATTTGTATTTATTGTTCTCACTGATTTTAATACCAGCTTTACTCACTCAGTGAAACTCACAACAGGTTTATCTTTGCAAACGCACAATGTGGTTGTGAGTGTTCAAGGTAGCAAGAAGAAAATGAATGAATAAATGAATAATAAATTAAATTAAGTAAAGATAAATTAAACTGGAAACGGCTCCAGTATTAAAGGTTCAGCAGCTATTTTTTTACCGTCCCTGTTATATGACAGCTGATTTCGTCCTCTGCTTGAGAGTAAGGAGCTCCTGGACCTTACCGTCGCCCCAACTTGTTTACAATTTAAGCTGCTTTTTAAATCTCATGGCAGTGGGTTGTACACACAACACATTGTCGAAATGTCACACCTGTCCTGTCCTGCCAGCTGTCCCTTTTGCACAGACGTTGATTTAGCGCTGTTACTACCTCCGCAGCCGGCTTAAAGGCGAGACAACTCTGTCCCCTAATGCTGCGATTGTACCTTTTTATAAAGAACTGCAAGGTGGATTAATGGCGTGACATTCCCGCCTTGAACAGGTAGTGCCAAGGGCTTAATACATGTCAATCACTGCTTGTGCACATGCTGCACTGCCAACATCATATACAGCAAAGACAAGTTAAAAGAAGGAAGAAAGAGAGAACACAGATGACGAAAAGCTCATCTTAACTTCTAATTTCACAGAAGAAGCAGAAGAAGACCAATGTCTTCTCTGATTGGTTGTTTTCATTCAGGTGCGGTGGATTCTTTAGTACCATAGGTACCACTAGGAGGAGCCAGAGGGACATGATTCTTTCTAAGATTATCTGTCTCATGTAGTACTGTCAGGATATAGTGACGGTTTGTTCTAAATTAAAGTTACCTACTGTAGCTTTAATGCAAAAAAAAACAAAACAATTTTATTTTCAATTCATGTTGAGTATTTAATATTCTGTGTAAAAGATTATAATGCCATATGAAAAGATTTGACTAAAAGTTGGTTATAGTTTCATCTGTGTTGAGACTAAAGGAGCAAACAGGTTTAAACTCTTCAAGTGTCGCTCCCTTCTAAGGTGTGTTTTGCCTGTTTACTTCTTGGTTGTTTACTTTGGCTGTACAGGATGAAGCGTGTGCAGAGTTTGATACCAGAAAGCTGCTCTACCTGCTGGGGAAAGTTTCCTTGAGTTTAAATGTTTGTTTTACACGTGTACACACAAGCAGGAGTTTGTGACAGCTAGTTTGAGAGCCATTCATGGTGCAGGACACAACTTACACAAGTGTGATGTGGAAACTTGAACCCTCTGGTGCACATTTCAGTTAAATAAAGGACATCTTTAAGTCAAACTTTTAAGAATGCACCATATTTACATATTAATGGATTCTGGATTTTTTATTTAGTGTGTTTACATGTGCACCAATATCCTAGTTAGGATAGTGTTTTTGGAAAAATGTGCTGTGCATGTAAATATATCTTACACTGGTTTCAGAGCCCTCGATAAGCCATTATTTCAGTTTTGAGAAACCTAGATAGTAAAGCACAGTACAGTGGCATGTTAACACCATGTTGTCCAGATTTCTGAACACTCTTTGTTCCAGACAGTCTCTGCTCTCCAGATTTGGTTCAGAACATAGAGGCTGAGATGGCGAGAAACAAAGACACAACTGCACAAATATGATCAGAACCCTGCGTACTGTTAGAATCATGTACAGGTACATGAATAACATGTATCATGTTCCATGTAAACATCACATATCAAAATTAAGACCAAAACCAGAATAAGGCTTAAAACTGGGGTACTAAGGCACATATAAATACACTCGTTGAGGGAGAAGGAGCAGATCTAATTAAATTAATTTTAATTTACCTTTTTTTTTTTATTTTTACCTTATTTACCCTTTTTTCCTGTGGAAAAAAAACACATTAGACTTTATTATTTAATTATTATTTATTCCAACCAGAGTATTTTTATATGTGGTTGAACTGTCGACCGCATGTCTGTAGGGAATCATTAACCTTTGACAACATTAATGCAGACCATCACTTAGTACCATTATTTAATATATTGATTAAGTGTACACTGTTAACATAGACTTGCTGACTCTGCCAAGAATTACACCGCTGTCACTTCACCTTCTAATTTTTGCTTCCAAGTGTTCTTGCACAGCCCAGTCCTTTCTTTAAATCTATTCTTTTTTAATTTATTATTTTTTTGACAGCAGTTTTTATAACAAATTGTGAGAAACAATAATTTATCCTGCTGTTTAGATTTTTTTTTAAATTTAAATTTAAGAACTTTGTACATTTTTGGAGGGATAAAATGTACATATAAGGGCCATGAAATATATGCCAGGGGGAGACTAGAGGAAAAACAGAGTAGCAGTCAGTGAGGTAGGGTCTTTTGCACGATACTGCCCCAAAATCAGGCCGTAGGGGTCACGTGTATTTCACCCTCTTGGCCCAGCACTGAATGAACACATTTTTCTGAAGATGATGCAAAAAAAAAGTATTAAATATGTTCTTATTTTAGTTTTATACACCTCTTATTATTTATTTATTTCACTTCCTGTAAGTATCTGTACTGTAGCTGTCTTTGTGCTGCTGCAGTAACTGAATTTCCCCACTGGGGCCCAATGAAGGTTTATCTTATTTTATCTTGTCTGCAGTAATGAGCAATATTATGAACATGATAGTGAATATTATTAACCATGCACTCTTACTCTAACCTCTAATTTCAGATCTGATACTGTACATATATCTATACACAGCCAACCTGATTTTGGCATTGTATTAGTCCATATTTTGGATGTACATCTTTTTTTTCAAGTTCTTGAAGTGAAGTAATTAAAACCTTAAAGGGACAATTCAGATTTTCTGAAGTGAGGTTGTATGAGGTATTTGTCTATAGACTGTACATTACATTATTATAATAGATTACAGTAGATGGTGGTCAGCACCCCCCCAGTTTGGAGAAGCAGGTTGGAGTGCAACATGGAGGAGTCAGCAACAAAGCAGATTTTAGCCACATGAAAAAAATCCAACCTAAACAAGATCAATATCAGTTTAAGTGTATGCTATATTTATAATATTTTCACTGTTTCATGTTACTGTCAGAGATTTCAAGTGGGAAAAAAGAGTGATTAAGATCGCTGAACACAGGAGCTGCTGGGCTACTGCTGCTTTGAACAGATATTTTGTTTGTGTTATTGTGTGACGCTGTGTTAATTCAGATTCACCAGAAAGTCACACAATAACACAAACTAACTAACTGATTGAAGCAGATCTAGACCAGCAGCTCCTGTGTTCAGCGAGCTAAAATTACTGTTTTTGTCAATGGAGTTTAGTGGCTTTAACAAGAGCATAGATGGGGAACTGAAGCTGCTAACGGTCTCTCAATATAACATTCATTTAAACTGATATTGATTTCTTAGGTGGGACTATTTTAAGGTGGCTAAATTGGTTTTATTTTGTTGCCTCCGTTCACAGCAGAACATTGTTTAGCTCCCATGTCAGGATCCATCTGGCCTGCTTCTTCATACTCAGGGCATGAGGACTGACATCAGCTGTATATAATATACTATCTATGGATAAATATCCTATATAATTCAACTTAAAAAAATCTCTTTAAGTGTCAGGTTCCCTTCAACAATGACAATTAAATATATATAAGTAAATCTATCTATCTATCTATCTATCTATGATATAATATCTTTAAATAGTTGTCATATGTCAATGTTTCCTTTGTTCAGCACTGTTGTCCTTTTTAACAGTTAGGTCTATTTCTATGGAGCGTACAATGACAGGAACACAACCTGGAGTCAGTTCTGTGTAACAGTTATGTGCAGCCCACACACTGTCTTTGCCAGTTAAACTGATTCTGATTCAGATTTCATTTTTATCCTGAAATGATGACGCCGGTTGACAACCTGACGTCACATGCGGCGCAGACGTCATCTCATACGCCCTCAGCGCTGACCAAAAACATTTGTGTCCAGGCGTTAGCGCTCCGGAGAGCCCGACAACACTGGCTTTTTTCCTTTTATTTAATCAAGTCTTACTCACAAGCCGATAGAGGTTCTTCGAATATGGTCTGTGGCGGTTTCACCTGTTCCAAAAATGCGCTTTGTTCCCTGAACGTGGTTTATATGGTGAGTATTCAAAATGGATCATCATGCTAAGTTTTAGCGAGCTACGTTAGCTTAGCCTCAGTAGCTTCTGAATGAACTGGCGTAATGTAAGCTAGCAAGTTAGCTACAGCGCAGAAAGATAACTGATTTCGCCTTTTGTTTAATATTCCTCTGTTTTCATTTTGCAGCCGACCAGTGGTATGGGTTTATTTCTGTTCATTACATATTACAACGTTAGACATTTGTAGTGTCCATTAGCTAACTAGACAAAAATGTAGAAAGTAGTAATTTTAGCTAATCTTAGCTAGCTGCTAGCTATCGCCATTATGTGTATGGAAGCTACCGTTAGCTGGGAGGCCAGCTGACCCAAAAACGTGAAAGTGACATGCTTGAATGGTTTATCTGCCGCATCCTCTGTCCTTCTTACTCACAAAAAAAGATTCAATCGGCTCATGTGTTTGTTCGTGTTTCAGTCATGTGAATAGTGATAGTCAACATGTTGTCTCAGCTCGGTTAACGTAAACTCACCGTGAACTGATGGTTAAATTGAGATTAAAAATGAAATATGGAAACCACTGTTTCACGGTACTTCTTTTGATAGCAGTAAGTATGACCTCTCTATAACTTAACATTGTGAATAGATGTCTGAGGGGAGGTTAGACTTCATGTTTTGGCTGTGGTTCCTGTTGTATGTGATCATATTTTCTTGTTCCTGTTAATATTCTAAATTTATCATGTACACAACAGTTAAAGAAAAGCAGTCGTTAAAATAAGTCTCAGGCTCCCTCAAACAATATTATTAAATATGTATCAAAAATACATCACGCAAGTAGAACAAAGAGAATCTACACTAAACATAATTGATGAAATATAACATAAATAATAATAGTAATTGCAAATGAATAAACTAAATACAAACAGGAATGTAATAAATTTAAATGCATAATATCTGCCTAGGTCTTTCTTTCTCCCTCTCTTTATCCATCTATCTATCTATAGAACAGCAAACAGTTTTGAATACTAAATAGTATTTAAAAAAAAAGAGTGGCCATATGAGTGTAAATGACACAGGCAGTAAAGCCTCAAATATGCACCTGAGTTAACACCAAAACGAAAAGTCTCACCAAAAATCAACCACTATAAGGTAATGTTGCATTTATTGCAGGGCTGTCGCATTGCATCACATTCTACAGCTGTTTCTATTGTTCTCGTCTCTAACTGTGTCACTGTTGCTTAGTAATGTGTTGTTTTGTGCCTCCCCTGCCATGTGTTGAGTATTGTTGGTTGATGTGTGCATTGGGCAACAGAACATTAATGTTTAACTGACCTGTCATGTCTTTTATCTGTCGTGCCTATTTTTATTGTCTAGAACTGAGGAGATTAGTCCAGTAAGATAAGATAGAAGTTTTTATTTTTCCCAGAAGAGCAGCTGCCGTACAAAGTAGGAAAGAGTGCACATAAAACAAAGTCTAAACAAAAAGACTAGCAATAAGGTGCAAAAAATATAACGAATTAGTCAATTAAGATTAAATGAATAACTATTCTGATAACTGATAAATTAAGTCAGTTTTTTTAAGCCAGGATACCAAACATTTGATAGTGCCACTTCTAAAATGTTGTGTTTGCTTGTCTTTATTATAATAAACTTAATATCATCGGTATAAAATTGTAGAGTAGACAGAATAAAAATCAATTTGAAGATGTCATCTAGGGCTGTTGTAAATTGTGGTGGGCATTTTCCATGTTTTACGATGTTTACACACCAATTAATTGAGTAAATACCTGTCACGTTGATTGGAAATAAGGAGTTTTGGCTATTAAAAGTAAATTTTGTCGTCATACTAACTGACCCACGCAATTTTCTAAGCTGAATGAATTGTGGATCCCTCTGTGTGAGTCAAACATGCCTTCCTAATCATTTTATAGACCATTATTTATCCACAGTTTGGGTCAGACATAACTGAGCTATTGAGTCAAAAACATCTTGATACTGTTCGCCTTACACTCTCCTACCTGCTGTCTTTATCCTTCTTAAGTCTGCCAGGCATGCATTGTGTGAAAGACATGGGAGTAAAGGTAGCACTGGATCATTTGCTTGCTGTTGTGATACACTAGCAGCCACACAGTCATCTCACTGTTGAAAGAAACTCTAAGACACAACCCACCCAGTCAGAAAACTTTGGAACGTGTTCACATGCCACCAATCATGTTGACAGCTGAGCTGAGTCACTGTAACTGTCACGAGTGTGATGCTGTAGTTGCTGTGTAGAATTAGGACAGTGACAGCAGTGAAAGAAGACGTATAAGTGCAAGAAAGACAAATAGTTCCCTCGTGAAAGGATGAACCCGTTTGAGTTAGACGTGACAACCAAATGTGAATTCTGTTATGTTTTGTCAGCTCCCTTAAAAGGTTAAGATCAGTATTTTAAGCCGTTAATATCACAGGAAATAAGCAAGACTGTTACAGTTGAGATTCTGTTAAAAGTAATCAATGAAAGGAACAAAGAAATGTGACAAAACATTACAGTTAAGTCAGTGTTTCTTATTTGTTTTACATGATTCAGCAGTCTCATGATCCAGGGCCTTGTGAAGAATTGTTAATATCAGACTCTGAACTCTTAGCCTGTTTCCTTCTTTTCCACCCTCGCTGTGTTCCACTTGTGTTATTTATTTGGCAAACGCTTCAGCTTGAATCATCACAGAGCTAACTGGTGTTTAAAGGATAACTGGTGTTAGTGGTGATCAAAACTCCGTACTATGACCACGTGATGGCTCACTTCCATCTGATGCAGCCTGCCTCAGCTGACTCTGGTTAACTTTGTTCCCTCTGCTCCCTGCAGCTGGTCGGGCTGCTGCTGATCGGAGTAGCAGCATGGGGGAAGGGGTTCGGCCTGGTGTCGAGCATCCACATCATCGGAGGGGTCATTGCGGTGGGCGTCTTCCTGCTGCTCATCGCTATCGTTGGCCTCATCGGAGCAATACACCACCACCAAGTCATGCTCTTCTTTGTATCCTTTCCTTACATTGGCACTGATATACAGATAATTATTGTGCTGTTTCCACTGAAGTGTGACTTTAAAAATGTGGTCATGTTGATGTTATATTCTTCAGTTATGTCGTCTTTGCTATGTTTTTGCACCGTTGTTTCTTTGACCTCTTCCTCTCAGTACATGGTCATTCTTTTTATCGTATTCCTGTTCCAATTTGGAGTTTCCTGCTCCTGTTTGGCAATGAACCGTGGACAGCAGGTGAGAAAACTCTATTATGTCTGCAAAAATAAATAGTTTTAAAGGTCCAGTGTGTAGGATTTAGGGGGGTATAGTGGCAAACATTGTGTATAATCACATGAAAATCAGAATGATGGTGTTTTCTTTACCTCAGAATAAGCCATTTATATCTACACAGAGAGTGGGTCCTCGTCTCTGGAGTCCAGCATGTTTCTACAGTAGCTCAGAACAGACAAACCAAACACTGGCTCCAGATAAGGACATTCGTGTTTTCTTGTTTTTGCGATAGATAGTAAACAGCTCTACTCCGGCTAGCAGCGTTCGTAAACAGATATTTTTTAAGTTCACGCTGCCATCAGATCCCCCACACTGTTCCTTGACCTTCTGTGATTTATTTTATTGTACTTATTTATTTTTTTAACAAGAACTTAGCTTCATTTTATTCATATTCTTTGCTTTTCCAGGAGGCACTTCTGAACTCCGCTTGGGGAATGTTAGTGAACAACACAAAGACTCATCTGGAGACCCAGCTGGACTGCTGTGGGCTGCTCAACGTCACTGCCAGCCGGGTACAGTTTGATCAGGACCTGCAGAACTGCCCCGCTGTGAGTCTTAGATATCAAGTTTTTCATCACATTATTGAGAAAAATACTATTACTTAAAGGGAACCTAATATGCTTTTCATTATTTTCACTGTTTGAGTGTCTGATGTTCATATTAAATGTGGCTTATTTTCAAATAATGAGGTAGACAGGCTCTAGACCATTCTGAAAACTCTGTGTTCAATGTTTCTTTCGACTGGAGACAAGCTGATTCTTTATATGGTCATCTGCTTTAGGTACACACAAGTGCTTACAATACATACACTGCTAACTGTAGCTACATGCTAACGTCAGGGAAACATATAATCGTGGTTATCAATGTTGTTAATTTCTCCCCAGTTTCGGATCATATTCCTGCTAGAACAATTCCAGTTGGGAAGATTATGGTTTAGAAGCTTTTATTGGTGCAGTGTTGGTGCAGAAACGCAACGAGCGCAGATACTGAAGACTTTGAAATGCTGACCAATCAGAGCAGACTGGGCTTTTTCAGGAGGAGGGCTTAAAAAGACAGGTGCTAAAACAGAGCATCTCAGACGGAGGGTGAATACACATGTTCCAGCACAGACCGTATGAGGAAGATGAAGTGTTTTTTAAACATTACAACACGTAAACATGTTTTCGTAGAAACCAAAAAGTATGAACCGGAAAATTATCATAATGTTGTGTTCACACTGGGCGCGAATAGAATAACTTAGACCTTGTGTGAGCACAACATAACAGGTCCCCTTTAACAGAAAACCAGCTTGAACAGAACTATTGCAGATTTGCTGCACAATAAAAAAAATTTTTTTTCTGTTTCATTCACATTATATATCATGTTATTCAAATAAATGTTCAACTGCATCATAGATAGACACTGCAGTTTCACAACATGTTCTCAGTTACACAATATGCCCCACTGAATAAAATCACGTAAGCACTTCCCTTAACCAGGAGAAGTTAAAAGTAGGCCACTTTCTACAGACCTCAGAATAGATTTTGGTAGCTAATACTGGCTTAGCTGACGAACCGTTGACTCATACTGCTGAAGACTAAAGGCCTCTTCTTCTTTTTTGTGTGTCTCTCACTCCAGTCATGCAAAAAGACACCCCTCGGCTGTTACACCTGCGGGGAGAAGATGCTAGATCATGCAACAGAGGCTCTGAAGATCCTCGGGGGCGTTGGACTCTTCTTCAGCTTCACAGAGGTGAGATTCTGGTCTCCAAACCTACATCTGCTCACCATTCACTCATGTAACTAGTCTGATACATCTTTGTAGGACAAGAGAGAGACACTGAACTGAGTTAAATGTTGCATTCACATTCAACTGATTGCTGTATTTAGGCAAATGGATGTGCACGTATCCCCAAATTGGCATCTTCGGAGGGGTGGATTGTCTGTCATGTTTAAATTGAGGGTTTCTCAGAGATTTTTGTTGAGCAAATCATCCTGTAATCACAAGGTTGGCAGTTTGATTTCTTGTTCCCCCTCAAAAAAAACAGATCACACCAGAATTAAAAAATGTCAAAACTTGTTGAGAAATTATTTCATTTTAATAAAATCTCCTCAATCAATTGACCTGAATCACAGTCAGGGGCATCAAAATGTTTGACTATACATCATTTATTGTTTTTCTCACACACTAACTCCCACACTAACTGTTTACCCACTGCTTAACTGTTACTGGTCGATACCACTTGGACTACAAAGCTTAACCACAATGCACCCGATACCACAATCTTGTCCCAATCTATAAACAGATTCTGCATATGTATGCAGGCATAGTTTAAAGAGACAGGCACTAAAACAGAGCGTCTCAGTCAGAGGGGTTAGCCAGTACAGGCAGTATGAGGAAAAGAAAGGGTTTTGGAACATTAAAGCATGTGATCATGTTCAGGTAAAAACCCAACATACAAGCATGAACCTGAAAATGAGCACAATAGGTCCCCTTTAATCTTTTTGTCTTTCATGTCTTTCGCAGATACTGGGAGTGTGGCTTGCCGTGCGCTACAGGAACCAGAAGGATCCACGAGCAAACCCAAGTGCTTTCCTATAGTCGGTCCCACGTGCGCAGCTCAGTGCTGCAGATGCAGTTTCAGACACACTGGTACACATAGAATCATGCACATCTAGAGGCAGACACACAGAACAACACCACACCAACCACAACGACACGGAATGGACGAGCGCACGCAGCACCTGACTTAACGAAACACACGCACACCTTCACCCGAGACTGAGAAACTACACCCACCTGTCCAGAAATGATGCCAGAGCTCCAGCTGGAAGACCTGGATACTTATGCATGAAAGGATAACTTGTAATACCAAGAAGTGTGACTTGTTGGTGTCGCGACCCAGCCTTGATTTGAGTACCAGATCTCCTGCTAGTTTCCAACTATGTAACAAGGGATGAGACATCTCTGCATGTGTCCTACGCCTGCACAGACAAACAGCCTCTCTGTTGATTTCATTCCACACTCCAACCAAATGACTGTGCCGTGTCCAACAAAATAACTTGTATGCACCTTGAAATTTTTTCCTCTTGTCTCTAATGTAGTGCCACCACTTAAAAGACGAATATATTCCTCTGGTCAGTGCTATCGGTGATGTGTAGAACTGTAAACCCAAACATGTCCGGTGTGATGAGTTTGTGCAAGGGCGGAAAAAAGACGGCACATACTGGACATGTGGTGTAAAGTAGTTTTCGAATTGTATGTAAATGTTCTTTTGTTTTTTCAGACGCCACAAATGCCGGGGTTAAACAGGATTAGGAAGCAAGAGTAGATGTTAGGTAACGTAGTTGCTAGTCTCTCGGGTTCAAAATATTTATGAACTGTAACTGAGCCAACTAACTTTTAACAGTCGGAGATATTAGGATGCCAACGGACTGCAGCCTTGATGTTGTACATAATCTTTTAGAAATCATTCTCGATGGGTTTGCCATGTAGTTGTCCCTCTCGCTGGGAGGTTTGCCTGCATAGTTGAGGTCTTTGACGGCCACAATAATACACCCCTCCTGTATTTAATATGTTCCTTTGTGTCGCACAGTGATGTTGCTTAGTGTAGACTCTGGTAGTAGAGAAGTGGATTCAGGTACGTATCATTTTACCTCCTGTCTAACTGGAAGAAATCACCAAAAAAAAAAAAAAAAAATAGTGCTGGTTAATTTGAAATAATTGGGTAAATTTGGCCGAAACTGCTCATCGCAAACCCAGTTTTGTTTTTAAATGATGTTTATTGTAAATGTGCTCTTGGTTGCAATTATTTTTTGAATATTTTGAAACAATTATTTAGATTTTGTTCTCAGTTGCCATCCGCTCTTTTTGTTCACCAGTGTTAAGATGCTTTGTAAAAAAAAAAATGTGTTAAATATTTCAGGATCTATTTAAGTTAAGTTTGAGGACGCACACTAGGCTGAAATTATGTCGTAGTTTTAATGATATAATTTTGATGCCTTGCTCGATGTTTGACATTTCCTGTTTATAAATCACTGCTTATTAATTCTCTCTTTTAAGGTGTTTCTCCTCTTGTTTTATTGTTGAATTGCTTTTAACTTAAAGGACTAACACAAACTGTAATTACATGTCTTACTTGAACCTGTCGACTTGGCTGGTAATGGATTTCCTGCTGCTGATTCAGAGTCATCGCTGGTGTAAACAAACATTTTGACAGATCTTAAGCATTATTATGCCATATATTAAACCTCACTTTGAATTTGTGTGCACTTGTTATTCAAATGTATCTTGAATTTTTGAGACTTAATTTTCCAAATAATAAAACCTCAGATTGGAAACTGTCGCACTTGAGTCATGTTTAAATAAATATGCAGCCTGAATGGTGTAATTATGTTTTTGATGTGCGTTCTTGCTCTGACAGTAGTAATTACGGGTCATTTTGAAGCTCGGCTACCAGCGAGGGCAAGTTACTGAGTACAGTTTAGAGGTTTTACTTTACTCAAGTATTTTGTTTTACTCTCATGCCACTTTATACTTACACTCGTCTACATCTCACAGACAAATATTGTTAGTTATTTGACAAATTAAGACTTTGACAGGGTGACTGCAGGTTCTTAAAAAGTCTTTGAATGTATCCCCAGCAACACTTTCCAGCTCCTGCTGCGGGATCCTGAGGCCAGATGAGATATGTAATCCCCCCAATGTGTTCTGGGTCTGCCCCGGGGCCTACTACCAGTGGGACGTGCCCGAAACACCTCGAACAGGAGGCACCCAGGAGGATCCTGATCAGATGCTTGAACCACCTCAGCTGAGCTCCTTAGACTAGGTACGCTCCATGATCCACTATCTCGTTCTTTCGGTCACTACTACTTTCATTTATCCATCATTTAATTTCTTTTTGTTGTAATGAGTCAGTTAAAGTCCACATTTCTGAAGTAACAAGTCTTAAGACCTACCACTGACTGAACCCAATCGTCTTTTTACTTTACACTTGCACTTAGTTACCCACATTCCTCCATAAAATCTACCCCTACACAGGACCACATATATGCCTTATACTTACCTGCAATGCTATAAGCTAAAGAGTATTTGTCCAAAAATCAGTCTTAAGTGTGGTTAAAGTTATCTTGAATAGTTCCTTAAACACAGGCAGATTATGAGACAGTGGGCCCCTGGACACAGTCATGCAGAAGGCCCCACCACCTCCCCCACACCAAAGCAAGACACAGACTTTACAGTTCTTGAGCGCCTTTTTGTTGTATATCTTTGTATTTTTGATGCATCTCTCTGCGGTTTTGTGTCTCTTTGCAGTTGCTTTGCATCTCTTTGTCTTTTTCTGGTTATTTTATTACTTGTTGTAAGTCCTACTGTGTCTCTTTGTCGTTGTTCTGTGTCTCTTTGTAGCCATTTTGTGTCTCTTTGTGGTTGTTTTTTCCTTTTCCGTAGTTGTCGTGAGTCTCTTTGTGTCTCTTTGCAGCTGTTTTGGGTCTCTTTTTAGTCTTTTTGAGTCTCCTGGTCACTAAGTGTCTCTTTGAGTGACATTTTGCAGGTGCAGGCCAGACAGGACCCCTGACACTTTGGGCCCTTGTGCCTGAGCCCCGCAGCATTAGAATTAAGAGTCTGCTACCTCTAGAGAAACTGTTTGAATTGCATTACATTTATTTGATAACATCACCTACTTTGCAGTTTCAATTTATAAGTACACAGTATAAATTAGTTTCGATATATATTAATATAGATTAAGCTGCCCAGCAGTATATAATACAATAAAATTGAACTCCATCTTTACCAGCTGCAACATTTAGGTGACAAACATTTGTGTACATTTAGTGTTTGTCACCTAAATGTACTGTACTTTAATAACATTTTGAGGTACTTGTACTTCACTTGAGTATTTCCATTTTCTGCTACTTCATAGTTTTACTCGACAATATTTATTTTAAAGCTTAAGTTGCGTTGCAGATTCAGACATTAATACAAAACATAGATCAGCTAATGAATTGTGATGTTTAGATTAAATCACTCAGCAGTATGTTAAGTAATTAAAATTAGCTCTACCTTTACCAGCTGCAGCATGAAAGGAATTTTACCATGTGAAATGATGTAAACATTAATTATTACTGTAGATTGTTGTGTTGCTGTTACAGTACTGTACTTAAGTAATGTTTTGAGATACTTGTATTTTACTTTAGTATTTCCATTTTCTGCTACTTTATACTTTTTAAAGCTTCAGTTACTTTGCAGATTTAGATTATTGATACAAACTATAAATCAGCTCATAAACTATGATGTATCAATAGATCAAACTACTAGCAGCATATAAATCATTAAAATTAGCCTCACATTTACCAGCTGTATCACTGAAGGACTGCTTTACCCACAAAACAACCATTTGTAAATCAGTTAGTCAAACTGTGTTACCTTGAATTTGTGAAGCAACATGCCTCCACAGAAAACAGCAAACATATTGATTCATTGACTGACAGGGGGCCACGTTTAACAAACGGCATCTGTTTACAAACTCTCACGCAACTGGTGCAGTGCAAATCAAGTCTCTTTTATCCAGTCGTATGCGCAGTACTTCCCAAACACATGTACTTTCACTAAAAAATCTTAGTATTGGGGTATCACTTTGAAAAGAGCATAGATAAGTTTCACTTTCAGTTCAGTTTTATATATTAATATATTAATAAATCAGTATGTTTGCAGTTTTCTGCAGCTGCAGGAGAGAAAAAACAAAGTTTTCAAGGTAACACATCATGGAGTTGATTTACAGATGGTTATTTCATGGATAAAATATTCCTTTAGGTCTTCTTTAATTAAGTATTTGCATTTTTTTCCTACTTTATAATTCGACTCCTCTATATCTACATTTGTCTGACAGCTTTAGTTACTTTGCAAATTTATATTATTAATACAAAATATAAATCAACTATTAACTATAATCACACAAATGCATCAGTAAATACAATTCATTTGCATTTGTATTATTATATTTTGTTGCTAACACTTTTGTACTTTTTGTTATGATTTTAAATGCTGGAATTTTACTTCTAAAGGATAGTTTTACGCTGAAGATCTGAGTACAGCAAACTGTCCTGTGAGGTGATGTTGTCACAGAGGAGGACAGAGTTCAGGTGCAGCGACGCCAGAGATGTGACACGTTTCACCACATGATGGCAGCACAGAGTCTCTGCAGCTGCCGTTTCTTCCTGTTCATACTGGGTGTTATTTCAGCCCTGCTCTGACATGGATAAATACCTCCAGACAAGCAGTGAATCTATACACAGAGGTGTCTCTTTCTACTGACTGTTATCTTACAGATTGATTGCATCCAAGCTGAAGATGGATGGCATCAACATGGCAGCTGTAAAATTAATTTACTCAAGCAGTAGGTTTTGATTCCCTGTGATATTCCTTCAGAAGGCCATTAATCCCATCAGCTGGGACGGGTCCAGTAATGTGGGGGTGGGTTGTAGAGGGGAGGGGGGGCAGAGCAGAAGGAGAGCTCAAGTACACTCTGATCGGGGAATAGAGACAACACACAAGGATATTATCCAGATACCTTTCAACCAAGGTTGTCCTAAATGAGGATAAACTGCTCCTCTGCCCTCATCCTAATGGCCCATGGCAGACTGTCACCATCACCGCTGCCCCCCCTTCACGAGAAGGCGTGACCTAATCTCTGGCGTTGGTGCACCCCGCCAGGGAGCACCTGCAGGTTCACTTTCCTGAGACGCAGGAACATTTATGTAAGTGAAATGTGCCTGGTAAGGGCTTTGGGTCTTGAGTGTTGCCGGTGGCTGGGGACCAGCATTTTTTTTTTTTTTGGAAAACTGCACCACATATCGCATCCCCTTATCCTGTCAGCGTGCTCTCCTGAGGGCCCGGTGCCAGTCCCCACCCTGTGATGCATGTCCATATGCCGGGTGTATTAGCTCGGAGAAGCTGTGGAGAATTGCACCAACAGGGATGGCCATCTGTCCTCTTACAGATATAGCATGGGCTCTGCGAGCGCATGAAGGCAGGATCTTAAAACATTTGGTCCATTATATCACAGCGCCATGGTGAATGGGTTTTACAAGGGCTCGTCCTATAGGCAGAACTAATTATGTATAGCTTTTCAGCATGGGGCAAGATAAGGCAGTCTTCAGATCAGTAGGGACCAATACATTGTTTCTTATAATAGAGCTATCTCCAGTGGAGAAGGAAGTATTCAGACCTTTTACTTAACTACCAATACTGTAAAACCGCTTTTTTAATTAAATCTTGCATTCAAAAGCTACGTGGGCAGTACATATCACATAACTCACAGCTATATTGGTATGTTTTGTTTTGCTTCTTTTAAAAGTAAAAATAAAATAAGCAGCTAAAGCAACTCAGGGAGACAAAAAATAGACAAAACAATGATTAAAAATAAACTAACCAAACAATAAATAATACCGGACTGTACTGAGGTACAGTCCAGTATTATTTAGGGGAGAGTCTTCTGGTAAAAGGTTGTCATATCCTTAGATTTTCTTTGGTGGTACCAGATTATTCTGTGTATCTTAAACCTAAATGTTAAATTCAGATTTGCTTCCAAGTGTCTAAAATTCAGCTTTAGGCCTTAAAAATCCTACAGGTCAAGTGTGCAGGATTTAATATTATATATATATAATATATACTATATACTATTGGCAAAACTGGACTTTAATATAGTAAGTATGTTTTCTTTAGTATATAATGAAGTGAAAAAAAAAATCATTGTGTTCTTGTTACCTCAGAATGAGCCGTTTATATCTACATAGGGAGCGGGTCCTTGTCTCTCAAGATCACCATGTTGCATTGCTATGTTTCTACAGTAGTTCAGAACAGACAAGCCAAACACTGGCTCTAGAAAGGGACATTTAAATTTTCGCATTTTCGCATTGGCCACTGAAATGAGAAGCCCCTCTGTGATGAGCCACATTGCAGATTTTCTGCTTTATTCAATGATTTTTCCAGTTTCAATCACCTGGCCTGTTTGTTTTGAAGAGGAGGAGACCTCTGCTGGTAATTCAGCTCCTGGTGAAAACCTCCTATATGTCTGGTTTAGAAATAGGATGAGCACACATTAAGTTATCAAACACAAAAGGTCACCATACATTAGCAGTACCTGAGCTAGCAGTCGGTCTCTGATATGCCAAACAGCATTGGTTGAACACAGATCATTATTAATATTATTTTTATTTATTTAACCTTT
This sequence comes from Epinephelus fuscoguttatus, assembly GCF_011397635.1. NCBI lineage: Eukaryota > Metazoa > Chordata > Actinopteri > Perciformes > Serranidae > Epinephelus > Epinephelus fuscoguttatus. The sequence goes on along the minus strand of NC_064758.1, from coordinate 40,752,152 downwards.
ATTTAACCAGAAAAACCTCTTGAGATTAAAAATCTCTTTTTCAAGAGTGTCCCGGCCAAAAATGCAGAATAAAAATATAAAGCTCTAAAACAAGCAATATGAAACACAAAATAAGATTACTAAAAAGAGAAGCCAAAAGTGTGTTTATATATACTAGAAATGAACCATAAAAACACACACACAATAAAAACGGCAACCACACATGATTGCAAAGACTAGCTAAGACACTCGGTGACATCGGCATATGGAAGATTGTGCACAAAAATTTTGCAACAGTATTTTGAAAAAGCCGATTGGCAATGTGAAACTGCTTTATTTAATGTTTTCACTAGTTTTAATCACCAGGTCTGTTTTATTTGGAGAGGAAGAGACCCCTGGGGTTAATCCAGCTCCTGGTAAAAACTTCCCGAACAATGAACACTGAAAGAATTCTAACCAGGAGAAGTTTCAGCTGGTTGCAATCTGCATTACTCACCGCTAGACTCCACTAAATCCTCTAAATCTTACACTGCTCCTTTAAATAAACAGATGAAACAAACAAACAAAAAATACATTATTATATATCATTTAGATCCACAAAACTTCCAGATATTTAGGAATGTAATTTGGATGATTACTGCATAATTGACATATTCATTTTGTTGTAGTTTGATTTTTAAGCAATCATCCAGATGCAGAAGAACTACTCAGGAGTTCAGATAAATGGCTTTACTTAAATGGAGAATATAAATGTAAAAATGATCCGTTATGAATAAATCCTGCATTTAAGAGCCACTTTAAGTGAAGTATCACGAGCAAAATGTACTCAAAGAAAAGTACTCATCATGTACAATGGACCACTTCTCAATTATATATAATACATGACGGTATTAAAATTATTGATACAGTAATGTTTGTATCACTTAATGTTGCAGCTGGTAAAGGTGGAGTTAATTCAAATTACATACTGCTGGGTAGTTTAATTTATCTAATATTTAATATAAAAGTACCTAAAAATCATATATAAATGTGTTTTTAACAGTATCTACATGAAGTGTGGGTGTTTCCTGTGACACTGGGAACAGGATCACTGAGGATAAACCCAGTGTGCTGGCGATGGATTGTATCTGGATTCAGATTCTTCTCACAGCTCTGCGAGGACAAACAGGAAGGCAAATCATTCTCATCAGTGAGTGGAGACAAACGGGTCAATACAGCCTATCAATAATGAAACAGAGCAGGGATGCATGTTGTTAGTCGTCAGATGGAAGGACAACACAGGTGATGTGGGGAGTTAATCAGAGCGGTCAAGTCTTAAAGTGGTATTACACTTTAAAACAGCACTTCATTTATACCTCTACCCCGAGTTAAAGGATGGGTTCAGGTTTTCAGGTCTGTCTTAGGACAATAGTCAAGTGCCTGTAATCGTCCCTCCTGTTCATACAAGCCAGATCCCATGGGTGTCCCCCCCAAACTTGTCATCAGATCTGCACCCATGCCAGATCCTTTCTAACATGTTTTCAAAGGAGGAGATCTGGGTTGAAATCCAGTCTTTATGCTGTGCTGAGTGTTGGAGATATCAGCCTTAGAGATGTCTGTCTGGACAGTTTGCATACAGTCTCTGTCAAAATAAACACACTAGATTGGTACGACACCGTTAATTGATGTTTTCTTTCCCTCAACAGGAAAGGCACGTGGTTACGTTTTGACAAAACACACACATGCGATTGTGTTTAGGAAAAAACAAACAGGGTTTGGCTCTACAATCATACGGGAAGCAAACACCAGCCTCTAGGACGAAAGTTGGTGGTTGCTGGACCCATCCACCACCACTCCCACTCACCCTACTCAGACTTTCGCCACCTTAACTTTTGATCTTGTCACGCCGCGTTTCCCCTAATGCCACCAGTTGGGGACGGCTTTTTTTGTTGGCGTCTGATGCCAGAAGTCACTGACCAAGCGCTGGATTTCGATGACTTCGGAGTGAGACTAGGTTGACCAAACTATGCCAAACAACCGTATCACCGCACAAAAGGAAACATGTATTCATGGAATCTCGTGACAGCACCAGGTGTAGCCTAAATGTCGTCCTCCTTGGCTGAGCTGTAACATTAGCTAGCTCAGTGGTGCTAGGTGAGCTAACAGTAGACACATGCCTCCTTCTGCACGGTCAACCAGGTCTCACTCCCAAGTCCCAACTCATCAGATACTGACGCTTGGTCAGTGGTCCGCACAGAGGCATGCTTCAGTGGCGGTATGAGACATTCCAAGTGATGGCTCTGGCAACTACTATATGGAAGGAGTGATAAAGTCCACATGAAAAGGATAGGTGGTCAAACAAACTCCAGACTTTCACAGAGGAGACCGCTGTTCTTGTCCTTGTTTCTTTTGAAAAGACTGCATTTTTTTTTTTTTTAAAGATTTTTTTGGGGCATTTTTAAGCCTTTAATCGATAGGACAGATGAGTGTGAAGGGGGGAGGGAGAGAGAGGGAGTGACATGCAGCAAAGGGCCACAGGCTGGAGTTGTTGCCTTAATGAGCCGTTATACCTACATAGGGAGCGGGTCCCTATTTTGGAGCTCAGCATGTTCATCACCATGTTTCTACAGTAGCCCAGAGCAGACAAACCAAACGCCTGCTCCAGGTAAGGCCATTTTCCTTTGACCACCAGGGTTAGAAGCCCATCTGCAATTAGCAGCATCAGAAAAACACTTATTTGTTAGATGAAACTGCTTTATTTAGCGTTTTACTTGTTTTAATCACCAGGTCTGTTTGCTTTGGAGAGGAAGAGACCTCTGCAGATGATTTGGCTTCTGGTAAAAAGACTCCTGAACATCTGGATTAGATAAAAGGTGAGCATAGCAGTCCATCTGCGTCGTATGGAACAGCGTTGGAGAAACGCTGATCTGTAACATGATACTGCTTTATTAAGTGTTTTCACCACTTTTAATCACTGAGGAAGAGACCTCTGTAGATGAGCCGACTCATGGTAAAAACCTCCTGAATGGTGAAAACTGAAGAAATTCTAACCAGGAGAAGTTTCAGCTGGTTGCAATCTGCAATCATCACCACTAGATGCCACTAAATCCCCCTAAATCTTACACTCTTACAAATATAAGGCTAAGTCACAAGTTTTCAATTTTCTGTAGGGCTATTGCGATGTACCAGTATCAACAATAACCTTGATATTCAAAAATGAAATATTGATCATCTTAATAATACACAATAATTCTGCACCTCTTAAATCATTTCTGTTTCTTCCTGTTCTCACTTGGTCTCCCTCGTCCAGCACCATCTAGCTGCCTTTTCACTTTTTTTTTTTTTTACAGTTATTGTGACAGACTCTCTTCACCTCACTACACCTGTATTTTGAATTTAATATATTTTCCAAAAATGGGCGGCTTGGTGGTGTGGTGGTTAGCACTGTCGCCTCACTGCAAGAGAGTTCCTGGTTCGATCCCGATATGGGGTGCCGTTTGTAAAGTGTCTCACGCTGAAAATAACATCAACATTTTGCCACATTTAGCTTCAAACAATGTTTAAATAAGTATTGTGAATTTTTTTAATGTCACCTTTTACCACATTTACAGCAATATTTGTTAACTTAGAAATATATTAAATAGTTAAATCTAAATATTAAATGTGGCACCTAAATGTTAAATGTGAAATCTAAATATTAAATCAAAATCTAAATCTAAATGTTAAATCTAAATGCTAAATATAAATGTAAATGTTAATGTTAAATCTAAATGTTCTGGGTGAAACTAAATATTTAGCTAATATGCAAATTCACACTGCCGGTCACCGGAAGTACCAAAATAGAAGCTCGAGATGGTCAGACTGTGTTTATAGAATCAAATAACAAATTAAAACCAACTTATTTGGGGAAATGGACACTTGAACATACATACAAATTTGTATAGATATCAGGAGAATATTGTTATCGTCAACTCTTTTGGCTACGGTAATTGTGTAGTGAAAATTTTATATTGTAATTTTTTTCCATTTTTATTAAATGAATAGTGTTAAATAAGATCCAGCTTTAATCAATTCAAAAGATCATATAAAAAACATAACAGCTGGTGTTGATAAGTGCTGTTGTAAAGAGAGAACCAGAGCTGCCGATGATGATTAAAATGTAGAAAATACTTTTAAAATTAGAGAAAATGGAGGAAGAGAAAGGGAGAGGATGAGATGAGGGATTCAGGTTTGTTCTGGTGTGCAGACATGAAATCTTCATCTTATAAATATGTTGAAAAAAAACACAGACTGTTCACACCTTTGGATACAGACACCATCACAGACAGACCTTTTTTTTTATGCTCACCTCATTAGCATTTACCACCACCAACCCTCCCCCAGCACAGAATCATCATAAAATAACCCTCCCACACAGTTTACCATCAAACATTACATACACATTGCAGAGCAGTTTAATCCCAAGGTGTGTGCTGATGTTCATGTATGTTGGTTGAATCATGTGTGAGAGAGGAACACATTTAGCTGCAGCGTTTGTTTTTTCATGTCGTTAATTGCTTTTCATAAGACCAGTGTGAGCAGAGTAAGCTCTCATTGCCCCCTGTTCAATCACTACAAACATCTGAATACACAGACACACACAGTACAGTACACAGTGAAAACGGCAAAATGCACTTTCAGTATAAAACGTATAAGTACTCACTGTGCAGTAAAATGTTCCCTGTCAGTGTTTTACTCCTCTATCAATATTACAGCTGCGTTAATGTGTATGATGCATTTTACTGCTGTAGATGTTTGAAGTTGTGTTCATTTTAACTTCTTTATATACTGTTGGGCAGTTTAATCTACAGCAATGCATCATATTGTATGGGATGATAATGTGTTTGTAGTGTCTCTGTCCTGTGAGAACTCTGTATCTCAAAAAAGTAAATTTTTCATGGTGTCAGAAAAATAGCCCTGTTTTCAGCTTTGAAGATGCATTTTCCAGCTGATCCAAGAGGGTTTTCTTTAAGAGTTTATTTAGCTTAAAGGGAAATTTCGGTTTATTTCAACGATATGAGGCGGTCTTTGTGGAAAAAAGCTTGTTTAGTGGACTAACTTTGCACTTGAAGGTTGCCCGTTCACTTACGTTTTAACAGGTCTGACGCTACTATGCGCCCTGGCTGTATCTAGGCTAACGACTAACATGCTGACTATTATTTTTATGTCACTAGTCACTTGAAACAAATTTAGGACGATAGGAGACAGGTTGAAATAAACCGAAATTTCCCTTTAAGGAGTAGAAGATACATGTTTCTCACAGGACATGGTGAAAACTTTGTAGTATTTAAATGTGCAACACTCTGGCATTAAAGGAGCGGTGAGTAGGATTTAGGAGGATTTAGTGGCATCTAGTGGTGAGGATTGCAATTACAACCAGCTGAAACCTCTCAGGTGTGCCAAGCTTGAACTCCCGGTTAGGATTCCTTTAGTTTTCACTGTCAGAAGGTTTGCACTGGTTCAAAACAAATGGACACAGTGATTTAAATCACTAAAAACACTGAATAAAGCAGTTTGTGTTGAAATAAGTCAGTGTTTTTCAAATTTCAGAGTTTCTCTGAAGTCGTCGAAATCCTTCGAAATCCTTCATCAGTGACCTCCGGTGTCAGACAAAGATGTCAGGGGGAAATGCAGTGGGACAATAACAAAAGTTAAGTAGGCAGAAGTCCCAGTAGGGAGGGTGGAAGTGGTGGTGGATTCATCCAGCATCTAGCAACTTTCACTATGGAGGGTGATGTTCGCTTCCTGTAAGACTGTAAATCCAAACCCTGTTCTTTTATCCGAAAACCAACCATGTGCTTTTGTTGCCTAAACCCAACACGTGTGTGTTGGCAAAATGTAACCATGTGTGATTGTTGGTGAAGGAAAAAAAAAAAAACACCAATTAGCGGGTGTTGTACAGACGTGGTACGTTTATTTACTTTTTTAAGAGACTGTATGCAAACTGTACATTTCCTGTGAAAGCAAAAGTGTACTTTGACAACAGACAATGCATGTAACAGGCTGAAGTTGACACGGCATCCCAGAACGTCAACAACCAACACATCCAGGGTACCTTGGACGTCGTATCTGGACTTGGAAAGTCCATGACCAAACGTCAATATGAGATGAGTTCGGGTTGAGAATGTGTTGTTCTGTCTGTAGTGATTCGTTTTTTATTCATAACCACACATTTGGTACACTATTATACCCCCTTTTAGAAAAGCCCCTGGACAGAACCTCAGAAAAACATTTTCTGTGTTAATCTACTTTGAATTTGGTCCATGTGAGGCCATTGGTATGTGATGACGTTGGAGTAAGAATGTGTTGACTAACTACCATGACCGACATTGAACGGCTTTGTCCCTATCTGGAGCCGGTGTTTGGTTTGTCTGTCCTGGGCTACTGTAGAAACATCTCCGCAGATGAGGACATGCTCCCTATGTAGATATGAACAGCTCATTCTAAGTTAACAAAAATACAACCACTGTTATTTTCAGGTGATTATAAACTAAAGAAAACACTCTTATTATATTATCTTCCCTTTCTACTAATATATCCCAGTATACCTTCACACTGGACCTTTAATACTGCACCTATACAATACATTTCAACTGACAGTCCTATTTAATTCACATTATCTTTATATTTAACTCACTTAAAGATCCCATTTCTTTGCATTTTATTTAGGCTGTGCTTATATATTGTAGTATGATGCACATATTTGTACATATCTCTTATTTTTCTATTTCCTCCTTACATATTGTGCTATATTGTAGCATAATGCACATTTTTACATGCTTCTTATTTTTCTATTTTTGTTCTCTATGTGTATGTATAAGAGCAACGTGACCCAGTTTCCCTTGTAATCTGTAATGTAACTAAAGCTGTCAGACAAATGTAGTGGAGTAAAAAGTACAATATCTACATCTGAGATGTGGCTGAGTAGAGGTATAGAGGTGCAGAAAATGGAAATACTCTGGTAAAGTACAAGCCTACACCTCATAATTTATACTTAAGTGCAGTACTTGAGTAAATGTACTCAGCTACAGGCCACCAGTGAGCATGTGTATACAGTATTTATAAGGGAATGGTGGCATGATAGCCGAGGTATGGCACTGCATCTCGAATCAAGTGTTATGCTTAAAATAAATCCATATCTGTAACAAGCAGAGTGTGAAAAATCAATCAAGATCAATGTGACAGGGGGTTTGGTGGGAAGTGTTGCTATGGAGGAGAATGCAGAGTGTGAGAAAGAGAGAGGGAGAGGCAGCTTCTTCTCTGCAAACAGCAGATTAAAGTGACCTCTGGTCTTGTGCCTCTGATGTTTCTCTAATTACCTTGTCTCACCATCCTGATAAAGTGCTCCGACACAGTTTGCTCCTCTGCTTCGTTTATTCAAAAACCTGACACGGTGATGAGCGCACGCTGAACTTTCAGTGCAAGTACTGCGTATTGTGTAAATAGGTTTTGGTTGTACTGCTGTTTGTATTACAGGAACAGTATCAGACTCAGCATAGCGACTTGAGTAATCCTCAAGTAGCAGTCCTGCATTTATTACAGTTATTGATGCATTAATGTGTTCATTACTTTAATGTTACAGCTGGTAAAAGTGGAGCTGCTTTATATAGATGATCCTATAATAATCTGTCATAATTATTTCTTTATATTCTGTACACCTGCAAAGTAAGTGAAGCTGCCAAATGTAGTGCAGTAAGAAGTACAGTATCTCCCTTTGAAATGTGGTGAAATGGAAATGTAAAGTAGCGTAAATTGTTAAATAATGACTTAAAGCTGAGGAGCCATTTGTCTGCATAATGAGTACTTTTACTTCAGACACATTAAAGCTCCAGTGTGTAGGATTCAGGGGGATGTACTGGCAGAAATGAAATATAATAAGTATGTTTTCTTTAGTGTGTAGTCATCTGAAAATAAGAACCGTTGTGTATCTGTTACCTTTGTATGAGCCGTTTACATCTACATAGAGTTTCTACAGGGGCTCAGAATAGACAAATCCAACACTGGCTCTAGATAGGGACATTCACACTGTGTTGATCAAGGAAACGGAGCGTTATATTTCTATATAAATGAAGAACAGTTAAGTTAATCACACATTCACTCTGCTTGGCGCTCTGCTGCTCCGTCTTCCCAGACAGAGTGCTCAGAGTGCGCTCTGCCACTCTGGGAGTGCGGTGCACTGAATAACTCAACGGTCCAGTTTGTGTCAGAGTGAGCTCCGACTCTATGGATGAGTATTTCCGAATGCACCACTTGTATCATCTTCCTCCATTGTCTAAAACAAGCCAAAAGAACTTGCTAGCTAGCACTGACTAATGTCTGTGGAGAATTGTTTTACCTCCAGCTAAGCCCCGCCCACCAAAAAATGTCATATCGTTTACTAACAGGAACAGGGTCTATTTAATGCTCCGTTTCTTCCACCAACAGGGCTCTCATTTTAGTGCAGAGCGTCAGACTGAATTTACAAACACACCATGTCAGGTCACTCACTCTCCGGGACCGCCAGTGTTAGTTGAATAAGTAAACACTGACCAACGGGACCAGACTGGCCGACCCGTATGCTCTCACTCAGTGGATGGATGATGTCACAGGAAGCCAATCTTACAAATACGACACTTGTTTGTTTTGCTATGGAAGCTAATGTTAGCTAATGCGCTAAAAAGTTAGCGTTCCAGAGAAATCCAATATTCCTCTTAATCCCTCCCCAGTTTCTGATGAGGTGGACATGATAACCCTTAATACACATAACCTTATTCATCCCTACAACAGGAAATACTTTTTCCCTAACCTGATATGAAGTGTGCGCTGCACATGTGAGCATTTTTGATGATGGCCTCCGTCCAGTCCTTTGGTCTTATCACATTTAACCATCTTTGTTTTTGTTGACGGGCAGTGGCGGCTGGTTTTGAGTCATGACTCCTTCTATTCTGGCTCCCAATAACACAACAAGACCACACTTTAAGACTTCTATGTAGCCTACAGCCCTGTGGTGGAGAGGCTGGTTTTGCTCCCAGCTAATGAACTGACATCACTGTGACCTCGGCCCTAAAAAGGTCTATACTACCCACATTGTAAAGTATTTCTCTAAGTGATAATATATGTTATTAATATTATAACACACTGAAATGAGTAGGCCCAGGTATTTTTACTTGATACCCTGAGTAAGTTTGCTGATAATATTTATGTAGCTACTCAGACTACTGTAAGTATGTAGTATGTTAATGCAGGACTTTAACTTATCCACCTTATTCCTAACCCCTATGATACACTGCGAGAATTATGTGTGCAACTTCCAACGTTGAACCAAAACCAGCGATTTCCAATATTAACAGTTTGTTTACAGTACTCTATTCTTCTTTCCAAGAGCAATTGGGAAATAAAATGTGGAGCACACCTTTCAACCAAGCACGCTAGCAATTAGCTCGCCTTGCTCTGTTAAGATATTGCTAACTTTAACATGGCTCGAGCTAGCTTAAGGTAAACATCTGCTCCTTCTAAAGATGATTTCTGATTTCTGATGACTTATTAAGAGACACTAACACATTCAGCCAACATTTAACATAATTCAGTATTAACTGTAGCTCCATGTAAAGTGAAAAAATGTGATGTTTATAAGCTAATCCTCCGCTCGTCTGTGTCAACAATGCATTTTAGACGTTTTTTAAATTTCTGATTTATTTAAAAATGTTCTGAGTGAAACATGATGCTGAATTTAGCAGCAGACTTCAGTAATGGTAATATAAAGTAGTAGTAAAAGAAATAACTTTTACAGTAAATCAGTAACACATTCTCAGCCCTAAATACATATTTCAAGGTATGTTGCTGAGTTAATTTTCTAATGTAGGTTGAGACTGAAGTCAGACGGGGAAAGACAGGGATATGTACTGACGGTCTACGTGTCATTCTCTTCTGCTAATTCTGATTTAATGCTTTATCGCTATGTCTCGCGAAACTCTTGTGGTTTTATTTCTCATATCAGTGGTAACCATGGCAACGGGAACAATACCTTTTTGTTCTGGTTACACGTTCAACACACAGAGTTGCTGAAGACAAAAATTTAGCTTAGACTGGTTGTTCGTTGTTACAGATATGGACAGTGCAACAGGTAGCTACCAGAGCTCCGCAAAAAAGACATTTTAGAAAAGTTAACATAGTTAAATATTTGTTAAAAAATAAATTAGTATTTGCTAAACTGAAGGCAAATAGAGTGTGCCAGTAAACCCGGAACTCTGTTAGCGCTTTTAGCACTTCCGGTTCTCTCGTCTAAAAGTCAATACGTTTTTTGAATGGGATTTTGGTAAAATGCCTCAAATAAGGTCTGTGGTTAACAAAAGCTTAAGCAAGTTTCAGGTTTTGTTCTACGACATAAAACACGTCAGTAAATACCCTACTTGTGAATTTTGAAGCTTTTACGTGTCATAAAAAAGGCGGTTGCTAACAAGTTGCTCAATACGACTACAAACCCTGTCGGGGACATTAAACATAATCACCCCCGAACAGGCGAGAGTGCTGGCAGTCCGCCATTACAGCTTCTTATTTAGCTTAAACAGTCCGATTTCCCCATTATACAATGTTTTTAAAATAAAGCGGCCGAAATCAGTTGAAAGCTTAGTGGCGGTGACGTCAAGAGTCATGCGACCGTGGAGTAGTCATGTAGTCCGTTAAAGCCTAACGTTAGCTTTTTACTTCTGGCGATCGCATTTAAGCTTCAAATGTGGTGTGAAAGGTGTTCATATGTGAAGATTATCTCACTGAACAAAACCTGTAAGTATCATAAACTTGTGTTAGCCACAGAGCTTATTTTCTGACATAATCCAAAACGCAATGCAAAAATCACTTTCACTTTCTCTTCCGGGAACCAGTGCGATGCTAAACTTCCGGGTTTTGACGTCAGCCCTGGCACACTCTATTACTTTGGAAGAGAACCAGTGTTGGCGGTTAGCCACCAAGAGTAGCCACTGGGGCTAACTAGCATACTGCTACTTCCGCTATCTCACCGGAAGTCGCGCACATAATCATTTCTACAGTAGTGCCCTTGGGAATAAGGTGGATACTACCCACAATGGTGGTTAATAAATCAGCAAAGTTTTCCTCTAAGTAATAGTGTTCAATAATATGTGTTATTAATATTATAACACATTGAGTAGACAAATATATTTTTACTTGATACCCTGAGTAGCTTTGCTGATAATAGCCTATGTGCGTTGGCTACTTAGACTATTGTAAGTAAGTATATTTAATGCTTTTTTGACTTTTACTTATAGGCCGATGGAATATTTTTACACCGTGGTATTTTACTTTCACTTAACTAAAGGATGTGAATACTTCTAGCACCGCTGGTTTTAACTGGGGGTACTTAATAAACTGGCAAACTGGTGTTTTTGTTATACTGGTAGTCTACTTGAGAAGAACATGAGTGCTTCCTCCAGCACTGTTATGGAGCCCATAATTCATACCTGCTCTGACATTACACACACACACACACACACACACACACACACACACACAGATCATAACGGAGAGGTCCAGGTCCGGTTCGTACTTCGCGCGCTCCCGGTTCATGTGGCCGCAGCAGTCCACGTCAGCAGAGGGAGATCAGCACCCTGGACAGCGGCGGCTGGTCACTGATAAAGCAGCCACAGCTCCTCCTGCACTGGGAGCACTGGGAGCGCTGGGATAGGCACATCACCCATCATCAGAGGCGGATGGATGACCAGAGAGGAAAAAACACCCGACTTGTTTACAGCACGACTGTTTTTCTCTTCTTCTTCTTCTCCTTCTTCCTATTCCGGAAGTAGCTGCTGCGTTGGTTCAATCTCCAAGCCGACCATTTCGAGGAGGGAAATCAGCGCCAGCAGTATCATCACCACCATCTATCTGATCCAATAATCAATGCCATTACTGCTGTGTAATTGCTCTCGGATGCGAAGACATCTCCACGCGTCTTTCTCCCCAGTTAGAAAAAATCGCAGGGTGCCTTTTTTTTTTTAATTATTCTGCCTCTCTTTGACCGTGTTTCTTTTTTGGGGGGTGCTTTGCAATGAAATGCTGATGGACATCGAGGCGAAGATGGGAAGCACGGGGCTCTCGGGTGTTTTTGTGCTGCCGTGTTTCCAGCGAGGAGGCTGCTGAGAAATGAGCAGGATTGTGTTTTTTGATCTCGACGTGGATTGTCGGGGTGAATGGCTCGGATTCTCCGTGGATCAACCACAGGCTTCTTTACAAAGAGGAGATGAAATAGAGAAGAGAGAGAAAGAGAGGGGGGAGAAAAAAATGGACCATGATCTGACGCTTGGGATGCTACAGTGAGGAGGGACAATAAGAGATAAAATATATACACAGAGACATTTTCTAATCATCCAAATCCAACTTCCATTTCATCTTTTCATTTTCCTTTTGGATTATGATTCTTGACAAGAGTCCCAGATGTGACTGTATGGATGGCAGGTCGTTGTATTTTACCTCCCATCTTCTATTTCCTGGCTCTGTGTTGCTCTCTCTTCCACTCGTCCACTCTCTCGCGGTCTTCTGCTTTGGGTAGCAAAACATGTAGGCTATTTTTTGCTGCAAGCCCAGTGCATGTGAAAAAAGGTGTCTTTGAAGAAAAAACAAAAATGGACCGTGGAGATCAAACCCTGTGCAAGCTCTAGTGTTTTTTTCTGGGGTGCGGTGGACGATGCATCGAGGCTATAGACGGCGTTTGCTGAGTTGTTTGAGTAATGAATATTGAAAGAGTGTGTCGGCCAGCTGAAAGGGAAAATCTTTCATCCGCATTGGCTTAGACACACATGCCATCAGTGGGGCGAGAGCCTTTATTTCTCTGGATTTCCCCTTAATAAGCTGGTGGTGGTGTTAATGAAAATACTAGGCTACAATAAGAGTGAACATATCGGATGTATGAATAATAATAATCACAATAATAATAAGAGAAGGAGAGGAGATAAAAACACATTTATTTCAGTGGCGGATTCTTTATGTAGCCAAACATGTTCAAGTATCGGATCCGCATGTTTTTTAATGAACTGAAAGTCCTGGTGTTTATGCGATCCGATTCGAGACAGTCCGGCTCAGACACAGATAGACGGTCCACCACCATGCGAGGTCTGGGGATGGGCGGCTGCGGTTGGCCGCCTTTCGTCGACTGCCATTCCCGGGATGACGAGGAGGAGTACTACGGCAGCGACCCGCGGCCCCGGAGCCTGGCGTTTGAGGACAAGGAGCCCAAGCTGCAAGTGGGCCTGGACGCCGTGTCTCTGGCCAGCACCGCCAGCAGCCTGCGGACCCCCCAGTGCCGGATCTGTTTCCAAGGCCCAGAGCAGGTAGACATGCAGCAGCAGCAGCAGCAGCAGCAGGCAGTGCTTCCTAATGCTGATGCCACGTCCTGTGTGTGGATCAGACACACTGTTTATGTGCTTTAAATGTGCTGAGGCTTTTGTGCAGCTGTGGAGAGCCATTTCAACATGCATGCGTGCAGGTTTTTTTTTTAGGAAGTTAGCTTTTCTAGAGTGTAATCTGCCATTTTGATTTTTTTTTTCTCTGTAGCAAATCACAAAGGGTCTCTGATTCAGTGGAGCTACTACAACCATCCTGTCCTACATCTCTCCCTCTCCTCCCTCTTTCTCTCTCCCACCCACCTTCCCCTCAAATACCTCCTTTGAAAAAACAACAATCTAGGCTGAAGCCAACGTTGTAATCATGCAAAATTAGACAAATCAGTTCTATTTAGATACCCCCGAATCACAAATTGATCTCACAGGGCTTTGAATCTGCTCAGCACAGACACCCTCTGTCTCCAAACCCTCGATCCACAGACAAATATTACCCTTTTTCCCCAGTGATGTGGTTATCTAAAAAATAACACTGTTTTCATAGCTTAGGCTAATCAGTGAGGGAGAGGCAGCAGTTCCCACACATCTGAAATCCGGCCAGCATAGCAACAAAGAAAGTTAGCCAATTAGGTCTGCAGGATGACAAATAGAGTGAGAGGGACTGAATATGCATGAGTCACAATCATTTTGTAAATGTAAATCAACTGTCCCCCCTCGTCCGCATGTGTCACAGAACAGGATGATCAACTATTGATCTTGTGACGAACACTGTTCCTGGCCAGACAATGGTGTTGACTGTGACGATAAATGACAAGTTAAATGAATTTATCATCCTTTTTTTTTGGTCCTATTTCTATTCTCCTTCTCTCTGGTGCTTGTTTTTTTTTATTTCCCAGAGCCCCAAACAAAACAATAAGTAGTGCATCTCTTTGGTCTGTGGCCAAATGTCGATCTCACCAGATGTGCAGAAACCTGTGCCGCCTGGCTCAGCAGGTAGTCCTGAAGCCTGAGATAATTAGAAACACTGTAAATCCTGTAGGAGCACAGATGGATATTACCATTTAGTCACTTCTCTAAGATAGGCGTATAGTGTCATTACAGCCCATGTGCTAATTTATGACATCTGCCTTAGAGTTTCTATTGTGAGACATAGTAAACCGGAGAGCCACAGGACAGAGTATAAATCAGTTCAGGCTTGTTTTGGATACAAAGCCATTTGATGTTACAGACTGGGATCAACCCCAGGTTGCTGTCTTGCCCACTCAAAGATCCTCCTTTAATAAAAGGTTGATGTTTGGGGCTTTGGGCTCTCCGGCAAGGTGACTCATCGTGCAACATGGCTCTGAGCTGCCTCTTTTAGCTACAGACAAAGAGCAAGCAAACAAAGCACTGAGGGAAAACCCAGAGACTACACTACTACATCAGCTCTGATATTAGCTCTTTTTTTGCCTCCACAGCACTCAAAGTGCCTTATACCTCCTTGGGTGCGGGGTGGGGGGAGCACACATTTGCCATTTTATTGTTATTTCATTATTCAAGCAGGTCACAACAGGGGCCGGGATCATGTCGCTGTCAGCGGGCCAATTACCTACAGACATAATCACCTTGCTCTGTGGGCTGCATTGAGTATGAATCCTTATTAACTGTCTGTCAAAGGCGTCAGTGTGTGTCGTGGTACAGTAGGTCTGGATTCACAGAAGCGGCGCCAGAGCCTGCTGGAGGGGCCGGGCGTGTTAGGTTTGCATGGAGATGCAGGCATGTTGGAGCGAGGAGGGGAGGTGGTGGAGGTGGAGGAGGAGGAGGAGGAGGAGGTGGTGATCACCCCTGCCTGCCCTTTTCACTTGCAGTGCCCAACAGCGTGTTTCCACAGTGACACACAGTCTGCAGCTCAGGGGGGCACTTCCACGCTGGATTTTTTAATTTTTTTGTCTAAAGGTTACAGCTGAGGAGGAAGACCATTTTCTTAGTCATAGAAGTGACACACCAAATTAACACCTTCATGCTCTGTGAAGTGGCCTCGAGGGCTAAACCCACGCCAGATCATCAGAGCAGTGTGTGTTTGTGTGTGTATTTGTGCGGCGGAGCAGTCTGTGTGTTTGTTGGAGCAGTTCCTATTTGTCGTTAAAAAGGATGAATGTGTTTTTCTTATTGTCAACAAAGCCCGCGAGAAGACCAACAATGAACCGATCCTATTAACATGTATTGTCTGTTTATCCAAAGCCTGATACATCTTATCTGTGCCATACAGCCAGGGCCAGCCCGAGACTTTTGGGGGCCCTAAGCAGGATTTGGTTTGTTGTTTTTTTCCAGCAGGGTTGTGCATTGTAGCTTCAATATTAGTTTAAAATAGCTGTGTGTGGGATTTAGTGGCATCTAGTGGTGAGGACTGCAGATTGCAGCCAGCTGAATCTTCTCCTGGTTAGAATTCCTTCAGTGTTCATTGTTCAGGAGTCGAATCATCCGCAGAGGTTTCCTCCTCTCCAACACAAACAGACCAGGTGATTTAACCTGGTAAAAACACTGAATAAGGCAGTTTCATTTACAAATCAGTGTCTCACTCTTTTGTAGTTTGGCACATTGCAGACGGGCTGCTAGCTTAGCACGTGCTAATGTGTGCAATGAGGTTTTATCCTCAGAGGTCTCTTCCTCTCCAAAACAAGGTGATTTGAATCTGTAGAAACACTGAATAAATCAATTTATATTAAAAAAAAAAATCTGTGTTTTTCCAATGCTCTTGTTGCAGAAAGGCTTCTAACTACAGTGGCTGACACAAAACATGAATGGCCTCATCTAGAGCCAGTGTTTGGTTTGTCCGTTCTGGGCTACTGTAGAAACATGGTGATGCAACATGGCGATGTCCGTAGACGAGGACCTGCTCCCTATGTAGATAAACAGCTCATTCTAATGTAACAATAACACAGTGATTATTATTTTCAGGTGATTTTATGCTAAAGAAAACATACTTATTATGTTATATTCCATCCTGCCAATACAGGATCTATACATAATCCAACACACTGGACCTTTACATACTCTACAATATAAAGGCTGAAGTGAGACCTATTAGCAGCAACACCAGCTTTACATAGACTTCAGTACTCCCTAATCCCCTGATCATTTTGTAACCACAGAGTCCTGTGAGTTGTGTTGTGTAGGGGACAGTAAATGACTTACTTACCTAAATTATTCATTTCACCAAACTCTGAGCTCATTGCTTTGTCTCAGTGTGTTAACAAAAATGGCACGAAATAATATCAGTTTTCATTTAAGAGGTTTCTTATTGTCTCTTGTTCATTAAAAACAGCCTTTTTCTAGACCAGCTGGGGCCTTAAGCAACTGCTTATATCGCTTAATGGATAGGGCTGGTTGTGCATAAGCTCCATTGTTGTCCAAAAACAATTAGAACACAAGTCCTGTAAATTAAATAACAAAATAATACACCCTCTAGAATGACACGTAGAAGCGATTTCTAATTTGATGCCACAGTGGTGGAAGAACTCAGATCTCTTAGCTTGGTAAAAGTACTAATACCACAGGGTAAAAATACTCTGTTACAAGTAAATGTCCTGCAATCAGAATGTTACCATGTAAAAGTACAAGAGTATTAGCATCAAAATCAATGGCCTATTTCAGAAAAATATGTATTATATCATTTGATTGTAATTAGTGATGCATTCATGTGTTCATCACTTTATTGTTGCGGCTGATGAAAGTCGAGCAAATGTTTATATTCTGGGTCAGAGCAGTCACCACAAGAAAATGTAAGTTTCTGCAAACCGTGAATACGTTACATTTGTACATTTCATACGCATCATATCAGTGTTTCTAAAGTGATATAGTATATGAGCTGACTTTGTCATCAGGAGGTGGAGGAGATGGTGGATGGTAGATGGAGGGGCAGTTAGGCGAGGAGCCTGCCAAGCTGCACACCACTGTTTTAGACCAACAAACAGCAAAATAGGTTGTATTTTAGTGAGTCATTGTTATGTTTCCTGTGGTTTTTAAAGCACCAAATGTGGGTGTTCTTTTGGCATGTTGCTGTTTTTCCAGTGGGGATAGTGCCAGGAAAAGTGGCAGGTTTTTTTTTACAGACTTCACTGGTTTTTCACAGAGGATTGTTCCCCACAAAACTGAGGAATTTAAGCCAAAACATGATATTTTCCAAGCGATAACCAAATGTTTTTTTGTGCCTAAACCAACCACACATTAATCACAGTGTTGTTGAAATGTAAAGTTTCAACATATCTGCTACGTAATAACATGCAAACGTAATGTATCCATGGTTTGCAGAAACTTACAATGCTAAGGTTTATTCTGGCGATTGGGTTGCCTTACCACACGTTAACCACAGAGTTGTCACAACATAGAATTTAAATTGAAACACAAAGTTTCGACATATCTGCTGCATATGAAAGGCAGAAATGTAACATCTGTGTTGTAAGATCAACGGGACAACACAAATATTTTATAATCTGACAATGTTTAAGGTTTGGTTAGATTTAGCTTCACAAAAATGGGATTTTGGTTTGGGTTAAAGTAAAGTAAACAGTATCGCCAGTGACAGTGAAAGCCAACCCCACCGTCTGGTGTTTCGCATCACTATATTTTCTTTTTTCTTAGATGCGTGCTGCTAACCGTCTGGTACTGTATGTGGTCGCTACCTTTTTTTGAAGTCCCAACCTCACCTGCGCGCTGCCACTCTGGCATAAACGTCAGTGTCAGTGAGCCACAGTGTTGCACTGGGTGACATTTTTCTTCTTTACCATGAACACAGACACTGAAGTTTATTTTGACTCAGTCCCACATACACCATCCTGCTGCCACAAAACCTCACTAGCCTCCTGAGACCCGAACATTTGTTTGGTATGCATTTTCAATTTCTCCTAGCTATCTGGGATCAGTCGTACCCGATAAGTATAAAAAAAAACTAGACACTGTCAACAATAATGACAATAAAGCCCCAATGTCCTCAAACGAGCACTTACTTACAGTGTCTCAGCTTTTTACTGTTGCTAAAATTGGTCAAATTTTTTGCCATATCAAGCTACAAACATTTTTGATCATAAATAAACAAGTTTCAACAATAAAACGTGATCAGCTTTTGGACCTTGTCCACATTTGTGCCGGAATAGCTGCAGACTGACTTGGCAGAGATGGCTGCCATATTGTTTTTTCATGGATTAGTGTGTTGTGCTCTTACTACCTCTAGATGGCACAAAAAGTGTCCACGAACGAGGACAACAGGTCTGAGTTAAGCAGAATGAAGTGTAAGGTCAAGTAAACCCAAAATGTGAGGTCCTCATATGAGGACACAGGGTCTCAGGAGGCCAGAGCACCAAATGTGGATTACTCCATCACTGAAAATAGTCCCAGACAAATGCACTATTAACTGCAGTTTGAGTGGCGTTTGCTAAAAACTACAGTGACCAGCTGTTTTACGAAATTATTTAACTTTTAAAATATATAAGCTATATATTTGTGAGTCTTCTGTAGGAGCCACATTGTTGGTTTAGGTCGTTTGGTAGGATTTGTCATAACAAAAATGTAGGAAAACTTCAGCCTTACCCTTTAAAAGTTAATGTAAAGTGTAATGTTGCTTTACAGTCGACTTCACAGTTTGCTCCAACACAATACAACTCCAAATGTTCTAGTTTTATTTGAGGATCAGTTCATTCTGCGAGTCCAGATGTGACCTTTCATGTCTCGTTTGGTGCCTTTACTCTCTCTCTGTGTTGCCTTCAGGTGCAGGGATTGACTCTCAAATTTGAGAATGTGCAAATGAAAAATAAGCATAACACAATATTTATGAGTGTTTTATTTCCAGTTTTATTTAGTCTCGTTAATTGCTGTTGGATTTGATCACTTTGGTACATTTTTATAGCTTATTATTGGCCCCCCAGGACCTTCAATATGAAAGTATTACTATAAAACTTAAGATTATTACTAGAATTATTACAGCAACAAAAAACTCATTATTCAGACTCATTTCTCTGGTACTCTGGTAAATACTTTTTACTTTTTAGTGTTCTTTGCACTGACCTCATTTACAGAACTGTTCCTTCTGTGTGAAGCTCAAAACAAGGTTTGATTTCCTTCAGGTTGTTTTGGAGACACCAAGTTTTCGCCTGAAAGCAATTACATGTCCAGTACACGAAAAACATCTTTCACACCTGCAGTTCGGTTTCCTCAGAACTAAATGTACATCCTGTGATCTGCGGCAGGAGGATCGATATTTGTAAACATCAAACAATGCTCCCTCAGAGTTTGAGTCTTGAACCTGATTTTGGGATGAATCCAGGGGACACTTTGAAGAACTGTGACTTTGGATGAGACGAGCTCTTACATACAAATACATTTTATCACTTGATAGAGATAATTGGATGCATATGGAGAGAAAATCCCTGAAATCTGAAATGAAATATGGTCTCTCTCATTCATAATTAATGGAGCAGCTCCAGAAAATGCTCCTCTTGATTTTTGCTTCAGATGAAATGTAAATTTAAACAAAATTATCACATTTTCTGTTTAAACAGCTTCTGTTTGTGGCGACGCTTTAAAATCATAATCACAGCTTTTAAAGGTCTTTGTTTTTATTTTGTTCTGGTTGATCGTGACATTCACGTCCTCATACGAGCCTGAAAATGTTTCCTCACAACACACGCACACACACATATACACACACGCACTTTCCAACGACAGCTTGACATTTTAGAAATGTTTGCTTTCATATGGTTTTTATTTAGTTTCTCATATACTTCTGACCTTCTCCGTGTTATCTTTATAATGTCAGCAGGCAAGTTATTTTAAAGTTTATGAGTGGCATGTGGCTCATCTGCCAAACTCAATCTTTTATGCGGTGGGACACTCGAAGTCTTTTATTATAAGTGGGAAGGTCAAACGAGCCAGATGGGGAACCGACAGAGTGCAGACGGACAGAAAAAATATGAAGCATTATTTGTGTCAACGCAGTCCGGTGGTGCATAAAATCTGTATTGATTAAAGGGATTGTTCGGCTTTTTCTGAGGTGGGGTTGTACGAGGTACTTCACCATAGTCGGTGTATCACCTACAATACATGGTTGTCGGCAACAAGCGGCAACATTCGGCGCTGAAAAATGAAGCCAATGTGAAAGTGCCAAAAACGGATTTTAGGGAAGAGGACTGGCTAGCAATATTTTTTTCAACACATTCTCACTCTGACCTCGTCACATATTGACGCTTGGGTCATTGACTTTCCACATCCACATACGATGAGCAAGGTAGCCTGGGTGTGTTGGTTGTTGACGTTCTGGGACACCGTGTCAAGTTCTCTTCTTTCAAGATACACTTCAATTTTCACAGGAAATTTACGTTTACATACAGTCTCTTTAAAATAAATACACTACGTCAGTGCAACAACGCAAATTGACTGTTTTCCATCAACAACAAACACATAGTTAGGTTTCGGCAACAAAAGCACGTGGTTAGGTTTAGGAAAAAAGAACAGGGTTTGGCTTTAGAATCTTATGGGACACGAACGCCACTCTCTCGGGTGAAAGTCGGTGTTTGTTGGACCCATCCACCACCTGTCCTGCCCGCCCCACTCAGACTTCTGCCACCTTAACTTTCATCCTTGTCCTGCCATGGTTCCCCCTGATGCGGCCGGGCATCATTGAACTATATTGGCAACTGGCTGCGTATCATACAGACATTAAACGACACCTTTTGTCGTTAATTTCTGACGCCGCAAGTCACTGCCCAAATGCCAGATTCTGACGACTTTGGAGTGAGACTGTGCTCTTTCTTCCTACCATGGCAAAGGCATGGTCTGCCTCACTCTGCTCTGATTGGCTTAGAAGTGCCAAAAACCGCAGTTCCTCTAATGGCCACTTGAGGCTGGCTCCAAGAGCGAGTCAAATCCCATAGAACGCAATGTTAAACTTAACAGCAGAAATAAACATGTTTTTAGCCAGGTACAAAACGGTTTTGGTATCTATAGCTTATCTTCCTGTTCATGACAACTGTACGAGGGAAGAATCTTTATATATCTCACTCATTTACATTTCTATGAAGGCTTAAAGTTACACATAATTAAAGCTCCAAAAATTCAAGATGGTGACAGCCGAAATGCCAAACTCGACTCCACAAACCAGTTGGTGATGTCAGTGTCCATATGTTTATACAGTCTATGGTGAACACACCCCAGTTTGGAGAAGCAGGCTGGAGTACCACCACAGAAGTTAGGCAACGTATCATTGTGGACGGGGGCAGCAGGAAACATATTTTAGCCACCTATAAAAACCTATCAAATTAAGTGTGTGCTATATTTAGACAGTCCTTTTCGACAGCTGGTGTACCGCTGCCCCGATCAGTTTCTTTGTGTTGTTGTGTGACTTTGGTGTTCTTAAAGGTTAGTTCACATTCACCAAAGTCACACAATAACACAAACTAAGTGATACAGGTAGCAGTAGAACGGCAATTCCTGTGTTCTGCAAGTTAAAATAACTGTTTTTCTCGATTGGGTTTGGTGTCTTTGAAGCAAGCATAGATGGATACAACAACTTCAGTCCCTCATTACAGAGGGCTGACAGCAAGGTAAAGGTGTAAAAATGTTTTAAATATAGAGTATACTTAAACAATGTTTTTTTTAGGTGTCTGTACTCCTGTCTGCTTCTCCAAACTGGGGGCATACTGATAGACATCTACTGTAGGTAACACACTGACTATGAATAAGTACCTCATACGAGCTCATCTAAAAAAAATCCAGATTATCCCTTTAAACTGGTAACTCTCTGGCAAGTTACTCTAAATGTATTCTGAGTCAACATTTGTAAATGAAAGATTCTGATGAGCGCTGACATTTGCACAGAGAACTGAGAAAACAGACATCAGCTGATTTTAGTCATTTTCATTAGGATTGTTTTTAGCAGTCACTATAAAGCAAACTATTTATTTAAATAATAACTCAATTCTAAATTCATTCTCTTTTTTGAGCTCGTAAATTAACTGTAGAGCCACTTATTATACTATCAATTCAGGCCGGTCCCGCTCCGTTATTACTTTAATGGTGTTCATTACGACAAAAATTATTTTCCCTTCTCCAGAGAAAATCAGTCACTCTGTTTTATAGACCCAAAAAACTGTGATAAACTGTGTGACATGCCAAATAGAAGAAATAATACTACTACTACTATTATTTGGATGCAGTGCTGGGCAGTAAGGTATTATTGAGTGAATAAATTACAGTAATGTGATTACTTTTTCAGGAACAGTAGTGTAAGGGATCTTAATCTGAAATTCATTAATTAGATTACAGTGAATATTCGTTCCATTACCTTGGCATTTGAAGGTCAGTCTCACCGGGAGTTTATGGAAGGTTGATACGTGAAGCTCATTATTAATACGTGATGTCTTGTTTGTTTAATTTGTACAAAACTTTAATGGTAAAAACAGTATGTGGTTTTACAGGGTGTTATGTGTTGGAGTGTTTCTTGACTGAACTCAGTGACTTACTGGTGTTTTGTCAAAGAAATGAGACGTGTAGTAATGTGTGAGTCATAGACTGTATAAATAATAGACGTAGCTACAGTGATGTCACCCACTTTTTTCTGGACTGCTGTTTTGACGTCTCAAGTTTGGCATATCGGCCAGTGCCATCTTGGTTTTTTGGAGCCAGAAGTGACCATATTTGGTGTTGTAGCCTCGTGGACAGCCTGTCGCTCAAGCAGCCCTGCCTGTATATATGCATAATTGGGGCCTTAATAAAATGTAAATGGGTGAGTCATATAAAAATTCACTCCTGTACAGTTGTCATGAACGGGGAAATTAGCTACAGGGACCGAAACCATTTTTGCACCAGGCTGTAAACCTGTTTATCTCTGCTGTAAAGTTGAGCATTTTAACATGGGGGTCTATGGGGACTGACTCCGTTTGGAGCCAGCCTCAAGTGGCCATTAGATGAACTGCTGTTTTTGGCACTTCTGCATCAGCTTCATTACTCGACCTCAGAGGTTGGCGCTTGGTGTTAATTGGTGAGCTTTAGAGGTGCTGTTGGGCAGGTTTTGTTGTCTTTTGGACTAGGGCTGCAACTAACGATTATTTTCATTGTCGACTAATCTGTCGACTGTTTCTTCGATTAGTCAACTAATCATTTTATCGAAAAATGTGTTAAAATGTTGAAAAATGTTGGTCTGTCTCTCCCAAACCCCAAAATTATGTCATCTAATGTCTTGTTTTATACTCACGCCAAAGGGTTTCAGTTCACCGTCATGGGAGAACGAAAGAAGCTGCAATGAGAGTATTTTGGGGTACTTTTATTGTACTTTTCTATGAAAAATGACTCAAACCAATTAGTCGACTACAGATTATTTTAATAGTCGATTAGTCATCGATTAGTTGACTAATCGTTGCAGCCCTTTGGACAGAGGTATGCTTCCTGTTTTGCTCCTGCTGTCAGCCTCTGTGCTAAGCTAACTGTTTCATATTTACAGACAGGAGAATGATAGCGACATTCTCATCACATTTCTCATCAGGAAAAGCAGATAAGCGAACCTCCCAAATATCCAGCTATCACTTTAAATCTACATTTTCATCAAGATATTTGGTCCATGCTTTATAGTCCAGTTAACAAACGGTTAATGCTTTTAAAAACCACAATCTTGAGTTCAACCCACCCGAAGTGAACTCTTCGCCTACCTGACAGCCACTATGTATGTTTGATGTCTGAGAGATGTAAGTTTGTTATGAGGTTGGCTGAGTTCATGCAGAGTTTGTGTGAATCGTCCTCAGGCTTCAGCAGCTCTTCTCTCCTTCACCTGCCTGCCCTTGAAGCCCCATCGCTTCCTGCTGCTATTGTACTAACGTGCCCCTCAGCCACCTGGGCCCCTGCGTCAATCTGTGGTTTACCAACGATCCACACTCAGATACCGGACAACACTTGTTGTGAAAGCTTCCGTGAAATTCTGACACATGATTTTGGACATGCAGGATTTTGGGGTTTTTTTCTTGCTTTTCATAAACAGAAATGAGAAATTTGCTGATGCAAAACATGCCGTCAAATTTTAAGCCTCATGACAAAATGGATGTTTGATGCTGACTGGTGATGACAGCCTGAATGTGGTCATCCTTAATGTGGCGAATGTGCCAACAGGCTTCAGGTTCTGGTGTAGTGCTGAAGAGACACTAACCTGTCTCTCAGGGACTGTATGAAAATTATTAGGAGGAGGAGGAGCAATGCAATTTTAATTTTTGCTCAAGGGAGAGTAGTCTGCTTTTTTTTTTGGAGTCTCATATTTTTTATTCTTACCCAGTCTTTTTAACTCAGCCGTCTCTTGTGAGATTTGTTACATTAAAAACAGATCAAAATCAATAGATTGGCGTTCATGTGCCACCTGTGATAAAAGAGCATTTTCCATAAGCAGAGGAACTAATACGGCTGTTTTGAGAAACACAATACACGTGGATCTTATTAGTGATTGATCTGATCTCCTGCAGTTAAATTAAATGTATCCTATGACGTTAGTCAGTAATACAGGTTCAGCAGCACACATTTGTTCAGTGTAGAGAGATGAAGCATGATGATTGTTTGCAGTGTCACAAACATGTTCATTTCCTGCCTTTTTAGTTCACAGGATGATTTGAACTCACAAACTTAATCATCCATTTTCCCACAGTTAACTGAACTGTAACCAAGACATTCATAGCTTTGTTTATATGTATCCCTTTTCATGTTAAACCAACTTTATTTAAGCATGAACCAAGAAGTTAATGTACTGTTAGCATAGTAAGCAGCATCATCTTATCTTACTATATAATGACGAAAACTCTGTCTCTGTGTGTGTGTTCCACGTTTTTCTCCTCACTGACTCGGTCAATCCATGTGAAATTTGAAAAAAAATCAGTTGGCCAAAGGGGGGCGCTATAGCAACCGATCGAAATTGCAAACTTTGAATGGGCATATCTCATGCCCCGTATGTCGTAGAGACATGAAACTTTGCACAGAGATGCCTCTCCTCATGAGGAACACATTTGCCTCAAGAACCCATAACTTCCGCTTGTATAGATTTTCCGCCATTTTGAATTTTTTGAAAAACACTTCAAATGGATCTCTTCCTAGGAAGTTTGAGCGATCTGCATGAAACTGGGTGAACATAATCTAGGGAGCAATATCTAAAGTTCCCTCTTGGCAAAAGTTGGAAAACTTACTAAAACTGAGCTTCTATAAGGCAATGAATATTGCGGAGGGCGTGGCTCATCACATAAAGGTGTAGAACATCTCAAGGGTTTCACCCATCACCACGCAACTTTGTAGGCATATGACCACACATAATCTGAGGGGACCCCTCCATTATTGACCCCATCAAACAAAATGGGGGCGCTAGAGAGCTCATTTCTTATCTAGGCCTAACCGCCATATGGATTTTTACTAAACTTGGTAGATATGTAGAACAGGACGCCTCAAGGTGACTGGAGAAATTTAACTCTAATTGGCAACTGGGTGGCGCTATAACAACAGAAAAATGCTTCAAAATGGCTAAAATGCGACCGATCGCTGTGGCTCCCCCTGTGGACCAATGTTTGGGGTTTTTTTTCCTAATTTTTGGTATAACTAAGTCATGGTATGGTATGCTGTACTCTATGGGTCTGGACTAGTAAGATATTGAATGTTTAAATCAAGGTACATCATCTGGAATTATTTCTATTTTCTTAATAATGGTTAAAGGCAACCAGCCGGTCGTGGCGCTCAGTGGCATCAGAGGGAAATGCAGTGGGACAAGAACGAAAGTTAAGGTGGCAAAAGTCCTAGAAGCGCGGGCGGGAGGGATGGTAGATACGTCCAATAAACACCAACCTTCACCCGGGAAAGCGGTGCTTGCATCCCATAAGGTTATGAAGCCAAACCCAAAATGTTGAAACGTGACGAGGTTGGAGTGAGAATGTGTTTTTAAAGGATTAGTTCCATATTTTGGGAATGCTTATTTGCAGAGAGTCGATAATTGAACGGCATGTCAGTGGTATCGGCCGATTTTCGGTGTCAGAATCGGCCAACATGATTTTTCCTATTTTGCACAATGAATGAATATAATATACATTGAAAAGTATTGTCTTTCATGTCTCCATCTGTTGGTGGGCCGTCATGATAAGAGTATGCATGCATAATATGATGTTAATTCCACTACAGCAGAGACTTGATGATCACTACAATTAGGTAGGGAAAAGAGTGGATATATTGGTATCAGTATCAGTTATCAGCCAAATGACTTGTTATACATTGGCATATCGGATATTGGCAAAAAAATCCAACATCGTGCATCCCTACTAGCTTAGCAGAAAGAACACAAACAGATAGTCTGGCTCTGTCCGACAGCTCTCTATATCTTGCTTGTTTAATCTGTTCAGTAACTGAAGTGTGAAATTGACTATTGCTGTTAAGGTTCAGTGTGTCTCTGCTCTCCAATAATTTTCATACAGTCTCTTAAGACAACAAAATCTCATAGCCACATATTCAAAGAAAGGATAACCTCACTATTTTTCTCTAAATTAAGATGATCCATAGATTTTACTGGCAGAAATTAGATTAAAATATCTTAATACAATTTGTTTTGCCCTGAACTCATCATGCTGTGTTTATTCCTCTGTCCTGCAGGGAGAGCTGTTGAGCCCCTGCCGCTGTGACGGCTCAGTGCGCTGCACCCATCAGCCCTGCCTCATCCGCTGGATCAGCGAGAGGGGATCCTGGAGCTGCGAGCTTTGCTACTTCAAGTACCAGGTCCTGGCCATCAGCACCAAGAACCCTCTGCAGGTAACATGAAGGGAATCTGCAGCACAAACACACAGCAGCTTTAATCTGTGGAGATATAGATTTTAACACAGAGAAAACAACACAAGTCTTCACACTCCCCTCCTGGAGGTACACCCCTTAAGTAGCCTGAAATGTACTTGTACTTAACTTTCCATTTAATGCTTCTTCATACTTCTGCTCCACATTTATTTGGCATCATTAGTGAGAAATTCAGATAAATAATACAAAATATAAACAAATAAATTATGTATTATTATAGGTTAAGATACAACTGTATTGATCCCTGGGGGAGGATTCACAGGCCACCCAGCAATATATATATAAAGTAATTAAAATTAGCTCCACCTTTACCAGCTGCATCCTTAAAGTGATGAACACATTAATGCATCAGTAATTATAATCCAGTGCAGTAACATATATTATTATGAAATGGGCCAGTCTGCATTTTAAGTAGTCTTTTGGTCCTTCAAAGGAACTGTGTGTAAGATTCAGGGGGATTTATTGGCAGCTAACAGTGAGGACTGCAGATTGCAACCAGCTACAACTTCTCCTGATTAGAATTCCTTGAGTGTTTAGGAGGTTTTTACCAGGAGCCAAAATATCCGCAAACTTTCTCTCCAAAACAAACGTACCTGGGGTCCCATTTTCAAAACAGTGTATAGGATCTGTACTAAAAATGCACTTGCGAACAAATGCCAAAAATGGCGTTTTTTTCCCGTCTCCACAATGTTAGACACTGATGAAAAAAGCTGTCCTTTCATGTCGGCATGATACACGGCCGGTTGCCATTATAGTTAAACAGCACTCTGTAGCACCAGGGGGAAATGTGGTGGGACAAGAGAGAAAGTTAAGGTGGTGAAAGTCCGAGTAGGGTGGGTGGGAGTGGCGGTGGATGGGTCCAACTAACACAACCTTCACCTGGGAGGGCAGTGTTACGAGACACGAACACTGCCCTCCCACGTGCTTTTGTTGCCTCAACCCGTTAGCTGCTGTAGGAAAAAAGTCAATTCGGGTCGTTGCACTGACGTAGTGCTTTTATTTTGAAAATTATTATTATGTATTTTGAAAGACGACAATTCATGTAACAGGAAGAACTTGACACAGCGTCCCAGAATGTCAAAAACCAACGTACCCAGGGTATCTTTTTCGTTGTATGTGGACGTGTTAAGTCATATCTGGATGTTTTTACATCCTGAATTTTTAAATTATCCCCAGAGGTCTCCTCCTCTTAAAGACAAACAGTCTTGGTGATTTTAATGAAAACGCTAATGGTCCTATCAAAAGCCAGTGTTTGATTTGTCCGTTCTGCAACTGTAGACAGAAACGGCTCATTCTAAGATAAAAAAAACAAAACAATTCTTATTTTCAGGTGATTATACACCAAAGAAAACATACTCATTATATTATATTATATTGCATTTCTGCCAATATATCCCACTAAATCCTACTCACTGCAGGTGCTACATCCTGCTTAGCCCTCTGTTTCCATCCTTGCAGTGGATAAGTTAAAAAATTTTAAATGCATGACTTTTACTTGGAACAGTATTTATACACTGTGCTATCATTACAGATAAAGCTACTAAAGCTACGGTTACTGAGCTTGTCCAGGGGAATCTGACTCAAACAAGCCGACCCACAACACAGTTCAGTTCAGTTTGGTGTGAAAAAGTCTCATCAGTTTCTTTAAAAACCACGTCCAACCCGCTCCTTCAGTCAGGATTCAGGTTATTAGATAAACATCACGTAAACATGATGGGGATGTGAATGTGTAAACGTCCTCTCGACATGCAGGCAAACACAACGCCGTCACGCTCTGTGAGGTGTGATTGTTTTAAATTCTTAAATCAGGCAGTCAGATCTTTATCGTCGTCGGCGCTGACAGAGACGTTTCATAACAACAAATACAACATAGAAACTGCATCAGACCCAAACACTCTTTGCTAGAACAAATCTCGGGCCGTCGCTGTGGTGTGAGGACTGTTTGCCATATTGTGCTGACACATTTTCCCTCTGCGTCACCGTCCTTCTGCACTCCTCTTCAGAGGCAGCTGATGGCTCGAAAACCTATTGAGAAGATGCCATTTATACTATATGTGTGTGTGTGTGTGTGTGTGTGTGTGTGTGTTTGACATATTAGTTAACGTGTGTATTCATCATGGACTCATACATGGTGATTTCTCTCTTTGGTGGAGAGAAACTGTACGTTTACTCATGTACAACTTTGACGTGCTTATACTTTACATAAATCGGGTGTTGCCAGATTATGCTACGTTACACTTCTACTACACATTTCAGACAAAGATATTGTACTTGTTGCTACACCACATTTATTTAACATTTATAGTTACTTTACAGATCAAGATTTTACGTTAAAAAACACGTAGTATGTTTACTGATTACAGTTAATTATAGATTAAACAGGTTGTTTTTTTGTTCTCATCTTTGTTTGGCTTATGACCCCTCTGTATTTCTGCACTTGTTTGTGGGTACGTGTAAACGTTTTGAAGTAGCTCAACTGATCTTGTTCTAAAAACAAAATGTATCCAAAGAATTGTGAGTAGGAGGACAAATAAAACTAAACAAAACAAATGCTGATCTTTAGTAATTTCATTGTCACAATATCTAACCAGTAAGCCACCAGCTGGGCGGCACAGTAAATACCTCCCACCGACGTGAGTCACATTTAACACCTTTAATACCATGTAGTACAATTACATGAGACCTAATGAGCAAGCTGACGGAGGGGTCGAAATAATCAGACAAAAGTACCAGATAAATGTTTTAAATAGTTAGCTGAGAGAGGATAAACATCTGAAATAATTAGACATAAAAAGTTCAACTTACACAGACCAAAGTGAATACAAGGAAGGACATTAGAAGACGTTAGCCTCGCGTCACCAGGCTCTTCACGTACGGGGAAGAGCCTGGTTTCCATTCACTCTGAATTTTGTCTGGATTCTGGTTCCAGTCTAGAGAGCGGATCCGGAATTCACCAAATTCACCAAAGTAAAAGTGTTCACCAAAGTAAAATCGATTTACAATAAAAGAAAAAGGTTAACTTAATGGCTTGTGGCTTTTCTTGTAAATTATATTCTTTAAATTAAAAAGTTTCACTGCCTTTTTATGAGCTTGGTGCTTTTATTTTGACGGAAAGGCGCATCCATCGAATTCCGGATCCTGTCTTTCTCGCCCTGGTTCCAGTTCCTTATCAAAACGGCCACTAAACGGCCTCAGACTAAGAAGACGTTGGTAGGATCAAATCAGTAATTCAAATGTTTAAGTTTACAGTACTTGTAAAGTAAAGTTTTCACTACGGTAATTTTTCTCCCATTTCAAGTTGTTGTAAGATGAGATTTATTTTCATGAGGACGTATCCTGTAGATTGTTTTTCTCTGTTCATTATTTTGCATCTTCATAATTTAATGTTAACTACATTCATATATTTTTTACATATTATATTTTGCTCTTTAGGTTAAATTTGGAACTATTAAATACCGCGCACCCTGTGTGCAGGTAATGAGAGTTAGGATTAAGTTTGGCTGAGTGATATATATAAGATGTGAGATGCCACTATTGTTGTCGATGTTCAGTTGTCCTACATTCTTTTTCTGACATTAAAGTGGATCAAGCTGGATCTCTGACTTCACCCACAGCCCTTCGATAGTTAATTCAGTAACTTTTAAGTTTATAGGTAAGACATGCCTCACACTATGTTGGGCGACTCTGCACTGATTTGTAGCTATCATTTTTTCCATAAGAAATTGACACTGCGCTGTAATTTTCAGAAACCTTAAATTCAAATTTGTTCCCAGTTGAGCTTTAAATAAAAATGTTTTACCCAACAGAATAATAGTATTTATAATCTGGTGACAGTTTTCATCCAGGACCCCCAAAATAATGTTTAAAGGCGTTAGTTCAAAATAAATGTTTAGAGGCCTCAGCCAGCCGCAGATATCAGTACAGAAATCTGTAATATAAGGCAGTCGAAAAACAAATGCAAGAGATGTTCCTCTTCCTCATATTAATGAATGTTTTTATCGTTGTGTGATGCATATAATTAGGTGTCTATACAAGACAGCATAAATTCAAACAAGCCAGGATGAGAATACAGCGCACACATTTTTAAACAACAAATTAAAAAGAAAAACAACTAAAGCATTTTTCATAATCAAGTCATCACCGAGTAGAACTGAATTCATAAATCATTCACAGAAACATTTACCGCTGAAAAAAATAGAAAATAAAAAGTCATCAAATAATCTTTTCCAGGCTTTTGAGACAAAATTGGCAAATTAACCAAACTTTAACATTTTTGCTCATCTGAGCACCAGAATATTTCAGGGTTTAGTCAAATGATTTCATGGAACATTAACTATCTTAAGTCGTCATATTTTGTACAGTGCAAAAGATAATGGTTCAAATAATTACCTCAAAGTAATGAATTACAGTTGAATCAGTTGAAATAGACTTTAAATGAGCACATTTGGATTCTGACAGGTGGTGTGATGGAGAGGTGATGATGTGGGGGCTCATCTGACAAAAAATGTTGGGAACCAGTACAAAAAAGCAGCGTGTAGTAAAGGCTCCTTGTCACGTTTCTGTAAAAGTATCTAATATTTCACAAAAAAAATGAAAGCTTGATCATTTCTAATCCATTATAGAATTTATTAATTTGAACGTTTGAATGTTAAAATGTCCTAAGATTTAATTTTAGTACATCCTCTCTGTATATATTTAAAGAATCGTATCCTTATATTTAATTTAAATATTTCTTTCTTTCTTTGTGTGTATGTTTTTTTGGTTTTTTTGGTTTTTTTGCTTTTTGTCTCTTTACTAATGTTTTTGGTTAAGTATCTTTGCCCTTTTACTTTCACATTTTAAAATGTAATATTTATATGCACGAATCGAGACCTGACAGATTTTGGGAACTGCTCCTGCACTGTAATTTAAGCATCTGTTAATAAAAAAAGGTCTTTGCACAAAAAAAGATATAAGGAAGTCTGGGGAAAAAATGAATTTAAATTTGTTAAAGAGGATTTTATCTTCCTCTCCTGTTAATTATCTCACATCTCAAATTTATCTGATGGCTCTTTGCAGGGACTCGAGCCTGAGGTTATGAATCACTGGACTTAAGACACCGAGACATTGTTGTAAATACTTTATGTAAAGTTAGGTAACTGAACATAAAGTAGAAACAACTAGCTCTACCACTGAATTATTAACATTTCAATACACATGAAAAAGAGTTGGGATAAAATCACTGTACATGTAAACAGACTGTTTCATACCTTAATTTCTTAGATTTCTCTGCTCCACTTATGTGTATAAACAGAGAATCAATTTCTTCTTGAACTGTTATATAATAGTACATAATATTTAAGTGATTAGCACTTCGGATTTGTACAAACTGGTGAAAATAATACTCAAGATTTATCGCTAATTTGTGCAGATAAAAAAGATCCAATGGCCCGCCCACAGGCCATTGTATGGTTTATTTGATGATTTATGGTAAGTAAACAGCTGCTGTGTTTGCTGTATTTAAGTGGTTTACTCATTCGACCTATGGTTCAAAGGTCCTTGTGGTTTAATGGATGTGGACCATTTCGAGATACAGCCACCACAGCAGGTTCAATAAAAGCTTCTGTCAGATAAAAACAAACAAACTAACAGTTATTACTCACATATGAAGCATTATTTTAAACCACAGATCAATATTATCCAGTCAGAAACGGAGCTGACACAGTTCTCACACACTCCCAAGGATCCAGATAATCTAAACCTGCGAAATATTTAGTCCAAACACATTAAACATCCATAGATATCCATAAACTGCCATTTCATGGTTTCAAACATTCATATTTCTCCATATATTATCCATAATATCTACATTTTGCATATAAATATTTTATATTGTAAAAAGCTTGCTGTCAAAATGGCGGCTGACTCTGACCTTTTGATTGACACCTTACTGGAGCCAATGGGAGCTTCCAAACTCTCACTACAACAGCCAACAGAAAGAGCCTGCTTTATTCTCTTAGTTCTCAGAGCCAGTCAATAGCCAGCAATTGGCTCAGTGGCTTATGGGTCTTGTTATTAATAGGTTCGTTCGAGATGAGCCAGGCCTGCACAGATTTGATCACCGGCAATCGGCGCTGAATGCATGCCGGTTAGTTTTGTGTCCGACTTCATCCCCACTTGCTCTGATGTATTACAGAAGTGGACGGCGATAAAACCGCGAGAGCGAGGCGGCCGCAGTTTTTAGAGCCAGGCGCTGCAGTTGCTCTCCACCGACTGCACCGCCTGGCTCTCACCTGATCTAACTGCTGATTGGTTCAGATGTCGACTCAATAAGATGACGTTTTAGATAAACTACTCACTTTTGTTGAATTTTAGAGATTAAGATTTGTCTGTTTGAAGGTTTATTGTGTGAAGTTTAGCTGTCAGAGACTGAATACATTCATCAAACTATACAGAGTCTACTGTGTATTAATATTGGACAGTTTAATTATTGAAGTATTTAGCAACACAGAGACTTGTGGTCAGTGGGATGTGAGGATTCTTAAAATAACATCTGTACAGATGTGAAGCCCTGACTGTATCTGACTGAGCCTTAATGAAAGCTGTTGTCTTGTATTGGATTTCCTCTTAAAATATGAACCTTACATTCAAGCACTGTTTAGCCTAATTAGCCTGTGTAGTTGAGGGGACAGGTCAAACTGATATGATGCTGATTTACAGGAGGATTCATATCAAATGGAGGATAAACCATGAACATAAACTACAGATCACCTGTAAAGCATTTTAATAAATTAATCTATCATAATTTAAACAACTGGAGACTGAGAACAAACTGATATATGGGTCTGATCACTTTTTTAATGAATTGACATCATTCCAGACAGGATGTTAGTGTGTCTGTGACTTCCTGTACGGACTGAAGGCTGCTGGAAACTGTCGGGAAAATGTCCGACTTCACCGCAGCTTTTTGTCACCGCCCCCCGCTGCAGCCGCCTGCTCTCGTCTACTTTCCAGGCGAGGCACAGTTCATCTCGAATGAGCCTAATGACATTCCTCACCTCCAGAGGAGTTTTTAACCCCTTACTGTCATTATAGACTTCTATAAATGTACATAGATTAGAAACAAATTGCTTTTTCCACTCATAATCACACATTCAGTACATGATTTTACCCTCTTTTTTTTTTAAAGCGCCTGGACAAAACCTCAGAAAAACATTTTCTGTAAAATTGTTACTAACTGGACTAGATGAGGCTTCATGCTATGGCCCCTTTGTGTTTCCAGCAAATACCTCCCAGTTCTAGTCGTCTCCACCATCCTCACTTGAGTAATCTGAGTACTTCTTCCACTGCTGACCCTTTTCTCCTCTTCCAGTGGCAGGCCATCTCCCTGACGGTGATAGAGAAGGTGCAGATTGCAGCCATTATTCTGGGTTCCCTTTTCCTCATCGCCAGCATCTCCTGGCTCATCTGGTCCTCCCTCAGCCCGTCGGCCAAGTGGCAACGTCAGGACCTGCTCTTCCAAATCTGCTACGGCATGTACGGCTTCATGGATATCGTCTGCATAGGTAAAGGGCACCAAAATATGACACCATAAAGTCACATGTCAGTATTAACAAGCTTCAGCAGCAGGGTCCAACAGATAGATGTTTTTGTTTCCATTTTAGATTTTATACGTCTGAAGATACTGAACCCCTTCATGTATAGTAAGCCTCATATGTCTTTAAATGTAAACCTGAAGAGAACACTGAAGGAAACTTTTCACACAAAATCCTCACATATAAACCCCTTTAACGCAAATTTGTATGGTCCTAGGAATCAGTCTACGTCACTATTTTGGCATCTCAAAAGGCAAAAAATTGCAACCTTGGCTTGTCATACAGGCCTTATATTGGATTCTGTTTATGTTAGAGCCTCTGAAATTTGGTATAACATCAATCAAATGCTATATTTTTGGCAGGAAGTATAGAAACGTCCATATGTATGTACTTCGGGGACTGCATGGGGCGCCAAAACAACCCATTTTGCATGTTATTTTCCCCTCATTTTCAAGGGACAGTAATTAAAGCCATGACATCTGCTTGTGCGTGCAAGCGCTTTGATTCAAGGGCGCAGGTTTGGTTTCAACATTGGGAGGTACACAAATGAAGCAGGGGGTTTGGGGGTCCTCCCCTTGAAAATATTGAGCAGTAAACACAGTTTTCATGCACTGATTTGTGCCGTTTGTGCATCAATATATGTTGTAAATATCTTTACTTTTCTCAAAAATAACAGTCAGCTGCTACTTTCATGTTTTATTGGGGGGTCTAAATATTGAGGGGGACATGTCCGAGTTTCATCCACCCCAAAATCTATGCCCATGTTTGGCTCTGTTGTACGCCATTTTGTCTGTGCTCCCACCAAAAGTCATGGCTCTAGGAACTGTATGTCTGAAGATACTGAACCCTAAAAATGTCTAAGGCGGTTTTCAAGGGGCAAAATGAAAGTGACAACATTCCCAGTGGCAAAAAAGCTATACAAGTTTTATTTTCTCAAATATAATCTACATAAAGTTTGAACAAAACCTAAAATGTAAACAGAAACCTGTATCTGATTTGACACAGGATGACCCAGCAGCAGCAGAGGAATACAAATCATATAAGAATATCACATGAAACGATGGGCGTAGTACAAGGTTTATGTTACAGAGCACGGAGGGATGCATTATGCAACAAGAAGCTCTGCAGCAACACAAAAATATATTAATAAACATAGGTCGCATTATGCAAGGACAAACTAAAAAACATGTATTCAGTTCACATTCTGTTGGTTGTTAAGGTCACACAAAATTACACAGAAACAAAACTAAATAAGCAGATGGTGCAAAGGTAGGAGATGACAAACACACACAAAAATAAGAAAATTTTGATGATGTCGCAGAGAACAAGAGATTCTGTTTTCTAGGAGCAACCTGGTTGACTGTTCTTGTGTAACTGTGAGTTGCCCGTGTAAGACAACACTGAGAACAGATGGCATCAGATATCTGCACTGTGATTATTGCCAACTGTCTATTCTCATCCACAGGCGAGATGGAAAGTTCCTACCTATGATGCTGATTGCAGATTTTTAAAGGGGACATATTTTGCTTATTTTCAGGTTCATGCTTGTATTTTGGTTTCTACTAGAACATGTTGACATTTTTAATGGTCCAGAAAACACTGTGTTTTTCTCATATCGGAATACAGGCCTACCTGTATTAACCCTCTGTCTGAGAAGGCTCTGATTTATCGCCTGTCTCTTTAAGCCTCACCTCTGAAAAGCCCAGTCTGCTCTGATTGGTCAGTGTTTGCAAGTCTTCTACATTTCGGCGTCTCTGCCGATTAAAGCTGCAGCCGGAGTAACTAAGTAGACCCACCCACCAGTTACATGACTTGCTCACCATACCTACACCATCAGCCACCTTCGCCCCTTAGGGCCCGTCCCAATACCCCCCCTTAGCCCTACCCCTTGGCCCTACCCCTAGATTTGAGGGTAGTGGTGTCCCAGTTCTTTTTGCGTGTAGGGGTAGGGGGGCATAACGAGCGATCGTGGGTATGAAACTAGCCCTTCAGAGCGAAAGGATTTCAGATGCTGACTTGCCAGCAAGGGGTAGACGTCGCCATGGCTACCACCGAGCAAGAGACAGGGAAAAAAGTTTTTATTGCTATTCACGATGTCTAGATTGGAGCTGACAGAAAGCTAGCCAGCTAGCTAACGTTACCGTCATCAAGGTCCTTGTTAGCTAGCTAGCTAGCTCGCAGTATCTGGCGTCTGTCATCTGCCCTGTTCTGCAAAATTGTCAGATTTTTCACATTATGATAAGACGCCAGCTAGTATAACTATGCTGCCTCTAATGTTAGCTGGTTAGCTAGCTAGCAGAAGTCCCCTGTTGCACATATCTTATTACTCTAATAGTATGTTAGTAGCAAGCATAATAGTAGCTAACATTACCGTTACGTTGTAGATGCCGGTTGGAAATGTAGAAGGCTCGCAGCTTCCTGTTTAAAATAGTTACGTATGCCTGAACGTAACCGATGCAGTGACGTAGTGAGTGGTGTCCCAGTTCCTAGGGAAAGATTTCAACCCCTACCCCTCGCTGCTTCATTTCGAGGGCCAAGGGCTAGTGCACAAGGGCTGAGGGGTAGTTGACAAGGGGGGTATTGGGATTGGGCCTTAGTCTGGAGGCAGAGGCCCTGGACAAAACGCGAACTTAGTATTTAGTTAGCTATGAAGTGTTAAAACAGAGGCGGTTAAGGTTAGGGTGTGGTTTTCAAACTTTTTGTGCCCAAGACACACCGAGGTGAGCCAGAATCTTAAGGCACACCTGTATTTATAGCTGTGCACATATATGTAACATGTGTTATTACTCGTATCGAAATACAATGCAATAAAAATGAAAAAAATAAGACAGGAAGCTTTCATGATAGTGTCTACAGACAGTTTTTTTTTTGTTCAATTTTCTTTCAATGGTAGGTCGTCATAACCGGTGCTTTGTTGTAATTTGCTCCGTACAATAAAGCGATCCACTGTCCCACTCACAGCTCTCTCTTTTTAAATATTATCATCCCTCACACTGGCTGCCAATCAAAGCTTTTGATGTGTCACACACTTATGATTCCCACGCGCCAATGACGACAAATGGGTTCCCTGTGAAGGTTTTTTAAATTGAATTATATTAAATTAAATTACTATTTTTAGCTAGAGTGCCTATTTATAAGGAAAGTGGTGCTCACAACATACTGATAAAAATTCATTTAGAACTTTTTGCGCAGGCCCAGTTTAATATTGCAATAATAATGTGTGGTTATCACAAAATCCTTGGGCAGAAGTACTGGGTTAGGGTAAGAATTATATCTCATAACTTGTAAGGTGAATCACATCTTTACATAAAATGAATTATAAAGTGGATTATTGCTACGTTTGGCCTCATATTTATTCACTACAATGTTGTTTCGTAGCAGGTTTCAAATAACCATTGTGTTGGTGGGTTTGTCCTGTACTGGTGGTGGGCGCGGTGTGTAGGAGTGTGTCATGTTAATTCTGAACTAAATGTGGCTGCTAGTGACGTGTGGGTCAACATACAACCTGTGAGTCCCTGCTGGTTAACCTGTGGGTCGAAGTCCGACATATTCAAATCTCTCCTTTCCTAATGGAGAAAAAGAAAATATGTATAGGCCTAACACCACATCCTGACAGCAAGCAAGTATCTCTCTGTCCACACTGACTCCGTTAAATATGCACGGGGTCAGACAGAGCAGATCGGCTCTCATAACAGGCTGAGTTGGTGCAGGTTTTAAAAACCCTGATCCACACATCAGCAGTGGCTGCAGACATACGTGTCTTGTCTTTGCAATGTTATTGCAGCTGTAGAATGACTGCAGTGGGATATTGTAGCACTTTCTACCATGAAGAATCACCAATAAAAGCATCTAAACACAAGCTGACAAGTTTTAGCAGGAATATGATCTGAAATCAGGGAGAAATGAAGAAAATCGGCAACCAAGATTACATGTTTCACTGTTAGCATGTAGCTACATGTAGCAGTGTATGTAATGTAAACACTTGCAGTGGTGTGTCTGCAGCAGATGACCATATAAAGAAATCTGTCACCATCTGACGTCAGCTTGTAGCCAAAGGAAACATATTGAGAACAGTCTGAAGCCTTCTGAAGGTTTTTGCCCACAGAGATCACTTTCATATATGTTTACCTCATTATTAGAAACTTAGGCCACTCTTAATCTGAACATTCGAGATTGTATAATTACATATACGAAAGCATAATAGGTCTCCTTTAAAATTTGGTGTAAAGAAAGCGTGAATTCATTGATACACTGTCCTCCTCTCTTCATCTTCCTCCCCAGGCCTCATCATCCATGAGGGATCATCAGTGTATCGAATCTTCAAACGATGGCAGGCTGTCAATCAGCAGTGGAAAGTTCTGAACTATGAGAAATCAAAGGACTTGGGCGACCCGCTGAGTTCGAGCAGCAAGACGGGGGCTCGCGGCTCTCGCGGCAACCCTCACGGTCTGGCCAGCAGCAGCGGGGGTCGACAGAGCAGGAGGTTAAGAACTATTCTGAACCACCACTGTGGATACACCATCTTGCACATCCTGAGCCAACTGCGGCCCAACGACCCCCGGATTAGCGCCGCCGCCAACCGGGAGGTGGTGATGAGGGTCACCACCGTATGAGTGAGGGGATGGACCTCGTCTTTGTGTCCAGATGTAAATGAGAGGACGGACTCACGGACCTAACTTTAAACAGACTCGTGTAGGCGACACGAACCCTGCGAGGAGCCAAGTGACGCCACATCAACAGACACTTGAGGATTTCTCCTCTTGTTTCGTACAACAAAAGGAAGCCAGATGCTCCTTTTCAATAATTAAAGAACTGATGAAAAATAAAGATGCATTAAGAGACATAAAATGAAACGTGTGGAGGAAAAAACAGTGTAAACAGGCTTTATAACCTAATCCAAGATGACGAGACGTTTTTTCCAGTTCAATATCAGGATGCACAGAGACATTTTTCTTTGATTTGATCCTCTTGGTTTGATTTGTATCTATTCTTTTTCTGTTTGTTTTTTACTCACTTTGATTTTGTACGGATGTTTGATTTTAGAGGAAATCATGTAACTCCATACATGCCAAGCATTTCCAGACAGCTATGTATAATGATCTTAAAATTTCTACAAGATAACTGATGCTGGTAAATAGACCGAAAACTGAAACAAACAAACCAACATGAGGGAGAAACACAGAGGTGAACAATAAGTCATACAAAGTAAAAAAAAGAGAAAATAATAAAAAAAAAAAGAACAAAAAAAGAAATCAGTAAGATTTCAGTGACACTTAACCTTTCTGCAATAAAGATACGTATGTACATTTCACAGGGAATTTTGCATGGGTATATAATTTTATTCTTCATCACATAACATAAGCACATGACAAATTTGCTCTATTTCGAATGGTGCTTGCCAAAATAAACACTTTAGAAACATCTGATTTCACTGCACCAACTTTTTGTCAACATGACAAATGGCAGTGTGTTACAGCTATTTCAGCTAAAATACAGATTGTTGCTGCTGTGTGCTGATTCAGATTTGATAATAAGTAAACTATTGGATTAAAAATGGGGATCAGATGATCTCTTACTACTCCGTCTCACTCTGTCTCTTCTTTACTCTCACCTGTAGCTGAAAGCATGCATGGTCCAGTGTGTCGCTGTTTGCTGGTGTAAAAGTGAGATTGAAATGTTGCTGCTTTTATTTTCAATAGTTTTTTTTCTTCATTTATTAAAGTGGAAACCCCTTGCTCAGGGTTTCTAAGTGGTATTATTGGTGCCTCTGTCACGAAGACAACCGGTTTGCTTTCTGTTTTCCTCAGACAACGACCAGCAACACAGGACACACTGCATTTTGTTTTCCACGTTTACTTCCATTGTTCTACCGTCCATCATTTCCACCACTGGAGATAATAACTGCAGAGAATTTACACTGATGCTCTTACGCCCCGTTTCCACCAAACACTTTCATAATAGTAACCCTTCAGACATGGTACCTAGACCCTAGTGTTTCTACTGCAAACAGTACTCTTTTATGTGGGCGGGTTTTGAAATTTCCAGTTTAAAGTCAGGTAATTGTTGTCGTCTTTTTTCAGCAGCTTCTCTAATGTGATGATTGGACACTTTTCTCTGCTTTATGTAATTGTAAACCGAATATTTGGGGTTTTTAGACCTTTGATCAGACAAAACAAGATGTAGATGTCATTTCGGGCTCTGGGAAACTGTGGTGGACATTTCTCACCTTTTTTCTGACATTTTAAAAACTGAACAATCAACTGATTAATTGGTAAACTACTGGACAGATTAATCAATAATGACAATGTACAAAAAAATACTCTATTCAAGTTAGTCAAGTTTCATTGGTCATTTCGAGATCTAAAGATTCAAGTCAGCTTAAATAAATAAATGAATAAACTCAGGTTTCTGAATCTGTATTGGTTAAATTACACACCAAAATTCAAGATGAAAACTTCCCATGAACATCGAGGCTCCAAAATATAATCAATCGAGCTTAGATGTAACTGATCAGACCTCTAATAATACAGAATAATATTTACAATTTGGACAGAATAGTTTTTAGATTCCTTCACACAAAAGAAATGTCATTTTTTTGTGATAACTTATAGTATAAAGTGATACAGATATCACAAATTAAAATCTAAATAAATAAATCTACTGACTATAATGAAGGAACATTAAGTATCACTTTAAAATACAGCCTGTGTTGTTCAAGATAAAGTTGTTAAAATAAGGTACCAATAAAATGTTGATTTCTACTTGATTTACAGTGGAAGAAAACAAGACTGTCAGGAGTTACAATTGGGCAATTAAGAGAAAAGAATAAATGAATTATACTCTAGTATTTTTGTATGTATCCTGGGAACCTACATGGTGCTATTGCACAACACTGTTAGGGGGGAAAAACACTTATAACACGTACATGATATTCTGCTGAACCTGTAAGGTAATGAAGGTATTTCAGAGTTATGATTAAACTGCATGGGTACAGTGAGGTGACAAAAGAGGTTTTGGGAAAATCTTCAAACTCAGATGAAGGGGTTATTTAATTTAATTTAATTTAATTTAATTTAATTTAATTTATTTAATTTATTTTTCAGCATGTCCAAATGAGATCAAAAATTTTTCAGGACAAGACAGACCTGTCCAAGGTAGCAGCTACCTTGACTTACTAAAGAACATTTAAAATACTACAGGACTATTTTAACTCTTTAATTACACAGTAACAACAAATTAACATCAGTGAGTACAACTATTGTCATTTTGGTTGCATATTGTCACTAAACTTTGAAATAACATAATTATGTCAGGCCTGTAGGTTCTGCAGAGCATCAGTTTTAGCACCATTTTATCCTAAACTTTTTTCTTTTGCTGTGTTTCGCAAAACCTTGAAGATACGCAGTATTTACAAAAACTTTTTTTTTTGTAAATAAGTAAAGAATTTTTTTAAAGCCATCTGGAACTTTAAAGAATTTTTTTTTATTACATTATTATGCAAACAACAAAAATAATACTGTAAATCAATGGCTGCATTAATGTGAACATTATCGTAATAAAAAAGACCCCATTAATTACAATAAGATCACAAATGCTGAGCGCCACTGATTCATTATGACTTACTGTAAGAATATAA
This sequence comes from Epinephelus fuscoguttatus, assembly GCF_011397635.1. Classification (NCBI taxonomy): domain Eukaryota; kingdom Metazoa; phylum Chordata; class Actinopteri; order Perciformes; family Serranidae; genus Epinephelus; species Epinephelus fuscoguttatus. The sequence continues at coordinate 40,709,802 of NC_064758.1, read as the reverse complement.
TAGAAATATTACAAGCAATTTACAAGCAACAGTTAATAGCCAAAGTGATTACTGTAATGCAGTTATCTCTTGATAAAAAAAAAATATCACAGTGATTCATTAATTAAACCTTTATAATTAGTGAATTAGTGATCCAACAAGAGCAATTCACTCTCTCTCCACAGCAGTGCGTTCAGTTATTGTAGTAAGGTATTGGTGGCAACATGTTGAGACATTTCAGTGAAATGTCAGCTTCATGGTGGAGCTAATCTGTCGAGTCAGATTCATCTTCTGCAACCATGAATGTTTGTACAGTTAACACTGATACATCCACAGACAGATGTTGAGATGATTCATGGGATAAGTGGAAACTTTGACCTGCTGGTGTCTCTACAGATCATCAAAGTTAGTGAGCTTCATCCTCTGGGGACTGTGAATATCTGTACAAAACTTAATGGCAATCTGTCCAACAGTTGTTGAGATATTTTCAGTCTGGAGTGAAGCGGTGGACCAGGAGATTTTGGCTCAGTGTCTCACTGTCAGTATCACCTCAACAGAACAGAACCAACACTGATGTTATTAGCAACACCTGATTTTTCCACTGAGTCAAAATGTCTGCTGTGATGAAGGCGTATAAATCCAGGTCAGGTCAGGGTTAGAGGAGGAACACTGTCCTGCATTTGGTTTGTGGCGTTTGTTCCAAACTGAGGTGTGAATCAGTCAGTGTTTGTCTCCACCTGGTGGCTGCTCCTGCTCCGATCACCCACTACAAGAATAAATCAGACCATGTTCTTTTCTGCCGCTAGAGGGCGGTATAACACCTGCAGCCAGAGGCAGCAGGACATCACTCAATTCAATTCAATTCAATTCAATTCAATTCAGTTCAATTCAATTCAGTTCAATTCAATTCAATTCAATTCAATTCAATTCAATTCAATTCAGTTCAGTTCAATTCAATTCAATTCAGGGGACCTTTATCCTTAAGGCAATTCTTGTGCCAGAGAATGCTTCACATTACAATAACACCAAGTCCAGTTGTCACAATTTAATGTTCACTACCAGAACAACCAGGTCAGGGTCACTCACTGGGTCCAATTTTAGAAACAATAGAGTTTTAAATATCCGGCAAAATATACAAATATACAAGATAGAAGTGTTCTCAAGGAGCAAAATCAAAACCAGTGTCTAACAGAGGAACAACAGAAGTACGATAAGAACAAGAGTTACCAAAAATGAACTAAAATGGTGGAAAAACCACTCTGCCCCGATAATAAATGTTATATTGTATATGATAAAACAATCAGAAGTAGCATTGCACATGATTTTGATATTGATATTGATACTGAAAAGTAAAAGTGCACATGATGTTGAGAAAATATTGAACAAGATATTGAAAAGTTTTATTGTACATCATATAAAGTAATAGTGCAGCTTATGTAGGTGAATATCATAACATGGCTGGTGAGTTTCTGAATCTTTCTTTATATATATTTTTGCATAATTATCGTCTGTATTGTCTCTCCTTTGAGACCACATAGTGTGTTTTATCAAACAATCATCTAGATTTTGCATTAAAGCAAATATAGCTGTATTTTAGCTTCAAATATAAACACCTGGGATAGAGGTAAGGTCATAGCCATTGTACTATTGAAGTCATGTCCTCTGTTGTTGTTACTGGGAAGCTGGATTTTTTAAATGCAGTTAAATGCAATAATTTAACAAAGGAACACACAGTTATAAGCTGATTTTAGTATTTTAAAGGACCATTGTGTGTGATTTAAGGGCATATATTGGCAGAAATTGAATATAATATTCAAAGCTACTTTTCTTTGCTGTTAAGTGTTCATTATAGTAGCCCAGAACACCAACACTGGCTCTAGATAGGGCCGTTAGTTTTCTTCCACGCTTGGCACATGGGACATCTTTCAGTATGTTGCAATCTGCAACTTCACCACTAGATGTCAGTAAAAGCGTCACACTAGACCTTTAAGACTCACTATTTTACATTTTGACAACTTTTAGGCCAGCCAAAAATTAAAAATCAAAAATATAAACAAGAAAAATGGCAATTAGGTCACTTAAAACAATGTATTTTCTAAGCAGCTAATCCTGTGTCACAAATGGAAATATATTCCCTCACTGCTAAGTTTAAAGCATGCTTTCAGGTCTCCTGATAAATAATCAAGCCTATAATGTTATTATACAAACAAATATTAAAGATAACAGATATCAGAAAACAATTAAATGACACACATTTTCAAATTCTTCAAAAATATAATTTGATATCTTTGAGTAGAAATGGCCTTGCTTCAGTGCAAACTGTAAATTGGTCAAACTATTTACTTTTCCGTAGCTCAATATTGGGTTTATTTTGAAACTTGTAGCCGGAAACAATCCTTGTTTTATAGTCTGAGACTTTTATTCTGAAAGGAAACAACAACAAAAACCTTTATATTTACACAGCACATATAAATTAAAATAAAATAAAAAGTGTTTAAATGCTGGCACAAGATGTGGTACAAGGTACGAGAGTGAAGACGGTGATTGACTATCAGCAGATGTTTACTCTTTATTTATTCATTTATTTGTTGCCATCAGTTGTGTGTATATATGTGTGCGTATGTTAGTTTGTGTATATACATAGTTTGTGTATGTGGTATGCATAGTTTGACAAAGCAAAACAATCTGTCATGATTTGATAAGAATATAAAGATGAGATCATTTTTTAAATAACGTTTATATATATATAAGAATTTATATTTTCCAAGTTTTTTTGTAATCATTTTATATCTCGCTGTCAGATAAATATCATTGGTGATTAATTTAATATATTAGAATAAGTCTAGGAGAATTAATTATTGTAAAACTTAACACTGATGGGGAGCTACACAGCTGACTATTATTAATTTATGAGGAAAGGGTGGGAATAAATAAGTTTGTTCTTCCTCTCACTCCTTTTTGGACATGTAACTCAAATCATTATGTGTTGTTTTCAGTATTCATGCTTCCTTTAGTAGCCTGTTTTTTTTTATATATCTGTTTACTACTGTATGATTATTTTCTTTATTTGCTACTTACATGTTACAATATTCTACTTTTACTAACAAAAAATCTGTTTAACATGAGTTTTATTTTGGTAATCTGCCAGTGAGTCTGGTTTCCTGCTGATCCAGGATCAGCTCAGACCGGTCACTGTATAAACCGGGCCACGTGACAGAAACAGGACATCGGGTTCTTGTGAAACCCTGCAGGTGTGTGTTTGTGGACTTTTGTCCTCCTCTTCTACCTGTCCGGTGAGTCCGCACCTTCAGTCGGAGGGACGATGTCCAACCTGCCGGATGTTCCTGCTCTCCATAAACTGGAAACAACCGGGAAGCGGCAGGAAAACAGAATGAATCAATTTCCCGGAATGTAGTTTCGTTTGGAGGTTTTTGTTTCCTCAGAGTTTGAAGAGAGTAACTGAAGAGAAATGTCTCACAAGAGGAAGATGTTTGCCTTCCTGCGCTCAGGTGAGTCAACTTTCATTAATGTCTCAGATTGTTAGTGAAGACAACTGTGGTGGAATGTAACTGAGTACATTTACTCAGGTGGTGTAGTTACATACACATTTAAAATACTGCTTGTTCCATTTTATGGCACTTTCTACTTCTGCTGCAGCTCAGAGGGAACTGCTGTACCTTGCACCTTGAAATTAATGTATTACTAATTCACAGTAACAATGAACGTGAAAAACGTGAGAAGTTTTATTTAAATTTCTGTTTTAAGCCCAACGTTTTACAAAAAAGTTATATGTTAGATTAAAAAAAAGAAATAGTTTCAAAACTTTGTGTCTTAATGCATCAGTATTACCAGTCTAACAACATCACATGTAATAAAATTTGATTTTACAGCATAAAGTCTACTTTTTCATTTGACACTTTAAAGGGTATCTTTGGTATTTTTCAACCTGCTCCCTGTTTTCCCAGCTGTTTGTGTTTACGTGACTGGTGGGAACCAGTATGCTTGAAACTGGTTCAGTATTTATTGAGAAGGCTGCAGCGTAAACACTCAGGGCAATTGTGCACCCTCAGTGTGTGTCCTCAAAGGGTGTTTTCACACGTAGTCCTTTTTAAACAAACCAAACTCAGTCCTCTTAAAGTGCACCAAAAAGTGGACCAACAGAAAAGGGACTCGGTTCTTTTTGTGTTCACATTGTCAGTTCATTTGAAAAAGGACTCAGTTCTCAGCTCTGATGGAGCCTCAGTCCTCTTTCTGTTCACACTACAGCCTCTATATAACATATATGTTAACACAGTTTATTTCTTTACTTTGTCGTGGCGCTGCAGTGTGGTTATGAAGCCCTTTGCTTTCAGAAGAACTTAAAATTGGAGCAAACATTAGTGTTTCTGTGCTGCAGACTGTTGACATTTGATGTATTCTACATTCCACATCTGGAGACGTGTGGTATCTTCTGTGGACCAAACTACTCCTCGTCCTGCGTCCTTGCAAGCGTTACAGGTCAACAGCATGTGATCTAGAGGACTAAATACAATGGCAAAGAGCAAAGCGAACCTGGAGCACTTTGTGTTCACAAGTGACAGGTTAAGTGAACCACACTGCGCATTTGAAGTGAACCGATCTCAGAGTGTTCTCACACTTGGTCCTTTTCAGCCCTCTAAGTGGACTCAGAGCAGTGACTCAGCATTTTTTGGACATATGAGAACTCTCAAAGAGAACTCGGACCCCTCTGAGCGAACCATACTCAGACCACTTCGGGAGCAGGTCTGAGGGTGTTTTCACATATAGTTCTTTTTAAACAAACCAAACTCAGTCCTCTTAATTTCTGTTCACACTTTCGCATAGAACTCAGACCCCTCTGAAGCGAACCTGGTTTGAGTTCGGTTCACTTCAACTCCACGGTACAGTTCACTTAACCTGTGCCTTGTAAACACAAAGCGCTCCAGGTTCGCTTTGCTCTTTGCCATTGTATTTAGCCCTCTAGATCACATGCTGTTGACCTGGGACGCTTAAAAAAACAGACGAAACCACTTTGGCCTGTAACACTTGAAAGGACTCAGGATGAGGAGTAGTTTGGTCTACAGAAGATACTGCACGTCTCCAGATGTGGAATGTAGAATACATCAGCTCCAAGGTTTTCCTCCAATTTTAAGTTCATCTGAAAGCGAGGGGCTTCATGAACTAACAATGTGAACACAAAAAGAACCGAGTCCCTTTTCTGTTGGTCCACTTTTTTTTTTAAAGATATTTTTTGGGTCATTTTACCTTTAATGGACCGGACAGGTAAGCGTGAAGGGGAGAGAGAGAGGGGGGATGACATGCAGCAAAGGGCCACAGGCTGGATTCGAACCCGGGCCTCTGCGGCAACAGCCTTGTACATGGGGCGCCTGCTCTACCACTAAGCCACCGACGCCCCTTGGTGCACTTTAAGAGGACTGAGTTCGGTTAGTTTCCAAAGGACTAAATCTGAAAACACCCAAAGTATTCTTTCAGAGATAGGCCTTTGTTGTAAAGAGTAACATCCTTTTTATTTGACTGAAAACAGCCCCAAATTTGCAATTGTTTAACCCACCAGACCAGCATATTGTAACATCTAACTGGGGGAGTAAGGGGTTTAATTCAACCAAACCAGAGGTAGTGATTATATATTGTATATTATTTCCCTTATTACAGTAGAGCAGAGTGCACCTACATTAACCAACAGTTGTCTTCTGCCACTTCTTTATACTCTTATGATCAAACACTACATGAGCTCATTTAAAAACTGATTTATTATGTGACAAAGTTCATGCTGACCTCATCATGTTGTAATGTTTAATGACATTTATCATTTCCGATGGGATAATGTAACATCCCTCATAAAGTTCTCACAGGAATTTCTGCTGTGATGTTTTTTTTCCAGAGGCACCAGATTCACTTCATATCAGCTGGTTGCAGTTTGATTGCAGGGTGTCTGCAGGTCCTTCTTGAAATGTCTTAAATCCAGTGCCACAACAATAAGGCCTTAAAAGTCATTAAATAGTCTTAAATTTGAATTTGTGAGGTCTTAACGACTACAAACATTTTATCTAATTTCACAAGACCACATAGATACTACTTTCCTGCGATGCTTAAATAAGTAAAACATGATTTGTCCAAAAATCTGGCCTAAATTTGGTTAAAATGTGTCTTGAACGAGTCTTAAAAAGCGTCTGATACCTGTAGACTCCCTTGGTTAATTGCAACTTCATTTAGGAATTTGCACCATTAAAGAAAATTTCAACAGACAGGCCCTTTGTTACCTGATCTTGTGTCTTGTAGAAAGTCTCTGTGTCAATATCAAGTTTTCAGACTGTAATGATTGTAGTTTATTTAACTGATTAATCATTTGGTCTACATTTAGTGCCCCATTAATTAGGGACACGTCTAAAAGCCTTGTACATGGGGCCCCTGCTCTATCCACTAAGCCACCAACGCCCCTGGATTTTTGTTTCTGATATTCTTCCCACCTCATGTTTATATCTCAGTGTAATGCACTCCAGTTCAACCCTGCTGCAAACTACAACCTCTAAAATTAGATTAGATTAGAGTCAAGCTGATTGTCAGTGCACTGAGACAACAAAATCAGTTCAAACTAATACACACGTGTGCACATGTACTGCACTTGTAAAGCGCCTTTTACAAGTCCTTTGACCACTTCAAAGTGCTTTTACACTACATCACATTCACACACTCGTGGCCGAGGCTACCATACATGGTGCCGCCTGCTACTCAGTAACGACTCACAGGCACTCACAGCCATCAGGAGCAATTTGGGGTTCAGTAGCCTGCCCAAGGATACTTCGACATTTGGACTGGAGGAGCTGGGGATTGAGCCACCAAGCTTCCAATTAGTGGACGACATGCTCTGCCTCTGAGCCACCGATAAATTGTAATACATTGAATAAATCTAGAATTTAAGGCAGGACAGGTTTATTTCTAAGTCACATTTCAGCAACAAGAAAATTCAAAGTCCTCTACATATGGTAAAACATAAAACCACTGAGACAAAGTGCAAAAGAAACACATTATAAAAAGACATTTAAATACAATTAAATCAGTCATAAAAAAGTTACAGTGCAGTGTGAGAAATGAATAAATATTTGATTTAATTAAAGGCAGGGGCAAACAGAAAAGTCTTTAGCCTTGATTTAAAAGAACTTAGAGTTGCAGCAGACCTGAAGTTTTCTGTGAGCTTGTTTCAGATACAGTACAGGCCAAAAGTTTGGACACACCTTCTCATTCAATGCGTTTTCTTTATTTTCATGACTATTTACATTTTAGATTCTCACTGAAGGCATCAAAACTATGAACGAACACATGTGGAGTTATGTACTTAACAAAAAAAGGTGAAATAACTGAAAACATGTTTTATATTCTAGTTTCTTCAAAATAGCCACCCTTTGCTCTGATTACTGCTTTGCACACTCTTGGCATTCTCTCCATGAGCTTCAAGAGGTAGTCACCTGAAATGGTTTCCACTTCACAGGTGTGCCTTATCAGGGTTAATTAGTGGAATTTCTTGCTTTATCAATGGGGTTGGGACCATCAGTTGTGTTGTGCAGAAGTCAGGTTAATACACAGCCGACAGCCCTATTGGACAACTGTTAAAATTCATATTATGGCAAGAACCAATCAGCTAACTAAAGAAAACGAGTGGCCATCATTACTTTAAGAAATGAAGGTCAGTCAGTCCGAAAATTGCAAAACTTTAAATGCGTCCCCAAGTGGAGTCGCCAACCATCAAGCGCTACAACGAAACTGGCACACATGAGGACCGACCCAGGAAAGGAAGACCAAGAGTCACCTCTGCTTCTGAGGATAAGTTCATCCGAGTCACCAGCCTCAGAAATGGCAAGTTAACAGCAGCTCAGATCAGAGACCAGATGAATGCCACACAGAGTTCTAGCAGCAGACCCATCTCTAGAACAACTGTTAAGAGGAGACTGCGCCAATCAGGCCTTCATGGTCAAATAGCTGCTAGGAAACCACTGCTAAGGAGAGGCAACAAGCAGAAGAGATTTGTTTGGGCCAAGAAACACAAGGAATGGACATTAGACCAGTGGAAATCTGTGCTTTGGTCTGATGAGTCCAAATTTGAGATCTTTGGTTCCAACCGCCGTGTCTTTGTGAGACGCAGAAAAGGTGAACGGATGGATTCCACATGCCTGGTTCCCACTGTGAAGCATGGAGGAGGAGGTGTGATGGTGTGGGGGTGTTTTACTGGTGACACTGTTGGGGATTTATTCAAAATTGAAGGCACACTGAACCAGCATGGCTACCACAGCATCCTGCAGCGACATGCCATCCCATCCGGTTTGCGTTTAGTTGGACGATCATTTATTTTTCCAACAGGACAATGACCCCAAACACACCTCCAGGCTGTGTAAGGGCTATTTGACCAAGAAGGAGAGTGATGGAGTGCTGCGGCAGATGACCTGGCCTCCACAGTCACCGGACCTGAACCCAATGGAGATGGTTTGGGGTGAGCTGGACCGCAGAGTGAAGGCAAAGGGGCCAACAAGTGCTAAACACCTCTGGGAACTCCTTCAAGACTGTTGGAAAACCATTTCAGGTGACTACCTCTTGAAGCTCATGGAGAGAATGCCAAGAGTGTGCAAAGCAGTAATCAGAGCAAAGGGTGGCTATTTTGAAGAAACTAGAATATAAAACATGTCTTCAGTTATTTCACCTTTTTTTGTTAAGTACATAACTCCACATGTGTTCATTCATAGTTTTGATGCCTTCAGTGAGAATCTACAATGTAAATAGTCATGAAAATAAAGAAAACGCATTGAATGAGAAGGTGTGTCCAAACTTTTGGCCTGTACTGTGTATATATATATATATATATATATATATATATATGTATATATGTATATGTATGTATATATATATATATATATATATATATATATATATAAATATATACAAATAAATATATATATATATATATATATATATATATATATGTGTATATATATGTATCTACACAAAATAACTAATTGAGTTGGAATCATTTACTGACAGCTTGGTCCCCCCAGTTCAAAAATCCCATCTGTGCCCCTGCATGTGACCACTTAAAAGAAACCAAAAATACCATGAAATATACTGACATGATAACATGCAACTGACGCTTTTTATTATCCTGATTAATTAACGGATGAATGAGGCGTCAGTGGGGACCCAACAACACGTCATTAATTTGTCCAACTTGATGATACGTTTGCACTTTTTTCTCATGCCTCTGTGTGTGTGTAGGATTTAGTTTTGTGTGCGCTGTGATCACGTACAGTGAGTTATAATCTCAGTTTAATAACCTGTTTGCTTGCAGGCAGAGAACCTCCGCCTGAGAACATCCACATCTCCTGTCTGCCTCCCAGTGTTCCCACAGACCACGAGACAGAACAAACTGGAAGACAAGGTGAGGACGTTTGTTTTGTAGACACTTTTTGTTTTTGTTGTGTGTCGGGAGAGACGTCTCCTCTGACACTGAAGGATCATTGTCTGCTTTCTCTTTTAATCCAGGGCAAACTGTTGATGCTCATTATTTTACTACTGAATCTCTGCACTTTATCCGTCTGCTTTCACTCACCTGTCACTGTCACTGTGTGTGTTCAGAGTATGATCCTTGTTTTAAACCATGTTAGCAGCGAGGCTCGAGGGATGGCAGTGTTGGTCGGCTGGTTCACCATTTTGAATCAGGCTGAAATATCAAAACAATTAACTGATGGATTTTCATGAAATTTTGCAAAGAGAACTAACGGGGACCAGAGGAGGAATCGCGATGGCTTCAGTGACCCCGACTTTTCCTGTAGTGCCACCAGCAGCTCATTTTTATGCCTCCACGACGTTTTCTGACAGCTGTGACCATAGGCATTATGTTTTTGGTTTGTCCATCCAGCCATCCCATCCTTGTAAAGGCGATATCTCAAGAATATCTCAAGGGAATTTCTTCAAATTTGGCACAAATGTCCACTTGGACTCAACAATGAACTGATCAGGTTTTGGTGGTCAGAGGTCAAGATCACTACGACCTTGTCAGTCTCATTCTCATGAACGCGATATCTCAAGAACACCTAGAGGGAATTTCTTCAAATTTGGCACAAACGTTCACTTGGACTTGAGGATGAACTTACTAGATTTTGGTGGCCAAGGGTCAAAGGTCAAGGCCGCGGTGACCTTGCATCCATCTCACTCTCGTGAATGCAGTATTTTGAGAACAGCTTGAAGGAATCTCTTCAAATTTGGCACAAACAGTCACTTGGACCCGACCATGAACTGATTAGATTTTAATCATCAAAGGTCACTGTGACCCTCTCTGTGTCATTCCTGTGAACATGATATCTCAAGAACACCTTGAGGGAATTACTTTAAATTTGGCACAAACGTTTACTTGGACGTAACAATGAACTGATTGGATTTTGGTGGTCAGAGGTCAAGGTCAGTGTGACCATGCATCTGTCTCATTCTCATTAACGCCACATCTCAAGAACACCTTAACACCTTGTTTTATTGGGCAGAAAAGATTTCTGCACACTTACATCTATGCAGTTTTATTTCTCATCTATCCATCTAGCTAGCTGTCTCTACAGGGTAGCAGGAAAAATCATTCAGATATCTCAGACTGGAGGTTTACTTGCACCTGAGACACATAATGTTATCAGTATATTTATGTGTAAAAAGTGTTTACAATCATGACTCTGCTCTGCTAATGAACAGTAACTTCCTCTTCACAGTGCTGTCATTAAATTTGTAAACATGTTGTGAGTGTTGAACTGTGGAGTTGTGTGTGTTTACTGCAGTGTGTAGTGATTTATGAAGTGTTATTTCATATTTCAGCTGGTGATGTGGAGGGAGAGAACGCAGTGATCCAGACGACACACACTCACAAAGTGTCCGCCCCTTCAGTCTTCCTCCAGAAACAGAACGATGAACCTGTTTCTGGGACGTACTTTGATCAGAGGGTCCCTGTTCCTGAGGACAACAGCGAGGTAATGCATGAGTCCGTGTTAGATTAATGCCCATCAACGTGCAGCACAGTAAAGTTTGAAGCAATTTTACAGTCTGTATTTGTGTCTCCTGTAGAGGTGCTTCAGTTTCAGTAAGCTGTGGGCCTTCACTGGGCCAGGGTTTCTGATGAGCATCGCCTACCTGGATCCAGGTAACATCGAGTCTGACCTGCAGTCTGGTGCTAAAGCTGGCTTCAAGGTAACTAATGCAATTATTGTCACTGACTGCTGTGTTAACTAAACACTTTTACGAATGGCCTGACGTGCTTGAAATAATAATTACGAATATTAATCTGGATATTTTTTTGATGTTGATATAACCATATATGGTAAATGTACATCATAATCAAACTGTGACTCAAGCTGTGTCCCACTGTTTCGTATTAGATGAGACCAGACTCTTTATGTGTAAGACAGAAACTGCCAAAGCTAATATTGGCTAATATTAGTCTTCGTCATGTGCCTCTTAAGTGTCGAGGACGGTCCCCGTCTTTTTGCTGTTATATACCAGCATCATGCTGCACTTGGTACACCCGACGAAGCCGACACACACGCTGTCACCGTTGCCCAACCCGTCCAAGCCTGAGGATAATGGCGGGAAATCACGGCCGGGTCGGGTCCGGGTCGGGTTGGGGGTCGGGCAGAGAATCGGGCAGAGAATCTGAGCTCTATGATTAACACTGTTAGCTCTGTCAGCACTGTTGCCTTTGTTTATGGAGCTAGCACTGTTAGCTGCTAGCCGCTGGCTTACATACTTCTATGATGAGAACCGTATGCAGACAACTTGTATGCTCTGAATTTTGCACAAAGCCACTTAGGGAAATATTATTTACTAGAATAAATTATTTTAATTGCTCAGAATAAGTAATTTGGACAGTAAAAAATAATTTCACTGAAAGTCAGTGAGTGATTCTATTGAAATATCAGTTATGCTACATGGCAGAATGTATCACACACAAACACATAATTTATTAGAGTAATTCATTACTTAATTATTACTCCATTAATTAAACATGTAGCAAAACTGATTTTACAGTAAAGAGAGAAGGTGTGATTTGTTGCATAGGACTTGAACTCGTCTCTATCTTTCATCTGTAAGACAAAAATTATCTCATTTATTCTTTCAAAAGTTACATGACCTAATTTTAAGGCTCTGTCACACCTGAACTGATGAGGCCAAATGAGCTTACATGTTGTAGGCATGTTTTTAACAGGGGAGGTTTTAATAACTGTCAAGGTTCAGAGACAAACAACTGTTTTTGCCAGTCACACATTATTAGCTTATGCATGTTTACATTGCATAAATTAGCCTCGCAGCTAGCAGACTTTTTCCTCTACTTACAGCTTAATAAGTTACATGTAACCTTATTATTTTCCTCACTCACCGTTGGTTTAAGTCACTGCATCTTCCCACAGAACAGCTCGGCTGAATTTCAGTCTGCATGCTTGTGTATTTCAGCCTGACATTGTTGATACAGCAGTTGCTGCAGTGAGAAGTTAGCAGAGTGAGATGCCTGGCCGAGCAGGTTGTGTTGTTACATTCGGCATGAGCTTTGTCCTTGTGTCCTTGTGCTTTATTTCTGAGTAGATAACTTTATCCTCATTGTCTTTCTCTTGGCTGCTAGCTGTCTGCCTGCCGCTGTTTGACGGTGACACAGAATTTCAAAATGCAGGCGTAACCTAAAGATGATGATATGAATTGATGTTTTCGATGACATTGATAATTGATTTTTGAATCGATATATCGATCCAGATCAGTGGATCATTACAACCCTATTTGTAAGTATAGGCTGCTGGAAATAACTTGACTGGTAGGAAAACAATAGCATTCAACAAGCTGAAATATGATCCACAGTCTGAGCAAACATTATCTGTGTTTTAATAACTGCTGGACACGCAGCTTCCCTCTCACCCTGCTGTTTGTATTGTTTCAGCTATAACAATACTAACAGTGACACTTCCTGAAGAACAGGTCACTTCTATTCTCTGTCGACTTGGCTCGGCGTTAGAGATTCTCACGATACTGCGGGTCAAAGTTTAACAAAGGTGAACTTTGTCCTTTAAAACCAGACACATGTTCATGAATTCATTAGTCTGAAGAGCTTCAGATAAAGTGAATGAGAGGTCGAGTGAATATTCACAGAGAGAGAGACGGAGACGTCAGAGTTAAACCTGACTGTGGATCTAATGTTGTGTAACTCTTCTCAAGTTTCAAGACACATAAAGCTGCAAAATATTCACCAGAAAACATCACCTGTTTGTGTTTTTAAGATACTTAATGTCCTATTAAATAAAGGCAAAAGCCAAAAAAAATGATCTAAAAAAAACTTTACCAGACAATATGTGATCTTGTATCAACGTATACCTACCTATTATATTGTTGTATCATTCTGTAGATCTGGACAATATAAGGAAAATATGCGATAACCGTATTACTCGCGTTAAATAAAAAGATAATAATGTGTACTGAGTTCTGCCTTTCTGCTTCTCTCAGTGTACAGCTGAAATACAATTGTTTGCTTGTTGAATTAAAAATTAAAAGGAGATTATTTCCAACATTCTCTTACTGAACAAATTGAACATTAAACTGATTTGAAAAAAGCACCAATAGAAAAAGACTGACTGTCACAGGGAGTGACATGCAGCAAAGGGCCACAGACTGGAGTCGAACCCGGGCCGCTGCGGCAACAGCCTTGTACATGGGCGCCTGCTCTACCACTAAGCCACCGACGCCCCAAAGTGCAGTTTTCTACTGATACTCTCTAACCCAAAACAGCCCTGAGTGCAGTATCACAGTCTTTTGCGTCCTCTTGCAAGTTGACATCGCAGTAACGATAAAAAAAACACTGTATTGTGCTGTGCAGCTCTATCATTTAACAAACACATGTGAGAGTATATCTTCCCTGACAGCATAATGTAAGCATAGGTGTAGATTTCATGGGAGACGCAAGAGACACGTCCCCCGCAATGATTAAGATATGTGCATTTACCCCCAGCCCCTCAACTGCACAGAAAATAAAACCATAAACGTAGCAGAGGACTTTTATTTTGACAAAATTACAGACATTTACATCATAATTTGATGCAGAAAAGGGAAAAATTGGTGCATAAAAATTCATTGTTTTGTGTTCAAAATGTCCTGGTGGAGCACCCCCTAACCTCCCGTTTAATATCTGACCCCCACAATGTTGAAAGAAAAACCTATGTAAGATCAAAATAAAGAAAAAAGAAAAAAATACACTTCCTTTATTATTTTCATATTTACCATAAAAAGCACTACGATGAATGCTGCACTAAAGGAAACAGATGTAGATGTTGTGGCATCAATCCAGGACCTGAAAGACTTTGTAAAATGCTGATCACAAATAAATCCCACATCTGAAATTATAAATCACCGTTTTTAATCCTGTGAAAAATCTCTGTGTGAGAAATTCAAGTTGGTGTACACAAATAACAACAGACTCACGCTACGCCTCCATTAAGCCATTTTAATTTTTATATCACTGTTTTTGTGTGAGAGCAATTTAGGTCCACATTAATGTTTCCATGTAGTTTTTGTTGCGACTTAGTCCACAGAGAAACACCTGAACAACATTCTTCTTCTCAGTTGGCAGACAACAAAACTGCATCAGCGATATCAATGTTAAAGTCACAGAGAGGGTTAGAGATGACAGAGAGTTGTCGTCATTTCACTCTCCTCTTACTGCCTGTGATCACTGAGGTTGTAGGATCACTGACTGAGCTCGGACATCCGGAGGGAGCTCAGAGTAGAGCCGCTGCTCTTTCATGTTGAAAGGGGTCAGTTGAGGTGGTTTGTTCATCTGATCAGGATCCTTCTGGGCGCCTCCTGTTAGAGGTGTTTCAGGCACATCCCACTGGTAGGAGGCCCCGGGGCAGACCCAGAACACACTGGAGGGATTACATATCTCGTCTGGCCTGGGAACACCTTTGGGTCCCCCAGGAGGAGCTGGAAAGTGTTGCTGGGGAGATGGGGAGAGGGATGTCTGGGGTGCTTTGCTTTTATTGCCAAGTAGGTTTGCACATATAAAGAATTTGTTGTTTTGTGCATTACAATAAACACAGTGCAGAAGTCAAGAGACCGATAATCGGTAATATATGAAAATATAAGAAAAAAAGAGTGTTTAATGACTGGAAAGTCTTCAAAATGATTAAACAGATCAGGCGCAACACTCTTCTGTGTACTTGTTTACATTGACTTTTGAAATGAGAGATCACAGAGAAGGTTTGAGGCGACAGGTTGTCCTTCTTTGCTTTACTGCCACACAAACACAGACCCTCGCTGAGAAACTTTCATTAAGCTCTGTGTACACACTGAAACACCAAGCTGCAGCAGGCAGATTTAAAACACCTCTGATTTTGATTTAGAAATGTTTCGTTATGGGGTGAATAAAACACAGATTTAGTCTGGAGAGAGGCTGAAACGGGGCAGAAGATGTATTTACAAATTTCAGATTTAACAAGATCAGTGTGGATGCACAGAGAAAAGAGACGTGCTCCTGTGAACACCTGGGTACAGATTCAAAATCACATGCAGTCTTCTGGTTACTGGTTGACCTCACAGGCAGAGTAACCTCAGTTTAGACGTTATTCACACCAGATGGCATGTCACTGCAGGAAAAGCACCCAGTTTCAGGTTCCTGATACTGACGTGTGTATACTGGCTCACTGTCATGGCTTACTGGGACAGCTGATGAAACTGATCCACAAAATATATTTCAGTGTGTTCGAGTCAAATGTCTGCATGAAAAAGGTCTATTGATACCTTTTCTGGAATAAATGCATTAGTAAAATTTGTAAACTACATTCACAAACAAGTTTTTCAGAGAATTTATAACGACAAACTTTGGAGTTATTTGTGAACTTCATTAACAGATGATGCTTCTGTTCTCGTCCTGTCAGCTCCTCTGGGTGCTCCTGGCTGCCACCATCATCGGCCTGCTGCTGCAGCGGCTGGCGGCACGGCTTGGTGTCGTCACTGGGATGCACCTGGCCGAAGTTTGCAACCGCCAGTACCAAACGGTGAGATATCAGTACTCTCAGGTGTTTGCATGAAGTATCCACAGCGCCTGCAAACACTCAGTGCGTTCACTGTTCTCTTAATGGTTCTTGCTTCCTAAATACAGTGTGCCTGTAGGGTCTCAGCAGCAGCATGCAGAGAGGCTGAAAGCAGAAGTAGTCGTTGTTTACTGTAACTGCCTCACTGTATAACCAGCACTGAACTCTGTTGTTACAGTCGCTGTCATCGCTGGATTATATGATTAAAGCATTCAGTTAAAACCAAATATGCGCCTAAGATAGTTATTAAAACTGTGAGAAAATGTGCTTAAAGTTAAATCCAGAGTGACTTATGAATTATTGAATAACACTGCTTCTGCTTCCTGAAGACCTGAAGTGGAACTATTGTTAACCACGTGCTTTAAAAATCATGTGAGGAGCTCTTTTGTTCTCTGGAGACTACTGCCTTCTCAAGTTTGCATCTGAACAGCTTTTCTGACACTGTGCGATGTGTTTAAAGGACCCGATGAGGCACAGCTGAAGAATTCAGATGTTTGTCTTTGGGACTGCTGGACCGGTCCAGTCAGTTTTTATGTGCATATACTGTTTTACCTTCTTCCGTCAGGTTTAAGGCTGGAAATATTTCAATGAGAATGAAATAGATACTGAATCCAGGGACTCAGACAAGCCCTGCTGTGTGGACTGCAATATCTTTACGGGTAATATTTAATATCAGCATTGATAGTTTGGACCTAGATTGGGCCTCTGTCCTCACTCAACAAATTTAATACCTGTAAAACCAGGACTTTCTATCACCCACACACTGGAAAGGTTTTTAAGGTCAAAGGTGTCATCTCTTATAAAACCAGTAATGTCATTTACATGCTTAAATGCCCCTGCGGCCTGGCTTATATTGGCAAGACTTCCAGACCTCTGAAAAATAGAGTCTCAGATCACAGAAGTACCATCAGAAATCATGATAACACAAGTCCAGTAGCCTGTCACTTTAACCTAATGAACCACCCTGTTGCTTCTCTTAATTATGTGGGTATTGAGCATGTTCAACTTCCACAGAGAGGAGGAGACAATCTGCTTTTGAAGCATGAATTGTTTTGGACTTATACTTTGGACACTTTGTCACCTAGAGGTCTTGTGACATTAGGCCTTTTCTCTAAACTGTTCGGTCTCTGCCTTCCTAGGTGTACTTAAGAGTGCGTATATACAGATATTTATATTGCTGTTCCCTGGCTGTTTTTTGTTCCACCTTTCTGAACTGTAAGAGGCGCCTCTTTTTAGAGTTGTACCGATACCAGTATCGGAAATGCCTCCGATACAGCCTAAAATGCGGTATCGGGTATCGGCGAGTACAGCCTATGACCAATCCGATACCACGTAATGCCTCACGTCATTACGCATACGCACGCTACAGGCAAACGAAACGGAAACGGAGCGGAGTTTAAAAAGCATTCTACTGTAGCCTTTAAAATGTCTTTTTTACCAAATTGTGTGGCTGCACTTTAACCTGTGTCTTGATCTGTGTCAACACTGGATAATAATAATTAAAAAAAGATTTATGGCATTCATTCTACTATTATGTATTTATTTCTTAATATCTTACATAGAGATTTAGGAGTTGAGACATCCAGCAATTCATATCCCATCCATTTTTATTTTACGTGCTGGTATCGGATCGGTACTCAGTATCGGCAGATACCTAAGGCTCAGGGATCGCAATCGGTATCGGGAAGGAAAAAGTGGTATCGGTACATCTCTGCCTCTTTTAGTATGTTTGATACTTCATGACAGTCTGACCTGATTACCTGTATTCAAACTACTTTAAGTGTGTTTTTCATGTGCTTATACTTATTGTGTATTGTGTGGTATTCACATTTAACACTTGATACAGGGTATATATATTTTTGTATGGTCAATTGTTAATATCTAACATAGTATTTTATACTAAGATTGATTACTGGGTAAGTGGAATCAGCTGTTTTGTATCATGTTACCACTTACCTATTTAAGATGGCGTCTTGTATTGCCTATATGATCTGAAGAGCGGTGGCTCAAAACGTTGTCACTACTAGGTGAAATAAATCTCAATTTCACTTTTTCAGTTTTAGACATTTTTGGCTCAGCGCCTGCATGATTTTGTTTGTGGATGTGCGTGCTTTTTAATTGCTCTGCAAACTAAGACAGACCATAATCATTTGAATTTTACAAGCAAGATAACAATTGTTAAATTTAATCACTGCTGAATGTTGAAATTTATAGTAAATACCACTGATGATTGCACTGAAATACTAAATACTGGAAACCATCTGAATCTGAGTTTATATGGTTTAAATTTCCTTCTCTGAAATTTTCAGAAGGTAATTTTAAGCTTTCAGTTTCCAGTCACTAACCTGAATTTTTCTGCTTTTGATCATGTGACTGACGAACTGTTCCCTGATAGGACAGATGACTGCTCAGCTTCAGTCAGGCTCAGTTGATTATCATCGGAGGCCCAAAATTTCATGTGAATTTTGGTGTCTGGATTTAACCAATAGAAATTCAACAAGTTGGTTTGTTTTTCTTGACTTTAATTCCTAAATCTGAAAATGACCGACTGAATCTTGAGTAGACTTTTGTGTATTTGACAGTTGAAAAACCCAATGAAATAAAACTTAAAAGACAAAGAAGAAGATAGACTTTATTTATTCCTTTTTTAAACTCTGTTGTCATATACACACAGGCCCGAAATACACACACATGCACAAACAGGACCTGCACTTGCATTAAATAGAGAAAGGTCAGGGCGAGGGGTTGCCTTGGGCAGGTGCTGCGAGCAGTTGGTGGTTCAGTGCCTTGCTTGAGGGCACCTCAGCAGTGGTGAGCTGGCACCTCTCCAGCTGCCAGTCCATGCTCCACACTTGGTCCGTATGGGGACTTGAACCAGAGACCCTCCAGTTCCCAGCCTAAGTCCCTATGACTGAGCTGCTGCTGCCCCAAAAAGGAACTGTGTCATGAACAGCATCATATTCAGGAAATACCAGGACTGCAACTAACAGTTCTTTTCATTACCTTTGATCTTTTTGATCTTTTCTCTGGGATTATCTGTTGTCAGCTGGGACACTTTATTAATACTAAACATTAATATTACATGTGTCACCTGTCCAGGTGCCTCGTATCATCCTGTGGTTGATGGTGGAGCTCGCCATCATCGGCTCAGACATGCAGGAGGTCATCGGCTGCGCCATCGCTTTCAACCTTCTCTCCTCGGGCAGGTGACGTAAACAGACACAACATCCATTTAATGGCTGCTGGGCAGAGGTGGAGGAGGAAGAATTCAGATCCTTTGGTTAAGTTAATGTCCTAATAGCACACTGTAAAAATACTGTTCACCCACAGGATCCCTTTGTGGGGCGGTGTCCTCATCACCATCATCGACACGTTTGTCTTCCTCTTCCTAGATAAATACGGTACGTTGTGTTTGGACTGGTTACAGTAAAATACGTCACTACAGCAACAGTGAATAACGCACCCTCATTTCTGTCTCTGCAGGTCTCAGGAAGCTGGAAGCCTTCTTCGGTTTGCTCATCACCATCATGGCCGTCACGTTTGGATATGAGGTACAAACATTCACACATCTGCAGATATGACTGAGTGAAACTTTACCTGACGTTTCCTTTATAACATGTAACCTTACAGTCCTGAGCCGGTCGCCAGTGTTGAATGTGACACAAGTAAGGCTGCACAGTTAATCAAAATATTATCATTCATATTTCATAAACTTGACCAAATTGAAATGCTTCACAGATCTTTCTTGCAACGTTTACTTAATGTTAATAAACGCACAGCAAATTGTATTATTTATGGAGAGTTTGGTCGAAATAGTTTAGATTTAAAGGTAAACATGAGAGTGATTAACTTTTGGGTACATTTAATTAGTCATAATACAGCAAAAATCTCTTTGACTGTGTTTATTGTTTTCAAGACTTTGAATGATGACAATATTTTTCAGTGTAAATGGATTTCCAAAGTTAAAAATATTCTTGATGATAGTGGTTTATCGTACTTATGGCATGACGCTGGACAGATGAACCCTAAATATTTAAAATTAATGATTGAATGTAGATTATCTGATATGGAACTACAGAGATGGCATGAGAAATTACAAAGTAACCCTTTATGTGATAGTTATAAATTGTTTAAAACTGATTTCACTTTTGAAACTTATCTGATTATGTTAAGACCTGCCGAAAGAGTTTGTTTGTCTAAGTTTCGGTGTGGAAATCATAAGTTACCTTAACTTACCTTATCTCTGAGCGCAGGTATGATCGTGAAAATATCCCCCAGAAATGTACTCTTTGTATGACTGGCAATCGTGGAGACGAATATCATTATGTACTTGTGTGTTCTTTTTTTGATAAAGAGAGAAGAGAGTTGGTCGGATAGTTCTATAGAGCAAATCCAAATATTTATAAGTTTCAAAAGTTAATGTCATCTCGAAAAGTAAAGGTCTTGTCAAATTTGTTGAAACTTTTAAAGAAAATCTTGAATAGTTTCTCTTGATTTGCTTTGACTTGTATGTATGTACACAAATTCTGTTTTATTTATTTTGCTGTGCATTGGCTGCCGCTTGTCCTGGTTTGTTAATGTTATTTTTTGTTGTCTGCCCCTTATACCCTGGGGAGGGGTCAAAAGGAATAAATAAATGAAAAAAAAAAAAAGAATCAAAATCTAAATACAGCCATTGGCACTTTTGTAGGAGCTTCAGTTGTTTGATAAAAGTAAAAAGATCCTGTTTGTAGTGCTGGCTAATTATATACTGAAATAATCTGATAAATCTGGCAGAGAAAATAACAACCAGGTAATAAGTCGTAGGTCAGGGCACCTAAATTTTACACATAAAATCAGCAGCAAATACATTTGATCCCAGTCACTCTCCAGGCTTGTGGCTATGAATTTGTCCTCAGTGAGGTGGAATACAGAAATGCCACAAACAATAAAAACTGAAGTAAAGAAAACAGAAAATGTTGTTAGTCTACCATCACAACAGATCTGCCCAATGAGGCCACACAGGGCTGGACTAAAATAAAATCTTATCACGAAACATGTCGTCAGGCTGGTTTTCAGGTTTAGCTACATCTTGATTTTAACCAGTTTTATTGTTATGTATTGTTTGTCCCTTCAGAGATACCGTTGCGCCCTCCAGTGTTATGTGTAGGAACTGGTACGCTGCCTGTTCGTCTGTTTACACATTAATAGTTGTTTCCCTAAATAAGTGGAGTACAGAACAGTTACAGTTAATCTGCCAAGCACAGTGGGTTTGACACCTTATGTACATTTATTGCACACTTAAAATCTACATACGTCCTGGTCCTGGTCCACTCTGAATGGACTGCAAGTGACTCATGAACGTGTCAAGTTTGTAAAAAAAAAACAGACTTTATTTTTAAGTACAGTAAATTTAAAGAAAAGCTTTTATTTTGAAGCAACGTTTCCTACTGTAGAGTGAGTGACTAATGGACAGCATTACAGAGACAGCAAACTAGTCCAACGACATGACCAAACACAGGTATGACACTGAATGTGTTAAACTGTGTGGACCTTGAACTAATGACTGAGAAGAAATCTGGACCCCGAGGCTGGACCAGTTGAGAACCACTGCCTTTAGCAACGTACTGTGTGTGCTTTTCAATGTAATAAAAACCAGAGGGACACACAGTGAGCACAGACATACACTAAAGCCAGCAGTCCAGTCTTCTATGATATGTAGATCTGCAATTGCAACCACTGTATGTGTCTGTGTATATCTCCAAAACTGTCAGAATTATGTTACAATGTGGTTGTGCCTATCTGAAGCCTCATCATCTCAGCTGTGCATTTATTATCTACTTCTGAACTGGATATATTTCAGATACTTGACATACATTTGTGAAAACCAAAAACACTTTATGTACATATGTACAATTATCAAATGCTGTGAGTGAAGTAACATCATGAACAGCTGAAAATGAAAAACTGTGTTTTACTTGAGTCAAATTTAAATTAATATTTCTGGTGGAGTTTATTGCAGACACACACACACACACACACACACACACACACACACACACACTGGGGTGTGAGTACGAGTATAATTAGTTGCATGATATGTGTTTACTGTGTTTCTACAGCCACACCTTACTTCAAGAGAAAAAGAGTTGTTATTAAATAGGGAGTGTTACAGTAAACTGGTCATCCCATGATGCCACTGCTACATAACGCCTGCTCTCTTTATGAAGGTTGAGCAACTGTCAAGTCACCTCAGAGGATTCCTGGTCTTGTGAATGTGGTTTGTGATGGAGTCATCATATATCTAGTTAGCTGTATTTTGTCACTGTTGAACTTTAATACCATCTGCTGGTGTTTAGGATGTATGGCAGTTTATGCATCAAAGCCAAATGCTCTGTCTCACAATAAAGAGAAAAATAATCTGTGTATCCGTCCCATCAGGCGGATCTGCTCCAAAATGTCATGGGTTCTTCCTTCTTCCATTCTTCACCCTTCCACTAAGTTTCATGAAAATAGGGCCAGTAGTTGTTCTGAGGGGTATTCCAGATAGGAGATTCAACAAACTCTGAGTCTAACCCTGAACTCTGAGTTGACTTACTCTGAGATGGGAAACTCTGAGTTACCGGTTCCAGAACAGCTGATTTGAATTAGTTCAGTCAACTCTGAGTATGTTCACTCTGAGTTAAGCCGACAATAAAAAGCCATCATCAATGGAGCTCCAACTCCACGATTCACCATGGCAACAGGTAAATAAAAGACAGCGCCTCCATTTTAATCCAGTGGATGTAGAGATGTTAATGCATGTGTAGCAGACGGTGCACATTTATCTTTAAAAGAAGAGCCTGAGTCAGAGCAAGGAAAGTGTCAATAAGTTAACCATAAAGTTAATAAAAAAGTTTATTCAGTGTTGTCCGTTTAAAAACAGGAGGCCGCAACTGAAAAATAGGAAGATTTCAAACATATAGGCGAGGCTATAGATCAAAGACATAAAGACATGACTGTAAACTCACAGTCTGACCCAGTAATAATATGTTTGGTGATTTGCACTTAAAAAGACGTTGAGGTTAAAATACAGTAGATTTTAAAATGTTGGACATCTATTTGTATCTTGACTCAACAGCATTCAGTGACTTTATTTCAGCTACAAATGTATTAAATTTAAAGACACTGAAATGCTGCACCATTGCTCACTCAGAAATATGAACATATAATCCCCAATATTAGGCTATAGGAATTATATTCCATCAGTGCGACCAATGACATCAGTGGTAGAGATCATTAGTCATTGATACTACGTGTCTGAAGCTTCATACCAATTTTTAAAATTTAAATAATTAGACCTACACATTATGTGTAATAAACATTTGGGAGCTGCTCTGACAGACTGACAGTCTGATCCTTGTGCACAGTGTTATAAAAATAATAAATACAAAAAGGACAGAGGTTTGATTCTGAGCTGAGGGTGAATTCTCGCTGTGTAATATTTGAATGTAAAGACAAAAACCGATGTCCAAAGAAATGATTGATGTGCATAAATTCAGTAACTTAAGACAGTCCTGAGTAACAAACTAATATCCAGCAGGATTTAGACTGTGACAGACGGTAAATCTCCGCTAATTAATGCACTTCGATACAAGCCTTGACACAGACTGAATGAATGAGGAAATGAAACAGCGTGTAAGAGGGAGGAGACAGAGAGAAACTCAGGGTTTATTGAAGAAAACCTGTCAGTGAGCAGGTTAGGTTCATGGAGTCTGTTACCATGGTGACTGACTCAGAGTTTCAGTTACCTCTCTTTCTGGAACGGATAACTCAGAGTTCCCCTCATCTCAGGGTTAACTTACTCTGAGTTTTCACATAACCTGCTCCTGGAATACCCCTCTGTTATCCTGCTGACAGACAAACAAACTGAAACAAGAAAATAACCCTGCAGGAGGTTAAGCAGCAGCAACTTTAACCCGTGGCCTCATAGTAAGGAACATTTTCATGATTTACTCTCTTTAAATGTCACATATCAGGCATGCACCAGTTGTGAGATTCTGGGCCGATACCGATGTTTGAAATAAGAATTTGGCAGGTAGCCGATACATATGGTTTTTTTTTTTGTTTCTTTGTTTTTTTATGTGTTGTTGTTATTTATTTATTTCTCCTTTTGCATCAGGAAAACAAAGAAATACTATAAAATACTATAAATAAAAATTAACTGAACTGTTTTAAAGTCTTTCAGTCCTTCATTACACTACCTTAAATTTAATCATATGCATTTATAAAATGACCTCTAACATAACCTTCTCTCACATGAAAAACATTTTTTAATTACAAAAGCATATTTTCACTACATATAATACATCCCTCTCTAATATCAACTTTATATTGCTGTGAAAACATAAATGAATTTCTCTTCAAACTACTGTTTATTGAAGTTGCTCACTAAAAAAAGACATTTTACAAGAGTGAGGTTTTTGCTCCATGTTGTTAAATTTTGTATGCCTGGTGCTTTAATTTACTAACTTACCTTTTACAGTTCTTATTTATTTATACATAAATCCAGTTGCTAACAGCTAACGGTAACTAGCTCGCCTCTCTCTGATTTCAACTCTGACTGGTTGTTCACAGTGTAGCATTATCGAGGAAACAATAGGGTGCGTCCTCTGACGTGTTCATATTGAGTGAACTGTTTGCTTTCATCCCGACAGCATCTCAGGGAAGATCTCCGTTCATCTCAAACATGTTTTTGATTGTCTCCGGATGACAGGATCCCAATCCGTTAGTCTCAAGCCCTGCTTTTTAGCTTGCAGAAAATAATGGGGCACAATGGAAAAACGTTGGCCACTGCCTTTGGTGAATATCATCTTATTTGCCGATAGGCCGATGGCAGTCAACAAGGCGAATATCAGCTGACACCGATGTACGGCCAATGAAACAAGCAGTCTGAAATTTCTCTAATAAAATAAAAGAAGGGGAAACAATTAACATTAACTGAGAAAACTTCTGTCCTTTGTAAGTGCTAATTATTGTTTTGTTTTTTTAATTTCATAGTCGTCTCTACTTCTGTCAAGGTCTGAGCTCACAGCTGACCTACAACATGCCGCCAAAACCTCCATTAAGCTTCTTTGATTGCAGTGATTTAGTTTGTTTTTGGTGTAATACTTAACTTGTGTTGGAGTGTAATTAAATGTCAAAAGTTGTGTGTATGTTAAGGACGTACCCGTGTATAGCCCAAGGTTTCCAGCATTTTCATAGGTAAAGGTAGGCCTGAGCCAGGGTCCATGATTTTAATCAATACATCATCTGCATACAGGCTTACTTTATACTCCACTCCCCCTATAGATATACCCTTTAATTCTGATGCATTGCTCGGGCCAGAGGTTCTATGAATAAATTAAAAAGGCGAGGTAGAGTTATGGAGTTAGAAGGGCGAGCATTTACCCTTATTCTTGCAGTATCTGTTATCTGTGCATTGATGACATCTCTGTTGATGTCCTGGGTTATGCTTTTAAATTTAGTTTGACTGCTCACATCAGATCTAAGATGACTCTGTGACGCAGTTTAATCCTGTTTGATTGCTGAAAACAGGCTTTTCACGTTAAGAGTTCCTTTTCTGAGCCGTCTGTTTAAGTACACTGTGTAATGAAATGATTGATTCCTTTTTATTTCATAAACATCTGCTGATACACTGCTTCCTCTCTGGCAGTATGTGACAGTGAGACCAGACCAAGGCCAGCTGCTGAAGGGGATGTTCATGCCGTACTGCGAGGGCTGCGGGCCGGTCCAGCTGGGTCAGGCCGTCGGCATCGTGGGGGCCGTCATCATGCCTCACAACATTTACCTCCACTCTGCTCTCGTCAAGGTGCGATCCACGGCTTGATATTTATAGCGCTCCCCTTTTTTATCTGCTGTATAAAACTTGTGTCAACGAATCATTAACTGTTCAATTGTCCTCTCAGTCTCGAGAAGTGGATCGATCAAACAAAAAAGAAGTGAAAGAGGCCAACAAATATTTCTTCATCGAGTCGACCATCGCGTTGTTTGTCTCATTCCTCATCAACGTGTTTGTGGTGGCTGTTTTCGCCGAGGCTTTCTATGGACGCACAAACGAAGAGGTGGTGAGTGTCTCTGCAGTCGCAAATGAAACTTCAAACCGTTATTTGGAAGTTAAATAAATTGTGTGTTTTCTCTGGCTGCTGTGCTACAGATGTGTGTGTTTGTTTTTTATTCCAGTACAGCTCCTGCAATCAAACAGGAAGTCCTCATTTAGATATTTTCCCTCTGAACAATGAAACTTTGGAGGTGAACCTCTACAAAGGGGTAAGTTTAAAGGTGTCACTGTGCCAATATTACTATGGAGATGTTGTTATCGTTCAGCTAGTTAATGTGAGCACTTGAGGAAGTTTTGTTGATTGGGGTCACAGAAATGGAGATAACATCAATTTAATGCTGTGTCTTAGTTCACATTCCACTGTACTCAGACGTGTTATTTCAAGTGCGTTTACACTGACAAGTATAGCCAAATGCAGTACCCCCATGGTGTACTCATAAAGGTCAAAAAGTTGAGTGTGCAACACTGGACATTTCTCACTCAGTGGTTACCATCTTGGCCACGTAGGGGAAGATGAGGGACCCCCAGACTTGTGAAAATAGCGGGCGTAGAGACTGTAGCTATTGCCATTGCTCCGGTGAACAAGCAAACCAGCCTGCAGGTATTTTGATGGATGTTACGGTCAATGTTGATGGTATTGCTCCGTCTGGATACAGTTGGCCTTTAAAAATAACAAGAAGCGGTCAAATGTTGCGATCATCATTTCACAACAGTTGTGTTTCATTTGAAACAACACTACCCTGTCAACATTCATACACTATGCAAGTAAGCACATAGTGTACACAGTGGACTACATGGAAGTATGCTAATGAAAGTATCTGAATTGAGACACGGCGTAAGTCTCTAGTATGAAGTTATTAAGTATGTTCACAAAAGTACCTAAAGGAGCTATATGTAAGAAATCTAAAGCAAATAGTCGTAAAATCCTCCTAATATGTCACAGAGACTAAGGAATAATGTTCATATAACATACTGATCTCACCGACAACAATAATACAGCCAGAATATTTGCATTTTAAAAAATATTTTACGGTCCGCAAATCACGTTTATGTTTTGAATTTGTGTTTTGGCCTGTTGCGCCACCCACCGCCGTCGACCAGTCACGCAGTCAGTAGAGTCTCAGCATCAGTTACAGTTACGACTGAGCTACAGCAGCACAGCAAGCAGCATTAGCAGTGTCCCGGTACATAGCATTAGCAGCCGGCTCCTCCTCAGCTGTATCCCGGCAGCAGCGTTAGCAGCAGAGAAGCTGGACTTGCTCGAACGGTCCGCTGGAAAACCGAAGATCAAGGACGTGGCGACACGGCCCTGCCACGGCAGCCGCCCGTGGGCAAACAAATCAGTCTCCAGCGTGCCGCTGTCCAGCAACCTCGAATCTGTAGGGGAGGCGGGGCGGACACGACTCGCGGCAGTATTTTGAACTTGAGTGCAGTAACCGTTTTGGCCACATTCTTACATACAGCGCCTTTAAGTACAGTTTTGAAGTATTTTTCTTGACTATTTCCATTTTCTGCCACTTTCTATTTCTACCCCTCTACTATTCAGAAGGAAATATTGAACTTCTTACTCCACTACTTTCACTTGACAACCTAAGTTACTTTGCAGATTTAGATTAAGATAGATCAAAAGATCGTCGTCAGACTATAGCCGATTAGCTCCGAAATTGCATTTTGGCCAATTATCTCAATGTTCAAATGTAATTGGACTGTACTACTTGGACTACAAACAAATACCAAAATCCTGTTGCCTACAGATTCAGCATGCATATGCAGATGCCTGCTCATAAAGATTACACCAATGGTGATCTGTTTTTGTCCTCAACGTCAGTGACTTTCTTTTTTCTGGATTTAAACCTTCCTCTGAGCGCTGAATTAATTTCTTTATCTGGAGCATCTACTCCAAAAACTTTTCTTGGATGCTTCTTTGGATTTTTCACTCTGCTGCTGTGTCTCTATGGTTTGTCTCCACTTTAGCTCTGGCTGGTTAACGTAAAATGCCGCATTTCCAGTGCACCAGAGCCGTAAAATCGCCACAGACACCCAACACCAAAACTCGGAGAGCTTTCTCTGGCTTCAACAGGTTTCATCAGCATTGTGTGAACTCATTTGGCAAGGGCTTGAATGTGACAGACGTTGATTTATGTGTAAAAGTCCTGCAATCAAGCTTTAAGTAAAAGATCTTAGCACTTATTTGTCTCCAAAAATTCTACACTTCCCATAAAGCGCCCCAGTTTGTAACAAAGGCTGACTGCCAGAAGTTGTGCTCTAAGATTTAAGAATTTAAAAATATTACAAGAAAAAACTCCATTTTAGACTCTCCACCAACTCCTGAAGAAAATATCTGTCTCTTTAGCTGCTAAATGCTCCATTGTGTTCACTAGCAAGTCTCTAACTGTGTCTGTTTGCTGTTTGTTGTTGAGCAGTGAAACAAAGAGCTGAAAGATGCTAAATTCTCTGTTAAGTTGAGGTGAAAGTGATGATTCTTTGTGGGTTTTTCATTATGTGTGACCCCTTTCACATTACTCATCTCATTCCTCCCGTTTTTATTGAGGCACTGTGGGACTTAACTTGTTTTCTGGTGAATGTAACGCTGCTGAAGTTTTGTTGACCGTCCTCTCTGTTTACATGTCTGTTTACGCAGGGAGTAGTGCTGGGCTGTTTCTTTGGCCCTGCAGCACTCTACATCTGGGCCGTTGGGATCCTTGCAGCTGGTCAGAGCTCCACCATGACTGGAACGTACTCCGGCCAGTTTGTCATGGAGGTCAGTGGAGGAGGGAGGAATCAGCCCTGCACAAAAACACACAAACAGATGAAATGTCTGTGCTATCCTTAACCTTTATCACGATTACACATCAGGCAGTTGTTTTACTGAATGGTTGCCCCAGTTGTGGCCTAGTGTTGGTAGCTTTACATCAGAGACTTCACCGTGTGTGTTTGCTCTGTTGTCACAAAAAGTACAGTTTTCTTTTTTTGTGCCCTCAGGGTTTCTTGAATCTGCGCTGGTCGCGTTTCGCTCGGGTGTTGTTGACCCGCTCCATCGCCATCACTCCCACCCTGTTGGTGGCCATCTTCCAGGATGTGCAGCATCTGACGGGCATGAACGACTTCCTCAATGTGCTGCAGAGCATGCAGGTCAGGCAGGAGTGGAAACTGGTTCTCTGGCAGCTTCACCAACACCTCTCCACCTTTTACATCTCATCACACTTTATCTGTGTTTTCAGTTCATTCTCACAACCTGTAGTAGAAAACGAAGGACATTAATATAATTAAGGGTCAAGTGTATAAGATGCAGGGGGGACTTAGTGGCATCTAGTGGTGAGGAATGCAGATTGCAGCTGCTAAAACTTCTCCGGGTTAAAATTCCTTCAGTTTTCATTGTTCAGGAAGTGTTTAGCAGGACGCAAATTATCCACAGAAGTCTCTTCCCCTCCAAAACAAACAAACCTGGAGATTAAAACCAGGCAAAACACTAAATAAAGCAGTTTCACATTACAAATCAGCTGTCCTATCCTATTTTGGCACATTGCAAACAGGCTGCGAGCCTAGCACCTGCTAATGTGTGCTCAGTGCTCACCTTTTTTTCTCTAAGAAAACTTAATTTCCACTCACCTTATTTCTGAACTAGATGTTCAGGAGGCTTCTAGCAGGAGCGAAACTACCTGCAGAGGTGTCTTCCCGGACTGTTAGTCTCGCACCTGCTAAAAGGTGCTCACCTTTTTTTCTCTGCTAACCTAAGATCCAGACAGTCAGTAGGTTTTTACCAGGAGCTGAGGACAAGAGGTGTCTCCCTTAACAAATCAGACCCAGCGATTTAATATGGAAAAAAACACTAATAAAGCAGTTTCTCATTTAAAAATCTGTGTTTTTCCAGCACTGCTCGGAGCAGAGGGGCTACTAACTGTGGTGGTTGATGCAAAAATGTGAATATCTGCTCCCTGTGTAGATATAAACAGCTAATTTTAAGTTAAAGAAAACACAATAACTCTGTTTTTCAGGTGATTATAAACTAAAGGAAAACATACTCATTGTTTTTTCTTCCATTTCTGCCAATATATCCCTCTAAATCATACACACTGGACCTTTAAAATAAACAAGCAAGTTGGATTGTGTTACAAAAACTGGCTCCACTTTGGAACCAGCAAATAAATAAAGGCTGGGTAAAAAAACATGACTACTACAGCTCACATTGTAAATTAAGTATAACATACATTTCCACAGCACTTATTCCATCAGTACATTAAAGTAACTACAAGGAACTTTAATGTCACGTTGATTTTGGTGACAAAAGCAGTAGTGTTTCCTGGAATGACAACTACATTTCCCATGAGCACCATTGCTCCATGTGGTTAAGATTTTAATCTGGGTAGCACGTGCATTTGACTTTGGAAGAGGGTGAAGGAAAGGCGCAACTTATTTTTAACACTATCTTCTGTTTTATGTTGGTGAAGATTCTCAGTCATTCAGGTCATGGTAATCGTAGTGCTATATCGTAGGCAACTGGACTTACTTGAGTTTCTTGAAGACGTACTCGTACTCGTACTCGTCATCCTCCACTTATCCGGGTCCGGGTCGCGGGGGCAGCAGCCTCAGCAAAGAAGCCCAGACAGTCCTCTCCCCAGCCACTTCTGTCAGCTCTTCCGCGGGAATCCCGAGGCGTTCCCAGGCCAGCCGGGTGATGTAATCCCTCCAGCGTGTCCTGGGGCGGCCCCGAGGTCTCCTCCTGGTTGGACATGCCTGAAACACCTCCCCAGGGAGGTGTCCGGAAGGCATCCTTACCAGATGCCCGAACCACCTCAACTGGCTCCTCTCGATGTGGAGGAGCAGTGGCTCTACTCCGAGTCCCTCCCGGATGTCTGAGCTCCTCACCCTATCCCTAAGGCTGAGCCCAGCCACCCTGCGGAGGAAACTCATTTCGGCCGCTTGTATTTGCGATCTCATTCTTTCGGTCACTACCCAGAGCTTGTGACCATAGGTAAGGGTTGGAACGTAGATCGACCGGTAAATTGAGAGCTTCGCTTTCTGGCTAAGTTCCCTCTCACCACAACGGACCGGTTAAGCGCCTGCATCACTGCTGACGCTGAAGACATTTCTTGAAGACGTTTCTTGAAGACGTTTCATCTCTCATTAGAGGCTTTAATCATAGCTGTTTTCGGGATGTATAGCGATGAGGTAATGTGTCTATCTGTGGCCATGTAAGATTAATAACTGTAATGAATATAATATGGAAAAGTTATATCTTTAATAGAGTCAAGTTTCACCCTCCACTCTGCTGCTCTAAATTTCTGTTTTAATTGTTTCATACTTAACTATTAACTCCAGTTGTTTCTTGTTTGTGGTTTTTCTGTTTGATGTTAATCTCATGTCAGTGTTAACAATGCATCCTGATGTTTGTTCACATTAAAGGCCTACCAATAAAGGCAAGGCTGCAAGATTTAAATGTGAAAATTCTAGAGGAAGTGTAGAGCTTCTCTGGGGGGAAAAAGGCAAAGTGGAGCACCAGAAAGGACTCGTGCTGTACTGATGGAATTAGTGACGTGGATAGAAATGGACATAGTGAATTTATCAATACAAACATGGAGGCAGGTTTGAGTTTGTGGAAATCAGAAATTAAGGGCACTATTTGAGAATTTACGTCATCATCATTGAGGTCTGGATATACTGCAGCATTCAGCTCATATATCCAAAGCATAAAGTAGTCTTTGAAGCCTGTCTTTGGCTTCATTTCTTTCCCATTAAATGGTTTATAATGACACACATTCATTCCTCTTTCACAGTTGCCATTTGCCCTCATTCCCATCCTCACTTTCACCAGTTTGCCATCTCTCATGAACGAGTTTGCCAACGGATTGTAAGTTGATCTGCATCATAAGGACACAGACACAAATTATTATTGTTTCTCCTTTAAACACACTTGTTCTCTTTCTCCTGCAGAGTGTTTAAGATCGGAGGAGGCATCGTGATCCTGATTGTGTGTGCCATCAACATGTACTTTGTGGTGGTCTATGTGACTGACCTCAACAGTGTGTGGCTGTATGTGCTGGCAGCGTTCCTCTCCATAGCATACCTGACATTTGTGGGATATTTGGTAGGTAACTTCAGGGGATGGCAGATCTAAATTGTTCCACTGTGAAACCTAAAACTGGTTCCAGCAACTCAGTCTTCAACTACACAGGCAGTACAGACACAACGTGTCAACACAAGGTCACAGCAGCAAAGGGACAGAAAGACACTCACCACAACAACTAAGAAAAGGGGCTAAACAACCACAAAGAGACTCAAAATTACCCAAGAGATGGAAAGCAACTACAAAGAAACTTAAAATGACGACAAAGAGAGGGAAAGCAACTACAGATTTACCCAAAATGACTACAAAAGACACAAAACGACTACAAAAAGACACAAAATGACGACAACCACACCCCAAATGACTACAAAAAGACACAAAATGACAACAAATACACCCCAAATGACTACAAAAAGATGCAAAATGACGACAAACACACCCAAAATGACGACAAACACACCCAAAATGACTACAAAAAGACACAAAATGACGACAAACACACCCAAGATGAATACAGGTAGATGCAAAATGACTACAAAAAGACACAAAATGACGGCAAACACACCCCAAATGACTACAAAAAGACACAAAATGACGACAAAGAGAGGGAAAGCAACTACAGATTTACCCAAAATGACTACAAACACACACTAAATGATAACAGACACACCCAAAATGACTACAAAAAGAAACAGACAAAAAGAACTACAAATAGATGCAAAATTACTACAAACAGACGCTAAATGACTACAAAAAGACACAAAATGACAAGAAACACACCCAAAATGACTTCAAATTGATGCAAAATGACTAAAAACAGTTGCAAAATGACGGCAAACACACCCAAAATGACTACAAAAAGACACAAAATGACGACAAAGAGAGGGAAAGCAACTACAGACACACCCAAAATGACTACAAAAAGAAACAGACAAAAAGAACTACAAATAGATGCAAAATGACTACAAAAAGATGCAAAATGGCGACAAACACACCCAAAATGACTACAAAAAGAAACAGACAAAAAGAACTACAAATAGATGCAAAATGACTACAAAAAGATGCAAAATGGCGACAAACACACCCAAAATGACTACAAAAAGACACAAAATGGCGACAAACACACCCAAAATGACTACAAAAAGAAACAGACAAAAAGAACTACAAATAGATGCAAAATGACTACAAAAAGATGCAAAATGATGACAAACACACCCAAAATGACTACAAAAAGACACAAAATGGCGACAAACACATCCCAAATGACTACAGATATAGACGCAAAATGACTAAAAATAGATGCAAAATGACGACAACCACACCCACAATGACTACAAACACACCAAAAAGGACTACAAACAACCACAAAATGACCCCCGAAAGATGGAAAG
This sequence comes from Epinephelus fuscoguttatus, assembly GCF_011397635.1. Classification (NCBI taxonomy): domain Eukaryota; kingdom Metazoa; phylum Chordata; class Actinopteri; order Perciformes; family Serranidae; genus Epinephelus; species Epinephelus fuscoguttatus. The sequence goes on along the minus strand of NC_064758.1, from coordinate 40,676,187 downwards.
CAACTACAAAGAGACTTAAAATGACTATAAAGAAACACACAATCACCACAAAGAGAACTACAGCAACTACAAACACACCCAGAATGACTACAAACATGCAAAATGACTACAAACAGATGCTAAATGACTACAAACACACCCAATGTGACTACAAACAAAGGCATAACAACACATAAATGGGAAAAAGAACTACTGACGCAAAAAAATATTCACACATAACAAAACCACAGAGAGGTGCGTAACGGTTACAAAGCGTTGCAAAACAACCACAGAAAGAGGCTAAAAAATACTATAAAATTCCTGTGTTGTGATCCTACAAAGGAGAGGTGGTGGGGCCTTCTGTATGTCTGTTTCCAGGGGCCCATTGTCTCATAATCACCCATGGCTGCAACGATTAATCAACAAAACAACAGTAAATGAATTTGCAACAATTTTAATAATCAAGTAATCATTTAAATGTGTTTAACTAAAGCAAAAATGCCCCCAAAAAATTCTTTCAGCCTCTCAAATGTCAGCACCCTCCTATTGTTTGCACAAATCAGCTCTGAAAACCTGAATGTGGAGGCTCATGCACGCCTTCAAAAAGTTGTGGACAGGTGCGTAGGGGGAAAAACTGTCCACAGATGACAAATGTTCATCGGGTGCTACTACTTCACCTGATGAAGGTCTGACGACTGAAACGTTGTTTGCTTAATGAAGTTTGTTGCAAGTAACAGTGTGCAGGAATTCTCTTTGCTACAAAACAGCTTTGGAAAACCAAAATATTTATATTAGAATTCCTTTTGTTTTCTATTTTACATTGTAATGTATTTTTGTAGCCTGTTTGTGAATGTTGGGATACATCTTTTGGATTTAACTCTAATGAATACAGTTATAACGAAAAATAATGTATCATCACATCACACAGCAGCATAGTTCAACATTTGAAGCTTTACCTTATTAAATATGTGATCTTGGTCTGATGAATCACTTGATTTGTAATCTCTCTGTCTGTGTCTGTGCTGCAGGCGTGGTTGTGTCTGATCGCTCTGGGAGTTTCCTGTCTGGATCCAGCCAACAAGAGAGGGAACGACACGACCATCCTGATAGAGCAGCAGCCAGAGTTTGACTCCTGAATCAAATGTGGACGTTTATTTCAAAGGTGCAGCTGTGAGCAGCCTGACTGACCTTTTACTCTCTCCAGCACATTTAGTCTTCCTAAGTGCTTCCTAGGTTTATTTATAGTAGATCTAATGATTTTTTTTTTTTATAAATGGAACAGATTATTTTATTTAGTAATGAAGAAGCTGCTGTTTGTATTGTCTGTATCTATAGTCACTCCTCAATAACTGATAATGTAAAACAGTTCAGATGAGTTTTGCTAAACTGACAGGTTTACAGCATGGACCGTAAAATATTATGGATGTCACCCACTGGTTTGTGGACTGCAATTTTGAAGCCTCGACCTTGGTATTTCGGCTGTTGCCATCTTGGCGTTTTGGAGCCAGAGGTGACCATATTTGTACAGATGGGTGGAGCTGTGGAGGAGTGAGGATTGGATCTGACTGTAGTGACGCATCACTGACAGCCTGTCACTCAAGCGAACCCACCGTTAAAAATGCCTAACTTTAAGCCTTTAAAAAATGTGAACGGGTGACTTACATAAAAATTCACATCCGTACAGTTGTCATGAATGTTGAAATCAGCTCTAGAGACCAACCGTTATTTGTACCAGGCTGTAAACATGTTTATTTCTGCTGTAAAGTTGGGTATCTTAACAGGTATCTTATGTGGAGTCAGCCTCAATTGGTCATTAGAAGAATTGCAGTTTTTATCACTTTACATTTGCTTCATTTTTCAGCCCCAGAGGTTGACACTTGGTTTATAGGTATGAATGAGGGTTTTATAAGTTCAATAACTATAACTATTAAAGGTCCAGTGTGTAGGATTTAGTGGCGTCTAGCAGTGAAATTGCAGAACTGAAACTTTTTCCATTGCCAAGCGTGTAGGAGAACTACGGTATCTATGGTATCACTTGCTCATATCGAGAGCCAGTGATTGATTTGTCCATTCTGGGCTCTAAATGTTTATAAACGGCTCATGTTAAGGTAAAGAAAACAAAACAATTCTTAGTTTCAGGTAATTATAAACTAATGGAAACATACTTCTGGCAAAAGATGCCCCTTAATCTGACACACTGAACCTTTATCCGGTTAACCCGATAGTCACCAGGTCCCCTTTAATGTCAGCATTAACAGTAGGACAAATGAACACATGATATATCACCTCACTGTCTGACATTGCATCACTCTGCAATTATTAATACTACAGCCAATGTGCACCATGTTATTGTAGTGCCCTGTCTAAATCAAAGAACAAGATATAAGATACATATATGTATAGATTTACCACTTACTAAATAATGTAAATTTTCACAATAAACATTTTGTGGATTACTGTAAAATAAGGTAATCCATAACAATAAATCTCACTTTACAACATGATACAAAACTATCTCATGATTTCTGCAGGTTCACCAAGTTAAGTAAAACCTTTTTAACGCCACATAAATTAAATTTCTGTTTTGTGATCAAATCAGGCAAAGAAAGTATAATAGAAAACCACAGGGACAATGTGGCCTACAATTATTCATTATTGTATCACCCTTTTTTTCAGTACTTTTCCAGCTGTATGTAACTATAATTCCTAATGCTATAATAATTAGATGAACGGGACCTGTAACCAGATAATCATTAAAAAGCACAATAAACTCATGCAACACCCTCAATTCCACTTTTAGTTTATAGGTGAACATCTCCTGAACGCCTGCAAGAGAATATTTAAGACTTTTACTAATTTAAATAAGAGTTTTTTAAAGGTATACTTTGCTGGATTTTCCCCCAAAAACAATTTCTATACAATGTATAGAGTGGTGCAGGAATGAGTCCTAAAACACAGAGGTGAGTTGGCATCTTTCACGTCAGGTTCCCTCGTCTAAAGGTCGAAGGGTTTTTGGTTAGATGTCTAAAATAAGGTCTGTGGTTCACACAAGCTTCAGAGACTTTCACATTTGTTCTATGACATAAAACACATCAGTAAATACCCCACTTGTGAATTTTGAAGCTTTTATGTGTCTTAAAAAAGGTGATTGCTAACATGTGGCTAAATGAGACTACAGATCGCCATTACTCCGAAAACGTCTTTTACAATCTCGTTGTGGTGGCTATGATGAAGCCATGTGACAGTGGTGTAGCTCGTTTATAGCCTAATGTTGGCTTTATACTTCTGGCAATTGCATTTACACTTCAAAAATCATAAAAGTGGTGTTCATTCGTGTAGATGATCTTGCTTGCCACAGAGCTTATTTTCTGCAATAATCCAAAATCCAGTGTGAAATCCCATTGGCTTTTTGACGAGGGAACCAAGGTGATACTAACTTGCGCATCAGCCTGCAGAAAACCTCATCCTCAGTGCACCCTATGGACTCATAAAGAAATAATCACTCTCAATCATCACTTATGACCCACTCTCAGTGTGTGGCGGTGCATTTTCCTGCAGAGACTCTGCCCTCTGCCTGTATTTTCTTAATTTATTCTTTTTCAGGGATGTATGGGCGTGTATCCACACAGCACTCAGGTGAGCAAAAATAATTAGGGTTTGGCTTTTAGTTTCACTGTCTCTGCGAGCGTGTTTACAAGCAGTGACCAACAATCCTGCATAATATATCTTTAAACCCTCTGAGGACTGTTTTTTTTGTCCTTTGAGGAAACTGAATTCATTTTTCAGACTCAGTGCAGTTCCTCTTTTGGCCACGGGGAGGCAGTACAGGCCACCAGAGAGGCTCCTCAGATACAGTAAATGTCTCACCACCAGAGCTGAACAACATAACAACACATGAAATGACACAGTGTGTTACATCACAGTTTATGTGTTGTTCAGCCTGCACAGGAACAGCATTATAGTGTCAAACAAAACAAACTAAATGAGCTGCAGTGCATTGACGCTAATGTTCCTGTGCGTTCAGATGTGTGTGACATGCCTGTGGTGGTGGTATGACTGCAGAGTTGCAACTATTGTGAAACAGTAAGCAAGCACTGCTGGTTTCAGTGTTGCCTGAATTCCTGTCCTGAAGTGCTTCAGCATTTGCAAGCCGAGGAGAGGCGGACGGACAGGTTTTTCTTTGCATTGTGGCGGGGAACTTTTTTTTTCCTGTCATGGAGGCAGAGTTATGTAAGAGGGGAGAGTCTTCCCACCGCCCCTCTCTGTTTTTGTTTTTCTCAATGAGCCAATGTCTCCCTGCCTAGGCCTCACAGCCTGTCCAGTAGGCCCCTTTCCTGGAAACATAGCCTAGCAGAGGCCACTCAGGGGCAGGCCTGCGAGCTGGGAGGGTAGGGGAGGAGAGGAGGGTGTGAGGGGGGAGGGAGAGGGAGGGTGGGCTCTTCCAGCAAATCACATGATTGTAGACCCTACAGTCCCAGCCCTACATGAGGCTCAGATGCTGCAAGCACATTTCAACAGCTAGTTTGTCATCAACATGATTGGATGTAGCTAATGCATGGCAGAGTGCATGGGGCTGTAAGTAGACGCTGTGGATTCCCAGGTGTGAAATGTAGAAATAGAACCACAACGCCTGATGGATGGAGTTTATATTTGTGTGTGTGTGTGTGTGTGTGTGTGTGTGTGTGTGTGTGTGTGCAAGAGGTTAATGTGATTTTATTTTTTGCCATTTATGTCAACATCACCACTGATTTTGGCTACACAGTAACTTGATGAACAGCTTTGTACAGAATATCTTTTAATCTTTGTGTGTGGCCTTGGTGATATATGAACAGATTTTTTCATAAGATATTTTAACAGTGTTGTATTTGTGTATTTGCTTTAACATGCTGTGACTTAAGTTGATTTATTTTTGCCAAAAGACGTCCTTGATGCATTTACTACAGCAGAAAACCCAGTGTTGTTTTATTACTGTGGCTTTCCAGGACTGACTGATTTAATGAACTGCAATTATAAAAATCATTCAATGCGTTATTGAATTGTAAACAAACAGTGGCACTGAACAAACACAATAAACCACGACATGGAAACACAGGACTTGTATGTCAGGATCATTTAAAGATAATCACATTTGTTTGCATTTCTTTTCCTTTTTCCCTCTGATGAATTCTACACTTGTGATTTATTTCTCCTTCCGCCTCACGCTGTTTTTTTACGTGCTTGCACATTAGTCCTGTTGACTGATGGAAGATGGATGTGGCTTTAACTTGTACCTGATGTTTGAAGTCACATGTTTTGGGCAGATCTTTCCAGGGGTACAACTGCGGCACCCTTAACACTCAGCACAGGGCCTCAAACACCAGCTGACCCTCTTTACTCTTTCTGTGTCTTCTGTTAAGAGGAATGCAACAGATGAAGAAGGAGAAGAGGGCAAGACGCAGCAGCGATCAGGCACAGATAATGAATTTCAAGTTGATTTAGTAAACAGTGGCATCAGCTGTAAACCGCATGACATTTTCCAGCTGTGCGGTCCGTACTTATTTTGTATATATTTTTACACAGATCTGTCAGTGCTGCCCTAAAATGTCCGACACCAGGAATGCAAACAGCGGGGCCATTCTTGTTTATGTCTTGCATTGTGGCCACTGTGGGCACTGGCTGAGCTCGTGGTGTAATGGGCCCACATGGGTTTGGAATGGGCTGGGTGACTATTTCAACTGTGCAGTTATTCCTTTTATTAACAAGTTTATTTTATTGCTTTCCTCATCTTATGGATGCATGCAGTCTGTGTCCTTTACATCAATCTTATGTGTGCTGATGTGCCTAAATATAGCAAGTATCTGCTGTCACTTAACTCCACATCTCAGTTGCTCAATGTGCATTACAGCAAGGGGATGACTGTGATTTACTCTGAGGAGGCGTTGCAGAACCTCCATGCTGTAAATATAAATATCTGGGGTCCCACTGGGTGACCACGTTGCCTAACGATGTCAAACCCTCTTCTATTTATTTGAACAGGGTAAAACAAATGTGTTTCAGGTCTAGCTACTCAGTAGATCACTACACTCTATATGGTGAAAAATTATTATAAAATACACAGGATTTATCTGCAGCTGAGTTTAAGTTGTTTTAATTAAAAACAATAGTAACTGCAGCTGTTTGTGCATTTGTTGTCTAATTACTGACTGGATTAAGACCTAAATAATGACAAACTCTGAACAGAGTTGATTAAACTTCATACTTGTCTGTATTTTTAAACAATGCAACCAACCTTTTAAAGTTTATAATCAGCAGCAAAATAACTGCATCAGAGCCTGTTGTTGCACAAATGTTCGGTGGTTTGCCAAAAGAGAAAAGTCCCCCAGCAGTTTTCAGGCAGAGAACAAGTCAAAGTTTCATTTTATGATTGTGTCAGTAAAGGGAAGCAAGAGTGGAGAGAAAATGAAAGGAGCCTGGGTCATCGGTTTCACTCTGCCCTCTGTTACCCAAAAGGCCTGCCCTGCAAAAAAGTACTACTGAGGGACAGTTACGTGTAGCTCTGCATGAAGTTACCAACAACACCACTCTGATGCAGGAGAGACACATTCAATGTAAACTGAGGAGGTCTATAAGATTATCTATAGGTTGTTACATGCATCATGCATATTGTTTAAGTGTTGTTGACTGAATATATACTTTTTAGCATGTTATTTAACAGGCTCGGCTTTGATGTTTGTTTCCTGATAGTCAGAGGTTATGATATCGCGTTTTTACACGTTAAAACCGCGAATTGTATGTTTGGAAACTAAAAGGTAACACGTGAAGTGTGAGCTTTTAAACATTTAATGCACCGATAAAGTAAAGTGATTTTGTTTTGAGATAATTGCAATATTTTAGACTCCTCTGATACATTTATTAACGTTGAATAACAGTAAAAAAAAAAAAAGCGGACTACAAACAATAAATACATATATTTGTAGAAAATAAATACAAATAAATAATAAATAAAACAAACGTAATAAACAAATAAATTAATTTGTAATAACAGGTACATACGCTGCCTGCCGTCTTTGTTATGTTAATGCAGTTGCAGAAATTAACATTATTTTTTAAATAATTTACAAACAATGTGATCTCATTTGTACGAGCAGCGCTGGAATGTGTTCGGCGCGGCGCGTGCAGGACGGGGAGGAATGCCTTGGCCACGCCCCTCCTCCTCCCGGGCGTCCAATCAGGGCGCGGGGACGGTTTCAAGGCGCCCGCGGAGTCCCAACCGTAGAAAAACAAAGCCCCGGATAACAACAAAACTCATATTTTACATCTTACCGATCACGGAAATCCGTTTTATCGCGCCGAAGCCGACGGTAGAGGTCGACTCTCGGTGTTTTCCGTCGCTGTTTGAGGCCTTTCGGGCGATGTTGTTTATCTGTAGTAAGGGGGGGCTTGAAACCGCCCTCCCTTGCCCCATTTCCTCGGTTGTTTTCCTTCTCTCGCCTGGATTCTCCATGTTGTTGGTGCAAGAGTGAAGACTTCGCAGCGACGGGTAGAGGGGGGCTGCTCGGCGACATTACCCGTAATAGTAGTGGTAAACCCGAGACGACGGAGCTGACAGAGGCTCAAATAGCCTCCAAAAAAACATATCCAAGTGCCTTGCCCCCTCCCCAGGCGGCGGACCTCCGAGAGAAGAAGAAGAAGAAGAAGAAGAAGCGGCGGGGGAATAAAGAAACCCAGGAACAAGATAAATCCTACTCTCATCGGGGATTGTTACTGAGGCGGATGTGACAAGTTACCTCGGCGAATAATTGAGTCGACTTGCCAATAAAACCCAATGAGGGATGCCCATCAGTGCTCGGGGACAGGATTTGAGGATTTTGAGGGCTCCGTGATTGTCAGATGGAAAGTTCTGTTATCACCCAAGTGCAGAAAGAAGACGTTCAAGTGTCACCGAAAACAGGTGAGATGGGCCCGTATTAAATGTGTGTGTATATGTGCTTTTAAAGCAGTGGTATACCCGCTTCATGTGGTGTGGTTTTATTTGAGTATTTTCTGAATAATGATTGGTGTATTGAGAAAGCCTGTAGTGCCCCCATTTGACAGTTGAGCGCTGCGGACGCGCGGTCAAAGAGGCGCATTGCCCCTTTCTGTTTCACATTCACTCAAAAATATCTTCATATTTACATCTAATCACAAACACAATGTGACATAGACATAATGTGCTTAATGCTGTTGCACCCAGAGGCTGTTTTTCCTCACCTGCAGACCACAAAGAGCAACAACTCCTAGAATAAAAATAAAACAACACCCACCAGGAGTGAGATTACCATGTCGCTTTGCCACAGCTAAAATGCTCCTACACTATTGAATAGAAGGTCAAGTATAAGTTCACAGTCTCCATTACGCACTGGGTTTGCCATCCAGGGCTTAGCCATTGTTGATCCTGTTTTTATCTCTTTTTTTGTGCTGCTTCTTAACATGTGGTGTTGTGATTATGGCTGAGTTCTCATCAGTGCTGGTGGTGCTGCTGGTGATCATGGCAAGCTCTCCCAAAAAAAAAAAAAAAAAACAAAAACTCAAGCTGCCGTGTATTTATGTCGATCAGGTTCCAGCTTGTTTGGCACCATCCCATATCCTACTACTACCAGGTACAGCGCGAGGAGCTCGTCTGTCACCACAGGCAGCACAACAGTACAGTGTAAACCAAGCTGTTTGGTTCATTTATAAACTATGATGTGGTGTTTTGTTCATATTTTAGACAGAGGGAGGTGGTGATGGTGATGGAGGTGGTGGTCACAGATCAGTGCGCGGCAGTAGCATTAGAAAGACTGCTGCACTGTTCCCACGTTTGCTTGGATTTTACCAGACAGACAAACAGCACAGTTTCTGTATTAAATCGTAAAACATATCACAGGCTGATGGGTGTAAAAGGGGCTCTGGAGTGGCTGCTGATTAACAGGGGGACTGTATAGAAATACCAGGTGCCGCGGTGTTGACAGCGGAATGCACAAACACACCCCTCTGCACACGCCCATTGTAGCGCCGTTTCAAAGATTTCGTTGTTTGCACGCTTTCCTCAGGCTTGAAAGAGGCTTTGCTCATTGATTCTGGCTCACTACATGGCTGCTGATATCGTGCACATTGCATGATTGCAGGTAACGTTTAAATGTGCGGGTTTGGAAAATTATTTTTTTGCTGTGCATGTTTTGTAAGATTGAGTGGGGGTAAAGTAATATATCGCATCCTGTCACCAGTAGATCACTGTAGGATTAATCTGCTGTTCTCTGTCCATCCTTTTACATGCAGAGGGGATATAATAAATGTGTTATGTCATACATGGCCAATACTGCCTTCCTGTGGGAAATCAATAGGCTGGCTTACACTGATTGGCTGTCAGGATTCACATTAATCATGTGGATTATATTGAAGGGATATTATGATATTTTCAGGAAAAGAGAAGGGTGCAGGACTAATGAAAGAGTGGACATCTGAGGAATTACCAAATCAAGCTCCTTTGTCTCTTAAACATGGTGTTGTGTAACATGGTCATTGGTGTGTCTGCATTATGTCTTCAGAGCAGTGAGGGTCAGCATGGAAACTGGATTATAAGTACAAAAAAAATCTCTTTCTTTTTCTCTCCACTTTTGCTGTTATCAACAGTTCCTCTTTCCAGTAAAGGCTGAGGGTGTTTACTATGATGCCTCTTATTGATGGGTATAAATTCAGTTTGCAAGTCCTCACATGAAACACACTAGAGGGGACTTGCAGGAATGCTTTTCTCCCTTTCTTTCACCACAAGTCTTGTATGGGGCTGGGACAGTCAGGGTTACGGTGGCTGATCAAAGACCTCCACAGAGCACTGAGGTGTGACTGCTTGTCCGACTCACTGCCTGCCTGTCTGTCCGTCTGTTCTGGCTAGCTTCAGGCAGCTCCGTAAGGTCTTGGAGTTTAAAATGGTTGGAATGTTTTCTGTCTGTGTTTTCTGTTGAAGGTAGTGCTGAAAAGTGTGGGTTTTCCCGCCCTCTGTGATTATATAACATGTACCAGCCATTTCCAGCAGCAGCAACAGCAGCAGAGGCAGGCGCATTAAAAACAGATTTCATGTGCGGGCTGTGCCATCCCTGTAGACAGATGGATGGTGCCTTTAGGAAAGGGGGAAGCTCATTTTACACTTTACAAGTAGCTCATGACAAATTATGCTGAATTGAAGTGATTGATTTTTATCAAATTTCCATCTAGTTTCATGTAACAAGATTTGTTTGGTGTGTGTGGGAGGAAAAAACATTAGATTACGTGTATCTGACGTGTGATTCAAGGCACCACTTAGCATTTCCATGTTGACTACCTGCAGTTTTACTTGGTTTGCTCATGAAAGTGTGTCTTTCTCTGTGCTAAACAGGCCAGGTGAGCCGGTCTGCCCTGAAACAGCCTCGGAGTTGTAACATCTTCAAAGCACTCTTCTGTTGCCTCCAAGCTCAGGATGGCCCCAAACCACCACCACCAACACCACCACCTTCCCAGCAGCCCTTGCTGGAGTCACAGGAAAATGGGACGGTTGTCAAGGTAACACTATTCTTATTCCAGCAATGTTTCACACCACTGAAAACAATTTGAAGACCTCAGTTCAGCTCTGCCTTTATTTTTGTTTATTTAACATTTCACTTCCTTGTCGCACCCACACACACACACACACACTCTGCTCACCATAAAAGAGGAGGTGTTTGAATAGTTTGGCCATCTGTAGGAATAAACTAAACATGCTGTTGTAAAAATGAGCTTATTATTGTCTTCAAGCACTATTTTCTTTACAACTGCGCACTAAACCCACTATTGCACCTGCTCTGAACATCTTGAAAGCTAACCACAACTGTCTGCGGATATGGAATCACTTTGATGTTCGTACTTGATCCTCCAAGGGAGATAAGAACGACAGAGCGACTATCAATCCTTTAGGCAGACGGCGAGCAGAGAATGGTGTATTGTGTGCTTGGTAATTGCTGAGGTGGAGAAAAAAAATAAAGCCTTGAGCGCCTGCTGCACACGGCTGGCCACGCTGGTGAACGCTGTCAGCCTGATTAGAGCTTCAGTACCATGTAAGGGGCATTTTAATGAGATGCCATGTTTGTTCACATTGAGGAGTGTCCTCCAGCATCAGGAGCAAACAGGAAGAAGCATCTGTAGGGCCTGGTTATTGTATGGCACTGAAATCAAACCAAATTAAATGTTGGCGCCGATGGGGTTATGTTGCATCATGTTGTTTAGTTGGGGAAATAATGTTGTTGTTGTTGCCCATGTTTAGTATTTATTCTCAGAGTTTTTGCCTTTCTTACGGATAACGTATTTACGTTATGTAATATATTAATAATTAATTTCAGATTGACTGTGCTCCCAGGGAGCCCAAAGTGAAACCGAAATAACAAAGGGGGGAAACTGAATATCTAAAAATGAGATCATGTCAAGCTAATGTGTTCTCCCTGCAGATAATACCTGCAGAGATGCTTTTGGGAGATATAACCAAAGACATAAATATGCTAATCTTAAATATATGCAACATAGAAGCTGTTACAGGACATAATGAAGCCCACTCCTTCATCCTTCCACACTTACATGAAGCTCCAAAACTGAGTCTTATCTAATTTCCCAGAGGTAAAATTAAACAGCAGCGGTCAGATTTTCATATAAATCACTGCACTATCAGGACTAATCATGCTTCTTAGGTATAAACATAACACAAGAGAAATTATACAGGTGTGTGTGGGATGGTGCCATTAAAAAATCCTTTGTGTGTCTCCTTAGCAGTCTGAACCGAGCCTCCTGCCTGAGGTGGAGGCCCAGGACCAAGGGAAGATATGTGTGGTCATAGACCTGGATGAGACCCTGGTGCATAGCTCATTCAAGGTACCAAAGCAAAGAAATCCTTCACTGTAACACCACATAAGCTTATTTTTCTTCACGTTGATGCCTCATTTTAACAAACATCAAGTAAATGTTACACATAATGGCATCTTGTGACAGCGGTGCATCGGTCTGGTTGTTTATTAATTTCTATCAGAATTTCTTCTCTAAAACCATCACATGTGCTCGAGGAACATCAAGTGAATTATGTTCTGTTTGTGTAGGCTCTTCGCTGTGATTTATGGCAGCGGTGTGGAGTCTGGTTCTAAGTGTTCACTTGTTATGTAATGCCATGTGAATGTACACAGCGCGGCTCATGTGAATGAGCATGCCAACCATCTCCTTCTGTGTTCTCCCTCCAGCCTATTAGTAATGCGGACTTCATCGTGCCTGTGGAGATAGAGGGGACCACACACCAGGTAAACTACTGTGTGTGAGTGTGTTTGCTGTGGAGGGGAGGGGGCTGTGTTTGTGTATGTATGTTGATGTGTTTGCAGCGGTTGCTGAGCTAAAAAAAGGGATGGGTCTTGTAACTGATCAGCCAGGTTTTTGCTCTGATGGGTGCACGGAGCCCTCTACTGGCCAGATGTTGAACAGGGAGTCGCAAGTGGATGCATCAGCAGGAAAATGAGTCATTTCAGCCCAGTTCATTTAAAATTTCATTAATAAGTGATGCAGTACATTTAACTGCTGCTGTGAAGATGCTGAAAAAATGCTCAACTAGCACACTGTATTGGACCATTAGCCCAACTTCATTTGCCCAACTTCTCACTATTGGACATGTGGAAATGTAATTAACTCAGAAATGTGATCCCTGGGACCCCATGTGCTGGTAAGCAACCCTCTGTGGGCCTCTGCCTGGTTCAAGTAATCCAGGATAGGCTGGTTAACACTGGCACGGCCTATTCTTGATTACTTGTTTCAGGAACTGGCCATTAGCAGCCAACGGATGGAAACAATAAGTCGATAGTTCAAATGTAAAGACATTTAAATGAGAGTAAAACTGGTGGGGCTGTTAACTGACAGTCTGTTTGTTTCACAGGTGTATGTGCTGAAGAGGCCGTATGTGGATGAGTTCCTGCAGAGAATGGGAGAGTTGTTTGAATGTGTGCTGTTTACAGCCAGTCTTGCTAAGGTACTTTTCACATCAGATACTAAAGCAGATCCTAAAATAGATATCTTATTCAGCAAGTTTTTTTTGTGTGTGTGTGTGTGTGTGTTTGATGTTTGCTGTCCTGTCTGATCTATCAGAGGTTGTTCTGCTTTCTCCTGCCTCTTTAGTTCTGCTTTTACTGTGATAGCAGCTGCGTAACATGCTCTGAGTAGACACCGTGCTCATGTTTGAAGCTATGGTTTGTTTCTGTGCTCATCTGGAGCTGCTTGCATCAACTCTTTGTAAGCTCAAACTTAGCCTTGTGATAATGTAAGTGTAGATGTTTAAATACAATAAAATGGGATGCATCACATACACAAGATAGTTCTAAATATTTAGACATAGAAATAGTGAGTTATTTTAAATTTTGATTAATCTGCTATTTATTTTCTCGATTAAAATGTCAGAAAATAGTGAAAAATATCTGTGTAATTTTCCAGAGCCCAAGGCGACATCTTCTGATGGTTATTTCATCAGACCAACAGTCTTAGAATTATGTATGACAAAGAGAAGCATCAAAATTTCACATTTAAGATGCATGAAACCAGCAGATGTTTAGCTTTTTTGCTGTAAAAAATGACTAAAGCGATTATTCGATGATCAGAATGTTCGACTATTTGACTAATCATTGCAGATTTAGGTAGCTTGCTAACATGTGATCGTTTGGTTTGAAGATAAAGAGGTATTATTGTATGGTCGACATAGCTGACCAAGTGACTAAACAGTGCAGCTGAAGTTAGCATAATCGTATATCTTCCACTAATTCTATACGTAATGAATATTGCTAACTCTAAAAAACACATATAATTCTCATGCATGCATTCGTTAAACAAAGTTAAGTCCCATAAAACTGTTCTGTTTGGCAGTTCTATTACAGTTTGTGCTGCCACAGTGACTTTCTTAAGTTTTATTGGTGCAACCCGGTTTAGGAATCACGAGTTTGACTACTTGATAGTTACTAAGAACTCAGGGATGACAACATGAATCTATTAGTGGAATTATAAATAGCTGGTGCAACCCAATCCAGACAAGTAGATATTTTTGGATGTGTGATGCTGTTTCATAGCTATTTGCTGTTCTATTAAATATCCACCATTGGTAGAAAGTGCTTCATTAGTCCAACCTGCTCTCCCCTCACCCACTCCCCACCTCCCCCTGGCCTCCACCAGTATGCAGACCCAGTGACGGACCTGCTGGATCAGTGTGGTGTATTCCGGACCCGGTTATTCCGGGAATCTTGCGTATTCCACCAGGGCTGCTATGTCAAGGATTTGAGCCGCCTGGGCAGAGATCTCCACAAAACCCTCATCCTGGATAACTCTCCTGCCTCCTACATCTTCCACCCTAATAATGCTGTGAGTTTTGAGCTGATCTTTTCAGCTATCGTGTGCCTCCTTGTGATAAAAAATACTGACATCCATCATTCAAAAGATGTGGCACCTGCTCTTATACCTGTGTCTCATTAAGCTCATGGAGGCCTGGAAAAATTAAATTAGCTGTGTGTGACAATCAGAGCATATTTATTATTCACAGTCTGAACCAGGATTGTATGCACACAGTTTCAACATAGAGGTGGCTGAGCTGGCTGCTACCAGGTAATGGTGCTAACAGTGCCAATGATGCTAAACAACAGTAACAGTGCTGACAAAGCTAAAGGTGTCAACAAAAATGTTGGGCATTTCCCTTCTGCGACAACACCATTCTGCCACTGTGGGTCAACACGACATTATGAGCGCATAGTGGTGAATAGCTAGCCTGTTGGATACACACATGGGACTCACATGCATGCACGGCTGGACCAGCTACCACAACAAAGAACACAGGAGCTCAGATTATGACCTACAGAGAGGGAGCGTGACTTCATTCTCCGCTCAGGACGCCATTACCTTTACATAACAGATAGTGGTTTGCTGCTCTATTAATGCTCTGACTGTCACATACAGCTCCTTTAGGGAACAAAGGTTAGTTTTAAAAAATGGCAGGGGCACTGTAGGATAAAAATTATGCAAAGGATAACTTGCTTGTACTAAAGCCTAGATCTTATTTCACAAACTTTTTTGACAAGATTTTTTCCAGACCTCAAGCTTGATGAGAAGGTGTGTGGTCCATGTGAGATGAGCTCATAAAAATAATAAATTAAATTAGCTGATTTAGTTCTCAGTGTTCTGAGAGATTACTTTATTGACTTATCATTTTGTTCGTAATATGGTACAAAATAGTGAAAAGTAATTATTATAATGCCATCAAATGTTTTGTTTTGTCCTACCAATGATCCAAAAACCCAATGACATAACATTTACTCTCATATATGACAAAGAAAAGCAGCAAATATTTCACGTGTCAGTAGCTGATGGCATTTTTGCTTGAAAAATGACTAACACAATTTATTGATTATGACAATAGATGCTGGTTGTTTCAGTTCTAATTTTATTTACAGAAACATACAGATTAAAATGGTTCACCTGATTAAAATTATGTGCTGCTTTGGATTCTTACTGTATTTACACTTCTGGCAAGTGCAGTTTATATGTGAATATTTGATGTTAAAGCCAGCAGTTTGTGAGTGACAGTTTGTTTCCATCAGGTTCCTGTGGTGTCATGGTTTGATGACGTGGACGACGCTGAGCTGCTCAACCTTCTGCCTGTGTTTGAGGAACTTAGTCAAGCTGATAATGTTTATACCCATTTGGACCAGCTTCGTGGACATTAAGCTCTCTATGGACCTGCTCAGCTTGAAACTTCTTCAACTACAATAGAACCGAATAGATTCTAGAGTTTCCTGACGTTGTTGTCCTTGCCTCTGCACAAAATCCTCTGTTTAAAAAGTTGCATTAGCGTGGGGGGGGTGAGGAAATTCCAAGTCAGGAAAACACAATGTGTTTGCTGAAACTATAGATCGCAATCTGAGGCCTTTCCTCTTAACCTCAGTGCTGACATTATTGACAACCACTATTTGAAGGAGCGGGAAACAACAACCAAAGCAATCCCATCACAATCACTCCAGTTAGAATATTAAAGTGGTTCATTTGCCAAAGCAGAAGCCTGCCTGCCCTGACTTGACTTTTGGACCTTGTTTTTTTTTTTGTTTTGTTTTTTGTTTTAAATTCATGTGCCTTTTAAGGAACAACAAAAACTAACATCAGCTCTTTTTTGAAATTTTCCACCAGATTTTATACATTAATTGATTTCTTCTTATAGGTTGTTTTATAAGGAAATCTATTTTTAAACAGTGAACATGGTTCCTCTATGCAACCCAGTTCTGTAATGACATGGACAGTACCTCCTGAGTAGCCAGTCAATAATTGCATTCAGCAGATATAAACATTACTGTAGCCTTATTTACCTGTAAATGAGCAGCGGAACAAAAGTGCATTTTACTTATTTGTACTATAACATGATTTTTAAAAAAAACATGCAGATATACATCATTAGTGTTCAGATTGATATTTGATATAAGTTAAGTAAACAGGGTGAAATCTTGTCTTTGATGGTCCGTTGAAAGCAGACACACTGGAATACGTTGGCACATAGGATGACCGTAAATGCCACAGTTTTCAGTCAATGTTTAATAATAATTCATTTGTTACTATGTGTTTTCTTTTATAAATATATGACAAACAACTTGCACTTGTTTTATATTGACAGTGCTGAAAGTAAAAACTGTGCCTTTGAAATTCGGACAGAGAATGGTGTTCTGCCTGAAAAGAGATTTGTAGGCCTACACACTCTGATGTGTCATGCTGAGCGTGAGAAAACACTGTCAAGAGCAAGTGTAATGCCATGTGGCTGTGGTACTTGCAGTGCAACACTTGAAAATATCAAATTTGATTTTTTTAGCATGTGTGAGTGTTTTTTCTATATTTATTGGCCAAAAATCTGTATTGTCCAGTACTTCTTACTGCATAACATTTTGTATTGTAATCCACTTGCCTACTTTGAGGCTGGCCTTGTGTTAAACTGTTTTATCTGTGCCTAAATAACACACACTTTCCTGTCAAAGTTCATAGATAATTCAACAACTTGATCAGTTAAATGAAATACACAAACAAATGTAAATCCAAGATTCAGTCATGCAAGAAAACATTTTCTTTTTCCATTTTTAATTCAGTACAAGAGATATTTTGTGGGGTTATGTTTCCTGGGTAATATGGTTTTTCTATGATGTTTAATGTCTGATGCAATTATTGCCTGCATGTTAACTAGTAAAATATGACAATGAAATTGTACCAGTTGTGATGACCAAAAGTATTTGTATTGACAGTCACAATTTGTCTTTGTTTATTAGAATAAATCACTCATTTTGTCTACCTGATCTGACCAAAACTCAAAGTGACAAGGTGCTACCAGTTTTTATTTTAAAATAAAAATTGGTTATGTTACTTCGTCTTTGTGTGTGTTTTTCTGTGACACTAAAGGACCCATTTCTTCATTAGTCTGAAAGTATAGAATAACTTTTCCTGCTGTCCTTTTATACAACAATTAAGTATATATATATAAATATATATAAATAATTTTTGGTTTTCAAGATGTACAATCAAGATTTACTTGCATCTCTGGGTTACTACTTTTTGGTAAAAAGTTTTTTTTTTATTTAGGAGCTTTTTTTTTTATCTATTGCTGTAATATATGCTCACATGAGCATAATCACATTTTTGCCACTTAAAACATATTTGACATAATTTTACATTTTTACCACGTACAGTAATGTAATTAAACAATTTTCATTTACTCAAGTACTGTACTTTAAAACAACTCTGAAGTACTTAGGTTGAGGACTTATATTTAATGTAACTTCATAATTCCTCAAAGAGAATTATCATACCTTTTTTACTCCACTGATTTTATCGGACAGTTTTTAGATTGCAATTTCTGTTGCATTGTTATAGGGTCAACTATCCAACAGTTTTAAAATAGTAGTATTACTTTTTCTATCATAATTGAATATTGCTTATATAATATTTACTTGTACTTTTAATGTATTTGGTTACTAAAACTTTTGTGCTAAATTAAAATTTTGAATAGAGTATATTTACATTGTGGTATTGCTAATTGTTTTCAAGAGAGTTATATGAATACAGAAACTTAAATTAAACTTAAATTAAATTAAACTTATTACCAACGTTATAAATCTAAACATAGTAATCGAGATAGGTTTATGTGAAAGTGTTCTTTTATAATGAAAATATTTAAAATATGTTGCATGCAGTTGTGCCATAAGTGGTAATCAGTGGTGGGAGAAGTTTTCAAATCCTTTTTATGTAAAAATACTAATACCACACTGCAAAATACTACATTACAAATATAAGTCCTGTATCCAAATTTTACAAAATTAAAAGCATGTCAGTATGAAAGGCAGAATGTATCTAAAGTCTGACAGTAACAGTACTCATTTTGCAGTAAAATGTTTCCTTTCAGTGTTTTACCATTATATATGATGCTTTCGGTTTAATATTACAACTTAAGATGTTTAAGGTTGTGCTCACTTGTGGGTAATTTAATCTACAGCAATGCATTATATTCTATAAAATCATTATATGTTTGTAGCATGGCTGTCCTGTGAGAATCATGTAGCTCTAAAAAGTCAACTTTTCTTGGTGTCAGAAAAACAGCCCTGTTTTCAACTTTGTGATGATGCATTTTAGAGCTGGTCCACAAGGGTTTGAAATAGTTTCTTTTGTCTATGAAGAAGAAGAATCTTGTCAACACATAAAGGAGCATTTCATCTTTCAGTTTATCACAAACATTTAAACTCAAAATCAATGAATTTGGACATTTCCACTGAACAGCAAGGCTATGAAAAATTATAGTCTGCGCAGTAACTACAATTTTCAAACAAATGTAGTGGAGTAAAAAGTAAAATATTTGCCTCTTAAGTGTAGTTAATACGGTAGATCCAGGCTGTAAATGTACATAAGAACTGACATATTCAAGTAAAGTACAAGTACATTGAATTTGTACTCAAGTAGCCTACAGACAGAAGTCCACCTGAGTAGTTGTAGCCTACTTAGTATACACGCTCCCTCTGGTCAAAATGATTCATATCAAGCTTCACACTCATTTACACTCCTGCCTATTTACATTTGCTTTGCATGTAGTTTGATTAGAAATAAGATATAGTGGAGGCAGCCCTTTGTTTCATGGTTATACCAAAACTTTAAACGTTCAATTAAGAGGGTAGCCTACTTCTTCCACCACTGAATGTGTATTAAAAGATACTAATTCATCATACATTTGATTTTTCTTAACCAACATTATGAGTTTAAATATAAATTTAAGTTGTGTAATATTATAATTTTACAGTCTATGGTAAAATGTCCCCCTTTCATTAAAGTATTCAAAACACGTTGCATGCAGTTGCACCACAAGTCCTAGTGATTCATCAAGATCCCAACTGATTACACTCCTACGAACACAGCTCCGGCATTTAGTTTGATTAGAAACATGTTATAAAAGATGAAGCTGGTCTTTGTTTCATAGCGTTTAATAAACGGAAGGTTGAAACTTTAACTGTCCAGCTTGGGAAAGACAGGAGAAAATTGCTGGTGGCAGTTTGGAATGGTGCAGCTAAATTTATGAGTCGGCCATTTTAGGTGTACCGGGCACATTACTCTGTGACACACCCGGCCGGAAGTAGCCTTTAATATATATTTCAGTGTTTCTTGATTAAAGTCTATCTGTAAAGAATAACAACGATGTTGGTTCAATGTTCAGGAATTATAAAACAGATACTTTGTTTATTCATGTTTATTAGCGACGTGGAAAAACATCGTACTTTACCTAAAGTGAATGAGGACTACAATTTTCGGGGCGTTTCCATGGTGACATAATGTGTGCTGACTGACACGTACTGTTTGTGTTGTAAAAAAAAAAAAGTATAGCAGGAAGAAGAAAGGCTGCCAAACAGTTAGCTCGTAGCAGAGGAGAGGTAAGAGCTATCAGATGTTAGCATATTGTACTCATGCCCTCGGTGTTTCGCTTTAATGGCAGCTGTAACATTACTATTGTTTTCTTCTGAGGGATGACCGAAGCGTCGAATTGTGTTGACGGTTTAGCTAAACGTTAGCTTAGTTTAGCCAAGCTGCTCGGTAACGTTATTTAACGCTTAGCTAGCTAGCAACGTTAGCTGATAATATGATAGTCTCATGCGTCAAACAGTTTGGGGCTGTTGCTCGACTGCTCTGCCATGTTTCATACATTCTTTTCATAAATTAAACGCGTTGCTTTTGCTTTTTGTTGCTAGCTAACAAAATACTGTTATTAACACGAATTGGCACCTTGTTAGCTTGCTAAACACTTCAACGGCTGTCAGTTAACGTTAGCGTTAACCTGTTGTGCATTTTAATGTAGCAAACCGTCATCTAATTTAACTACGCACTTCTAATCTGCGACAAGCTTGTGTATCATCAGTGTTGGAAGCCGTGTCCAGATTATACTTCTAAATAAAAGTAGCGATACATATTACTAAAATATACCCAAGTGTACTTTCTTCATTCAGGATTGGACTATTTAAGTTGAGTAAAAGTACAGAAATAAAAGCAATTAGATAAAAAGTAATCATCATGTTGAATGGTCCCTGTCAGTGTTATATTTTTAGAGTACTGGATCATTGCTATTTTTGGGTAGTTTAATCTACCATATTTAGTAAGTAATCATGAACTTTGTTTGCAAAATCTTACTATTATAAGCAGCTATATTTGTTAAATAAATGCAGTGGAGTCAAAAGGACAGTAGTTCCCTTTGAAATGTATACCAGAAATATAAAGTTGTAAATAATGTAAATGCTTATGTTAAGAACCTCAAAGTTGTATTTGAGTACAAGTATTTGCCCCCAATTGCTTTCCACAGCTGATTATTAACAACTGTCTGTGCCTGTGTTACCTTTAAATACAACAGTTAATGGTTCTAAAACTCTTGGTGGGGCTGAAGTGTAATCATGTGCGTTTCTGTTCAGAGGAGACCTCGTCCGTTCAAGAATCTATTCAGATCTTGATCCTTGGTTACATCATGAACGTGTTTGACCGCAACATCAACTTTGACTCCCTCTTCAAGTTCTCCCAAATGTACGTAAGCATGCAGTAGATTTGAATCTCAGTCATGTGTTTATCTACAAATGCTCAAGTGTCCAACGCCCTGCCTTGTTTATTGTAAATGGCTTTTTTTTTGCTGTTGTTGTCCTTGTCGTAGATCTCATTCCACCCAGGTGCACTTGAAGAATGTGTACTCCAGCCTGGCAGTTTGTATGTTTGTGGCTGCTGCTGGCTCCTACGTCCATGTCGTCACACGCCTCTTTCAGGTAATTCTGACAAGATGCAACCTGCTCACCTGTTCAGGTCAGGATATTAATGCAAATTGTGCCCTTGAGGAGAGTACAGACAAGAATAATTCATCGTACCATATCTAACTGAATTTGTGCTACAGGTTTTAGTTGCTTGGTGCTTGAAGCAATTTACTGTGCAGATACATATGTCACAGTTTTCAGAATAGCAAAATGATGCTATATTTAATTTTCAAGTCTCATGTTTGTTCTGCAAAGATGGTAAACTGCTTGTATCCTAATGCATCTCTTTTAATGATTCATTTAGTTAGTAGATGTTTTAAAAAAAAGCCCACAACAAGTAAATAAATGGCATTTGCTGAGAAATATCGTGGCTCTTCTTCCCCAAAGATTCATGTTTAATTTTAGGAAGGTGTATTTTTTTTTTAAATATTTTTTTAGCAGGGGTGTTTTTTTTATTTTAGGTAAGATCCACCTCCACTATAAGACTCTGTTAGAAACCCTGAAGTCTATGTCTTTTGTGAAGTTAACAGTGAGCATTGCCACCACTCAGCCACTGAGCACATTCTTTGTTGTTTAATCAACTCTATCCATGTTTCATGTGACAACAGTGTATGTGCCCGCAGAAGAAAGTATGACTGAGCTAAACAGACTGCATGTGTAGGATATTCTGCAGCCTCATACTTGAGACCATCTTTGCTACCAACATTTCCTTGTTGTTATTTTGGGATTTACAATTTTGGAAGATACTGAATGAATATGAATAATAGACTGATGGTGACATTCATTTTTTTCAACAACATGGATACATGTAGCCAAAAAGAGTTATCATATTGGGAAAAGAAAAGTTTAGAAGTGACATAAAAGCAACAAACCAAACATAACACCAGAGCTGCTCTAATTTGGTCCGTTGTCTGATACACTGGTGCCAGCTATAGGAACATGCATTCTCTTGTCTATCAGGAGCACTGCAGGCACATTTAAGGTGATACCAAGAACTACAAGTCAGGGTAGAGACCTTTAATTTGAATCAGAATCACCATAAGATGTGAAGATAAGACAGAACTTTATTTGTCTGATGGGCCTTTTTCTGGCTTATCTTAGCATCTAACAGTGATTTTGTTGGTTCAACTATATTCACCCTCCAGTCATGAAGAATTTTACACTGCACTTTTTTTCAAAGAAGAGGAGAAACCTTGGATGTGCCCTTTCATAGTCACAATTTTCCTGCCCCATCTTAACCTAGTGCCCTTGTTCTCAGGGTGGGTTGCTGTCTGTGCTCGGCTCCCTGGGGATGATGTTTTGGCTCGCCATGACGCCACACAACTCGGAGACAGAGAAGAAGAGACTGGCTATCCTGGCAGGGTTTGCCTTCCTCACAGGTAAGGCGATCATTTTGTGGGCATGTCACAGGCAAAATTGTCATTTTTCATGTGAACAGAGCAGTCCTTGTTCATTTGCAGTCATGTAAGTCTACATGTGGTCTAAAAGCAGTGTTTGCCTTCCTCTCTTTCTCTCCAGGTGTTGGCCTTGGTCCCACACTGGACTTTGTCATCGCTGTCAATCCGAGGTATGTGAAAGGTTACTTAGTGTTTAACCCCTTCACACAAGCAGCTGACAGTTAGCTGACTAAAAGTTAAACATTATAAAACTGAGAAGAACATTATGAGATGGTACCCACATGGTTGTTGGTCTGCACATTTTATTGAAAGTGTATATTTACTGAAAACTTGTAGGACACTGCCAACAATCCTGATGGACTACACCTCTGATTTTATGTTCATACGTTCACCATTCCCCTGGATCCCTCTATATTTGCACCACATTTGTCCTCACTATATTTAATATTTTCTATTTGCGCATTATCTACTTTGTATATATGTTTTTGTTTTTCATATTTTGCATTTTTATATATGTTGTGTTTTTATAAAAAGCACATTACTGAAGAGGGCAACAAAGCCTGGAAATATGTTGAATATATGACAAAAAAAGCTTGAATCTTGAACCTCTGTTTGTTTCTCCTCAGCATCATCGTGACGGCTTTCATGGGAACCTCTGTGATTTTCATTTGCTTCACTCTCAGTGCCCTCTATGCCAAACGCAGGAGCTACCTGTTCCTTGGAGGTAAAGGCAGTTAATTAATGTTGTGACCCATTACACTGTAAACTTCTCTTCTCAACCATTTACAATAATACTTTAAATTACAGCAATTTTCTGGCCATTATGCAGAGTTTCTCTCGGCGTAGTTAACCCATACATGTCATTTCCCTTCACTCGTTATTCTTCTAAGGTACACTGATGTCTGGCCTTTCCCTCCTGTTCTTGATGTCTGTGATGAACATGTTCTTTGGATCTGTGATGCTGTTTAAGGTAGCTGAACCGAGTGGCACCAATCCTCACCACACATTTGATCAGCTCTGTGTCACAATGTTTCTGTGTAATACATGGTTTTCATTGTTTCCTGCAGGCACACATGTACCTCGGACTGCTCATCATGTGCGGCTTCGTGCTGTTTGACACTCAGCTCATCATTGAGAAAGCAGAGAACGGAGACAAGGACTACATCTGGTGAGGACTTGTGTTCCCTTATCTGTTGGCTCACACCTTCTCATAACCAAATAACATGCAAATACATCACCCTATAATGAGGTGTATGACTTTGCATTTGTTTCAAAAATAAGAAGAGTATGCACCAAGTTGCTACATGAGCTGAGCCCTTAGATGATGAGCGGATATCTTTTTACAACAGGATGGGCTTTATTTTATAGATATTGAATAATGTATGGTGATGTTTTGTAGTTTTTGCTTTTGTTTTGACACAAGTTTACTTTGTTTTTTGAAGGCACTGTGTGGACTTGTTCCTTGATTTCATCACCATCTTCAGGAAACTGATGGTCATCCTCGCCATGAACGATAAGGTACAGAGTGTTCTGCCTAATTCTTCTCTTCCAAAAGTTAAAAGATAAGTCTGTATTGTGTGTTTTTCTTAGTGTCAACAAATCCTGTGAAAAGACCAAAAGCAACAATGAAGTGATCCTTCTAACAAGTATTGTTTTATTGCTCTGTGCCATAGAGCTCTATTGTTGTTCAGAAAGTATTAAAAGCACATCAGTGAGACACACTGTTGCTCTGGGTGACACTTTCCTTCATTATGGAGAACATGGATATTGTAGTTTATATTGAGTTGATCCGACATACACCGTCCTCGTGCTGGAGACACTCAGGAATACACCAAATCTACAACTAAAATATTTCTAGTACTTCAATTAACTTACAGATCTAAGTAGTTCTTCCATCACTGGTTACACTATTTAGTATATGGACTACCAACCTATAGGTCCAAACATAGCAATAATCTACGTATAGACTGCACTGTTTTGTCAGGACTCATCACCAGGCCATGACAGATATGAGTAACACACCATTTCAATGATAAACAAAATACATTTATTCAACAGATGTGACTCAGTTAAATGTGAAAGTGAACAAGGTGTGGAGTCTGAGTATCAGTGGAATCAGTGTGGATGTGAGTCAGTGTTGTGAAATGCACAAAAAGAACCAGAAGACACTGCTGTCCTCACACCTATAGACTCACTTAACTGTAGCTGATGTAGAGGCAAAGATGCTCCTTTTCTTTGTCTTTTTCTCTATTTTTTTCTGTTTCTCTCTTTCATGTGTTGACGTGTGTGCAGTATGTCCGTGTTGATTGCGCAGTATGCTAGTTACATGTGGTGGGTTCTAGCGTTTACTAAAAGGAAATGGAATGAATCTATTTCTATGATCTGCTGTTACCGGGTCATCAGCTGGACATCTTTCTTTTGCATCTTTATACATCTGTAAATAATAAGTTAGATTACAACCTGTTCTTCCCTTGGCAGTAAAAATGATTAATACTGGTAAAAAGTTAAATACAAAACCTATGCATTATGAATTGACATCATCTAGAGTCTAAATGAAACTCTAAACACTCTAAATGAAACTCCATATTTGTGACAGGTTTTTAAAGATGTACATTTTAGTAGGAAGCATCAGACTTTGGGCTGAGAGCCTCAGACAGTAAATCAGAAAGTATTGAGAGACGGTCTATAATCCATTGTTGGTTTTGCTGTTTTCATGGGATTTGTTGATAATAACAAAATATAGGATATTTCCAGCCTCAACCTCTAATGCTGCTACAAGAAAGACAGGAAATAAATTACACTGTTACATAAGTTGATGCTCTTTTTATTGCATTTTACTTTTTTTAACAGTACTGAGATTAAATGCTGTTTTGAAACTGTTTGCTTACGGAGATCACAAAACAACATATTTTCTCATCCAGCTCTCGAAGAATCAAACCATGCAGATATTTTTGGTTTTATGTGCTGAGGTTTTGAGATATCTGAAACTTGGGACACCACCGCAGCACAGTGGTGGTGAGGGAATTTATTTAGTTTGTGGTGCACAAAATAATTAGAAATCAAATGACACTTATATAACTCAATGGCAACATATGTTTCTATAAACCCTGCTCTGGTTTCTAATCAACAGATGCCTGTTAACTTTTTTGATTGGAAATACCTTTTTTTTTTATCAGAGAAATAGTTCATATTGAAAGAAGTTTATTTCAGTTGATTTTTAACTTCTTTGTGCAGCAAAAACAGAAATTTAATTCACCATGATTATATTTCATGATGTGAGCACATTTACTTGAGGTATTTGCACTGTATTTAACTATATCCATTTTATGCTACTTTATTTTTCTACTCCTCTACACTATAGAGGGAAATATCACACTTTTGACTCCACTACATTTATTTGACAGATTTAGTTACCACTAACTTTTTTAGATTTTCATTACAAAGACATATAATAATATTCTAAAATACAGTGCATTGGTAAAAATGTTTTTGATCTTTCATAGACTTAACAATTAGTTGAAAGTTTAATTGGAAGATTAATTAATAGTGAATCTTTAGTTGTTCCTAAAAATATTACATTTAGGGTATTATTAGTAAAGTAAAAGTATTTTTTTCTCCTGCAGAAAATCATCCCTGTGAGTGTTACTTATTACTGATGCATTATTGTATATGTAGCAAGTAAATGTAGTTGGTAAAGATGGAGCTAATTTTACCTTTGTTAGACATTGTTGTGTACTTTAATCCAGTGTTTCTCAAATGGGGGCATGTGTACCCCTAGGGGTACTTTGGAGTACTGCAGGGCGTACACGAGATTTTTAAAAAATGTTAATTTAAAAAATATGTCATGCATAATTCCTAAAATAATTATACTCCTAAATTGTAAGTTACAACTTATAAATAAGATGCTGTTGAGACAAAGGTGGTGAAACATTGGTTTGCCATGAATTAAGTGATTTTAGTGATTTTAAACATATCAAAAGCAGCATTTCAGTGTTTTTCAGTTACAAGTTTGCTGTTAAGTAAATCAGACACTAACACTGCAGTGTGTTGCAGTGGTCCGTGGGTATTTCAAAGGGGTACCTTATTGAAAAAAGTTGGAGAGACACTTGTTTAATCAATGGAACATATTTTATATTTATTAAAGACAGTTTTGAGGTGTTAAGCTTGATTATCTCCATTTTATGATCCACTACAGCGCCACTATACCTCAGAGGGAAATACTGGACTTTTCACTCCACTGCATTTATTAGACTGCTTTAGTCACCAGTTACCTTTTAGATTGATTTAACCTCTAACACAAAAATGAGTGTGTAGCTGAGGCCTCCTGTCATGTTTCAGATGTCTGAGTTTTTATCAGTTTAACTAAAACTACATGTCTCCTCTAAACATGTCAGATGTTTTCATTTAAGTGATTGTTTTTAGTCCTAAGAGGTAAATGTATCCAAAATTCCACAAAAAAGCAAGAAAAGTAAAGTACTATAAATATATATGCTTATACATCTCTGAAGGAGAACTTTTTTCTTGTTTCCTCTCCCTCAATCCTCTCATGACCCTCAGATGTATCATGTAACCCTCTGAATGGGGCCTGACTGTATATAAAGCAAATAAAATAGCTCCACATACAACAGTGAAATGCTGCTTATACACTGATGCATCAGCACTACTGTTTTAATAATAATATATAATAATGATTTATCAGTCAGAACATGTACTTTAACCTTTGATACTTTAAGGTCATTTTGTTAACAATACCTTAGTACTTTTACTTGAGTTAGATTTTGAATACAGTGCTCTTACTTAAAATGGGATATTTTTATAGTATGAAGTTTGTCCTTTTACTGAAGTAAAGACTTGATTGTATTTGAGTGATGACACAGCTTTTCAAATTATCAGCACATTCTGTGAAACCACATTTATCTGCATGGCTCGATACAGACTTTAGTAAAGTGAGAAAATGTTTGTTTTTATTTTATCATAACCTTAATATCTAAGAGTGATGTTGTCACATGTTATAACTGATTATTTTGCCTCTTTCAGGACAAGAAGAAGGAGAAGAAGTAAAGAAACTTTGGAATAACAATCTGTCAGAAGAGGCACAATTTGCAACGCAGTTGGTGCTTTTCACGTTCTGTCTTCATTTATTGAATTAACTCCTATGTGGTCTTATATTATTGAAATTTCTTTGATTTATTTTTTTCAAACTTACAACAAGGGTTGAATGTAAGTTTATGGTAAACTAATGCTAGTCCCCGTCATGGCTGTGAATGAAGAATTAGACTAATGCTGCAGTGAACATGCTTGGCCTGTAGAGGGGAGCGTTGCCCTATGAAGGCTCCCAGAAGCTGAGCAGCACTTAATGAAGATTCTTGTTATCTAGTGCCATAAATTAATGACATGATAGGCTCCTTTTTAGTGGGTCATGTGAGCTTCTGAGGCTGAGCATTGTTTTATTTTAAGTTCTGTAATTTCAGTTGTTGATTTGCTTATTTATAGTTTTCCTCTGTTCTGTTTAGTGGAGTGTCACAAGATGTGGTGTCCCATGATTTTGACAACAGATTTTACCCTTTGAGAAATTGCCCTGTAATTGTTTTTGTTCCCACAAATTTTGTTTTGTGATCAACATTTTGAGTAAGAATGGTGAAGCCTGCACTGACACAAACCCTGAAAGCCTGTCAGAGTCATGATGAGCTACTCATTCAGACGGACTTTTTGGATTTTGGACATTGGCAGGTGGAGGAGGGAGAGCTGGTGCCATCTGTCCATATTTTCATCTTGGATAGCAGGCGAGTCGTTCAGACCTCCCCCACTGTAAATTTCTCTAAATATCTGTTGTCTAGAAATTAGTTTGCCAAATGTGATGTTAACCTTTACGATTTTTTGAAAGTGTATACTGTGAAGAATTTATTTTATGGATGTAAAATTGAAACTAATAATTTGATACATTTGCTCAAATAAATGTGTTGAACGTATTGAAACAAAATCATCTTTGTCTGTTTTCACTCACATGCTCTCTGTGTATTTAACTGATGTGGAGGAAATATTCTAATCATTCCAGTAATAGTAATACTCAATTACAAGTACTAGTTATGCATTTAAAATATTCAGACCTTCAAACTGAGGAATCAATTAGTCGATTGTCTAAAAAATAATCTGCAAATGTTTTGATTATTGGGTTGTTGCTTGTTTATCAGTCATTTTTTAAACAAAAAAAACCCCAAACAAATATTTGCTGGTTTTAGCTTCTCAAATATAGATGATGTAGAATAGCTGCCACTCCACCTGGCTCAGTCTTGACAAGGTGCTGAAAACATTAATAAGTCCAGATTGGTAGAAAAAGATTTCCACACACTTCCATCTATGCAGTGTTTCACTTAATTGTTGAGCTTTCTGGCTGAATGCAACACACCTGTGTGACAGCCAGTGATTATACTCAGATTGGTTACTGTCCATTGCTGCCTCATGTTCACTCTGATGAAGGTCGAATTTATTTCAACTTTGCTGCCTGCGAAATATTTTGAGTCTGTAAGTGACCCAGATACAGTAATTCCTTTAGCATGCTCCTGCAGCAGTTTTACAATAAGGACGGCTCAGACAAGATATGTTAATATGGGTAGAAAATAACAAAAGTAACTTCCAAAGTTTTGACTATAATATTGTCACCCTAATTTTCCATGTGTCTTTTGGGTTTACTAGGTATACACAACATCTACTGTGTGTCCATAATGAATGAGCAATTCCTCCACTGTTGCTCTTTCTCAGGTTTCTTCTTATGTTTTCCTGAGATACTATACTATGACTGTTTTCATAAAATATTTTATGACATACTATATTATGACTTTTTATAAAATATTTTGACATACTATACTATGACTTTTTTATGGAAAATTTTGTGACATACTATACTATGGCTTGTTTGATGAAATATTTTATGACCTACTATACTATGACTTTTTTATGGAAAATTTTGTGACATACTATACTATGGCTTGTTTGATGAAATATTTTATGACCTACTATACTATGACTTCTTGATGGAAAAATTAATGACATACTATTCTATGACTTTTTGATTAAATATTTTATGACATACTATACTATGACTTTTTGTATGGAAAATTTTGATGACATACTACACTATGACTTTGTTATGGAAAATTTTATCACTTACAAAATTATGACTTTTTTATTGAATATTTTATGACATACTATACTATGACTTTTTTTATGGAACATTTAATGACATACTATACTATGACTTTTTATGGACATTTTGATGACATAGCATAAAAAAGTCATAGTATAGTAGGTCATAAAATATTTCATCAAAAAAGTCATAGTATAGTAGGTCATGTAATTTCCCTAAAAAGTCATAATATGTCATAAAATATTTAATCAAAAAAGTCATAGTAAAGTATGTCATAAAATTTCCATGAAAAAGTCAGAGTATAGTATGTCATTAATTTTTCCATAAAAAAGTCATAGTATAGTATGTCATAAAATATTTAGTCAAAAAAAAGTCATTGTATAGTAGGTCATAAAATATTTCATCAAAAAAGCCATAGTATGTCATATTATATCAAAAAAGTCATAGTATAGTATGTCATTCATTTTTCTATAAAAAAAAGTCATAGTATAGTATGCCATTAATATTTCATCAAAAAAGTCATAGTATAGTATGTCATAAAATTTTCCATAAAAATAGTCATAGTAAAGTATTTCATAAAATATTTCATCAAAAAAGTCATAGTATAGTATGTCATAAAAATTTCCGTAGAAAAAGTCATAGCATAGTATGTCAAAATATTTCATAAAAAAAATCATAGTATAGTATGTCATAGAATTTAACATAAAAAAAGTCATTGCATGTCATACAATATTTCATCAAAAAGTCATAGTATAGTATATCATGAAATATTTTATCAAAAAAGTCACAGTATAGTATGTCATAAAATTTTCCATAAAAAGTCAGTGTAGTATGTCATAAAATTTTCCATACAAAAAGTCATAGTATAGTATGTCGTAAAATATTTCATCAAAAAAGTCATAGTATAGTATGTCATAAAATTTTCCATAAAAAAGTCATAGTATAGCATGTCATAAAATCTTTCATCAAAAAAGTCATAGTATAGTATGTCATAAAATTTTACATACAAAAAGTCATAGCATAGTATGTCATAAAATTTTTGATAAAAAGTCTTAGTATAGTATGTTGTAAAATTTTCCATAGAAAAAGTCATAGCATGTCATAAAATATTTAATCAAAAAAGTCATAGTATAGCATGTCATAAAATCTTTCATCAAAAAAGTCATAGTATAGTATGTCATAAAATTTTACATACAAAAAGTCATAGCATAGTATGTCATAAAATTTTACATACAAAAAGTCATAGCATAGTATGTCATAAAATTTTTGATAAAAAGTCTTAGTATAGTATGTTGTAAAATTTTCCATAGAAAAAGTCATAGCATGTCATAAAATATTTAATCAAAAAAGTCATAGTATAGTATGTCATAAAATTTTCCATACAAAAAGTCATAGTGTAGTATGTCGTAAAATATTTCATCAAAAAGTCATAGTATAGTATGTCATAAAATTTTCCATAGAAAAAGTCATAACATAGTATGTCAGAAAATTTTTGATAAAAAAGTCTTAGTATAGTATGTCAAAATTTTCCATACAAAAAATCATCGTATAGTATGTTGTAAAATATTCAAAAATTAAAAAAAATTCAAATATTCAAAAATTAAATAAAAAGTATAGTGTGTCATAAAATATTTTATCAAAAAGTCATAGAATCCTATATACTTTCATAGAATATTTTATGACATACTGTACTATGACTATTTATGGAATATATACTATACTATGAGTTTTTATGTAACTGATACCAATGGGCAAAATAACTACTGGACACAAAGAAGTAAATCAAAACATTTTAATTAGAAAGTTGAAAAACGGCAGTAGGTACATAGGACCTCTATTGGCTAGGGAACGAACAGCAACGAAGATGTTGAAATACAAGATATGAACGTAATCTACTAAGCGAGGAGACTGCAATTTTCACAGAAAGATTACACAAAGAAAAAAGATGACTGCAAATGATGTACATTTAAAATAAATAAATAATAGAAATACATATTCATTGAATAGTGTAGCCATTTCTCTTATCTATGTTATTATTGCTGGTATATATTACCTTTAAATGTCTTATGATTTAAAACAGACGTATTCTGACAACCTTCCTCGGTCGCAAAACAATATCAACATGATCAATAAAATCGTTTATACATTTAAAATCGTGATGCATGAGTTTAGCAGTAAAGAATCACAGACATGAACATTCTTTTTTTTTTTTTAGGGAGCTCCATGTTTTTTTTCTTCAATATATTATGTGGTGAAATGATATCCAGAACAGAATGGATGTATTAATACAGTACGTCAGCGATTGAACTGATCAGCTCTTCTTTGATGTACATAACGTGTCCGTCTAACAGGATGATTAAAACAAAAGACAAGTTGCTGAACAACTACCAGGAGTGACAACTTTGTGCTAATCATTAGCTTAGCCATGCGTTTTGTAGTCCTGTATACACATGAATTAAAGAGTGTCCACAGTCCAGTCTGATTGTGAAAAAAGTGAACAACCTATATTATTTGGGGTGGCTTTTGGCTTCATGTTTATTTGTAATCCTGAGGAGAAGTCTATCGATCCATCTTTCCAGTTGCAAGAGAGAAAACGGCTGATGAGAAAAGCATCGTCACCACAATATTCTTGCAGACATCAACAGGGCACAGTTTCTTTTCCTCAAAGGTGGCGGCGGGTCAGCAGCATCACAGTTCTACCAGCAACCAGGAGACATGTTCAGAATCAGAGCGGTGCTGGGTCTTATTGTCTGTGGACTAGATGAGCTCCTGTCTGTCCTCCCCCGTCCTTGGCTGGATCATCCTTGGCTGCCGCAGGACGACAGACTGTCGTACAGAGAATCGCTGAGGGACTCGGGGGTCTCCAGGACCTGAGGGCGGCTCGGGGAGAGGGCTTCCTCTGGCCGCTCCCTGAGCAGCTCCAGTCCAGCCTCCCGGCTCATCTCAGGGACGCTGGGAGTGCGAGTCTTCCCCCTGCGGCTCATCCCAGACTGAGCAGGGACGGGCAAGCTGCCTGGGTCGACCACCCGGCTGGAGGAGGGGCCGCCGGCCTTCATGCTCTGAAAGGATGCGGAATGGTGTGAGAAACAATTTTAGGTCATGTGTTTCATCTTATGTAATGCCTTCAGGTGCAAAAGAAAAAAACGAAAGTGGGTTACATAAATCATCCAACTGTGAATCTTTAATATTCAGCTGATTAATAATTTGTAAAGGGAGAATGTGGTTCTGTGTTTTTACATTATGTAAGATGTGAGTGCAGATTTAAAAATGTATTTCAAGTTCGCTGCCTGCGAAGTATTTTGAGTCTGTAAGTGACCCAGATAATTCCTTTAGCATGCTCCTGCAGCAGTTTTACAATAAGGACAGCTCAGATAAGACACATTAATGTAGGAAGAAAAAAACACTAATAATAAGCAAAGTTTTGACTATAACATTGTCACGCTGATTTTCCATATGCCTTTTAGGTTTCCTAAGTAGACACAACATCTACTGTGTGTCTGTTCATCCTGGATGAGTGATTCCTCCTCTGTTGCTCTTTATGATGTTTCTTCTATTGTTTCCCCATTTGAGGGTTTTTATCAGGGTTACTTATAGTTATTAGTTATGTAAGTAACATAACTATGACTTTTTTATGAAAAAATCTACAACATACTATACTATTACTTTTTGATGAAATATTTTATGACATACTATACTATTACTTTTTTTATGGAAATATTTACGACATACTATACTATGATGTTTTTATGAAAAATGTTGACATACTATACTATGACTTTTTGATAAAGTATTTAATCACATACTACACTGACTTTTTTTAATGGAAAATTTTATGAAATACTATGACTTTTTTAATGAAATATTTTATGACATACTATACTATGACTTTTTTGATGAAATATTTACTGACATACAATACTATGACTTTTTTATGATTTTTGTATGGCATAGTATTCTATGTCTTTTTAATAAAATATTTAATGACATACAGAGAGAGAGAGGTGCGACTCATAGAGCTCACCTCCCCTAAGGTTTAACCACTATCCCTACCCCTCTGAATGGAGATCCAAAGGACACAGGCTCCTCCTCCTCCTCCTCCACTGCCAGGTAAACCTCTGCAGGTCCTGATGGAGTCTTCAGGTTAGGGAAGGTCCAAGTCTTCGAGCGAGGGGAAAACATATTGGCTCCGTGGCCCTCTTTGTCTGTGCATCAAGTGAATAAAGACATGTTTTCATAACTTTTCCACATTTCGTTACTAAACATAAGTATCAGGAGCACAAACAGTCTAAAATCCCATCTCAAAGTGAGGAAGGTTGAAAATGTTCAGTTGTTAATATGAAATATCGACCAATTGATCAAAACCGGAAAAACACCTACAACAACCACTGGATGGGTTGCCATTAAATTTTGTTAAGAAATTCATGTTCCCCAGAGAATTCATCCAAATCCTCTGTCTTTTCCTCCAGCTCAGTGAGTGCAGTACGAGTTTGCAGACTACATGTGTACAAGAGTTTGTAGACTAAACAACAGAACTAAGTGACCTCTAACAAAGCTCTGAGTATTCTGTTATGAATACACGGAAGTGTTTTAAGCACCTTCACGGATGACGCCAGCAGAGCTTCTTCCCTCCAGCATGGAGCCGTACTGAATGGTGGGAATCAGCTGTTTGTGAGGCGCGTAGCACTCCTCCTGTGGCGTCGGCTCTCTGTCCAGGGTGCGTGCCCGGCGCCCGGCCCTCCCTGGGGAGCTGGAGGAGTGGCGCTCGGCCCCGGCCCTGGTCTTGGACAGGCCCCGTCCTGCTGCACCGCTGCTGCAGTCGGGCAGTGGGAATGTACCGATGCCACTGTCCAGGGTGTATGTGGAAGCACCAGAACCTGCGGAGGAGGGAGGGATTCAGTGACTGAGTGATGTGGAAATGCAAAACTGAATTAATTAAATTTTAACATAATTAAGGAAACAAATAAATACATAAAAAGACACAAAGGAACTAAGACGTAAATATGTAAATTAATGAACTCCCCACTATTTCTTCCATCTTTCACTGAAGCCTCTGAATCAATATTCCTCAGGGGTGTGGCCTCATTATTACCTTTGATATGGTAATTAAGGTGTGAGCCAATTTATTTCCCCTCAATATGCAAATAATGTTTCAGTCAAACCCTTACGGATTGTTGCAGATTTGTATTGCTGGGAGAAGTGCTCAGATCTTTTACTGAAGCAGAAGCAGTAATACCACAGTGTAATTATACATTAGTCAGTAACAGACATTCAAAAAGGAATTCAAAATGTTTCCACACTGAACTGTCTGGTGCGTTCGCTCCTGATGTGCATATTAATACACGTGTATTTTTCTTTTTAATTTTATTTCATTTTTTTCATGTGTTTATATGTGTGTGTATCAATATTGTACTGTTTATATGTGTATATTCATTTATTTACCTCATTTTATATTTTTATTTTTTGCTTATTATTATTTTGTTTTTATTATCATTATAATGTTTTCATTCCTTACAACTACATTAGGTTTATTATTAGTAATGTTACATGTGTCATTATCACTATTTTACTAACAGAAGAAAGGTTCATTTTAAATTGTCTGTGTACATTTGCGTGTGTCTCAATAAATATATACATTTTTCATTTTCTTTTATTTTAAAACTACTACTTTTTTTTGGGCATAATTTTATTAACTGTCTGTCACTGCCCTGATGTCTACATGTGCTGTGATATTGACAGCAGGTATTGGTTAATGTATACCTGAAAGTTGTGTCGGAAATGTTTTTTTACATGTTGCAGTTGCACTGTAAACCGAGCATCGATAAAACAAATTGTTACCCAAAAATCGCCATTAAAAAAATGTCACTTCAGTAAAAGCATGCAAATATTATCAGAAAATGACCTTAAAAAGTTTAAAAGTAAAAGTACTCATTATTCAGACAGGCGCCTTTCAGAATGTGAAATTATTTTATTCTAAATTATTGGAAAATTTTTATTGGCTTTTGAGGAATGTTGATACGTATAAACATACATGAAACAATTTAAAAACATTTTACAATTGTTAAAGAAAACCACAAAGAAATACAAGTTAGATGTTGACATTACATTCTATGAACTACAATATGTTTCACTTGCAGCGTGAAACTTATTGGATTACAAATGTTTTTAATGTATGTCAGAAAAATGTTCCAATCTGGCAGTATTTTAATGAACTTAAATAGTTTATATACTGAGAATTGAATTTAACTTAAACATGTAGCAGACTATAAGTATGAAGCCTAAAATGGAAATACTCACCTTAAACTAAACTTAAATACAGCTCTTGAGTATATTATAAATGTACATTCCACCTCTGCTGATTTGTGATGTGTTCCTGTGATAATATTAATTTATTTTTCATTCCCACTCTGTGAAATTCTTTATACATTCATTCATCTATTTCCAGCCTCGTCTGGTTTGATCTTGCACAAGGTCGTAACGCTCATAAACCTTAAAAAAACGTGTGATATTTCTTTCCTCTGATGAATTCCTGGCAGACGCCTCCTTACCTGCGAAGTGTTGAGAGTGAACTGAATCAGCGAGGTTTTCATCTGATGTGATCTTGCCGATTCTGTCTGATCCCTGCATGAAAGAACAACAGAGCAGCAGATGGAGGAGTGAAAGCCGACTCTTCACATCAGTATGCAGGAAACCAGGCAAACAAATTAGGAGCCAAATATAGGCTTGAAAGTTAATACGAAGCAGAACAAATTTCACCAGTGGTGGAACAAGTACTCAGATCCTTTACTGAACACCAAACTGTGGAAATACTCCACTACAAGTAAAAGCCCTGCATTCAAAACTGCATCAGTAAAAGTATGTCAGTATTATCAGCAAATTATTAAAAGTTAAAGTCCTCATTGTGCAGTAAAATGTTCTCTCTCAGTGTCTCAGTTCTATCTGATGTTTTTGGATTACAGCTACATTAATGTGTATTTTACAGCTGTAGATATTTAATCTTGTGCTAATTTTAACTCCTTTACATACCTTTGGGTATTTTAATCTACAGCAATGCATCATATTCTACAAAATCATCAATTCTTTTTTAGTCTTGCTGTCCTGTGAGGACCATGTATCCCTAAAAACTGTTCATTTTATCCGAAAAACAGCAGTTTTCAGCTTTGTAACGATGCATTTTCCAGCTGATCCAAGATGTTGTTTTTTTTCCACTTATCCTTTTTATTGATTTGTCCACAGAGGTGCAGAACATTCCTACATACAAACAGATCCTATTTAGTCCATCATAACATTTCCAAATTTTCTCTTCAGCCACACCTGCTGTATTTCCTCTTCAGAGTCCTCAATCAATGAATACTGAAACTAAGGGTGTTTTCACACTTGGTCCTTTTCAACCCTCAAAACGGACTCAGAGCAGTGACTCAGCATTTTCTGTGCATATGTGAACACTCCAAGAAAACTCAGACCCCTCTGAGGCGAATCGAACCGACCATCTCCCAGTCAACCTTGGGAGATGGTCTAAGTGCGGTTGGTTCACTTAACCTGTGCCTTGTGAACACAAAGTGCTCCAGGTTCACTTTGCTCTTTGCCATTGTATTTAGCCCTCTAGATCACATGCTGTTGACCTGGGACGTCTGAAAAAACAGACAACACCACTTTGGCCTGTAACGCTTGCAAGGACGCAAGATGAGGAGTAGTTTGATCCACGGACGATACTGCACGTCTCCAGATGTGGAATGTAGAATACATCAAACAGCAACAGTCTGCAGCACAGAAACACTCAGGTTTTCCTCCAATTTTCAGTTCATCTGAAAGCAAAGGGCTTCATAACCACACTGCAGTGTTACGGCAAAGTAAAAACAAAATTATGTCAATATTATATATATAGGCTATAATGTGACCAGAAAAAGAACTGAGTCCCGTTTCTGTTGGTCCACTTCTTGGTGCACTTTAAGATGACTGAGTTTGGTTTGTTTAAAAAGCACTACATGTGAAAACACCCCGAAACTCCAGTAGCATGCATCAAGTAAGGGTAAAAACTGTTCAGGTCTGAGTTCCTAAATAAACTACTGCAACACTTTGTTTCTCTTCTAGGGTGTCATAATATAATATAAAAGAAATAGCAAATAATTAAAACAAACATATAGTCCTGGTTGTGGTTTACCTCGTCCTATGGTTCCTATATTCTTTCCTTCCTGCACTTCAATGCTCTTCGTTATTCTGGGAATACCTCAAGTAGGTGGGAAATCGCTTGACTATATACACAAAGTATAAACCTTCAAGAACATAACAAAAGATGAACGGAGCCTGCAGTAGTAGACGAGTCCAACTTCTACCTAGACAGCCTTATTCTCTGTATTGCTGTCTTTTTGTTTAATAGTTTAACAATTTTTAAATGGACCTTTATTTGTCTGTATCCTGTATGTGAGAACTGATCCAAGAGGGTTTTATTTAGCTTAAGAAGTAGGAGAAATTTCCTGAACACTGAGTCTGTAAGACAAATGTGTTTGAGTAAAAAGTTCAATATTCACCTCTGAGATTTAGTGGAGTAGAAGTATAAAGTTTAAAAGTTTAAAATTTCTACTTAAGTTCAGACCTGTAGTTAATGTACTGTGAGTATTTCACTCATGCATCACTAAAACCTGAGAGCTAGACGCATTAAATGAAAGTGAGTTGTGTCCTTCTCTGTGTCCATTTGTTTTATTTCTGTTGCTAATGTAAAAATCTTGTCCGTCTGTTTCTAACTGCAGAGAGATAAATAGAAGTGTAACTTATGATGTACCTTCTCCATGTCGTCTCGACTGGTGGTGTGACTGATGACGTCGCCCTGCTGACAGAACACCGGCTTGGAGGTCTTACAGTCGAACGAGAGCCGGCGCTGCGGCACGCTGATCATGTCCTTCCCGTCCACTCTACAGTTATCACACACACATCAAGTTTCAGTTGAGATATCCTAGTTTACCAAATAAGGCGTTTGTGTTAGCATTTTCCTATTTAAATGAACAGTTCAACAACATTTTGGGGAAATACTGATTCGCTTTCAAGCAGAGAGCTGTGGGTGTACCCTAGCCAATTAACTCAGCTTAGCATAAAGACTGGAAACAGGGAGAAACAGCTAGCCTGGCTCTGCCCAGAGCTCATTAATCAACTTGTTATATCATGTTAGTTTAATCTGTACAAAATAGAGCCAGGTTAGCAGAGCAAGACTAGCTAAGTGACTAGATTCACTAAGAAAGTTACGTAAAGGTCCAGTGTGTAAGGTTTAGGGGGATTCAGTGCCATCTGGGGGTGAGGACTGCAACCAGCTGAAACTTCTCCCAGTTAGAATTCCCTCAGTGTTCATTGTTCAGGTGGTTTTAACCAGGAGCCCAATCAGTGGCATAAGGAAGTTACAAGGGCTCAAGTGCACACTATCATGCATGTATTGTCTTGACACAAAAAGAGATTTGACACAAAAATATCCAAATAAGTAAGAAAATAATCATTTAATTGAACAGGTTTTATAGTTTTTGTAGAAAAAGCATATAACTTTGTTTTACATAGCTACTGACTATTTAAAAAAAAGTAAACCATGACGCAGATAGGTTTGCCTTTTTGGGGACATATATAGCAAATGGCACCTTTTTTTAAACTAGAAATATATATATATATATTTTTTTACAATTCCTCTTTGAACACAGGTCACAGGGACCCACTCTCTCTACGGACCCCTCTACCCAACAGGCCCCGGTGCAATCCTGCTGTATGCACTTTCTATATTTATGCCCCTAAGCCGATTTATCTGCAGAGGTCTCTTCATCTCTAAAACAAATGGACCAGGTGATGAAAACCAGTAATGCAGTTTTACGTTACAAATCAGTGTTTCTCTGATGCTGTTTGATAACTTAAAATTAATTCATTCAGGAAGTTTTTAACCGAGAGCAAACAGACCAGGTGATTTAAACTGGTTAAAACACTAAATAAATCAGTGTTTCTTCTAACACAGTTAATTGCAGATGGGCTTTTAACTTTGGAGGCTGGCCCAAAAAGGCGAAACAAAAATGGCCATCTCCAGCCAGTGTTTGGTTTGTCTGTTCTGGGCCACTGTAGAAACGTGGTACAACATGGCGGACTCCATAGATGACGACCCGCTCCATATGTAGATATAAACGGTTCATTCTAAGGCATTGAAAACACAACGATTCTTATTTTTAGGTGATCATACACTCAAGAAAATAAACTTATTGTAATAGTCCGTTTCTTCCAATACATCCTCCCTAATGCTACACACTGGACCTTTAAAGATCCAGTGTGTAGCATTTAGTGGCATCTTGCCGTGAGGTTGCAGAACTGAAACTTCTCCCTTGTGCTAAGTGTGTCAGAGAATAACAGTGGCTGAGGCAAAATCATGATAACATATATGGCCTTATCTAAATCCAGTGTTTGGTTTGTCTGTTCTGGGCCACTGTAGGACAATACAGCAGACTCTGTGGACGAAGGTCTGCTCCGTATGTAGATATAAACGGCTCATTCTAAGGTAATGAAAACACTAGTATGAATATCAGATATCATTTCAGTCAATATACCCCTCTAAATCTTACACACTGGACCTGTACTTGACTCATCAATTATCAAAATACTTGCTGACTGATTTCTTCTATCAGACAATTTATCATTATACAAAACAGACATGAGTGACATCAATCTTTTCGTTTAACTCTCATCAAGAGACACAACACTTTTTTCCTTCAACATCTATATCTGTTCCTTCAGTTTGTTATAACACCAGCTTTGACACACTCGTCCTTGTCGAGTCCTCACCTGTTCAGCAGCTGCTGCATGAAGTTGTCAGAGCGCGCTCCCCTGTACATGACAGCCAGCTGTCCCTGAGCCTGGTCCATCACCACCTCACAGGAGTGACCCCTCCCTGACCTCTCCACATACGCCCTCTCCTCCTCCAGCGCCCTCCTCAGCCCCTCCGCCTTCTCCATCAGCGTCGAGATGTTCAGACCTTCCACTCCTTCTTTACACCTGGTGGCCATTTTCACAGAGTCCCTGCCCACTGAGGGGATGTTGATCTTCCACTCCTTCTTTTCGTCCTTTGCTTTGGCCGCGTCGGCCTTGCGGCTCAGCGCGGGCAGTTTGCTCTTCTTCAAGCCGAACCAGCTCGCGATGCCGTTGGAGGCTTTCTGCTTCACCTCGCCGCCCTGTCCTCCTCTGTCCTGCTCCTGGAGCTTCAGCATGTTCTCCTCGATGCCCTTCATCACCTTCTGCTCAATGGCGGATTGTGGACTGGGGACTGGCTGCATTGGCTTCTCCCCATCAGATGTTGGAGGTCTCGGAGGAGGAGGCGGCAGGCTGTCTCCGTACATTGGATTCTTTTTCCCTTTCCCGCTGATCTTGGTCCTCTCCTCTGATTTGGACGAGTAACGTGGAGCCTCTGTGGACTTCCCCCCTCTGTGGACGGACGGTCCCTGACAAGGTTTGGACGGCGACTTCGGGGGGATTTTGTTGGGGCTGTTGCTACTGTGAGGACCAACACCTGGTTTAAGGTTATAGGCCAGATTCAGGGAGCCAGGACACTTGATGTTGTTGCGTAGTACCTGTGGAGCATCTGCGTTTGGGGACGGCAGACCGATTTTGCTCTTGGAGCCTTCTGCTTTTGTCACACACAGTTCCTGTTTAACCACCCCTGAACCAGAAGATTTTACAGCCTGCTCATACAGCTGAGAGGACCCCGGGTACTTCAAACCACCACTGCTAACTTTAGGTTTACTGTCCAAAGAGTCTGTGAATTTTGAATGTCTCTGCTCCTCTTTATGGAGCTCCATGGGCCTCTCTGCTGTCTTACTCCTTTCCTCCCCATAAGTGCCCTCATTCACAGCATCGACCGGCCTGAGACCGACCTGTAAATCCTCAGAGCTCCTCAGCTTTCCCAACGCAGCCAGCCTGTCTTTGAAAGCATGATGACTGGAATCAGCCTGGGATCTCACCGCCCCGGCCGCAGGCCTCTTGGGGATGGAAGAGGAGTCGCTCCTCCTGGTTGGAGGTGGGGGCGGCTGGGCGACCTCAGAGCTCTGCACAGTGATCTCCTCCTGCTTCTCTCTGGTTTGTGGGTAGTTAGCTCTGCCCTGCGAGGCCTTGCTGAGGGCGGATGTGTTGGGCAGGCTGTGATGGTTAACCCACACTGGGCTGTCTGAATCCTCTTCATCATCTGATGTGGACTCTGACGTGGACGAGGATGACTGCTTTCGCTGAGGAGTCGGGTTGAGGACACTTTCTGGTAGTGATTTAACAAGCTTCCTCTCACCGCTGTTTGCCTTGGTCTGGGATGGAAGTGTGGTTCTTTTCTCAAGGCCCTGGGTTGGTTCCTCCTCTCTGGAGCCGGCGGACATAACACAGACATTTTCATAATGAGGGACCCTCTGAGATACTTTGGGTGAGGAGGAAGATGTAGAGGAGGAAGCACCAATCTTTGAGCCAGCTTTAGGTGCAGAGAGGCTGCTGTAGCTTATTTCCTTTACAGGCGGGGAGCAGACGTCTTCGGGTTGAGGAGGGGAGGTTGGGGCGGAGTGTGTGGCGGGGTAGGACTCAGACCTGGAGGGTGGTGGAGGGGGCTGCCTGCACCTCTCGGTGGTGGTGGCTCTGCGTGTGGGAACAGGAGAGTGGTACACCTCGTAGTTGTTGGTGCGACAGGGGATCCTGGAGCTGCGGGTGAGTTGGGGGCTCAGGCGGACAGCAGAGGTTGAAGGCTGGGACTTGTCCCCTATCGAGGGAATCTTCAAGAACTTAAGCAGTTTGGACGGCGAGTTGATGGCGGCGGTTTTGACGTCACTGAGGCAGGAGGGGCTGGGGCTGACGGAGGCACTGGCTCTCACAGAAGAACCCTGATCTGTGCCGTCTTTCTCGGGGATGATTGACGGGTCGTTCGACACAGCAGCGTTGATGCCGTTGTGAACACCGTCGCTCGTCTCCAGCTCACAGTGGGAGATGTGTGTGCCCTCCTTCACAGAACTGGGCAGGTGGGAGGTGGGACAGAAACCAGTGAGCTCTTCAGAGGCACTAGCATTCAGACAACTCTCTGAGCCGTCCTGATCTTGCTCCACCTCCAGGCTCTGATCCGCTGCTTCTGTGACCGACGAGTGTGCGGTGGCGCCTGCTGGTTGCTGGTGGGCTTCATTCTTGGTGCATTGTTTAGACAGGGGAACAGACTCCGCTGTTCTGCTCTTACTGTGACATTCACTTATAGCAGCTGCAGGAACTACATGGCTCTGGGTGGCGGAGTTGGCTTTTGAAGGACTACAGACGTGGTTGCATGGCTTTGGAGGACTGTCTGGGCTCCTCTTGCAGTGTAAACAGCAGGTGTTCCCTCCCTCACACTTCACCGCCCCGTCACCGTTGACATGCTGGTGTGAGTCAGTGTCGGAGCAGGAGCAGTGGCAGTGTGTGTGGTGGGATTTGCACGGTAGTGGAAGGGGGTCCGCCGTGGCCAAAACAGCCTCTGTTGACATGAGCACCTGGCTGTAGTCGCAGAAAGACAAGCTCGTGGTGGACGGGTGGAACTTCAGAGGGTCCGTCTCCTCCATCTTGCGAAGGACCTCCAGGATGTGTGCTTTCTTCTTGAAGAAGGGGGACAGGGCCTCCATGGAGGCGGCAGGGCCACGAGGGCCGGGGGAGGCATGTTGTGTGCGGTAGCCATTTCCCTTTGGACAGAAAGAGATCTATATCAGCACACAACTCACTGCTGATGAACAATTCACTTATCCAAGACCTTTAGAGTGCGTGCGTACAGGAAATGAGTGCAGGGCCGATTAGCTTTTTAAAGAACAATAGTAAAAAACAGGCAAATGTCACAGCACGTTAAAACATCACACACACACACTCAGGGGCTCTGACATAATCCCGAAGTTTCACTCTTCATGTTTGGTGAAAGCTTTGCAATAATCACCTTGGCTTGTGCTTCAGTGTGTGCAGGCTCCACCTGTTTGGCAGAGTCATTGTGCAGCTGTGCATTGTAGTCTGGGAGGGGTCCCGCCTGGACCTGTAACGGGAGATTCATGAGGCAATTACAATGACACTGTATACACTACAGGCTATCCTCTACACAGACAACTAGGAGCTACATTGTTCCAGCATCTGTTGGAACAATGTAGAGCAGAAGTGAAAAGACTGAGATCCATTACTGGCTCAGCAGCGTGTCAGAGAACGAGGCCGAGGAGAAAATGTCATTAGCAGCTCAAGAATCAGAGCTGAGCACTCGAGTACTGGACCTCAGGTACTTCTTCTTTACTTGAGTATTTCCATGTTACGTTACTTTGTACTTCTTCTCCACTACATTTATCTAATAAGCTGCAGTTACTGGTTACTTTGCACATTATAATTTTACACATAAAATATGAGTTTTTATAAATAAAGTAGTTAAATGAGCTCCACCTCCACCGACTGCAACATTAATACAACTATGCAAATAAAAAACAACTACAATATTTTGACACTTTGAAAGGGGCATTCTGTGATTTATGATTTATGATGATTTATTTCTGACACTCTTTTTACACTTCACACTGCTGCAACTCTTTCAAAAGATTTTATGATTTTACAATTCTATGATTTTATGACTTTTATTTCATC
This sequence comes from Epinephelus fuscoguttatus, assembly GCF_011397635.1. Classification (NCBI taxonomy): domain Eukaryota; kingdom Metazoa; phylum Chordata; class Actinopteri; order Perciformes; family Serranidae; genus Epinephelus; species Epinephelus fuscoguttatus. The sequence continues at coordinate 40,631,767 of NC_064758.1, read as the reverse complement.
TTAGGATTTCATTATGATTTTGAGTTTTATGGTTTTGAATCAATCAATCGTCGTTTTAAACTGTTTTTAAGTGTCCTTTGTCTGTTTCATGCTCATTATGTCTAGTTTCATGCAAAGCATTCAGTGCTTATAATGCCCTTATTGTAAAGCACTTTGTGCTGCATTTCTTTTCTGAAAGGTGCTATATAAATAAAGTTTATTATTATGATAGGATAACTTTATTTGCCATTTGTACACCTGCATGTAGTCTGGGTGAAAAGGAAGTGTAGTAAAGTCAAGTAAAAGATAAAGTGCAAACAACCAAGTATAAAAAGTATAATAAATAGTAGAATACAAACTCCACCTGCAGGACATCCAGAGAGGTATTTCACATTATGAGTATTGCACATTTACAATTTTTATTGCACATTAACTAAGGTAGATGAGTTACTGTAGTCAGTAAGTCCTTATTTGCTTTTGCCATTAGTCCCACTGTGGCAGGGAAAAATTATTATTACTATATTTTTTATCTTTACCCTCCAACAACACGATCAGACTCATGATGGAGTCAAAAAAAAGAAGGTTAAAATCGATGCAGCAGACCCAGAGTCATCGTCTTTTTTATACCACACATTCCTCTACAGTGACCTGGTGCCTACATTACCTACACTGCAACTCGACTGCCGACAGTTTGTTCAGAGATTCAGGTAGGTTATATTATTAGAGGATCAAGTAGCCTAAACCTGTCAGCCCCGTGCAGAGATGAGCAGTGGGCTACAGAGGTCTGATAAACTCACTTCTGACCAAAGGGACGCTGATAAATATCCTCAAGTGATGTCACATGAGTCAGACTTCATCCAGCTCCCTCTGGTGCCACAAAAGGCTTTATAACTTCTTCATATGTAGAAGTTCTCTCCAAGACTTGGAGTATTTTTTACATTGTCTTATTACTACTTTCACTGAAGTAACTAAGTCATTTATGCAGTTTGATCTACCTGGTAGTGAGCGGTGGGATGGTTGGGCAGTTTCTGCTGGAAGAGCTCACACAGCGCTCTGTTCTGTCTCTCCAGGTCAAACACCAACATCTTCAGCTTGATGCACTCCTCTCTCAGATCCTGTTCAGTGACACACGCAGCAGTGAGAACACGTCATGATGATGATGATACAGCTGGTTCAAATCCAAACACATGATCAGAAGTGTAGCTTTATGTTACCTTTTGATTCAGCAGAGCTTGGACCACATGGTTGGCCACCTGTTAACACAAGAGAACACCACATTTTACACAGGAACGACTTAGCTGAGCAGAATTTATCACCATAATCTTGGCTTCTGAATTATATTCTGCAACATGAACCCACCTCATCCAAGCATCTCTCGTACGCCTCTCTCTGACTCTCATTCGCCAACATCAGAGCAGAGTTTTCTGCCTGTGAGGAAAACAAAAATAAAACACATACAACACTTATTTATTAGTCATGCTATTTCTTGTGTCATGCACATGTAACTGTCCAAATCACATGGACTTATAACACACCAAAAATACAGCTGCATGGGTGAAACATTTGTCAGACATGAACACAGTGTCAACATCAAGCAACAAAAAAAGCTTCCTCTCCCAAAACAGCAAATGTTGTCATTTTCATCCACTCACCAGAGAGGAAGAACATTTTACTAAAAACAGTTCAATATTTGGGAAATGCACTTATTCGCTTTCTCACAAAGAGCAGTTGCCAGGCGACCAGTAGAGACTCGTGAGAGTTACTGGTCCCAGTCAAGAAATGGTTTCCTCAAGTAAAATAGCAAAGTGTTGTTTTTACACTTCTGTTTTTGTACAGTTTAAACAACTTGTGAGTCTGTGAGCTTTAGAGGTGGATTAATGCTAAGCTAACTGTCTGCAGGAAGTAGGGACTCCCTTAAACCCTGGGGCCGGTTACACAAAACACCTTAAGTTAAGATTTTCCTTAAAGTCCTAGTTAATGTGTCCTCATAATGAAACTGGTTACACAAAACACCTTAAGTTTAGATTTTCCTTCAAGTCCTAGTTAATGTGTCCTCATAATAAAAGTGGTTACACAAAACACCTTAAGTTAAGATTTTCCTTCAAGTCCTAGTTAATGTTTCCTCATAATAAAAGTGGTTACACAAAACACCTTAAGTTAAGATTTTCCTTCAAGTCCTAGTTAATGTTTCCTCATAATAAAAGTGGTTACACAAAACACCTCAAGTTAAGATTTTCCTTAAAGTCCTAGTTAATGTTTCCTCATAATAAAAGTGGTTGCACAAAACATCTTTAAGTCTAGTCCTTAAGGTTTCCTTAAAATACTCTTTGTGCTTGGTCTTATACTTAGGGGATCCCTATACCGTTGCACAAAAGACCTTAGCAACCAAAGCAAAGGAAAAAAAAACAACAACAAAAAAAAAAACAACTTAATGTACCTCTGACGCTATCTCAACTGCAACATGACCAAGTTTATGGTGATAAACGAAAAAAAATGAACACACCTCGAGAGGAGAGATGGATATGCTTTTGATTTCACACTTTAGATGTGACTGAATTAATTTTCTTCTTCTCCTCTGCCATTTTTTCACTATCTAACGATAAGCCAACTGTGTGAGACGATAACAGGCGTCACAAGTATGAGTCCAAGCAAACAAACAATTTCCATGGAAACTTGTACCGCTGTAAAATCTCTTTCAACACACTAAATGAGTCTTCCTCAATAACGGAAACATTTAAAAGGGATTGTATGCAACTGTGTAAGTCCCTCAGCTAAGGAGAAATACAGCCTTAAGTGTCATTGTGCAGCCGGTCCCTGGTATTTCACCCAGATGGACACTGCAGGATGTAGCAGTGCACGCTTTGGCGAGCTCCGTGACCATCTCAGCCCGGGCTCTGAATGCATGTTCACACTTTTGAGAATTAAACAAACTACACAGAATAATACACACACACAATATGAGATCGGTGTATTTACTGTGGAGAGATACTGCATATATATCAAAATACAGAGACCCCCATTTTGACCATTAAGTTGTAGATATTTTCCAGTATACTGTTACAATGGTCAGTCTGAGAATCTATCAGCAGTCAGGTAAAAGTCTTTTGACAATCTTCAGGTCAGTCTGTGAGCCTGTTCAGACCTGGTATTAACCTACGTTTTGGATTCTGTGTCTCACAAGACTCACACCTCTACGTTTCAATTTCCTCCTAATCAGTGTAATTAAAATCCAACTTGTGATGCAGAGCGCGCTGTGTTTTACTCACCTCCAGCTCCCTCAGTCGGTCCATGAGCTCGCTGCTGTTGTCCTCCAGGAAAGACTCCACGTCCCCCTCCTCTCCTTCCTCGTCCGAACCGAAGTCTTCATCACACATTCTCTGTTCTGTCTCATCAGACATTGTTCTCATCTGTGAACACACAAGGTGACACTGCATCAATGCCACAATCTCCACAGCACTAAAACGTTTAATTCCTGGAAGTAACACCCAGCAGTAAAACATGTACCGCTCTGCAGGGTGACCATCAGCATGAGAACGTCCTCTGTCTTATTTCTTTTTGCTGCTACAAACCTTCTGTACACAATTAATTATTCATAATTAAAATCACACATCAGATCTGGGTCAAACAGTAAATACTAACAGATTTGTACATATTTAAATGTCTGTAGGATACGTCACAGGTGAGCAGTCACAAGCTGTTACCCTGCTCCTCTGCAACTGTCTGATATGCAGCACATTAAACACAGTTTCTTTCTCAATATCATAATATGAATGTGTTGCTTCTGTTACTGGTTACATTCATTTAATCACCACAGGCTGCGACTCAGTTTAGCCGCCCCTGGTCTCAGTTACCTTACATTAAAGTAACAGCAACGAGCTCCAAGCAGTGAGGTATCAAAGACTTTAAATCTGTGAAACAGAGCACTGGTATCAGACTGGTACTCTGTATCTGGAGATAGAGCAAAGTTGGATCGGTGCATCCGTGCCTGCTCTGGAGAGGGCGCAGGACACAATGAAATCGGGGGTTTTCGTTGACCCAATCCCCAAAAGCCTACTCTATGTACAACACATTATGATGACTGTAGCGTCACTCTTTTCTGTTCACCAAAACTATCACAACAAAATGGACTCATACAAAAGTAAACCCTCTCAATCATCACTTGTGATCCACCTGAAGTGTGTGGCAGTGTATTTATCCGCAGAGGCTCTGCCCTGTGCTTGTATTTTCTTATTTTCCACTATATGTTGCTGTGCTCTGGACTTTCCTGGGCACATCGAGCAGGTGAGGTCAGGACTTTATAAAAAGGTAGCGACCAGGTGCCAGACCTTAGGCAGCACTCATCCAAGAGGAAGCTACAAAATCTGCAGACACAGCGCTGAAAAACGCAAACACAGCGAGGCGAAACAGCAAGCAGACAAAGCTCGGTCCAAAACTAGAGAATCAGGGGGTTGGTGTTCACTTTTATTTACTGTGGTGAGTTTACAAAGAGTAAGCAACAATTCCTGCATAGTGCACCTTTAACGTCTGACACCTCAGTCCTCAGAGGATGTTAAATCAAATGAGAAGATTTATGTGAACAAAGTTACAGATTGAAAAAAATCAATGCAGTGTTGTCTCATCTCTGCAGAAGCAGACTTGCCAGACTGTTCCCTGAGGTTGACCCCACCTGTCAGAGGTGTCACGCTGCCCGCGCTACCCTATACCACATGTTTCTCTCCTGTCGTTCAATTTGCGCCATGCCCCATCTCCAGCTTCCTCCCACAGTCCAAAGACATGCAGGTTAACTGGTGACTCTAAATCTCTTCTACTATATCACCATAAATATCTTTAAACTGCTTTATCTAATCATGACTGACATAGAAACAGATTATTGTGATTTCCATAACAGTGACACAACAAAAAAACAGAAATGCTAAGTCACTTTTCTCTCCGGCCCTGAGCGGAGTCTTCCTCTGCCGACAAGCTCCACTAATCACTTAGTGCAGCCTTTATGCAGCCTGAGAGGGCAGAAGACATCCACTAAGCACTCAGTGCTGCTTGTGAAGCTAATTGCTGTGAGCTGACATTTATAATGAATGTTTCAACATTTTGATCAGCTCAGGGCTTCTCTCATCGAGACGTTGGCAGGTGGACAGTACGAGGACTCTGTTCAGCTGCTCAGAGAGTTTAAATAAATAAATAAAGGTCAATAAAACTGTAAAAGTGGAGGGACAAAAACAGGATTTTAAAAGTGTGTGAAGTATCCTCCATGTCTGCGGCTGGAGTGACACAAGCATCATCACGTCTGAGGTCATGTAGCTCATCAGTGCTGGAATACAACTAAGTGCCTTTACTCAACTACCGACCTTGACTTTGCAATTAAGTATTTCCATTTTATGCTACTTTATACCTCTACTAGGGCTGTAAATCACTGGTTTCATTAAAAAACAACATCATCATTTGGAGGTGAGATATCTGATGAGTCCTGGCAATCTGCAATTACGATGATTCACTCGTCCTCTGTTTGTATTCGCCATGGCCTAATACAGTTTCAAATCTTTCACCGTCTACACTTATGTGGAAATAGACTCGCCAAACTGTATCCAAATGTAGACCCAACATGTGTGAGATGCCATCAGGCACCTGCCACGCTTTTCCACATGTTTTGGTCATGCCCAGCACTGGCATTATTCTGGACCTCCATGTTTAAAACATTCTCTCATATGTGTGGAAACGTTTTTACCCCGGACTCCATTACTGGCATTTTTGGAACTGCCCCAGAAAGAGTAACGTTTCCAAATTCTCAGTCAGAGGCTACAGCCTTCTCTTCCCTCCTAGCTCGACGCCTCATCCTTCTCAGGTGGAAGGCGACTACACCTCCATCTCACACACATTGGGTTAAGAGTGTTATGTCCCACCTTAAGCTGGAGAAGTTTAAGTTTACCATACGTGGCTCCACTCAGAAATTCTTTAAGATGTGGCAACCATTCCTGGATTACTTTGAGAAAGAATTCCCCTCTAGCAATTTAGGATAGCTCCTGACCCCTCACCCCTACCTGAGACCTTTTAAGTTATTCTATATTTTATGGGACAAATTTTTTATTTATTTATTTTTGATCTTTATTAATTTTAATTTTATTTTTATTATAATTATTATTATTTTTATTTATATATTTATTTTAATTAATTAATTTTCTCCTTTTACTGTGTGTGTGTGTGTGTGTGTGTGTGTGTGTGTGTGTTAATATGTAATACTGTAACAATAATACTGAAGGTCATGTCATTATTGTCTGTATTGTGTTTATTGTGGTCTTTTGTTATGGAAACTCCAAATAAAAACAGTAAAAATAAAAAACAACATCATATCGATTCTTTGTGGTTCTCACAGCACCGCCATGCCACAATCATATGATGATGCTGTAGAGTATGATGCATTGATTAAACTTCCCAACAGGATATAAAGGAGTTAAAATTAGCACAACCTTTAACATCTACAGCCGTAAAATGCAACATGCACATTGATGCAGCGGTAATATTAATCCAAAAACATCAGCTAGAATAGTTAAACACCAACAGGGAAGATTTTACTGCACAATGAGCACGATACATACATTTTGCTGATAATACTGACATACTTTCACTTGAGTAAGATTTTGAATGCAGAACTTTTACTTGTAGTGGAGTATTTTCACAGTTTGGTATTAGTAAAGGATCTGAATTCTTCCTTCACCACTGCTGATTAATTCTTTAGTCAGAAAAAATGTTAATTACTCAAAGCCCAATGTGACATCTTTAACAGAGATGCACGATATTGAATTTTTTGCCAATATCCAATATGCCCATATGTAACAACTCATTTGACCGAGAACTGATAACCAATATCGATATATCCACTTTTTTTCCCACCTAATTTTAGTGATCAAGTCTCTTCTGTAGTGGAATTAACATCATATTATGCGTGCACACTCTTATGAAATACCATACTTTTCAGTGTACGTAGTATTTATTCATTGTGCAAAAAAAGAAAGAGCATGTTGGCTGAATCTGATAGTTCATTTTAAAGCCAGTATCGCCATGAACTATAACATGCCGATATTATCGTGCATCCCTAACATCGAAATGTCTTGTTTTGTTAGAGTTACAGTCTAATACATAAAGATATAGTTTACATGATTTTCATGCTGCTCATAAGGTATAGTTTGTAGCATAGTCATTTCTACCCCTCAATGTTTGATCTACATTCTGTATTTTCTGTATATTACTGTTGTTTTTCCTATGTTACTCTGCACTTTACTGCTGTTTGCAGCTCTGGTTGGATGTAATCAATTTCTAACTTTAATACAATACCTTAAAGGCGCCGTATGTAAGAATGTGGCCAAAACGGTTACTGCACTCAAGTTCAAAATACTGCCGCGAGTCGTGTCCGCCCCCCCTCTCCTACAGATTCGAGGTTGCTGGACAGTGGCACGCTGGAGACTGATTTGTTTGCCCACGGGCGGCTGCCGTGGCAGGGCCGTGTCGCCGTGTCCGTGATCTTCGGTTTTCCAGCGGACCGTTCGAGCAAGTCCGGCTTCTCTGCTGCTAACGCTGCTGCCGGGATACAGCAGAGGAGGAGCCGGCTGCTAATGCTATGTACTGGGACACTGCTAATGCTGCTTGCCGTGCTGCTGTAGCTCAGTCGTAACTGTAACTGATGCTGAGACTCTACTGACTGCGTGCCTGGTAGACGGCGGTGGGTGGCGCAACAGGCCAAAACACAAATTCAAAACATAAACGTGATTTGCGGACCGTAAAAATGTTTTTTAAATGTGAATATTCTGGCTGTACTATTGTTGTCGGTGAGATCAGTATGTTATATGAACATTATTCCTTAGTCTCTGTGACATATTAGGAGGATTTTACAACTATTTGCTTTAGATTTCTTACATATAGCTCCTTTAAAAGATCAATATTTGATACCGTTTTTGATACTACAGGGAAAAACTGACATTGAAGGGACTGAATTTAATTTTTTTTACTAAAAACTAAATACAATAAAACTATGATATGACAACAACAGCTATTGTTTTCTTGGTTAGTAGCAGAGAAAAGCAGAATGACTTAAAGAGCAGCCAATATGAGTTTAACGCTAACTGCGGAAAATGAATATTAAAACCGTTTCAAATATTAATAATCAATATGTATCAATGAATCGATATATTTGACTCGTTAGATGCAGAATACTTTTACAGAGAAACGCAGAAGAATCCTGACATTTTAGAGGAAACAGCAAATAATTACATCATCACGCCTGATACGACTGTAGACACACCAGAATTTCATGTGTTTATTTGTGGATGTAACCTTGTGGTGCGAATGCATTTTCTTTTCTTTTTACTGTTTCAATTTCTTCCTGTGGACAGGTGTCGCAAATTAGCGTTTAGCTGAAAACACTAAACACAGCACATCTGGTTCTTGTGCATAAATATACAAATCTAAAGCTACTGTGACGTCCATATCAACTAAACTAAACATAAATGAATTAAACGATAAATCAGAGTTGTCGATGATTAATTTTGTGTCAACTGACTATTTGGGCCCCGTCATCCTGCTGCAGTAAACCCCATCCACCTGGTTTCTCCAACAGACCAAATCCACAGCAGTTACTGAGCCAAAGCTCTGCCTCACATCAGACACTGCTCTCATCTCCAACACTGACGTTAACATCATTACACTCTGTTTATATTCTGTTTATCTGACAGCAGCAACATTCACTTCAACACTGCCTCACAGTTTAGACAGTCCACATAGACAGGGCTCAGAAACATAACACAGTACCTTCTGTGTATTAAAGATGACTGAGTGAACACATTAATTCATCCATCCTGCATTGTTTCAGATACACTGACTGAGTAGAAAGATAACTGTCCATATTCATCTGCAGCTCGACCTGCTGAAGCCACGCTGAGCTGCACAGGCTGCCCGAGTCTGTGAGCACGCTACACTGCAGGACATATGGCCGAGGACCAGTCTAGTAGGCATAGCTCCAGGTGTGTGTGTGTGTGTTTGTATGTGTGTGTGTGTGTGTGTGTGTGTGTCGTCTGAGGGGAAGTAGGTGTGTGGATGTGGACCCAGATCTAACGGTCACATCTTAGCGAGTCATTAGAGCGGATGAGACGAGCCTGATTCTGTGGCTGGAGGCCAAGTAGGAACTGGCACAGTTTACCGGTGACACACACACAAACAAACCACAGTGTAAATGTAAATATATCGTATAGTTTACAGAGACATTCAAATATTTAGACGCCTGAGTCTACAACAAACCAAAATGTGTCTTCAGCACTTGTAAACTGAAGTACGTAAAGCTGGCATTGAGTCCACGGCCGCTGCAGTAAAGACACTGCCTTTCTACACTGTGGGGCGCCCACTCTACCCACTGAGCTACTGGGCGCCACAGACATTTCCTTTTTATATGTTATATTTTCTAATTGTCACTGAGCCCCATGAACAGCCAACAATGAAATGATTTTCCAAACAAGTATAATCTCTGTATTAAAGCCTGAAATATCTTCATCCTCTGCGCCACAGAGCTCCATTATTGTCCACACACTATAAAAAAAACACATCAATAAGCCGTACTGTTCCACTGGGTGACATGTTCCTTCGTTACCATGAACACACACACTGCAGTTTATTTTGACTCAATCACACACACACACCGTCTTACTGCCGCAGATACTCAGAACACCACATGTGGATTAATCCTCCGCTGAAAATAGACCCCTGCAAAGGCACCTTAAACCTCCTGTTTAAGTAACGTGTGCAAAAAAACGATGAGGCCTTTTTTACTTGTTTTTAAACCTGCTTTTTTTTTCAGGTTTGGCCATAAACAGTTGTCTAATTATTCAACAGACACAAAGCTACATTAGCATTAACTTGGAGTTGTGTCTGTGGTGACCTGAGAAATATATAAGTCCAAAATTCACTCTGCTTTTAGCTCCATTTTTGGTCTCCACCAGCGCCCAAAGGGAATATCTGTCTCGTTAAGTGCTAAAAGCTGCACCGTATTCATCAGCTGGTCTCTAACTGTGTCTGTCTGCTGTTGAGCAGGCAGAGTACATTGGGTTAATCAGAGCTTTTTCGAGGGTGAACATAAACTTCACCACAAGTTGTCATTTAATCCGTTGTTAGTATATAAATACTGATGATAGCTGCTTTAGTCTTCAGCAGGTATGAATAGTCTCAGAGCTGAGAGACACAGACAGACTAACATAATGGTGATTTTGGTCTTTTTAAATGGGATGTGTTGATAACAATATAAAATACAGATTAATGTCAGCCTTATTCTTTAAGTTTAACATATTTTATAGTCCTCAGTGTTGAAGCAGAGCTGCTATGACCATCAGAAAATAAACTGGCAATTATTCATAAAGTCATTTTTCAAGCAAGCGTGTCAAATCTTTCAGTTTTTTAAATGTAAAAAATCTTTTAATCCATGCAGGGATCATCAATAAGGATGGGGCAAGTAAATGCCACACTGGGCTAGTGTATCTAGCGACCAACTTGCATAATTGGGAGCGTGGTAAAAAAAAAGACTTAAACATATAATTATTTCCTGAGATGATAATAGAAATAGCTGAGGAGTGAGCCATCTCACTTCCTTCTAATCTTTGATGAGAGATGCACATGCACAGTACCAATCAGGCGTTCACCAGAAAATGGCGGCAGGTACAGAAAAAGTTTGAGCTCAAGCCACAGAATTTAAAAATACCTACATACCAGATCTTAAGATGGCGCCTGTTCGTTCCTATGGAGTTGCTCACCTGGCACTTGAGCCAAGAAAGTCTTCCAGCTTCTGGGTTTACTTCTCGTGCTGGCCCCATCTGCAACTTCCTGCTTGGCTCATAGACTTTACATTGTGATGTCGTCACGGATTTTAAATCATGTTTCTGAGTGTCAGTAAAGATTTACAAATATAAAACCACCATGGCTCAAAAAACTTCAGACTAGAAAGATTCATAATTGACCTTGCTTGCAGTTCGAGGTGTCAACATTTTTATAGACATCTCTTTTAAAATGGTGGCTTGTGGGAAAATTGCTCTTTGGTTGCATGGGATTTCTTCGCTGCAGTTCTTTCAAGCACAAGCTAGCATTTCAGTTATCCTGAAAATCCAGACTCAAATCTAGAAAGATTTTGAGTCTGGCCCTCACTGATACCCCCTTCCTACCCAAGGAGCAGCACTTCAAATGCCGCTACACGCAATTGGATAGCACGATAGCCAATCAGAGCAAAAAACAAGGTGACGTATTCATTGCACTAAGCCCCATTTGTTTGCCGACCAGTGGGGCTAACTGATATATTATGCTTTTGCCGTATCCCGTCAGCAAAACAGCAAAAAATTCCTTTCTGGAAACAAAGGCTTCTAGGGCAGTCCTCTGTTCCTCTCTCAAGGAAAAAGACAGGCGTAGTTGGCTTAGCGTTTCTTCCAAAGCTAAACTGAATGGACGCGGTCCTTTAGCAGCTGCCATCTTGGCTGTTTACTTTTCGACTCCTACAGCGCAGCGCTGTCCTCATTGTGTTACACCCGCCCAGAGCCCACGTCTGTTACATAGACTGATCTGATTGGTCCAACAGGCGATTCAGCGGGCTCTGCTCATCGGGGCCAGATCTCCGTGCAGTGCAAATTAGAACTTGCTAGGGGCGGGGCATCTGGATTTCCAGGTTAAGCATTTCAGTTATCCTGGAAACAGTTTAGAAGTGTTCTGAAGGATTTGGGTGATATCCCAACTATGTATTGCCCAGCTGCGGTGCCAGAAAAAAAGGCGATAAGGCGTCTTGCTTGCATGGCAGCTAAGAGGGCTGCCAACGACCCCTCCTCTGGGGCCTTGCCGATGTTTGTGTGAAACATGAACACTGAGGGAAGACACATATTCGCAAAATGGACTTAACTTTAGTCTTCATGGTTATTAAGTAACCGCTAAAAAATAATACAATATGTATTGGGGCAACGTTGGACAACTCAATTTCTAAAGCACTTGCAGAGCCAGGTAAGTGAAAAAATTATAAACGTTGAGCCCTGCCATGCCATGTTACTATAGAAAACTGAATATATTTCGGCTGTAAATTGTTGGTCTGATTTAACAAGAAATCTGACGACATCACATTTAAACATTTTTGTTTTTGTGACATTTATAGACCAAAAAATAAACCAATGATGGAGAAAATAGCCAGCAGAATAATCTATAATTCAAATAATCCTTTCGTTGAAGCCCCGAGGCATCAAGCTGGCTTTGGTAGAGAAACTCAGGCTATGGTGTTGGCACTGGTATCAAACACACAGAGTATAAAGCTCACTACTGGGAAATGTTCAATAGATTCATAAGAACTGGAGACCTGCTGGGCCGCGTGTAACTGGAGCTGTTTGCAAAGCGTTTACAGGAAGATTATTGAACGTCACTGTGCATTGTGAACCCTGAGTGACAAACCTAAGCAGCACCGTCCAGAGTGTAGAGCGCTTATTGAGCCACGATTGACTGAACACAGCCAAATCTGAACGTATAATGGAGGGCTGATCAATGCGGCCCATCTAAGAACGGAAGCAGATATTAGCCATCCGTTTGACCTTGGATACTGAGCAGTTATAAATACCAGCTTTTCTCTTCACTAATGCACATTAAAGCTCGGGGCAGCAGGGCCGAGATACATGCACACACATCTCTCTCTGTGCCGAACATTCACATGGAAATTACAGCGTGGAGAAAAAGACAAACAAAAGTGCAGCTAAATATAAACATGAAAATGTGGTTCTGCTGCTGTGGTTTCTTTTTGATGTGCAGAGTTAACGTCATGAGCCTCGCTGAGAATGCCACCAGAAAGAAGCATCTCTTCAAACAAGCTGTGTCCCATTTATGCAGAATCCAACAGGCCTGAAACAAGTGCTGCGTCTAAAACCTTTTGATTCCCCGATCAACTGATGAAAGAGCATGAAGGGGTTCAGTCATTATTAATCACACAATCACTCCAGTGCTCAGATCTTTGCTCTGGCTTCCTGTGTGGCAAAGGATTGATTTTTAAATACTACAGTTGGTTTGTAAAGCACTGGAACATTTAGGGGCTGCAAGTAACGATTATTTAATTATCAATTTATCTGCCAACTATTTTACTTGATTAATCGTTTAGTCTGTGAAACATCAGAAAACAGTGAAAAGTGTCCGTCCTTGTTTTCTTAGTCGTTAATTTAAGATGAAAGAAGAAGAAAGAAAAAGGCGCAAATTCTCATACTGGAGAGGCTGCAACCAGAGAATGACTCGAGTTTAAAGGGACAGTCCACCCCAAAATTAAAAAATACATATTTTTCCTCTTACCTGTAGTGCTGTTTATCAATCTAGATTGTTTTAGTGTGAGTTGCCGAGTGTTGGAGTTGTCTACCTTCTCTCTAATATAATGAAACTCGATGTCACTCAGCTTGTGGTGCTAACAGTGCCAAAACATACATTTGAAAAACTCAACAGCAATGTCTCTTTCCACAAATCATGACCTGGTTACTCAAGATAATCCACAGACCTTGTTGTGAGCTGTTTTATTTAGAAACTATTTTCTTTCTACCAAACTACACCCGCCAACTGAATCACTGCACATAGCTGGGCACACGGCTTATTTATGCACAAAGCATCAACAGGGAGGCCGAGGGAGGGAAGGAGGGAGAGACTCGGCCCACGTTATATATGTCTTGTATATTTAACTTCTGTGTTGTCACCACATTTTTTAAACAGATCTATCGCCTGCATCGCGGCGCTGTTTCTATGTAACACATAGACTACAACTACCAAGAAGAATGGCGACACGCTACAATCCACCTCACACACAAACTAGCAGCGCAGCGCTGGATTGCACATGTGCTGCGGAAATTTCATCTCACAGACTGCTTTAGTGTAGCACGTGCAACATCCAGACCGAAGTCACACTGTAGACTAATGAACAGACAGATTAAACAGAGGAGCAGCTCTGTGTCTCTCTGAGAGTTGATGGGAAACTTATGAGTGAGTGAGGGGGCGGAGCTGTGCAGAGAGTGTGAGAGAGGAGAGATGAACACTAGTATGCGTCATGTGGCGAAACTTGACCTGATATCGATATAAACAGTGTTGTCTAAATCTGAATCTTGCGATATAAATCGTACATAGTCATTCTATCTCCCAGCCCTAAGCTTTAATGTTAGCTAGGTGACTAAAAGTAATCTGAGACACAGTCCCTGACTCTATAGCGGGTTATAGCATATGAAACATGCGCAATGTAACTGGAGCTGCCATGTTGGAGGGTTACAGCAGACTGTGTTAGCAATAAAGACAAGGCGTACGCTCAGGTGGTCTTTGGGTGCGCTCAGCCTGACAGAACATTTTAGTTCCAATGGACAGAAGTCGATATACAAAAGAGCGTTTTCAGATAAAAAACTCTTTGTTTATGGTGTTTTGTTGAAGATCTTTATGGTAATGGCAGATTTGTAATTCTCACCCATATCCTTATTTTCATGAAAAATATATTCACACCCAAGTTTGACTGCAGACACATCCTAAAGTTCTACACTAGTGTGACAGCTATTGAGCCTTTCGGCAAGTGCAGACCAGACTTTACTATGCTTGTGTTGTACCCCAATTAGGGATGCACCGAATATTCGGTAACCGAATATATTCGGCTGAATATTGCAAAAAAAACACACATTCAGTATTCAGTGGAATAAGTTAAAAGCAAAGCTGAATAATAGTGGCGTGTTTTGATAACGCAATCAAAGGGCGTGCCATGACGGGCGGAATAAAATGTCGGCAGTGTGGCGATCCTTCTGTCACTGCACTCGCATTTGCGACTAAAAATAGTTTTGAGCGAGCAAAATAGGCTTAAATCATTCAGCACGCTGTGCGAGCAGCCTACAGATTTCAACCAGCAGCAGAAACAAATGGCAAATCCCACCAATTGTGGGTTGAACGGGGGTCACAGACAAAGACAGTAATGTATTCCTGTCAAATATGGCGGCCATTGGCTTACCGGCGACAGAGAAGTCGGCTCCAATAATATCCTCTTCTTGGTGTCATGACTGCCCAGAAGTACCTGAACAGCCGAGCCAGCCGAACACAGGTATGTGACGTGTCAGAGGAGAAACGAGCTGTTCACGGCCCACAAACCTCACCGCACTTTAGGGACTGTTCTTTACTTGTCAGGGGAGGAGGGTGGCTGGTTGATTCTTATTTCATCTATTTATTTTATTTTGATCCCCCTGTGTTAATCACTTATTGATGCTGTTTTTGAAGTATGAATAAGTCAATAAGTAATTTATTCCATTGAAATATCATTGACGTATTATAGAAAAGTGATTTATCTTTTTATAAATGACAAAAGGCTCATCTGCCTCATTTTCGCTGTGGTATCGTGATACTACTCAGAACCATGATATTTTCATTGGTATCGCACAGTGGGATCCAAGTTTGGTACCGTGACAACACTAATCTGGAGGGGGTTCATCTACAAAAACTAATGAAAAACTAAACAATGATATTCGTTATTCGGTACTCGGTATTCGGCCAAGCGTTTAATAATATTCAGTTTCGGCTTTGGCCACAAATTTTCATTTCGGTGCATCCCTAACCCCAATGACATGACACTGTGTCCCAGCCACCATTTAATAGCCTTGAATGTTAACTAGCTTAGTGGTGAGCTAGCAGTAGATGCACACTTCCTTCTGCGCAGTGATACGGTGTGCGTATGTAGTTAGAAAGAATATAGTTACTACATGAAACTGCTCACAACAAGGTCTGTGGATTATCTTGAGTAACCAGGTCATGATTTCTGAAAAGAGACAATTTTTTGGGCGCTTTGAGCACCACAAGCTGAGTGCCATCTAGTTCCATTATACTGGAGAGAAGGCAGAGATCGCTATAGCTGATATCTATAAGATGTGTATTTTTGATTTGTAGGTGAACTGACCCTTTAAAAAATGACTTTCAGTTTTTCTGCAGCACAAATCTGAAACTGAATTGAATCTGAAACCAAGAAACTTGGGGCCTCCTTTAACTCTCAGTTCTATTAAATCAAAGTTTAAGACTTCTGCTTTTATTAAATAAAATTTGGGAATTTTTAGTCACACCTTTCACTTCACTGTCATCTTTTTTTCTTTTGCTTTATCTGTTTTATTTTATTTGAGCTTTTTTTCAAGTCTTAATTTACTCTTTTAAATCCTATTTATTTATTTTCATATAATCTTGTGTTTCTTTTATATCTTATCTTAATGGCTTTTGTGTCTTATGTACAGAACTTTAAAATTCCCTTTTGTTGAGAGTTACTACATTACTAAACTTGCTTTACGTTAGTGCCCCTAAAAGCAAGGCAGCTTTATTTATAATAAAATATAATAAAGCATACAGAAAAGAGTAAATTGAAAAAAAGATATAAAAGGTCAAATTAATCACTAAATGATTTACATTTAAAAAAAAAAAAATCACCATTAAAAATAGCAAAAGTGCAGACAAGACGTGCAAAGATAAAACAATTATTTAAAATGATTTAAAATTGAGTTTAAAAATAAGGTTGCAGTCATTACAGGGTGAAGTAGGCCGTGTAAAAAAGGAACGTTTTCAGCTTTGACTTAAAAGTGGTCAGAGTCGGAGCTGTCTAACACCATCTGGGAGGTTATTCCAGGTTTGTGCTGCATGATAACAAAATGCTGCTTCACTCGGAGATAAAAAAAAAAAATGGTTTCAAATTTCTAATATGTCTCTATAACAATAAATACTAAGTGTGCAACAATTTAAGGTACAGTTTGTAATAAAAACCTTCTTATGTATTATTTATTGAATATTTAACACTGAAAACTGAGCTAATCTGCTTCATCAGGTCTGTGTGGGTGCAGTTTGATCTACGGCTGCTACTAACAATTCTTCAAACGACGTCTACAAACTGTCATAAACAGTGAAAAATGCATCTTTTAATTTCCCAGAGTGCAAATGACATCTTCAGTTTGTTTTCCCAGCCAACCATCCAGAACCCAGAGACACTCAGATTACTCTCATTTATCACAAAGAAAAACATTTAAATCATGACGTGAGAGAAACTGAGAAAAGATAATGTTCGACATTTTTGCGAGTTGCAGATCAAATTTATGTCTTTTTATATAGTCTTGTGTTTCATTTATATCTTTTCTTAATGCCTTTTCTTATCTGTGTCTTACAGCACTTAAGTTGCTTTACGAATACACTCGCCTCGTCTTTACGTCTGACTTTAAATCCTCTGAAGAGGCAGAGGGAGGCAGAGCTGCCGGCTGCTTTGTAAACTGCAGTATTGTCATCATGGTGGTGGATTGGGAGCCTGTGACTGAGCACACAGAGGCTCATTGACGGGGCAGAGGAGAGGGTCAATGTGTCCCAGTGGGGCTGCAGTGCCAGGGAGCTCCTTCCACAGAGCTCTGCTGGCAGACTTACAGCCGCTGGCGCTGTCAGAGAGAAGCCACGAGGGGAATGCAAAGAGAGTTAATGCTGCTGCTTTGCACACTGCACTGAGCTGCTGAGTGGAGGAGGAGGTGCTAGAAAAACTAAAATTATAAAAAAACTAAAATTATAAAAATAATTACAAGGGGAAAGCAGTAAATCATCGCATTTGAGAAGCTTAAGTCATGTGATGTTTTGGCATTTCTGCATGAAAATTATCTTAAAGGTCCAGTGTGTAGGATTCAGGGGGATATATGTGCAGAGACTGAATATAATGTGTTTTCTGTCATGTATAATCACGTGAAAATAAGACTTGTGTTTTTGCTTCCTTAGAATGAGCTGTTTATATCTACATAGGGAGCGGGTTCACCACCATGTTTCTACAGTAGCCCAGAGCAGACAAACCAAACACCGGCTCTAGAAAGGGACATTTGCATTTTCGTTTTGTCCTCAATAGTTAGAAGCCCGTCTGCAATGAATGATTCTTTTTTTCTTTTTTATAAACACGAAACTGCATTATTCAGTGTTTTTACCAGTTTATATCACCTGGCCCGTTTGTTCTGGAGAAGAAGAGACCTCTGCTCATTCATTCAGCTCCCAGTAAAAACCTCCTGAATGTATTTAGAGACAAAAGGAGAGCACACATTAGCAGGTGGTGGGCAGGCTGCCAGTCACCGACATGCCAAAAAGTGTCGCAGATACACTGATTTGTAACATGAAACTGTTTTAGAGGAAGAGACCTCTGTGGATGATTCAGCATCCTGAACAATGCACACTGAAGGAATTCTAACCGGGAGACGTTTCAGATGGCTGCAATCTGCAATCCTCACCGCTAGTACCACTTAATCCCCCTAAACGTTACCCACTGTACCTTTTAGGGGTGGGGAAAAAACGATTTTTAGATGCATCGAGATCCTGTCTTCAACGATGCAAGCATCGATGTGGAAAACTCATAATCGATTTTAATTTTATATTTGTTTTTCAAATTCCTCGACCATTCACGCTACCGACGTAATTCCAACGGATTCTGAAAGCTGAGAAGCTGAGCTTTCCAGTATATACGGTACATTACGTCATTGCCTGTGAAGGAGGGGAGGGAAGTGAGCACAGCAGGAGGAGAGTGACAGCTGACGAGGAGAGTGCAAGTTGGAGTGATTTAGCAGTGTCTTAGCGGAGTTCTGTGAGTTTTAGTGGAGTTTGGGTGGCGTTTTCTTTGTAAATAATATTTGGTGTTGTAAATAGTAGTATTTGTGGTTTTTTGAGAGCTTTTGAGTTTTTTTATGTTGCGTTTTCGTCGTGTTTTCGCCATAGTTCATAGTTTTGCCATCGTTTGTCTTTTTTGCAATAGTTCATGTTTTGAACTGAATGTCGAGGAGGTCGACGAGGGACTGGAGAGTCCCGTTGAGATTTGTGGATGAGGAGGATGGACCGGAGGAGACTGGTGGAGTGTAGTCATCTCAACCACAGTAAGTAATACAGTTTGTATGCATTGGATATGTATTCCCAGCTTTATTACAATAATGTTTTTCAATAGGTAGTGTAAATTTTCTTATTGGCTCTTTTTATAATCGAGAATCGTTTTTTAATTGAAATCGCTGCCCTCAGAATCAGAATTGAATCAAATCGTGAGGTGCCTAGAGATTCCCACCCCTAGCACCTTTAAGTAACTTTTAAAGTAAATCTGCCTGAAATTCACTGGTGTCAGCTTGTCAAATATGAAACTCTGGACAAACCAAACACTGACTCTAGATAGGGACATTCATATTCTTGTGTTGGCCGTTATTAGAAGCCCCTCTGCCATGAACAGTGTGGGAAAACACTGATTTTTTTAAATGTGAAACTGCTTTATTCAGTGTTTACAAGTTTTAATCACCTGGTCTGTTTTTTTGGAGAGGGAGAGACCTCTGTGGATAATTCAGCTCCTGGTGAAAACCTCCTAAACTATGATCACAGAAGGAATTCTAACCAGGAGAAGTTTCAGCTGGTTGCAATCCGCAATTCTCACTGCTAGATGCCGCTAACTCCCCCTAACTGTTCCCTTCAATGGTTACTGAAAGTGTTTCAGCTCCTTCCTCTGTAACAAAGCATCTTATTTTATAAGCTCTCATCATGTAAAGTGACTAGATTGTGACTAGATAGAGAGTAAAATTACAATATTTCCCTATGAAATGTAGTGACGTAGAAAGTGGCACTTAATATTTGTATTTAAGGACAGCACTTGTGTGTACTCAGTAACATTACACCACTGCCAGCAGAGTCATTATTTAATGTCTCCACTACAGACTGATGCATCATTCAGAGGACATTTGTCGTCATGAGGAAATGATCATATAAAGGATCAAATGTCCTCATGTCTGTTTGAAGATTAGTTTACTTCTGTGAAACTACGATCTGTGAAAACTGTTGTATAATAAAATATGTCTTCTGAGGCTCTGAAGGGAGCTTTAAGATGCCTGACAAAAATAACCCTGATGATGTCATGGTGATGTCAGGGCGATGTCATCATGGGGGTTTCTCAACTCGGCCTCAAGTTTTAGGATTGTTACCGGAAAGTCTGTGTAACAAACTGGAGGTGTGGAGCTCGAGAGAAGCGGGCATTAAGGATGCAGGAAGGGTTTCATGAAAGACACTATCCAGTTGCATTATGGGAAACGTAGGATCCAGCGTTTTTGCCTCCATACTAGAGACTAAATGCCACAATATCTCAGCCTCTGCTGCACTGAATTTTACAAAGTGTGGTCTTTAAATCTCCCTTGTGAATCCACAAGCTTTATGAAAGTGTCACTTTAAAACAGACAGTGTGGACAATACTGCACCTTTAAGACAGAAAAATCCAAAATGAGGTGAAATTTAAAAAACTACAGGCAGACACACAAAAGATCAGGATGAGAAACTAATATAGCAACAAATAGAATGACGTCATGGGTAGAGCTTCAACGGTTAGTCGATTCAATGATCAGTCAACAGACAGAAAATTAATCTGCAACTATTTTAATAATAATTTTAGTTATTTTTCAAGCAAAAATCTGCTGATTCCAGCTTATGAAATGTGACATATTAAAGTTTTTCTTTGTGATATGAGATAGTGCACTCAGTATGTTTGAGTTTTGGACTGCTGGAGTCATTATCTTGGAACATGGGAGCATTTTTCAGTATTTTCTGGCAGTTTCTCGACCAAAGAATTGATCAAATAATTGAGAAAATAATCATCAGTTCAGTAAATAATGAAAACAATCATTAGTTGGAGCCCTGTTCATAAGATACCATCACAGGGGGAGTGCAAGTGTAACACCCGCTGACAAACATCAATCATGTTTAATCTACAGAACATGTTCAAGTATGGAGCCATAAAAGTGTTTGTTTTCTCCGACTATAAAAATGAAGAAATATATCAGAGCATACAAGAGAAGCTGTGATAGATGATATAAAAGGAAGGAGACAAAAAGGAGTAAACAGATAAGACTGGAGGTCAAAGCCAGCACAAAGCTTTTTGTTTTGTTCTTGAAAATCCATCCTTCTCAAAAAACACAGCCACTAAACACGACGTTGCCAAGTGTAAACAAAGAGCAGCGAGGCTGAGCGCTCGCAGCTTAAAGGTCCAATCACTGAACAACACAGAGAGGATCATGTGTTCGCCTCCGAGCCAACAGAGCATGTGCTGCTTTTGTTCTCGAATGGATACCTGTGCACGAGGGCCGAGAGCTGCAGGGACACTGGTGAGCATTCATCAGCAAACAAATAAAGAGCAACTTGACACCAGAGGAAAACTAACGTGTCATCTGCTGTAAATAAACATCCATGGTGTCCTTTAAACAAATTACCCAGCAGCCACTTCTGCAAAGGTCAGTTTAACTGTTTATGGTGTTTTATCTCCGAGACAGAACGTTTTTATTTTTAGAAAAGGAAATGGTAAAGAGTCGATTAATCACAGTTAAACTTCAGAGGACTGACCAGCTACTGCTTTGATAACTGATTAATGATTTAAGGTATTATCAAAATAAAGTTCCAGCTTCTTAGTCGTGACAATTTGCTGCTTTTCAAGCTTTTTAGAGCAGAAACAGTTTGTCGATTATTCTATTAAGTGATCGACAGAAAATTAATCTCAACTTTTGATAATCAATGAAGACAATTAAAGCATTTTTAAATTAATACATTCTCTGGTTCCAGCTTCTGAAATGTAAGAATTCTCTGCTTTTCTCTATTATATATAATTTTCAAATTGAATATTTTTGGGTTTGGGCTCTTTGTGAGCTTGGGCACTCTGAGAAACTTCAACTATTCTGACGATCAATAAAACAACGGGCAGATTGAATGAATGAAAAAAATATTTGTTAACCCGAAAACAATTGTCACCTTTCTTTGAGAAATTGTGATGAGCTTTTTTCCATCTTTTTTCTGACATTTCACAGTCCACACAAAAAACCTATGAATCTGCAGATTAACAGAAAATCATAATCACTTGACGACAAAACGACGACTCTCACCTGTGGTTTCAGCTCTCGTTATGATCCTTGAAGAGGAGTCAGTCTCCTGTCAGGCACCTCTGTCTCCCAACAACAAAACCAAGGAGCTGAGGGAGAGAAACACAAGGTCACATTTTAATTTCAATCAACTAAAATCAGCCTTCTTTCCGCACAGAAGGCGAAAAACCTCCTGACATCTCAGCCTATCCTATTTGTGCCCTGAATTATGAGACAGAAACAACAGGATGTGTCTGTGTGTAATGAGATCTCGAGAAGTTTGATGGCGGGAGTTTTGGGGTCGCCCACCGGGTGGGTTTGAAACCAGTGTCACCTCCGTTATGAGCTGCAGCTTTCCTCCAATCTGCGAGTGAACAGGAAACCGAGAGGGGAGGAAGACGCTGCATCGCCCTCGGGAGATACCAGCGCTCGGCAGACGCCAGCCATACCAAGACCACAAGCCCCCACTCCTCTATCACGCTCCCCTCCTCTCGTCTTCCCTTTCATCTCTGAGTCATTGTAAAGTGTAATGAAAGAAAGATGGATGAATAATTCAGCAGACACAGCGATTAAGAACTCCCCTTTTATGTCTTTCTGATAACGCAGGACTTTACACACTGAGTGCCACACAATGATTTTTTTTTTAGTTTCCAGTTTAATGTGGGATTCCCCTTTAACACAGTCCACTGTTAATTATCTCTACTTTCTGTAACGGTTTTATTTTAGGGATGCATCGAAATCTGGGCTGATACCAATGTTTAAAAATGATAATTTGGCCGCAGCTGATAGATATTTTCTGTTGTTGTTGTTGTTGTTATTTATTAACCCTTTTTTGCCAGGGAAGCAAAGAAATCATTCACCCCTTCGTTACCCTTGAATGAGCACAAATTCAGTCATACACATTTATGAACTATATATAAATATATGTCATAATTCCCTCTCTAATATCTATTTTATATTCCTGTGAAGTTTCTCCTTCAAACAACTGTATTTATTTAAGTTTCTTGCCAAAATCTTATTTTACAAGATCACATTTAAACACATCATGAGAGTTTACATTCGTCCAATACTTTTTTACTGAATAGAGCTTGAATGCATCATAATGTAACTCCATGCAACCTCTGTGAGAAGTTTGTTGTGGCCACCGGCTGCATTCACAGTGTCACATTATTAGGTAAACAATAAGGTGTGTTTCCTGATGCTTCGATAGTAAGTTAACTGCGTCCTTTTGTCACGATGGAGGCCCAGGAAAAGATCTGTGTTCATCCCAAACATGTTTTCCATTGTCCCCAGGACGACGGGACAGCGTTAGTCTCGAGCTCTGCTTTTTAGTCTGCACAAAATTGATGTGACACAACAGACAAACTTGACACAACAGACAAGCATCCGCGAATGCCACCTTATTTGCGATAGCCGGTGGTAGTCAACAAGGCAAATATCGACCGGTACTGATATCTAGACGATAAATTTGTGCATCCCTATTCCATTTAAAGCCTAAAAGGGACGCTATGTCTGCTGCAGCGTCTCTTCACCCAGCATTTTGTCATATCACTTCAGATATATCTAGACGCCATCCCAAGGAAGATCTCTGCTCGTCTGAAACATGCTTTCTATTGTCCCTGGCATGATGGGATGGCGTTAGCCTCGAGCTCTGCTTTCTAGCCTGCGCAAAGTTGATGCGACAAAACAAACATCAATAGGCAGGTGTTAGTGAACAAGGCGAATATCTGCTGATGCCGATGTGCTGCCGATAAATTTGTGCATCCTTATTTTATTTAGAACCTAAATGGAGCACTCCGTCTGCTGCAGCGTCTCTTCAGCAGGCGTTTTGTCTGATCACTTCAGATATGTTTAGACGCCAAGCCGCAGCATTAACTCTTCATTTCTAAAAGGGTAACACGGCCTGATCCTTTTAGATCTCGTCAAACTGAATGGGATTAGAGGTGTTGAGCATCTGCCCTCTCAATCTGGGTTTTAATAGAGCAGGAGCAGATCATGTGGTCTCGCAGTGTCCTCCTCGGTGCACCTGGTTCTGGGCACAGGAGCCGACCGTGATCTGTGATCTGTGTCATGAGAGCGAGATCACAAAGACGGCAGAGCTCAGAGATAAAAAAGCGCGTGAGACCTCACCGGCTGCTCATCTCCAGTATTTATTTACCGAGGACGGAGTTTGATATTTGCGACTGGACGCTGAGAAGACGATGAAGTATTGAATCAAATTTTCAAAGCGGTTTGGTTGAGATGCTGCAGAGGAGGATGTGGCAGATGAGATTCATGGAATGAGGGCAGCAGGAAAAAAAAACAATTTCAAAGGCGACTCAGCCGAAGCAGAGAGAAGAAATGCACAAAAGCTTCTTAAATCATGTCAGTCGCACTCTTGGGGATTTGGCATAGGCAAGGCCGTCTCAGGATATGTCAAACACCACCCTTTCCATCTGCCAATCAGAGCGAAGGCGCAGATTGAAGTTCTTGCTGTGTAGGCAAAGTGTGTAGGCGGGAGATGTAAACAATGTGACAAAAACCTAAATCCTCACATGGTGGAATTAAACAAGATTGGGGAAGACTAAAAATGTAGGCCAAAGTCGGGCTGTTTTTTCATGTGCAGACACACCATTACCACGCGATTGTCTGCATCATTAATACAGATGCAGATAAATATCAAAGAGGAGGAGGAGGGAATGTGGGTGAGACAGAATCAGGCTGGGGGAGCTCCCTCTGCGCTGCTTCCTGTCTGATGTTTGGCTATAAGGAACCGAGACGAATCGTGCACAAGCAATATTTGGGATGAGGAGCGGAGGCGGTGGGGGAGGGAGGATGGAGGAGGGGAAGGGAGCTCCCTTTCCCAAAAGGCCTGAAAGGTTGGATGTGCGCCATGTATGTCTGAGAGCAATCAAACTCAACGCAGGGAACCTTCTTAAAATCTGTGCCAGGCGACCTCCACACCCAGAGAGGAAACACATCCTAGGCTCCTCCATCTCAGTTTCATCACACAACATTTAGGCTGCGCTATCCACCACCAACACCACTACCGTACACATTTGGCAGATTTATGACACATTGTTTGCTGCAACCAAAACAATCCGACATGATTCTGTGCTGGTTTGGCCAAAATTAAAAAGACACTGTGTGGTGACAGAGCTCCTAAAATGTGAGCTAACCAACGGATGTTAAGGTTGAACACATAAAGAGTCCATTCATTTCAAGTCGACAACATTAAACCTCAAAAAACATGTGCTTCCTCTCTGTCACATCACTTAAATCTCATACAAGTAAAAATATCTGCTTTGTTTTGACACTTAAACGCCGTCACAACATGAAGACACGGCGAAAAAAAACCCAAAACACCTTGTCAGCTGTAAAAATCAAATCAGTACTCATATATTTACACCCACCCCCCCCTCTGTCAAATACACATTTTGGGTCACCTCACCTTCCTCCTGCTGCCTTCTCAGTCATCCAGTCAGCACATCCACAGATCTCCTCACAGCAGAATCAAACGTAAAGGCACCAGAGGGAAAAAAAAGAGACAGAGCGACAGAAAGGCCACAACCTTACATTTCTGTTTTCCGGCTGCCGAGGAGATTATTTTCCTCCTCGTTCAAAGTGCCGTCACCCTGCAAGCGTGGACGAGGAAGCCGGTTTCCTCTCTAACGCTACAGCTACAGCAAAGGCCTGTCCTTGGGCATGTGCATTGTGTGTGTGCCTGTGCTGTCTGCAGAGGCTGCCATGTCTCCCATTGTTCCAGGGCGAGTGAGGCAGGCTTCCTACCCCAATAGACCCTGCCTACTACAACAGCTGTGGACCAGCCCCCACCTCACTGCCGCTCTCCTTCTCCCCTCCTCCTCCTCCTCCTACAACTCCTGCCTCTCTCTGCTGCTGCTGCTGCTGCTGCTGCTGCTAAACATTAACCCTGCAGCTGCCGGCTCAGGCCTATAAAGAGGTGGAGAGGGGGGTTGTGTTTCAAAAAGGAGACCCTACCATGTAGCGGACAAAGGAACTTAACAGAGAGAGGATATCCGACAGCCGGGCTGAACTGACAGGACTTCTGCAAAGAGCCATTCAGTGTGCCCTAGAAAGAAAACAGGCTCTGAGCTAAGAGGATTGTCTTTCTCAATCACAGTGGTGATGAGTGTTTGACTGCACTGAGGAAGAGGAAACTCACAGGAGATACAGGGCTGCAGCT
Source organism: Epinephelus fuscoguttatus (assembly GCF_011397635.1). Classification (NCBI taxonomy): domain Eukaryota; kingdom Metazoa; phylum Chordata; class Actinopteri; order Perciformes; family Serranidae; genus Epinephelus; species Epinephelus fuscoguttatus. The sequence goes on along the minus strand of NC_064758.1, from coordinate 40,605,718 downwards.
AACGATTATATCTGTTATTGAACGATTGGTGGATTAAATGATAGAAAACAGTGACGGCTGACAGTGAATATTTCCTAAAACTAAAGATATTGAATTATCATATGTGACAAATAGAGCTACATCAATATATCAGCCAATACTACCTAACTGCAGACATATTGGTATTAGTGTATATTGGCTTGTTTGTAAACAATAACACCATGTCATAGTTTAGCCACCAGAGGGCGCTGCCGCTGAGTTGGATTTTTTTGCACTGTAAAAATTCACAATCAATAAAAACAAATCTAAGAGTGTGTGTCCACACACGGTGGCAGGGTCTTTCTTATTTGACGATGCTGTAGAGTGTGCCAGTAAACCCGGAACTCCGTTAGCGCTTTTAGCACTTCCGGTTCTCTCGTCTAAAAGTCAATACGTTTTTTGAATGGGATTTTAATAAAATGCCTCAAATAAGGTTTGTGGTTAACAAAAGCTTATGTGAGTTTCAGGTTTTGTTCTACGACATAAAACACGTCAGTAAATACCCTACTTGTGAATTTTGAAGCTTTTACGTGTCATAAAAAAGGCGGTTGCTAACAAGTTGCTCAATACGACTACAAACCCTGTCGGGGACATTAAACGTCATCACCCCCGAACAGGCGAGAGTGCTGGCAGTCCGCCATTACAGCTTCTTATTTAGCTTAAACAGTCCGATTTCCCCATTATACAATGTTTTTAAAATAAAGCGGCTGAAATCGGTTGAAAGCTTAGTGGCGGTGACGTCAAGAATCATGCGATGTGGCAACCATTTTGAGAACCATTTGATGGTTTAAGTCATTTTGTAAGCCAAAATTCGAATTATTTCCTGCTCTGTTATAGCTGGCACCTTTCTCTATTTTCTGACATTTTCTAGACATAAAAAATATTGATTAGACTGAAAATAATCTTCAGTCGCAGCCCAGGATTAATCAGCTGATTATTTTGTATGTTGATTTATTTATTGTTTTGCCTATAAATGTCAGGAAATAGTAAATAAAACCTCTTGTTAAAGCTTGTTTTGTTCAACTGACAGTCCAAAACAACAGATACTCTAATTACTATGACATAAAATAAAACATTTAAATTAATGAGCTAGTTTTTGGTATTTTTTGCCTAAAAAAATATTATAAAAATGGTTGTTGATTATCGACTAAACTTTTCAGCTTCAGAAAACTGCCCAACTTGACTCGCTCAGATTGCTTGTTTTGTCCAAAACTGAAAGATATTAAGTTCACAAGCATTTAAAACAAAGAAAAACATTAAATCTTCAAATCTGAGAAGCTGAAACAAGAAATATTTAACATTTTTATTTTAAAAAAATGACTGAAACAATCAATTATTTAACTAAACAGCTCCAGATTCATCTCGTCAATCAACCAATCGATTAACCGACGATCTCTAACTCTCTCACACTCTGTGATTTTTCTGAATCAATATCACAGCAGCAGCATGTTTCAACTGAACTTTGCTTTCTAAAGGAGTGTCTCAGTGTGGGTTCATGTGCAGGTTCTCACCCTGTCTGACTCATCCGCTCTCCTTGTTAATGAAGCCTCAGACATACCAGACACACTAAACCGAGTCTGATGACAAAATGACTGGGCGCCAAGGCAACAACAACAGGAGGAGGACAACACGGGATTCATGACTTGAGTGTGGGAGGATAATACAATAAAGTCATCATGGAAGGCAAAACATCCCGACGACTGCCTCTGCAAACTATTCTTTAAAAACAGCAGATCCATACGTGCTCATTTCAAAGTTGAGCTTTCTGAATTTGACCCTAATTGAGTCGACAAGAGACCTGACCTGAATCGACTTTGCCCCCACAACAGACTTCCTATAGTCAAAATCCAGCGCCTCGGGGTGCTCGCATGAATGTCAGTTGTTTCAAGCTATTGTCATTTAGATTTGACCAAAACAGTCTAGCCAGTTTGGCGAGTCCACACGTGCCCCAGATTCACGGCAGAACTTCTATGTCTGAAATGCAGTGATGGAATAAATTAAGCACATTTACATGAGTGCTGTATTTAAATATACATTTAATGTATTCATGCTATATGTGAATCTTTCCTTTTAATGCAACCTTATTCTACTTTACTACATTTTAGTGGCAAATATTTTACTTTTTACTCCACTACAATTGTCTGACAGTTACTTTTCAGATGACATTTTTCACCCCTTCCTGTCCAGTGAAAACCATGTATCATGTGCTTCTTCATGTGTTGAGGAAATTCTCCTCCTCTCCTGAAATAAACTCTTTAAAAACCCTCTTGGATCAGCCGGAAAATGAATCGTCACAATGCTGATAACGGCTGTTTTTCCAACACCATGAAAAGTTGACTTTCTAGAGATATGAGATTAGCACAACCTCACACATCTACAGTAGTAAAATGTAACTCATCACACACTGGTGCTTGGTTAGTGGCCTGTCAGCGTCAGACACTGACGCACAGAGGCACCCTTTAGTTCCAAACACACCTAACTGACGTCAGAGAACTAGCGACAATAAAAGCCCCCCGCTGCGCCACCTCACGGCACTTGTGTCTCGGCCAAGAAGTTACACATGAACACACTGCAAAGACTTCAACCGATGGCCAAACAGCGTGTACGTTCTGTGCCTGCAGACGGTGGTCGTCAGCTACATGGCTAAAGAAAAATAATCTTATGTTACATAATAAGTTTCTTTTGGTCTCACTCCCTCGACTTTAGCTGTTTGTTTACTGTCCTCACTTCCCTTTCTCTTCTCGTGCGCTGAGCTGAACTCCCAATCAGAGTGAATTTATTCACCAACAGGCTCCACATCTGCCGATTCAACCTGCTGAATTAGTAGAAAAAAAGCTGACTAGTGCCAACAAGGGCCAACAGTGCAGAACATGCTGCAGAGACAAAGGCTGTGGACGCTCTCCGACGACCAAACGTTGACCAACGGCTGTCCCTTGGCTTGGTGTGTCTTTAGCAGCCGTATGAAATGCCCCAGGCTGCAGCATTTGTTGACGCTCTGGATAACAACTGTAGTATAAAGAGTGAGAAAGTCCAAACAGGGCGGGAGGGCAGGAGGCCGGGGAGAAGACTGGGTCAAACAAACTCCAGACTTTCACCAGGAGACTGCTGTTTGTTTCCCTCTGAAACTAAGAGTCAGTTGAGCTATTTTGATGCTAGTGCTTTACGGTGAATAAGGACTGGTGTGACAGTGGGAATGTGAGGTGCTGTCCTGTTCCTGCTGTGGATCAGTCAGTACCTTCACATGCAGAGTTAAGTTGAGCTACAGTTACAGCTCAACTAGGCCATTTAACTGGACTACTGTCCTTGTCCCAGTATACAAACACAGGAGGGGAATTTATTGATGGAAGTATGTCTGACTCCTCTACGATAGGTGGAGATATGCCCTCTTTCAACTTGTTAGTATTGGACCGTTTTCTGGTTGACCTATTATGTCACAGAGCAAACAATCCACAAACAAGTCAGCTACGGTTAGCTAGCGTCCTTTTAAATCCAGTTGTCCAGCTGTTCTTTTTGAGCAGGTCGCCTTTCCGTGTTTTCCTCCCATCCATGTATTTTAAAATTTTTGACTCTTTCAGCTGACACAGCATGACCTGTGTCCTCGTCTCCTCGTCTGTCAAAAAAATGCACGGCTCTGGATGTAGATTTCACCATTTTGTTAGCGGCTTCGTCTTCTGTCATGCATTTTTTATTGTTTGTTGTCTTTTTATCTTGTATTTTTATCTTGGTTTTTATATTTTCTGTACAGTGACCTTGGGTGTCCTGAAAGGCGCTTTCAAATAAAATGTATTATTATTATTATTTAATGCTATTCAACTTCCAGGTCCAAGCATGGGTGGAGCATGTGCAGAGCGCCACAGCAAATTTGGGTCCCACTGACTGTATACATGCAGGAGGAATTCGACTCCATATCGCACTATCTAGGCGTGTTAGTCCGACTTTGAGAAATTTGATTTGGTACGATTTCAGTCAGACTGACATGTTTACATGTATTTTAAAAGTCAGGTTTTAGTCGGACTGACACAATAAATCGTTTTTCTCTGACGTCATGTAAACGTACTAACAACTTTATGCCGTTCAGAGGCGTCTGCAGAGTGGCGCTGCACGTGTTCAGGAGGAACAACCATGCAGCCATCTTGTTGAGGAACCAACAATGTAAGAAGACACAAAAAGGACTAAATTACAGAGCAGAAGTTGCAGAAGCATTTCACTGGAGATGTACATTGTGATAAATAAATGATCGAGTAATTGATGGTGATGAATGTCATGTGATGTTATAATACGTAAGTAAAAAGTGCACTTACTTTAAGCCAAACCATGATGGGTTTTTTTTTTTCAAAACCTAACTTTGTGCTTATGTTCACTAAACTTAAAGAAGTACATCTAAACACAAAGTCTTTTTTTCCTGGTAAACAATAAATGAACCTGCACTTGTTTGGTGCCTAATCTAGTCTTCCAACCACCCAAAGCACTTTAACACTACATGTTACATTCATACACACATTCACACAGTGGTGGCTGAGGTTATTATACATGGTGCCACCTGCAACTCAGCTTAGACACACTCACACACCGATAGCACAGCCATCAGGGTCAATTTGGTGTTCAGTATGTTGCCCAAGGATACTTTGACATGTGGACTGCAGGAGCCGAGGATCGAACCTCCAAACTTCCTATTAGTGGAGAACCCGCTCAACATCCTGAACCACAGCCGTCCCATACCTATGTTCTAAGTTTATTTTTAAAGGACTTTATACATTTAACACCAATAAACTGTACATTTCCTATGAAAACGGAAGTTCACTTTGAAAAGAGACAAAGTGTGTAATGAGCGTACATCAACATGCCGTCTCTGAGTGTCCAAACTGAGGCAGGAGGGTTACCTTGTGCTTCATACTTTGACGTTAAGGGCCACTGACCAAGCGTCTGTAAAATCAACATATATAAACAGTAAAACAATGGGTTAAAGCATAATGAGTACGTTTACTTTTCAAACTTTTTAGCTAATAAAACCAACATAATTTTACTTAAGGTTCTGAATGTTGGACGTTTAGTTGTAGTGACGTGTTTTCACACTGTGGCATCAGTACTTTTACTTCAGTAAAGGATCTGAATACTTCTGAAATGAGAGAAGGGGAGCTCTGCTTTCAAACAAAAAGACACAGATAAATACAACATGGAAAATCAGGGGAAAGCCCCCAAGACAAAATACCGCACAGGTCATCAAGACTGGACCACATCAAAGAACAAACACACGACAGACTCTGAGCTTCACATCAAAAATCACCCAGATCAAAGAGCCTGTGTCCGGTGAGGATTTATCCTCTTATTACTGAACACATATGGTCCGCCCTGCCCAGCCTGTCCTCATCACCAGGCCTCTAATCTGTGTCCACCTAGTGGCTGGGAAAAAGAGAACCTGCATGTGAACATCACTGCTTCAATTAACACTAAAAGATATGTGGTTTTTAACAGTCAGGTGCCCAATTGGAAAATTAGCTCCACCAACTGTTTATCTTGATGACCCAACTAATATTCACATAACAGTCTTGGGTTTAAAATGTGCATTAATTTACTTTTTCTTTTGCTGATTTTCTTGATATTTGCATAACATTTGCACTGAATTTGAATGGACACTTGGCTACTGTCCAGGGAAACACAAAGAGGGCCTTTGATACTTAACTTTTTCACTAAATCGGTCTTTTCTGTTGCTCTTCTTGATGTTTCTTCCATTTATTTCCCCATTAAAGGATTTCTATGTCCCTGATCTGAATAGAGGCTCTATAGTTACAGACCTTTTAGCTCCTTGAGGCTAATTTGTGATATTGGGCTAAATTGACTTGACTTTTTAGTCTTGTCAAGTTTTGACCTTTAAGGAGAAATGTAATATATTTTGCACAGAGCCAGGACTGAAGATTTTATCCTCCATCTCTTCCACTGAAAAAATGTTAGGAAAGGATCTTTTAACAGCCGGTTATCATCACTGACAGGTCGACATACAAATGAAGCGCACATTTTAAAAGTTTCCAGAAAATCTGCAAAGGAAAATGCAACCGAATCATCAGAATAAATGTTGGCACTGTATGTTAAACATAATGTGGTAGTTTCTTTACATTTCAAGGCAGTGTGATCAACTTGTGGTCATGTTTAGGCACAAAAAACACTTAAGTATGGTGAGGGAAAGGTCACGTTTTGGCTTAAAAATCCAATTTTTGTGAAACTATCCTGGCACGAAATGTGGCAATGTCTTGATACAAAACAACCACTTTTATGGCACTATCCTGATGGGAAATGCAGCAATGTTTCCGTAAAAAGCAACAGTTTTTTGCAACACTATCCTGGCAGGACACACGGCTATGTTTTGGTAAAAAACAACCACTTTTCATGGCACTGTCCCGGCAGGAAACAGCAATGTCTCAGTTAAAAACACAAAAATGTGGTGACTAAAAAGCCGCTGGAAACGCAGAGGTGACTTGCTAAAAAACAACCTGTTTTGTTGTTTGTTGTTCTCGAACAGCTTGGCAGACATTTTGCCTCAGCGTCATACCATCCACCACCCCCTCCAATCCCTGATGACATAGTCAGCTTGCAATTACATCACTTTGGAAACACTGATACGTATAAAATATACAACTCGGCTGGGAAATTGCTAATCAGTGTGAAATAATTAGCTCCTCTACTGATGAAAATTTGGAGTTGGGTTAATCAAGATAAACAGTTGGTGGCAGTAATTCTTCAGTGATATGTCAATAAACTAATGAGGAAGATGGTGTAATAAAAAACCATCTTCGAAGGTGGAAAACCTGATGGAAATACGGCACGTAATAATCAGAGGAATGTTTCAGTTTCCTGAAACATTTTTTGCTTCTTCAGTGGAAGCCTGAGTGACGTCAGGGTCACACGTCCATTTCCACTGCAATTTCACACATTTTACTTTCAACTACACACCAACTTTTCCACCTCAAAAGCAAATTGAAAATGAGCAGAAAAATCTGGAAACAGGAAAAAGGAAAAACTGTTTCTATGTTAGTTTATGCTGTTCAGTATTGATTTAAGATCCTTTTATCACCACATGTATGACTCAGTCTTACTGTCACAGGCGCAGCAGAGGAGCAGTTAACCACTCACATCCGCTGAACGAAGGCCTGTCAGGAGGTCGTCATACCTCCGATGTGTCAGACATTAACGCACACAGACATCTGTATTGCATGAATGGGACACTGAGGGACAAGCTTCTCTTCTAAGAGGGTCAAAGGCTGAGCAGGCTGACATGACCTGAATGAGAGCCGGTCACATGGTCCCCTGGAGCCAACACAAGGGAATGAGGATAACTCTCAACATAAAAGGCCTATTGTCATCCCCCTCCGCCGTCCACTTTCCCCTCAAGTGAGGATCTTCACAAACTCAAAAACGTCAGCGCTAATGTGGACATAAAGGAGTCAGGAGGCAATAAAACATGCGTCCTAATGGAGGGAAACTTGCCTGGAAACTAAGTGAGGAGACGAACTCCTACAGGCCGACTGGACCGGCACATGTGACTGATTTGAAATTCAAACAACATGTAAAAGAGGATGTCACGCCTCTTTTCAAACACATGCAGATCCTCCTGCCCTGATTACATAAAGATGACAACAGGAAATCCTTCAAACCCGGAAAACAAAGATTATTATGCAAACCTAAAAAAGATCGGAGCTGGAAAGACTAGTTGATCAACCTGACAGAAAATTAACTGCCAGTGATTAATCTGCTGCCAAAAAGTCTCTGGTTTCAGCTTCTCAGCTTCAAAGGAGGAGGCTTTAGGTTTTTACGGATAGGATAATGAACTGAATAAATTTGTGTTTTGGACATTTTGGTCGGTCGGACAACAGGTTATTTTTAGTCATACTGGGCTCGGGGAAACTATGATAAGCAGTTTTTACAGATGAAACTTTGAGTCTATTAATTGATTAGTTAATCACCAAAAATAATAAGCGACCATTTTGCTAATTGAATAATCATTTTCTATTTTTCTGGCAAAAAAACCAAACATATACTACCAGGTTAAGACTTCCCAATTCAAGCGTTTCTTATGTGGTAAACAGTAAATTTAAAATCTTTGTGTTTTAGACTGTTAGTTGGAAAACGCAAACAATTTAAAGACTTTTAAGCACAATATGTTATTTCTAGGGATAAACAATAATATCTGCATGTCATCAGTATCAGCAGCTTTATCTGCAGCTTTTCTTTAAGGTGTCTTTTATTTTGATGCATAATTTAGAATTGAATTGTATATAAATGTAAAGATGTTCTGCTCTGTGCACATGCTTGTTATGTATATATAAACATTTTTTTTACGTGAATGCATCTTGTGTTTTGGGACACTTTCAGATATTTTATAGACAAAACTATTGGAGAAAACAACTGGAGATTCACTGATAACAAAAGTAATCATTAGTTGCAGGCAGCCGTAGTAAAAGACACAGAAAGCAACGATCCGTTAGCAGATGGTCCACAGTTACACGTCTGTGGTCAGATGGCGGCTGAAGAGAGGGAACTGTCAGGGAAGTTCTGAATCGGGGTTGTAAATCAGACTGGAGGGGCACAAACCTCCATTGAGGGGCCGACAGTTTAATGGGCACTGATGGCCACGGCTCCATGTGAGGATGGAGCGCTAATCCACCAACAAGAAATGTGACACTCAGGCCTTGGCGTGGAGATGTGCAGGATTTAAAGCCGGGGCTATAAACACCACGCGGTGTAGCTCGAGGCCTCCTGTGTTAATTTGCATGAAGCTCCAGCTCAGTCGGACCTCATTAGGAAGTCAGGAGTTGAAGCCAGTGAGCCATCATCAGGGGCTTTGTGAGCTATGTTGGCTATCTGTGCAAAGCCAGGAGAAATTACCTTCACAGGCAGAGCTGATCGACTGAGAGGAAATGAATTGGCAGCCATTTTGATAAAATTAATAAATAATGAAATTAAGTCATTTTTTTAAGTAAAAATGCAGAAATTTCTCGCTGGTTGCAGATATAGGCTTTATAAAAGAAGTGGATGTAACCACTGTGGCATCACCCCTTGGTTTGTTGACCACCATGCTGAAACCTTGAGTTTGGGACTTTGGCTGTTGCCATCTTTTTTATCTTTAAAGGTTATTTTTTGGCTTTTGGCCTAACACCAAGCTAAGCACCCCAGATATCTCCCTCCCCAGTGACGCTTTCCAGTTCCTCCTGGGGGACCCCAAGGCCAGATGAGATATGTAATCACTCCAGTGTGTTCTGGGTCTGCCCCGGGGCCTCCTACCAGTGGGACATGCCTGGACCACCTCTAACAGGAGGCGCCCAGGAGGATCCTGATCAGATGCTCGAACCACCTCAACTGACCACTTTCAGCACGAAGGAGCAGCGGCTCCACTCCAAGCTCCTTCTGGATGTCTAAGCTCCTCACCCTATCACTAAGGCTGAGTCCAGAGACCTCACGGAGGAAACTCATTTCGTCCGCTTGTATCCAAGACCTCATTCTTTCAGTCACTACCCAGAGCTCATGACCATAGGTGAGGGTTGGGACGTAGATGGACCAGTAAATCAAAAGCTTCACCTTCCGACTCAGCTCCTTCTTCACCACGACGGTCCAGCTCAGCGCCTGCATCGCTGCAGATGCCGCACCAAACTGCCGATCCATCTCACACTCTATTCTACCCTCGCTCGTGAACAAGACCCTGAGATACTTGAACTCCCTCACTTGAGGCAGTAACACTCTCCCAACCCACAGGAAGCAAGCCACCATTTTCCAGCAGAGAACCGTGGCCTCGGATTTGGAGATGGAGGTGGTGGAGGAACTTTGTCCAGGGAAATTGTTGTACAGCAGTTGACAGCACAAAGTAGGAGAGAGTGCAAATATAAACTACCAATAAGGTGCAAATCCAAAACATAAGCAATGCAAAAAATATACACCATTTAAGTGGCATGTAGCTATGCAACTGTACTTCAAATCTTAAGTAAACATAAGAGATTTGATTGAGATTAATTTTTTTTTAAATGGAATTTTTCTAGGTGGCTAAAGTACATTTTGTTGCTGACCCCATCCACAGCTGCAGATTGCTTAGCCAGCCTGCTTCTCCAAACTGGGAGTGTCAAGACTGACATCTACTGTAGGTAATATACTGACTATAGCTGAGTACTTCATACAACCCCACTTCAAAAAATCCAAACTATCCCTTTAATTCATAAAATAATCACCATATTCAATAATGAAAATAGTCATTACTTACAGCCTCATTTCTCACAACTCCAGAGCCAAATTTCTTTCATCAGTCTCGCTCCAGAGCTTCAGCGACCTTCACAAGTCCCTCACATGTGTCAAGATTCAAACTATGCTCTCCAGTTCATTTCTACAATCATAAAAGCAAAGTAATGAAAACCATTCGTCGTGGCCTCAATTAAAGGCAGGTTTCATACCACCGTAAATACTCCAGAGAGAGGTGGCGTCCACTGCAAACCAGACCACGAGCTGCGTAACCAGACTGACATTCTGTCCAGCTGCACACGACTACATTTCCATGTGTGTCAGCAAACGCCTCTAATACCTGACTCCTCAGTGAGTCACTTTTGCACCAAACTACTGAACCCTGACATGGCTGGAAAATATGTGGAGGTTGAACAAGACACGCTGGTGAGGCCAAGTTAATCCAGGTCATCATGTCCACAGGGTCCGTACAGCTGCTTATGAGCACGCTGTAAAACAAAAACGTACCAGAAAGCCAGATTAGTTTAAGTATTTTTGGTCTTAACTCAGGTTTTCAGGTACCATGAAGCTGGCTCACTTTAATCACCATGGCAACCGGGGTAGATCACCATGGTAACCTATGCCACATTGATCAAAACATCTCAAAACAGCCCGACCACTGACCAATCAGCTCACTGACAAAATGGAGTCACTGTTCAGATGAAGATAAATAAAGTTACAGAGCCGCAGCAGTGGAAACACACAGCAGCTGAGGGCTGCACCATGGCTCTCTTTTAACCTGGCTAGATCGCCATGGTAACATACACTGCAGGGTTTACCTGGTCAGGAATTTGTCCTGAATTTGCAACCCGGTCTCATTCTGATGTCGGCGAATACTGCCGCTTGGTCATTGATTTCAGACACTGATGACAAACGGGCATCCTTTCGCGGAGGTATGATTTGCTGTCAGGCAGCGTCAGATTGAAACGCACTGGAGAAAAGTGTAATTTCTGAGTCTAGAAATTCCCTTTAGGGTGTGTGGTGGGGGGGAGGGGCGGTGGATGGGTCCAACAAACACCGGACTTTCACCCAGGAAACTGGTGTTTGCTTCTCATATAAATGTAGAGCCAAACCATGATGCTTTTTTCAAAACCTAACCATGTGCTTTTGTTGCCTAAACCTACAATTTCTCTCAAAGGAAAGTTCACTTATTTAATACGGGCAATAATGCATAGAAATGGACTCATTTCAGCTGAGAGCAGCGTGACAAAATAAGACAGGTGAGGTTCAAACCACAAATACATTTCCATATGTATTCTCAATCCTGATTTTGGTTTAGTTATCTGTTTTAATATTTTTAACATCTATTTTTTCTTAATTAATTGAATGAATGATAAATTAATTCATCTATTCATTCTTCTAATTTCTCCTTACACAGGTGTTGTATAATTGTACCTTTTTGTCTCTCGCTGTTTGTATCTGCTACTGAATTGTAAAACAATTTGTGCTGCAATCTGTGCATGAAAGCTGCTATATTAATGAAGTTTATTCATTCATTTATTTATTACTTCAATTTAATCTAAATTAATTTTTAAATTAATAATAACATGTATTATTATATTAAAAATGTAATGTCCCCAAAGGGGCACTTTATGGTACAGCACAGTAAGCAATACACAAAATGCAAAAACAATTCAAACACAGAACAGCAAGACAACAACAAATAAATAAGACAAAACAAAACAACACTCGCAAACAAATTGAGCTGCTGGTCGCCACAGTGCAGCCTCCACAGCTGATAACCAGCTTTGTGACACCAGATATCTAGAATCACAAACGCCTGAAGCCAGGTGAGCTTAATAAAGCTAAACTTTATGATTCAGTGAACAATGACACCCAATAAAAGAAGGCACAGGAGGAGCGTGAGAGGTTTGGCGATGGGCAGTGTCTCCACATCTGGCCACCAGCCGCAGCAGCTCAAACTCGACCAGGAGTTGGGCACACTCATCATCCACATCCTTTTCCCAAGGTCTGGCCAAGAGGAAGACCTATTTATGGTACAGAATCAAAGATAATATGGAGGGTTATATATGGAGATCCTTATTTAAGCCTCCGAAACAATCTGCTCTCCATCACGCCGACAAACACGACCTCCCTGGGAAGAGTGCTGATGTTTTTCAAGGCATATAGATTCGAGCTTTGAAACAGGAAGCACATGAGAATTTGAAAACAGTGAAGCACTAAAGCACCTTGTGGGAAGGGGTTTAGGGATTGATGGGGTGGGGGAGGGGGAGGGGGAGGGGGAGCATAAAGCTCCTCAGTAACAACTTTATTTTAAGACAAATGAAAATAAACTGCAGGGGTGCACAAAGACACACTGTTAGGATGGAAAACCTCCCTCTGTCGCTTTTATTCTTTATCTACACAGTCTTAATACGAGTTACCATGGGTTGTAAATCTAAACTGAATAAAATTATGGCCGTTTAATCCTTTTTTGGCCAAACAGGACGCGGCGGGGACCCAGTTTGCTTGAATTGATTAAAGCTACATTCCTCACCATATTTTCTTTGGCCAGACTGATGAATTGGATGTTTGTTACAGCTGCAGCAGCTAAAGCAGTGTTTTGCCAACTTCAATGTTTGTGTGACCACAGATTCCTCTGTAGGGTGGATTTTGAATGAGTGTGAGCTCTTTGCTCCCTCTCGTACACTATTAGGATTCCTTCGGCATATTCAATCATGAACATTTGAGACACAGCAGGCCGACGTTACGGTTTATGTGAAGATGAAGAACGCGAGGCAGACGCTCTGAGATGTTCTGACTTCTTCTGCATACAAATAATCACAGTCAGGCTCATGATGAGGTGGCTCTGAAGAGACAATGCAGGAAGAGATAATCCTTTGATCTAAACATCTGCATTGTGTACACAGTCATGATGATGATCATGAAGACGCAGAGCTCTCTGTCAGTCTCTCCTGCTGTGAGCTCCGCTGTATCGCTCCGACTCTGCGGGGTAATTAATGAATATTTTGCGATGCTAATGCAGGCTGCAGAAGTGCCTTTGGTGTATAACCATGGTAACTACAGTACCTGCGTGCATGACAGCGGGGCGATAAAACTGATAGCTGATAAGGAGAGGTCCCAGCCCCGGCCTGGCCTATCTTCAAAGCGTGGTCGTTTATGCAGAAAGGGGGGAGGGGGGATACTGGAGAGATAGGCCGACTGCAGGAGGCTCTGACCTGTCTGCGCACCCCTACTAGACTTCAAACTGACTGAATTATTGTCCGCCTGCTCTTTCCTCCCTGTAAAACTGCCGAACTACGACCTAACAGAGTGATATTTCACAGAAAGACTGACCTTGAGAGTCGGTAAGGTCTTTCACTCCATAAAACCCACATTTTTGCCTCAAGATGCCAAAGTCAGTATCACAACAGACGCTGCTACACAGTGATGAAACTATCAGTTCAGTAACAGATCAACAGAGAATTATTTTTCAAGCAAATATAGTTAAATGTTTCCCTATCTCTAATGTGAGAATTCAATGCTTTGTGATGCTTTGAGGAGGCAAAAAAAACGTAGCATTTATACGACCCCTAATTTCCAGGGCTGGTACCTGCGGTTCTTCCACAGGCTAGTTAATAACATGTCGGGCAGGAAATCCAAAGTGTGGGATCATTTTGAGAAGGTGAAGGACGAACCCAAGGTGATATGTAAACTCATCTTCATTGGTCGACTACAAACATGACGTATCATCTGAAACATGGAAGTAGCTACATGCCCATTAGCCCACAGCGTCATTAACAGGCGGCTCGCTCAGTGTGTGACGTGCACTTGGAGATAAAATATAGGCCTATATTAATGAAGGTTCATTAGTACGGTTTTGTATTTCTCTGTAATGTAGCACAGTGTTAACAATGTTACTGATACTATTCTTTCTCACACCTTCAATTCAAACCGTTGTGTTGCCCCGCCCAAAATATATTACCTTATAATAAAACTAATATCGTAAACATGCAGGCGACTAGTTGACTAATGGCCCTAAATGATGACTATTGGCCGACTAGAAAACTTCTTAGCTGGGGGCAGCCCCTAACTTTTTCTGACAATGAAGTGCTCCAGGATTGACGTTTTTCTGTAGGCCGACGCAGAAGTTAGCATCGCCCTGGTTCCCTTGCCAAAAAGCCTACGGGATTTTTTCCATCAAATTTTAGATTATTGCCGAAAATAAGCTCTGTGGCAAACAAACATTTACAATACTTTTTACGTTTTGTTCAGCAAGATAATCTTATTACATGAAGCCTAAACGCAATCGGCAAAAATAAAAAGCTAACGTTCGGCTATAAACGAACTACTCTACATCGCACGACTTAATGTCACCACCATAACAAGACTGTTGCGGCGTGTTCGGCGCAGCCTGGCGTGATGGCGTTCTGTTGTCTCATTTAGCTACTTGTTAGCAACCACCTTTTCTAAGATACACAGCGGCTTCAAAGTTCACAAGTGGGGCATTTACTTACGTATTTTATGTCGTAGAACAAAACGTTAAAGTCTCTTAAGCTTGTGTTGACTACAGACCTTCTTTCAGGCATCTAACCAAAAACCCATTCGAAAAACACATTGACTTTGAGATGAGGGAACCGTCAGTGGTAAAAGGTGAACTTGATGCCGGGTTTTAGGACTCATTCCTAGCGGACTCTTTTGGGTTGTTTAGATATGCCTTAAACAATTATGAACAAAGTCGAGATTGATTACTTGTTAATAAACTCATCGACAAACTGTTTCTGCTCTAAAGTGCTTGAAAAGCTGAAAACAGTCACAACTAAGCAGCTGGAACTGGTCAGCGGTCAACAATGATTAATCAGCTAATCATCTCATGTCTGTTTCTTAGGGAGAGTTTGAAGGAAAAAAAATCAGCCTTTGAAACTAAGAGAGGTGAAGAAGAATTTGCTTGTGATGGCTGGTTTGTTGGTAGATACCTGCTTTGATCAATTATATTATTATGATCATGTACTCGACTGTATCATGTTCCGTGGGGGATTGCAACACCTAATAAATACCTGAATAACCAAAACCAGTTAACAGAACCAACAGCCAAATTAAACACTTACTCCATGCCACGTTTCCTCACTATAATAAAGTCTGAACACCGTCTGTGGCTGCAACAAGATGTGGGACACAAAGGCGTGCAGAACATCTGTGAACAATTAGAGGCGAACAGAGCGAGCAAGCAAGCACTTATACTGCCCATTACACTTGAATAAGTCACTGGCTCGGCTATTCATGATGTAATGCGGCGCAGCTTGGATATGCAATCTCAAAGTTGCGCTGGGACAGAGCCTCTAACAAAAACTTCAATCGAGCTCAAACATGGAGCACACAGGCCGTAAATGTGATCCAGCGAGCGGAGAGTGGAACCACATTTATCTGCAGCTCTGAGGTCATTCCTCAGGATGAAATGTTCACAGCGCCGGTGGGTCCTCATGTTCATGACCAAATATTGTTCCAAATGTGACACATTCATGCACATTTATTCTGAAATCCTCGCAGCCTCTCAGGCTCATGTTTAAATTCTTTTAGTTAAACACATCAGCTTAAGAAATTCCAGCTAATCACCAGGGTGAACTTTACATTTATACAGCTGCATTTCTGCCCCAGCAGTCGATTCTTTAAGTCCCCCCTCCACCCAGAAATGTGTTTAGCTTAGTCTTACATCACTTGGATGTTTGAGCTTCACTCTGCAGAATGATGTTCGATGTTAAAAGTCTGTTTCACATTCAACTGATGAAGAGCGTCGGGACCTAAATCTGAGTTTCACTGAAAAGAGATGTGTTGTATCCAGCAGGTAAAATGTTTGGATATTCATGGATCATGGGTATTTCAAAGAGGGGGGAAATGGAGTTATTAGATTTTTTAAGCAGGTATTTGAACTTTTTGGTGAAGAGTATATGTCTGGGAACAAGCGTCTGATTTTACACATCAGAGTTGGTTTCCACAACACTTACAGTATACAGTACAACTTCACTGTTAGACCCTTATGGTGGCCAAAAGCCAAATCACCTTGGTTAAGTGGTTATCTCCAGGTCTGAAAAGTGAAGCCAATGCACAAGAGCCTTAACCCTGCATTCTGCCAAATGGATGTCAGGGAGCGCTTCCACTGTTGCTAGAAAAGAAGTCAGATCATATAGAAGTCTTTGGGTAAATGACCGTACTTCCCTGTTGGTTTATTACCTCAGTAAACATTTAGCCAAATAATTTTTGGTCTCAATCTCCAGTTTCAAGTTGTCTTTGATACAGCATAATGTTCATTTTGTAAATTATGATCTCATTTAGAAAATAATAGGTGATGAAACAGGGCGTGCTGTAGGGTTTGGCAACTTTGTGAGCGACAAGTCATTAATACAGTTGGTAGTGTCCTCGGGTACTCAGTCAGCTCCACCCTCTCATCCAAATATGGCTACCTTTTGGCTCCAAATAACCACGATGGCAACGGCCAAAATGCCACGTGAGGCTTCAAAACAAGTGATCTTGCTCTGTATACTACAAGTGTTGATGTTTTACCTCTTAAGACTTTTTACCTTCTTTTGCACCTTGGACGTAGGTGAAGTTGTGCTAAAAAGCCATACATTGCTTCAATGAAGTAGCATAAGGCCCCGATCTGACAGAGCGCTTTTTGCAGCATGCTGCGTCTTTTGAATATTATTTCTAGGAAACCGCCGAATCACCTGTCCTTAGCTTAACCACTATTATGCTATGACGTAAACTCACAGATCTGAGCCAGTTACACAAAGCACCTTAAATTTGCTCCTACCAATACCTCACCTCACCAATAACTGACTGGAAAGATCCCGTTGCATAAAACCACAGAGCAATCAGTAAATGTAAAGGGGCTAAGGTGCCTTAACTTTTCTAGTTAATCTCCATAAAGTAAATCATGTTGCAGTTAAGATGGAGTCAAGGTACTTTATGTGTTTGTTCTTACTTTGGTTACTAAGGTTCTTTGCACAATGGTTTAACAAACTTTAGCAATTCCTTAAGTATAAGACCACGATAAGGAGAAAAACCTAAATCCTTAAGTACACATTTTAGGGAAACCTTAAGGAGAGGACTTGATGTTTTGTGCAACCATTAGTTTTCACCTGGGGCACCTGGGTTGTGGACATAGGGTAACGGAGATCCGTGTGGGTACATGACATCATCAGAGAGAGGAGAAATCAAAGGGAGCACCACCACCTGGTCCAGGAGCTTTGCCTGAATGATGGTTGTTCAAGGTTATTTTAGGATGAGTCAAGGACAGTTTGACAATCTCCTGTCAATTGTCAGACCTTTTTACTGTTGGTAAAATGTTAGAAAGCAGTTGAGGCTACAATTTGCTCAGATATGTTTCGCAGCTTCCCTTGAGATAATGAAAGTAGGGCTGTCCTGAATACCATTTTTTAACATTCGGACCTTCGGCAGAATTTATAACGAATATTCGAATATTCGTTCACGGCGGAGGGGGGACTCTGGGGTTTTTTCGGACCTAACTGTATTGCGGAGTTTTGCACAGCAGCGACCAGATCTTTGCTCTCAAACCACAAAAAAACAGAACCGTTGAAACAAGTTGTAGGAAGCCTCTGCCAGTAATTGGCTGCTGGCAGACACTCTGTGCTGCAATAAAATGGTTAATCAGCAGCGCCGTGCACTGTAGAGCCGATGCGCTGCTGGTTCTGCCGGCCTGAATAGAATATAATGTCTATAGCCTTACTGTTGTGTACAGCCTTATAGACTGAGCTGAGTAGTGATGCGTGGGTCAACCTGTAACCCGCGGGAGCCGCAAATGGACCTGCAGGTCGGGCAGCAGTGATCGTCTGTTAAATCGTCTGTAAATGATATTTTGACATTATTGGCTATTACTGTCATGGCATCCGAAGGTACTGATGCGTTGAGCAGGTGACAGTCTGCGGCCGTTTTAAAAACACACTTGTGTCACGCACTCCAAAAGAAACTTGTTGAAACTTTAAACAATAATTTATTGTACAAAACGGGGGAAACAAACGTTGACAAAAGACGGATGCGTTCAAGCGTGCCGTGCGCAAAAGCTCAGTAGGCTATACTATATTTTCACATTTTTAACAATGAAATTTAAAAGTTTTGATTTTTATTGATAACCTGCATTTACCAACAACAAAGACTACATTTAGCACCAAAAAAAAGGTTAAAAAATAAATAAATAAGTAAATTTAAAAAAACGAATATCGAATACCAAATTTTCATAACGAATACCTACCCATAGAAACGAATATCCGAATATTTGGGTACAGCCCTAAATGAAAGTGAGCTGACATTAGCTCAACAGAAACCATGTACGCTACCACTTGTTTTCATCACTACTACAGAAGCCCCGCCGTCCATGTCATCTGACTGGACAGTGGGGAAAAAACAGCAATGACGTCATGCACTTCTCCGCTCATGGTTTATGTTTTTCTATTTCAGGGGGTGTTCCCAAAAAACTTGCAAAAGCAGCGAGCAAAACGTTTCACTCTCATTGAAAACAATTACAAAAAGCCGCGTCACGCTGCTGAAACGCGCTCTGTTGCCTCAAGTTGACTCAAGTGATGTCACTAGATTCAGTGTCGGTCTAAAGACCACAACTTTTTTTTTTTTTTTAAGATATTTTTTTGGGGCATTTTTAGCCTTTCTTTGACAGGACAGACAAGCGCGAAGGGGAGAGAGAGAGGGGGAGTGACATGCAGCAAAGGGCCACAGGCTGGAGTCAAACCCGGACTGCTGTGGCAACAGCCTTGTACATGGGGCGCCTGCTCTACCACTAAGCCATCGACGCCCCTAAAGACCACAACTTTGAAAATTCAAACATATCTGTTGGTGCGGAGTTGGAATGACGTGAGCTTACCAAACCTCTGTATCCTACTCCTCAGCTCTGATTTATGTTAGCTGCTCGAGGCTACATTAGCTGCTACTATATAGCATGACAGATTCTCCAACTAAACAGTCATATAAAGAGTTGCACTGTGGGTAATGTAGGCGAAAGGTTTTGACAAAGAAGACGACGGTGTGTGATGAAAAAGGTCATGTTTCTGGTTCTACTCCATCGACTGATTCTTCTTGTTCTGAACTGCTCATCATGAGTCCAACGATGTTAGAGAATAATGTGACTTCATTAATCAGTGGAGTACTAATTTAAAACATGTGTGGAGTGGATCTTTAAGTTTAAGAAATTAAACTTATCTGACCTTCAAGATGCTTAAAAGGCGATCGAATCCCCTCATCTCAAACCATTTTCATTTCTCAGGAAACTAGTCCATCACTTCGTTCCAATCACTGTTTCTATGAGTCTCTGTGCCATGAGGTCTACACAGTATTTCTTACATGATATACAGCATCTGTGTGCAACTGCCAAAGACAACAAACAGCAACATTACATCAACAGACAATTTGGAAAAAGGCACAAGTGGTACGTCATTCCTGCAAACACTAAAAGATTCATCGAGCATTTCATAGAGATCTTCAGCGAAACTTAAATATTTTACAGCCTGAACGCCGGCCAGAGTTCAAACAACCCTTCCACCCTTATTTCTTCTGACCTAAAGTTTGGTCCTCGTTCAGAAGACGATGAGACAATGAGAACAGCATGAGTGTGTATTTGGCCTTCAACCAACAGACACAGATCATTAAGTGTGGATGTTTTTCCCCATCAAAAGGACTCTGTAACAGCTCCACAGCATCATTTTAGATGTTTTAAATCTTGTTTAATCTCAGAAAATGCCTTACAACTTATTAAGATTACTGGCTCATGTTTTATGGGCAATAAAACCCTTCACAATGTGCTAACAAACAAGAAACAATCCACTCCTCGTGACTAGAATGCCATTCAGAAAATGTGGAGGGTATCACATTTACTGAAAAGCAGCATTGTTGAAGTATGATTCAATAACACGTATTCACTGCCAATAATGCTCCAAATAAGTTTCTGCGCTGGCCAACATGGGCACCGATCCAGTCCATTTCTTTGAGGGGAGTACCCCTATTAAAGCTGAAAATATTAGTCAATTATTTTTCAAACAAAAATGCCAAACATTCCCTTGTTACAGCTTCTTAGCTCAGAGGATTTTTCGTCTTTTCTCTGTTTTATATGATCGTTAAGTTTGGGCAGACAAAACAAGCGATTTGAAGAGGTCAACCTGGACTTTGGGAAACTGTGATGACTGTTTTCTTACATGTTAGAGATCAAATGATTCAACGATTCATCTATAATGAACATAGTAATTAGTTGCAGCCCTAAACCCTAACACCAAACTGCATCCACCTGTGTTTGTGCCTGAGTGGACACACAGAAAACACAACAAAAAAAAAGAAATATAGCAAATATGTTTGGAAGAGATTGGTGCACTGATACGAAATGTCATAACAACAGACTTATTTGATATAATCAAGACGTATGTGAAGCATGTGACTTAAAGCTCCTTTGAAAAGACAAAAAATAGCAGCAGACACATCAGATCTGTGTAACGCTTCCTCAAAGCTATACACCAAACAGAAACACAAAACTTCTTTGTAGCTTTCGATCATCAGAGATTTTCCTGGCCCTCTTTAGCCACGAGTCATCCCATGTGAAACAGTGAATGGAAATGTGCATTAATTTGCATTTTGTCTTTGCTAGAAATTCAGCTGAAATATGTGCTATATTTGGATGGCAAGAACAACAACGCTGTGGTTAAAGTGTGGTTGGTTGAGGCACAAAAACCACTTGGCTATGGTCGGGAAAAAGATCATGTTTTGGCTTAAAATAACCACTTTTGGGGGCACAAACCCCACCGGTGAAGCAGTGATGTCTTGGTAAACAACAACCGCTTTTATGACACTATCCGACAGTGTCATAAATTTCAAGACGATTTTGAAAGAAATTTAATAAAGATTTTTGCACAAATAATCTCTTTCTTATCAAGCATTGCAGGTGTGTATAAATCCCAGAATGTGGTCCCATGCAGAGGTGGGTTTTATGTAGAAATATGGTTATTAGAGAGTGTTAGGTTGTCCTGCATTTTGCCAACAGGTAACCGGACTGTGTTAGGTTTAGGTTTAAAAAATTGAAATATCAGAAATGTAGACTTACACTCAGAACAGCTTGACTCATTTTGACAAAAAGAAACTCAAAAAATAAATAAATGAATTAAGACGAAAATGTTTCAGGCAGTTAAGACCTCGCTAACTCAGATTTAAAACTACTGAATGACTTTTAATCAAACTTAAGATATTTTAAGCCTTTTTAAGGACCTGCAGACACCCTGTATATCCTCCTGAGACCCTGTCCCCCATATTAAGACATCACATTTTGGGTTTACTTGACCTTATACTTCATTCTGCTTAACTTAGACCTGTTGTCCTCGTCCATGGACATTTTTATGTGCCATCTAGTGGTAGTAAGACCACAATACACTTATCCATGTAAAAACAAGATGGCAGCCATCTCTGCCAAGTCAGCTGATCCCGACACAATAGTGGACAAGATCCAAAACCTGATCAAGTTTTATGGCTGAAACCTGTTTATTTATGATTAATAATGTTTGTGGATTTGACCAATTATAAAGTACTCATTTGAAGACACTGGGCCATTATTATCATCATCTTGTCTGAGGACACCGGGACTTAAAAATGGTTGACAATGTTTACTGTTTTATACTTATCAGGGTCCTACTGATCCCAAATAGCTCAGAGAAATTAAAAATGCATACCAAAGAAAAGTGCGGGTCTCTGGAGGATATCTGCAGTAAGTTAATAGTGCAGACCCCTCCAGGCATTTTTTTTTAAGATATATATAAAAATACGTTGCTGTTATGTTTTTCCACAAAAGTTGAATTACCCAATTATTCACTTTTTAATGACATCTTCTCCCTCATTGAAAAATCCAAAATCTAAATATGTTAACATTTTCCTTTCATAAACATGTCTCACTTTAATGAAAGGTCTGTTAACAGTTTGCTGAAAGTTGTACGTTGCACATCACTACCAGCTTCCAAACTAGTTGAGATGTCACAAAATCCTTCTCATACCCTCATGTCTTTAACTTCCCCCATGACAACAACCCTCTGGTATCAAACTCTGCAGAGTGATGCTCAAACATCCATGTGATGCCAAAATAAACACATTTTTGAGTGGAATGTGACTTTAAAGCAGCTGGTACAAACAAACTGACACCTCTGCAGACATATGATGCAGTGTTATAATCAGGTAAACTATGATTGATTAGTTTTAACCTCGTTAAAAATGATCCAAACTTCACATTACATAAACCAGGGTGGTTTATCCTCCACTCCATCCTCTGCTGCAGACGCATCCACACCTTAATCCATTCATTATTTGGCTGATTTAAAGCCTGTCACTGTCTCCAGTCGCAGCCAGGATGTTTGACACACTAAGGTTTCTTTTATTTCCATCCTAAAAACGCGTCTGCATCATTGTGAGGAGAAAAATAACCCATGTACCGTTAGGACTCAGATGTCAGTTCCTTTTCCATGTTCCCCTTTCAGGTTTCAAGCCTTAAAACGAGGCTAGAACTGCGACACGGCTGAATCCAGGCTGGTGTTCATGCAGTTAAAACAAAAACGGACTTCTGCTCAGAAAGAAAATGACATTTTTTTTTCCCTGGGACAGGCCCTCCATCCAAAACCCCCCAAACCCTGCACCGACATGAGTCCCCTCCGACACGGGCACCGCTGTTACGCCCTGTTTCTCCCACAAACACACCAAAACGTTGGAAAACACCGGGGCGTTTCACGTTAAACAAAGATCCCCTCACATTTAGCTCTGTATCCGCTCAGACCTTCACTTCACCGGCGCTGTTGGATCAATGAAAGCATGCCAAACGCCTCTGTCGGTATTCCAACAAATCTCTCAGCCAGGCGAACATGAAACGACATTTTCCTGGTTTTTAAAAACTCACCTCATTTGGTTGGAAACTGCCGAGGACGACGCTGCCTCTCCATGGCTGATAAAACACAGAAATATACTATCGTTTCGTTTTAATCTTAAAATAAATCTATCTTGTGCTCATTTTAGCAGCGTCCTCTCCCTGCAGCAGCAGCCGCTCTCCTTTCTCTGCCTCGGCTTCAGTGTTTTGGGTTGAGGAAAAGTGATGTCATTGCATGAAATTGCATTACCCGCCCCAATTTTTTTTTTCTTCAGAGGCTGTCCCCGTGCTGCCAAACAGAACTTTAACATATACTTAAAAAATCTGCATCAAGATGTGTTGTTTTAGAGTCTTAAATGTTCCCTGCACACCTTATTTTAAACACCAGGTGAAGATCATTAAGTTGGACATCACATTCTTCATGTGTGGATGAAAGAATTCCTTTTTATTTAAAGACACAAGCTGATTTGGGTTCATTTTTATGGCACTTAAACACAGAAAACTAAATAAATACACCCACATGACAAACATAAGTGCAACCACTGAAGGTATTGTGTCATGGTGTGTTGGAAATGGGCTGTCAATGTTCCTCTAACCTCAACATCAGTCTTTGTGGAAGTGAAACAAGTTATTTAAACGCTGCTGCTGCTGCAGAAGTTGTTCATCTGGGAGCATCAGCTGCAGCAGAGTCGATGTCTTGGAGTGAATTATCAGTGGCGGCTTCTTCTTCTTCACCTCCAACAACTTCTGACACCACCTAGGTGGAAGAACAGGAAGTTAGGACAGTACATTTAAAACTCTCCATGCCACAACTCAGCCCTGAGCAGAGTGGCCGTCCTCTGCTGACCAATCAACAGACTGCAGTGTTCACAGCTCCACCTTTCAGTACCAGATCTGTGTGCTAGGTGCTCCCACAGAGGGGGGGCCAAACATGGGGACGGTACGGAACGGCTCCATTGGTACCATCCCCAACTTTTCACAGTGGAAACAAAGCGTACTGAATTGAATTGCTCGGTGGAAACGGGGCTTTACTGCTCTTTTGTTTTGCCTATAAAAGGCGTCATTATCAGCCACAGAATGTTTTGATTATTTGTGTTGATGTCATGACTCAAATTCCTAAACGTCTGTGTGAACATAGTGTAAGAATGTGGAGACACAACAAGAGTCATAGGTTTATTTACTGGCTTGTTTTGCAACTCATCTGAGTTCAGTTCAGGGGACACATGCAGCCCACTCGAGTGATCTCAAGTGGGCCGGACCAGTAAAACCACTGCATAGTGACCTATAAATAACAACCCCTTCAAATGTTTCATTCCAAAAACGTTCAACCATTTACAAAACAAATGAACAGCCCACGATATCCTTAGAAAAATATGTGCAAATTCAGTATGTCTCAGTTTTTCCACATTCAGTCACTCACCTTCATTACAGGTCAATTTTATTCATAATTTTCCGCTAAAGTGGAAGCTATTGAAGAAGCAGCTTAAGTCGTCTCCTGCCTTACAAACTGTGTACTATCTTAAGTGCTGTCAGTGCCTCAGCAGCAGGGTTCCACCCATATTGTTTTAATACAGATGTCTGATACATGACTCAAATTCCTAAACGTCTGTGTGAACATAGTGTAAGAATGTGGAGACAAGAGTCAGCCCACTCGAGTGATCTCAAGTGGGCCGGACCAGTAAAACCACTGCATAGTGACCTATAAATAACAACCCCTTCAAATGTTTCATTCCAAAAACGTTCAACCATTTACAAAACAAATGAACAGCCCACGATATCCTTAGAAAAATATGTGCAAATTCAGTATGTCTCAGTTTTTCCACATTCAGTCACTCACCTTCATTACAGGTCAATTTTATTCATAATTTTCCGCTAAAGTGGAAGCTATTGAAGAAGCAGCTTAAGTCGTCTCCTGCCTTACAAACTGTGTACTATCTTAAGTGCTGTCAGTGCCTCAGCAGCAGGGTTCCACCCATATTGTTTTAAGATAGATGTCTGATACAGATTGTTTTGTACTGAAGCTGCTGGTTGACAATATTGTGCACAATGTTCAGTATCTTTAAATATGACCAAGTGTATCAACATTAGGTGTGCAAAGTCATCCAGTGGGCCGGACTGGATCCTTTGGCCAGGCGGTTCTGGCCCCCGATCCGTATGTTTGACACCCCTGCTTTAAAGTTTGTTCACACTGTGATGTTTGGGTTTACAATAAAGAGACACATGGTGAAATCTTTTTGTTCATCATTACACAAGAATTAGCACCCTGCGGTTGTGAAGTTAGACTCACAGTTTACATCCATGTCTGTGAAAACATGGATGCTTCACACACATCTTCCCCCCGACAGTACAGACGTACACAATCAGCACAGTTTCAAGGTGGGCACCCAAGATTAGAGTCACCAATTCAGTATCTGACCAAATGTCTCCTTTCTGTTAGTAAGTTGTGACATTAAATAATGGCCCAGCGTTCCCACACATTTTCATGGACAAAATTTCATAATTTTCCCGTGACTTTGCAAGAACCTAAAATATATTTTTGCCCACTTGCCCTGCATTTTTCAAACATGTCAGATTTAAAGTCTACTCAAACATAATTTCATCTTGCAGGCAAACCTGGAGAGTGACTGACTGTCAGGAGAAAATGAAGACATGTATGTGATGGTAAACAAAACGTCACATGTAAGAGCTACGTTATGTCGTCAGCTACAGAAAATAAATTCCCTGTTCTGTAACATTACATGGAAAGTTATTCAAGAAAGATTATTGTAATAATTTCATTACTCGTCGTCGTACTCGTACTCGTACTCGTCATCCTCCACTTATCCGGGCAAGCAAA
This sequence comes from Epinephelus fuscoguttatus, assembly GCF_011397635.1. Taxonomy (NCBI): domain Eukaryota; kingdom Metazoa; phylum Chordata; class Actinopteri; order Perciformes; family Serranidae; genus Epinephelus; species Epinephelus fuscoguttatus. Next base: position 40,579,766 of record NC_064758.1, on the reverse strand, counting down.
GAAGCCTCATCAAAGAAGCCCAGACAGTCCTCTCCCCAGCCACTTCCGTCAGCTCTTCCGAAGGAACCCCGAGACGTTCCCAGGCCAGCCGGGTGATGTAGTCCCTCCAGTGTGTCCTGGGGCGGCCTGAGGTCTCCTCCCGGTTGGACATGCCTGAACCACCTCAACTGGCTCCTCTTGACGTGGAGGAGCAGCAGCTCTTCTCCGAGTCCCTCCTGGATGTCCGAGCTCCTCACCCTATCTCTAAGGCTGAGCCCAGCCACCCTGCGGAGGAAACTCATTTCAGCCGCTTATATCTGTGATCTCGTTCTTTCGGTCACTACCCAGAGCTCGTGACCATAGGTGAGGGTTGGAACGTAGATCAACCGGTAAATCGAGAGCTTCGCTTTTTGGCTAAGCTCCCTTTTCACCACAAAGGATCGGTTAAGCGCCTGCATCACTGCTGACGCCACCCCAATCCGCCTGTCAATTTCCTGCTCCATCCTACCTTCATTCATGAACAAGATCCTGAGATACTTAAACCCCCCCCAACCTGGAGTGGGCTGAGGACCATGGCCTCAGACTTGGAGGTGCTGATTCTCATCCCATCCGCTTCACACTCAGCTGCGAACCGTCCCAGCAAGAGCCGGAGGTCACTGTTCGATGGGGCTAGGAGGACCACGTCCACTGCAGAAAGCAGGGACGAGATCCTCCCGTCACCGAACCCGACTCCCTCCACCCCTCAGCTGCGCCTAGAAATTCTGTCCATGAAAGTTTTGAACAGAACCGGTGACAAAGTGCAGCCCTGGCGGAGTCCAACTCTCACCGGGAACAGGTCTGACTTACTGCCGGCCACGCGAACCAGACTCGCGCTCACAAGCACAAGTGTCATCTAGTTCCATTACGTCGAAGAGAAGGTCGATATCTCCAACTCACACCAAAACAATCTAGGCTCATAAAAAACACTACAGCTAAGAGGAAAATATGTCTTTCTGATCTGGAGGTGAGCTGTCCCTTTAAATTGTTCAGTAGGATTATGGAGGATGAAGGACATCACTGTATATGCATTTTCTTATTTAACATACAGGCAGATTAAAGAGCAAAAAGATCCATCGAAAGCGTTTTAAAAAGCCTTTTTGATCGATTCCGAGCCACCACAGAAATCCCCACGTTTCTTACACTACGAGTCTTTTCCTCTGGTGCAATTAGTGAGGCGTAATCTCCAGCTGTTTATATAACACACACCTCACGCTGTTCATACGTTGTGAACATTTAAAGGTATCAGTGATGATTGATCAGGGCATCCCTCCCAGTGGGGCTGTGATGAGCTTGCTGTTTTTACTGCAGACAGAGCGGAGAGGAAATGAGATCAATGAAATCAAACAATGCAGATGTCTTCCACTGAAGCTGACATGATTCCAATAAATGTCAGTCGACCTGGTGAGGACAATTTTACAGCTTATTGAGCACAGAGGCAGGAGTCTGTGAGAACTCAACTGAGGGGATGCTTTAATTCCCAGTTAAGACCGGTTACCTCACACATACACTAGATGTTATTAAGCCACCTTTCTTTTTTACATCTTGGATATTTTTAACCATTTGTTTTAACTGGACAAAGAATTTTATTCATGGGATGTCGGGATCTTTATCAGCTCGTTATCAGAGGAACAAGCTCAGCAAACATTAACAGTAGCTCAGCTCCAGCCCCTGACAGCATCAGAGAAACACTGATTTTAACATCAAACTGCTTTATCCAGTGTTTTTACCAGTTTCAAACACCGGGTCTGTTCGTCTTGGAAATGAGGAGATCTCTGCGGATAATTCGGCTCCCGGTAAAAACTTCCTGAATGTCTGGATCTTATTAAGTTATCAGAAAAAAAGATGAGCACATATTAACAGGAGCTGGGCTGGCCTGTGGTCAGACATCCTATTATTTGATTACCAGCACTGATTAAGATGGAAGCGATGTTATTTTAATTTTACTGGAGGGATAAATAAAATAGCAAAGACACAAATAAAAATGAGTGGACAGAGAAATGGGGAAAGACACACACCAAAAGGCCCTTGGTCAGACTTGATCTGAGGATGTTGCTGTACACGGCAGAGCAAACAGGATACACTGCTAAAAAACAGTTACCCCAAAATACCTCTATCTATATTTCCCTCCATATTATTATCATCCATATTTTTTATGCACTACAGCCAAAGCTAGTTTATTGTTTTGCCACTTTTTCAAAACATTAACCAACAGGTTCCCAATTTTTCTCTATCTTCGTGAAAATAATTACTGGCTGAAGCTGCACAGTATGCAAAAAAAAACATATTGTGAAATGTATGGCAGATGCTGCCATTGCAATACGAGTTGTTTTTAGTGGAAATGGTTATTTTTGTGGTTAATTTTCACAGACAAAATAAAAAAGCAATGATGTGAGTTTTGCTGTGGTCTGTACAAAACAAATGCGCTTCCTTACGTGTGGAATATGACTTGTAGGCTGGGGCCTCTCTGTAGCACCACAATGCTTAACTTATATGTTGTGACACGTTTTACCTTTACAAAGCACTGCTGCTCTGTGATTTGGACATTACACTCAATATTTTGACAATTTCGCAGGCCTTATACTGGCCATGTAGAAATCATTTCCTAACACGATCCCAACGTAAGACATGGAGGACAAAATCCAAAGTCCTGATCCTGTGTAAAAGATGTTACAAAATTTATCTGAAGCTAAAATGTGTGAGTGTTTATCCTCCAAACGTTGTCTCTTTCGTATTTAAGTCTCTGTTTGTGTTTCCCTGAACAGTGTTTCCTTGCTAGTGGACAGACAGTAACACAAAGGCAGACTTTTGTACTAACATACTGAGCTTAGAGGATTCATTCCATAAACTCAGACTGTTAAAGCCTCCTGTAAACATCAGAGAAAACAAGGACTATAAAGAAAATAAATCTATAAGGAAAATAAGTTTAAATGTACATATGGACATGTGTGTTTAAAATGTGAACCTATCCTTTTAGTTATACTTTTTTTCCCCCTCCTATTTACACCATACCACTACGATCCACCAGTCAACCATGGCCCAATCTGACACGCCTTCAAATTGATATCGTACTGACACAGATTGTGACCAAGATTTTATTAGACCCATACATTACATACAATGAAACTGTTGCATTGTTGTTGTTGCACAGTGCATGGGCGCCATCATTTAAAAAAACAGAAAGACTCAAGATGATCCTGACTGAGAGTTAACCTGGTCATGCATGATGGCATCCACATCTCTTTCTGAGAGCTCCTGTCCCGTGGCGTCCAGGTCCACCTGGTCTGGATCGTCCCCTGTCAGGATGTCCATCGGGGCCTCTGCGATTGCTCTGATGGTCTGGTCCTCCAGGGCCAGGGCCGTGTCAAACTGTAGGGGCGACGGAGGACCCTGCATACCGTCCCCTTCCACATCCAGGTCCTGTATGACAGGATGAAATCTAAATCTTAACATAGGAGCCATTTGAAGTTTTATATTTGTTTTATTTGTGTTCACACCTCCGACCACTAGGCGGAGCATGTCTGTTTTGGGATAATTGATGTAGATGTGGTTATGCAATTTGGTGTCACTGCTTTGATGTTTTTTTTTGACCAAGCTCATGACCCAGCCTTCACTGATTCCCAATTTGTGTTTATACTTGTCACAGAACATTGAATAAGTCTGAAACTGCAAATGGTGAGGTGCAAAGTTCTGTGTAATGAACCTGAACTTCTGATTATCTACAGGCTGGGGATTTATTGGAGTCACAACATCACAAATAAATCTAATGGTAGCAGACCTTCAGTGACTTGTTAGGAGTTACAAATAGTCAGTACACAGACACAATTTATTCGCCCTTTGTTTCTTCTAAAGATGACTGTCGTAGTATTTTAAGGGTGCTTTCACACCTGAACCTTTGGTTCATTTGGTACGGATCATATTTCTGTCGTTTATAAATCTGGTATGGTTCATGTTCAGCTGAAGTCATGTTAACTGACAGTCAATGGACAGTTTTGGTGTCTTGAATCATCAGTGCTGCACTCTCATGTTGCCATGGTTAAAGATTTTGCATTAATATATAGATCACTCGACAATTCACAATTATTTGAAGAATAATGAATTTAATAGTAGTTAAGCTTTTGAATTCATGCTGAATCTCACATATCCACTACCACACAGCAGACTGAGTGTTCTTGGTCTGGCTGTTTAGTCTGCACCAGGGTTAGGGTGTTTTCAAACCTGTGTTATTCAGTCCGGTTGAATCAGACTCTGGTTCATTTTCACGCTTTGTTCATTTCATTTGGGCAGATTGGAGCAACGGTTGGGCGATAATACAGCATTTGGCTGAGCATATCAGCTGTTTCATTATTTTTTGGGGGGCAATTTCTGTCATTTTATTTAGCTAATTTAATGGTCAGCCTTCGAGGAATGAGCAAGAGCTGCTGCTCAGCGGGCAGCTGGCACAGCGCTAGAGATAGGTCTGGCTATGTGAGACTACTCAGCGGCAGACTCTCGTCCAGCGAGCTAACCCAGCAGCACACAGAGGCCAGCAAGAACAGAGAGAGACAGCATGTAGTGCCATCGTGTTTTCACATCTGAGTGAATTAAGGGTTTATTTCGACCAAACCAGAGCTGGTGTTCGTTGGAACAGTGGCAAGAATAACCAAGATGGGTTGGGCGAGTTTTGTTTCTGTTGAGTGTGTATTAGTGTACCATGAGTTAACAAAGCAATAATGCTGACCGTGCTTGACATGTTGTGAGTTTGTGTGTTTATTCATTAGACTAAAAAAGCTAAGAGAGCTCATGGAATATAGCAAACTCGCCGCTAAAACACATCTCCCAGTTTAAGCTACATATCATAAACATATTGGCAATGCCTGGTTGGGCTGACGGTGGCTGGTTGGAAAATTTTAACAGCCTTTGTCCAGTCAAAAACAAATGGAGCTGTTCTTTTGTGGTGGGGATGTGATCTGACTCAACCACACCGCGTACTCTGCATGTTTGAGTTATACAGCTCCTGCAGCAGGTTAAGGTGTGACCTGGACGAGCTATCACGTACACCGCATTCTTAATATTTGGGAAGACAGGACCATCTGCGTTGCCTTCTTCATGTGTTAACGTTCTCACTACTGCTCCAGACACATCTAACCAATGACTGGAGGAAACGCTCTCATGTGGTTTTTACTTATGCATTTAGATTTGCTTACATTTTCTGAAAGAGACCACACCAATGGGAAAACTTTACCAAAGTTTACCAACTCGGAGCAGAAAATAATACACATGATAGTGCACCAGAGTTTGTTTGAACCGCACCAAAGGAGTTACAGTAGCAGTGAAAGCACCCTAAAACACCGGCCATTTTATCTAACCATAATTGTGGAACAAAACATTTTTAATACAATGCATATACACCAGAGGACAGTGGTAGGTGAGCATCATTTCTACGTACATCACTGAACTCTAGAGGAAGGCTCTCTGTGGGCTGAAGCTCTGCTGCGCTCAGATACATGTCTCTGCTTGCAGTGGTGATCTGCTCCTGTGGCGGAGGCTCCTGCTCGGGCTGGTACATGGGCGGAGGCAGGGAGAGGTGAAGCGGGCAGCGTGGGTCGTCAGACTGACCCATGTGCACGGTGCGTTCACACGGGATGTCTTTCATGCCTGGGCACATTTTGAAAAGCACTTGATTGCTGTCCTGGAAGATGTCTGAATGTTGGGTGGTCAAGGAAAATGAAAGACGATGGCCAAACACAAAAAATGACCACAAGAATCAAACAAATGAAGTAAAACCTAAAGTCAAATTCTGACCTGTGGACATTGTGATGAATGGGGAAACCTTGGCCTCACAAGTCATCTAATTAGTATTACTGCAAGAACTACAATTATTCTTGTGAAAATAATCCTGTTGTAATTATTTCTCAACATAAGACGACTTACTGTGCAGCTGCAAAAGGCTTGACTGTAATAATGATATGCCTGTGTGGTTTTGCACAACCAGTGGTTCGGGGTTTGTACAGCTTGTTCGCAAAGCAACACTGTTGTCAGGACACTGTTTAATCACCGTCTGACTAAAATGGCAATTAGAAGGACACAAAGTTAAGTACTTGAAATAAAACTATTTTGTTACTGTTAGCCAATACAGGAAAAACTATAATCTAATGCCTGCTGAAAAATATGAAAGAGATGAGCCTACTCTGAATGATTTGGGATGAAAATGATGGCAGGTTGGGAGAGGATTTTGTTCCTTCCAACTGAACAGATTAGCCCCTTTGTAACTCTGGGAAAAATCAACAGACCACAGGAAGGAGTTTATGTTGGCTCCCTTTGAAACCAGCAGCTACTGCAAGCTGCTGGTCTTGATCGGGGCCGTGAAGATGACTCAGTGAGCAAAGAAACAGTTAGTTTGTTAATTTAAAAGACATGTTCAAACATAAATAACTTCATGCAACAGACCAAACCACTATGTTTATTTATAATAACTCCCAGGTAGACAATCCTCACATCACGCACATGAAATCAAATAGCGCTGAGCAAACGCTGCCTCAGTTAGTTTTTAGTCATCTAAAAAGGCCCACCAAAACAAAACAAAATTATCAGTTTAAGTGTGCACTATATTTAGAATATTTTCACCGCTTTTCCTTGCCGCCAGACTCCTCTGAAACGGTAACTTAACTTAGTAGGACACTGAGTTGCTGGTCTACTGTGGCGTTGATTGGTTAGTGTACAAGGTAAAGTGAAGCAAATATTAAAATACAGCATACACTCACACCGATATTGATGTTTTTAAGTGGGTAGAAAACGTTTACTGCAGCCCCGTCAACAGCAGTACATTGCTTAGCTTCTGTGCCGGCAGATTTGGTTTATCTAAGATGACAGCAAAGCTAGAAAGGACAAAAAATACGCACAGCAAAAATGTCACATAGGTTGGACCACAATGTTAAACTATATATCTTTAAATGTTACAGTTACGGCTGAAAACACAACGGGAATTAACATGTTTGCAGATTACATGTCTCCACAATTAGTTGTCGACCTGTTAGTGATAATTCTTGTTACAGCGATGTCATGGTGATTCGGTCTAATAATACAGGAAAACACATCTGTGGTTTCTGATATGCAAGCAGACATAAAATCATTAAGGATACGTGAGGTGCAGTGTCGGGTCATGGGCAGACAGGGGTTGGTACATCGGGTCCCGTCTACAAAGGAGATGCACTTTTCATGCACTGTTCTTGTGTGTGGCTACGACAGAGGAAAACAGTGTTAGATAAGATCAAAACAAAGACAAACAGTATTTCCTTTATGACTATAATCATCCTTAAAATCATTATCATTCCTGGATGCCACAAAATTGTCCGAGGAAGATGCCTATTAAAAAATTAAGTGCAATTACTCTGGTTTCTTTTGAGTGCCTGCCTGATGTGCTCCAAGTGATGGAGTTTTCAAATCTTAATTCCATTCGGCTGCACTCAAATATGTTGAGCAAAATCTCAAAACCAAAAGTACATATTATCTCCCATTTGCTGTGGTAATCAACATACTTGAGGAAGTTACTGCCCTGCTAGATATAAAAAGGACCAGTGTGTAGGATTTATCTTTTGACAGAAATGGAATATGATGTCCAGAATTATGTTTTCCTTGGCGTATAATCACCTGAAAATAAGAACTGTTGTGTTTTCATTTGCGTTGAATGAGCCCATCATGTCTACATAGGGAGCTGGTCCCTTTCCACTGAGTATGCCATGTTGCACCGCCATGTGGCTACAGTACTAGTTTTTACATTGATGCAGTCAGGGGTAAAAGGACTGGTATTTAGTTAGTTGCAATCTGCAGCCACACCGTTCGATGCCACTTTATCCTACAGAATGGTCCTTTAAAGCATTTAAGTCCACATACATTATTTACATGTTGAATGATAGAGCATTTCACTATGTAAAAGGACCAGTTCACCAAATTACTGCAAAAAAAAATCTCCTCTCCAGTGGTATCTTGCCATGCAGGTAAATTTTCAGATACCAGCTTCAGAAATTTCTGCCTTCACCACAATCGAGTGGAAGCAGGGATGCACAGAATTAGACGAAATTACACACCCGCCTCCTCGCTAGTTGGCACCAGAAATATTAGTCGGTTAAACCAATTAGTGTTTTATTCATGCACAAGGCTGCTTAACTGTCATGCAGCCGCCCGCCACTAATGGGAGCTACAGAGCGGTCAGACAGCAGCCCCCCTCCCCGCAGTAATGCTTGAGTAGACTGGAGTTTTAAAATAGCACAGTGGGAAATTAGAGTAATGTCCTCTCACAAAACCAGCGCGGTTTGGCAGCACTTTGATCTAGAAGATGAATTCAGCAACAATTAATCTTTTTTGAGATGTTATATTATTTGTTACCTTTGAGCAAATTGTTGATAATGTGCAGGGTTCACATTCATACTGCACGACACAAAATGTCTTGTACCTCAGTGGCATTTAAAATCCAACATGGTTGTTGAGGATGGTGATTAAAGGCTTCAAAGGGTCTTAATGCACACAAGATTTTTGGGACAATGTTTCAAATACTTCACAATAAATTGTGCTAAATTTCGACTGTTTTCTGAGTGTTTTCCTTTTTTAGACTAGTCGACTAGACTTAATTAAAAATTTCATTTAGTCAACAGGACAATTAGTCGCCAGGAACATCCCTAAGTGGAAGTGAATTTGTTTGTAAAACTTACAGCATATAAAAATACATAAATAATACATTAATATATTAAAAGCCAACAGCATCATCTCTCCATAAAGAGTCTGTTAGTGAATGTGGTTAATACAGTGAGCAGTGGTAGACCAACAACAAGTCCTGGGCCAAATGAACCATGATGAAAGCTGAACTTTTTACTTTTATGGTTGATGTGAAACCTTTTTTTTTTAATCGTCATCAAATAGGGTAGTGGTAGTGCAACACAGTCAGTCTCTAACTGTTGGCTCTTATGAGAAAAAGCCTAACCCAACACCATATGCTGTTTGATATCATCCCAAAACAAATGGTTTTATAATAAATTTTTTATCAAACTGATTTTTAAAACAAGAGATAAGACAAACATGTCGACGTGTAAGCCTCTTTTCACCACCAAATCAATGATGCTGAAAGCACTGGCCAATGATTGCATCTAACTGCTGACTGCTGTGCTGTTCAAAGCAACGTCTTTGAATCATCCAGAGTTGTCAGAAATTGTTTCTGGAAACACGGCACTGAGGAGGCTGCAGATATTTTAGATGTGGACATCTTGAAACTGAACTATTTTCATGGCTCTATCACTGGGAGTAAGTGGGACAGTTGTTTGTGATTTGGTGAACTGTGATGGGGGTCACACCTGAGGCGCTCCTTCTGTCACAGCCTGCCTCCGCTCCCGCAGCTGCCGGTGCAGCAGGGCTTCCACACCATACCGACGACGATATCGGCGCAGAGCTTTGAGCTTCTTCAGGTTCTCCCTCTCCTTCATGGACAGACCTTCAGGCCCCGTCAGCAGACTGCTCCCTGACAGCAACACAGACAAATATAGACAACGCTCAGAGCTGTGAGGCCATAAACATGACAGGGTGTGGGGTGATTTCCTACAAATGACCATTGAACTGCTAGGTAAACAAAGCAAAACATGAGTAATTAGTAACCTATTAATCATTTATATTTACCTAGAGTTTCATGCTCCACTTTGCGGTTGTGAAGGTATCTACGTTTTTTCTCTTTAAGCAGGTGCTGCAGGCGTTTGAACTGGTCGATGTAGAGGGACTGGAGCCTGATGAGTTTTTCTCGAGTGATGAGCGCCACCTCCTCTGCTGTGTACACCCCCGCATGTCTGCGATTTACAAAGAAAAAATAAAATATATTTACAGTAAAATTCACAAGCAAAAGGGTCGTGTTCAGCTCTAATCAGCTCTTCAAACTAGTCCCAATCAGCCTGACTACAAAATCTTGGATTAACACTGATTTAATTTTGTTTTTGCTCTCTCTCTTTCTGTAGCCATTTCATGATTTATTTGATCTTCTTGTGGTTGTGAGTAGTTCCTCCAGTTTCTTTGTGTGTTGCAATGTGGGAGATTTTTAGAAATAATAACTTTGTTTGCTGCAGGGTTTCCCACATGTTCATTTATTTGTGGCGGACTGCCATGATTAAAGGATCTGCTGCCACAAACAGATTTTCTATTTTTGGAGCTGGACTGTTTATCAGGGGCACTACTGGAGTAAATATGCATTTGGTTATTTATATGCCGCAAAAACCTCCGCATTTAATAAGGGGACACAGAATGATACAAAGGGACACACATCGTCAATTACCTCACCAATTACCTTTACATGCAATAACACCACCAAGTATGCCAACAAACATGCATTCAATTAAGAACAGATCAAAACTTTACATAAAAAAAATGTGTGCCAAAAAATGTGACGCAATAAATTAACATTTGAGCCAGCATCCAAAAATAAGATTCACACAGTAATCTAAACCCAATACATGACAAAGTAAGTTTCGATCACTCACTTCAAAGGATCTTCGTGATCACTGTCAACGCTGTCGGCCTCACTGTCAGGATCTCCTCTCCATGTCTGGTCTAGTACCAACGGACCCTGCTCCTCCTCACTCACACTGTCCTCATCTGTCCAGAGAGGGTGTGGTTAAGTTTTAAAATCACATTTACACACATTAAAATAAATTGCAAAAGACCAAATCAATTTACCTCTATCATAATACAAGAGAAATTTTAATGTACAAAAGGTGACCTTAATTAAAGTGTTAACAAAGTATCTCGTGGTCTGAATGAGATCGTTTACCTAGAATACGGCTAGCTTCAGAGCGGCTTCCATCGATGCTGTGTGTCTCTGCGCGGTTGTATCCACTAAGCTGAGACAACAGTGACTCTGGGGATGGACCAGCTGATGCCTTTCTCATCTGAGCTCGGAGGGCCATGGCATTCCTGCGAGCATGCTCTGCACAGAACGTCACTCTGAAGAACAAAAAGAACCATTGGAAAATAGATGTCAGAAAGTTGCTTGGATTTGTTTTAACACTTCCAAGGGTTTGTACTACATATTGAGACTCACAATTAAAAAAGAAGACGTCTAACTTCGATTTGGCTTTCCACTCACCCATCTTTCCTCTCGACTTTTGGTGCAGCATTGGGGCAGCGCTTGCCGTTCTTGGCAGAGACGTAGCTGCACTGTTTGTATGGAGCATTCTTGTCCTCCAGAATGTGTTTGATGCAAAACTCAAGGCCTTCCAGTCGAGGCTGAGAACATGGTCGTTGGGTGAAGGAGCAGGCCTGTGGCTCCTGAGGGCGGGGTGTCTGGGTCACCCGGTTCCGACTTGAAGGCAAAACGTGGATTCGTATCCTGTTCATTGCAAGTCTGCAAAAGAGTTAAAACAAGTCAACTGACAGAAAAAGAATCCAAAAGTCCCTCCAGATAATTGATTAATCATTTGATAAAAACAGGACTGTTATTCCGGCTTCTCAAGTGAGAGGATTTTCTGTTTATCTGCGTTATGTAAGACAGTAAACTGAATATCTCTGGTGTTGAAATATCTGTCAGACCAAACATGACTTTCAGAAATATCACCAGACATCTTTTGTCATTTAATAGACAAGATGATTAATCAAACCATGACAAACAGAGGCTTGACAACCTGTGATAAAATGAATAGCCGATTTATGGCTGACAGAAAACAAAATCTGCAACTATTCTGAAAATCGATATTACTTCACAGCTGACCAGCTGCCAAAATTTCCCACGATTCAGCTCCTCAAATGTGAGGCTTTGTATCCTAATCTTTGGAATTTGTGGTATTATGATGTTAAGATGAAAATCTTTAGGTTTAGTGCTGTTAGTCAGACACAACACATTTGATGTTATTTCCACACATTTTAGAGACAAAAGCATACATCAAGCAACAAAGTATGAAGGACAGAGGTACACTCACTAACGTTACATAATGCAAACAAAATTTTGGCTAAATCTGTGAAGATCACAACGAAATTATGCTATAAGCCAGGTATTGAACATTACATGCCCACATATTAGAGATCCACATGGCTCATTGGCCCTTTAATCACAAACGGGTTCCAACGGTCAGAGATGCTAACTGATTTTAAACGAGCAGGATGCAAACTGAACTTGTGAATCATGAATTTGCAGTCATAAGAACCCGTGCTAACAACTACGGATCCTACTGAAATTAAAATTAATGTTACTGTTCACATTTAATAACGTTAAAGAGGGCGGAGGCAGATCAGGTGGCTTGTCAGATCATACAACATTGATTAACTTTATTACATGTTAATATGTATTACAAACATACATGACATACATGAAGTCACAAAACAATTAAAGCCGTATTATCGTTGAAAAAAATACAAATAAAATACGTTTATTGCGACACAAACACTTTTCTCTGTCTTTAAGAAGTCTAACCAGGCGCCACACCGAGCTTTAGCCCGCCTCTCTCCGCTGCGTCACTCTTCCAGTTATGGCGTCGCCATCTTTGTGTAGCAGTTGCTAACAATGCTAACGGCTACTCTCACAATTTGCGGCAAATAAGACAGTTTTGCTGACCAATGGCGACAGACGACCGTCTTTCTCGATATCATCGAAATGCCTCGGTGCCAGAGGATGAACATATCCGCATATTTGGTTTATAACTGCTTACCTTTTTCGATACGTCTGAGCGGGTTTAGCTTCCGAAGCACACTACGACGGTTTTCCTGCATTCCCCGATAACTGCCACTGCAGACAGGCTGAGCCCGCCCACTCCGAGCTCTGATTGGTCAGAGCTCAAGGCATTTCATTGGCCAATCTAGCTGCCAATCAAAGTGGCATCAGTGGTAAAATTGTTTTCCACCCACAATACTGCAGCACTGAAGTTTTATAATAACATGTAATGCAGCAGTTTTCTTAAAATATTTATTGACTTTAATTGAGAATAAAGCAACCACATTATATCAAAAAGAACAGTGTTCACATGTAACGTTTCAACAGAAAACAGAAGAAAATCCCAAAACGTTTAATTTCCAGACCTGAGTGTCACTAAAACACCAAGACATGAAAAAAACATGAAAACTTATTGTAGCTATGTGACTTTGCATTGTTAGGTTGCATGAGTGTCTTCCATAGGGGTTTTATTTTGAAATGCATGTCCTTCTTTTTGACTTTATTACAGCAAAAAGTTAATACTTAAATTGGAAGATTTGTCCAAATCAAATAAAACAATTTCCCAAAAACAAAATGGCGATACATTGGACATCTATTCTAATAGGCTAACCATTATACATGTAACACTTTGTCAATTGCATCGTAGGCAAACCTACTGAGATAAATATTCAGTGCATTTACTGTTTCCCTGTTACAACCAATAAAAGTTGAATAACCAATAAAACCTCTGCTGCCTGAGCAAAGAGCTGTACTCTCTTCAGCTTATCTTCCATATAATCAAGGGAACAAAAATATTTTACAATTGTATGGCTGATGATTTGTTGTACTGCATTACCGTGGACTGCCTAAAACAAATGAGTTTTTGATTACAAACTGATAAAAGAAAGCAGGTAAAGAGCAGTAATACTATACAATCAAAACCACATAAAGCTTAGTATGAATTAAATGTACAGATGATACCCGATTCAACAGAGGGCACCTCTTCCTCTTTGCTCAAAACACAAATTCATCATTAATTCAAATTAATTAGAGATTATACTTCATGCTCGTGACCCTGTCGTGGAGGTATGTCGATAACCTGCTTGCAGTGTTGTGATTTACACAAATAAAAGACACGTGCAAACATTTTTGATGACCCATGGCTTGCGGATGGATTATAAACAATCAGACTGTTGTGTTCGAAGGTGTGAAGTCAAAAGACAGCTTAAACATGATTAAATCAGACCAGCATGAATTGACAGACGTACACTGGGATTTACATATTTTAAAACATCCCTATAGGGAAATGCATAAATGAAAGACAACCGTAAAAAAACAAGACAGATGGTGTTCGTTTAGTCTTTGATATAGTGTATTGTGAATACTTTTATTGTAGACTGTGATCGATATGGTCACCACAAAGAAAAACCGGCACAGTTTCAGGATAGTGCTGATGCAAGCACCTCTTAAAATGTTTCTCTATATATTCTGCCCATTTTCTAGCTCTGATCACCATAAAAAAAGACTCCCCCTCCAGAGGAAACCAATGAACAAGTGACAAATTACATGAGAGGATTAAAAACTCACATTTCTTCTCTGGAGGGATTTTTTTTTTAATGTTGTTAATTCCTTCATTGTGACCATACCGTGTAGATATGTCTGAACTCTTTGAACCCTTTTGATAAACTATAGATGAATATCCTTGGTATGAACTTTGTCCATTAGTGTGATCATTAACGAACAGAATATGAATATTTTACAACCATTTAAAACAATGACTGCATCACTCAAAATCTAAAAAACAAAAAAAACAAAAACAAAAAACAGTACAACCTTCCTTAATTTACATCTTTTTTTTTGCAATTTTTCATAACAAAATGTAAAAAATATTTCATGTTTGTTTTAAACATTTTACAGTCTTTGTACAAGTTTACCAAATAATGGAGGAAATAAAATAGATAAACACCAGGGGTGGGCGATCACCTAGTTTTTTTAGTTATGGCTGTTAAAAAAAGGAAACTTTAAAGAAAAGAAAAAAAAAAGAAAAAATATTGAAACGATGGCTTTGGAGACATGCACTGTCAAACTAGCCTGTACAGTTTTGATGAAGAAATATCTCTCTGAAAAGAACAAAGAGGGGAAACCTTAAAAAAGGTAGAAAAGGGGGGACAGTTTTTTTTTTCTTTAAAAGCATTCAATTAATAAATAACATACTATAAAAACATTATAAAAGACAATCAGTAAGAAGACTTAACAGGTATGTGATGGAAAACTTTTAGTTTCCTCATGATTTCAAGATAATGACTTCCTCCAAACTCCAAAACAGTGATTCAAAAAATACCAGGTCCCATCATCACATTTCATCTGAGTAAAACAAGCTCAAAAAATATTATTTACACTTTCGTGTTCTTGGTTTTTTTTCCCCCCCTCACACATTTTGCCAGCTTTTAAAGCCTCTCATTATTGCCCCACGAGTAAAAAGAAAAAGGTTGAAAACTCATTTATCTCACTGGTACATTTCACTGCTGTCACACTGAGGCCTGTAAAAAATGCTAGGTGAGTTAAAAAAACAAACATTATACAATACTTTATGTAACAAGATGGATGTTCATGATGTCAAGTACAATGTACATAATTTACCTCCTGATGAGGAACTTATTTGGGTAATGGTGGCAGTGGGGGAGGCGGTTCTGAAGGGAGGGGTGGGGGTCTGGGGTTGCTCCCTCTGGAGCCACCACTGTACCGGTAGTCCCCATACTGGGATCTGTAGTCAAACATGGATGGCTGGGATGGCTGGACCCCCTGTGCGCTCAGAAGTGAGTTCAGCATTTCAAAAGTGTCCTGGTACTCATTTGACTGTGCCCCACCTGCTGCACCGTGCCCATTAGTGTCTGTCTTGTCACCTTTGGAGTGCGGATAGCTCCCTTGGTGGTGGGGGAGGCCCAGATTGGGGAGAATGTCAGAGCCATGACCAAGAGTTTGCCCAGAGGAGGAAGACAGGGACGGTAGCTGGTAGGGATTCCTAGAAGATTTGCTGACTTTAGAGGGAGGGTGAGTGCCTGCTGTGGGATCTTGGGAGTGTGTCCTCTTACGTGATGTAGACGAGGATGAAGAACCTGTTCTAGAGGAGTCGCTAGGGACTTTTTTGCTGCTTCCTACAGTCCCGCTCGAACTAGATGAATGTTTGTGAGAAGAGGAGAGTGAGGCACTGCTAGAAGAGGAATGGTGGTGGTGGTGGTGATGATGGTGATGGTGGTTAGATCGTTCCCTGTGCTTGTCCCTGCTCTTGCCCTCCTCTCCAGAACTCCCCCTTTGCTTCTCAGGCACTCGTATTCTGACTTTGATGTCCTGTTCCTGGCCACGGGCGCTGCCACTGTGCCCGCTGCCTCCTCCCCCAGCTAGGGGGAAGCGCATTTTAAGAGAGGTCCTCTCGTGCCTCTCCTTCTCTAAGGGGATTTTCAGAATAATGGGCGATGGGTTGGACATGTCAGAGGAGGAGGTGCTGGACTGCTGGTGATGATGCTGCTGTTTCTCCTTCCTCTGCTGCTGCCCAATGAGAGCCTGGGCAGCGTTGGCATAATCCCTTTTCACGCTGGCCTCCATGTTCTCCAGCTTCCTCTTCTGAGCAGCCAGGACGTCTGCATTCTTGGCCCGGTACTCACTCAGCGACACCTTAGCTGGTGCGTGAACCTCATTGTTGGGCTGTTGCTGTTGTTGCGGCTGCTCAGATGCTGCTTGTCCTTTTCCACTCCAAGTCGGTGCGCTGCCAGATGCAACCCTGTCTTTGTCACCGACGGATGAGGAAGAGGAGGAGGATGGTGGAGCCGAGAGGCTCATTAAGCCTGCCACGGTGCTCTCTGATGACGCCATAGAGATCATGCTCATCATGGTGTCCCTCTGGTCGCCCTCCTCCTGGACTTTTGGCTTGGCTTTTGGTGTCTGGCCTCCAGCCTGGCAGCCGAGAAGACAGACAATCATAGTCAGTCAACGAAACCTGTCCACACAGTGCAGGGTATCGTCGCTGTAGGTTAAACGAGGAGCAATGGAATAAAAATCTGTACCTTCCAATTGCGAATCCGTTTCAACCGGCTGGGTGTTTTCTCCAGAATCTGCAGGAACTCGTGTGTGAGCTCTGAAAAAAGTTTTGACAAAGTGAGGATAAATATCAGCTGGAGAAAGTTAAAAAGCTTCAGATTAAGCAATGCCATTTCCACTGCATAGTACGACTCGACTCAGTTTAGGTACCAGGTCCTTTTTATTTTTGTTTTTCCACTGCAGATAGTATACCCTCAGTGTGGGAAAGATTCTCATCTAATAGCCATAGCAACGCCTGGGGGTGGCGATATGGCCCATAAACAATACACGCGATACACAATCCATATCAATATTTTGAAATTTCCTCTGGACTACTGTAGACTGCTAAAATACTTACCAACTAAGTTAACTACAGTTAGAATGTAGTTAAAGAGTAGCTACTGTTATATAGTAAAGTTAAATAAAGTACTCTTAAGATAAACTTAGATAAAGTACTGTTGCACTAAAGTTAAATGGAACAGCTACTTGTACATAATAATGTCTATTATAATCAAGATAAATTTAACTACTGTTAAAATGAAGTTAAATAAACTACTATTACAATAACACATGCCTTGTGTGCTCACACACTATCGCCCATTAGATTGGTCTGGACAGGCTCGGGAGTGTGTGTGATGGATCATTTTTGTGTCTGTGAGAGGGTGAGATCCATAGGAGAGAGCGAGAGAACCAAAATGCGAGTCTCACGTCCGTGGCTTAACAAAAATTATGTGACAATTTATGCTACATTTGCAATGTAGTAATTTTGTACATCCCATGTGGAACAAGCCGCGATACACTGAGAATAATCAATATACTCCCCACCACTAGCAACACTGCGTGAAACTGCTGTGACATTACTGTGATAAATACTGAATCTTTTCATCTGCAACCAAACAGAGGAAAGTCTGCGTCTGTTGTCAGCTGTACAGCGTAGTGTACAGCGCAGTTTTCCAGGCTGATGTCTTTTTTAAAATGTGTATTGAGTATATGAAAAAAATTGCTGCTGCTGTTGATGGTAACTGAACCAATCAGTGGTCTGCAGTGTTTCTACTCCACCTTTTAGTATCATCTTAGCTCACTTGGAGCCTCAATGGAGGTGGTACCCAAAAAATACCAGGTACTATCCTCAACTTTTGCAAATGGAAAACCAAAAATAGAGCCAAGGTCATTTACAGCACATACCATCCAGCAGCTCGAGGGTAACTGTGGGATCAACATACTCCCACCAGTGTTTGCCGTCTGTAGACACAGGGATCTCCCAGTTGGACCACTTGCAGGCAAGATGGATGCACACGCAAGCCACAACCGGGGGACTATACTGCAGGCAGAACGTGGTCAAGTGCAGACTACGTGGCAGGATACATCCCAGAAGGCAATAAAAAAAAACAAAAAAATAGAAACAGGAGAGAGAGAGAGCAGACATGTTGAGTTAGAGGATTATAAGCAATAAATGCAGAAGATGTGAAAATGCTTATGCTTATATTTTACAGTGAACTGTAAATATACCTGTTGGTGGCCATGAAGTAAGATGTTTGAGCCAAATCCTTACTCGCTGGAACAACAATAGAACAAAGAAATACACTTAAAACCTCCAATGTTAATAGTTTAGCATGTAAACTTCCAGTCATACTGAAATATACAAACAGAATTTCACAAGACTGCAGAGTCGATGCTCACCTCTGACAAGCTGAGTGCACTTGACAACATGAGTATGTGGATGGTCAATGGTGATTTCAAAAGCTGTAAATGAAAAAAGGGACAAAAACAGACGTCTAAATAAATGAAATACAGAAGTGATATTAACATTTGCACCACTTAGTTTTCATTCATTCAAGTCCCTGAAAAAACAGAAAATGAATATAGTTATATCAAACTAAGTGTTGCAGAGAGTAATGATGAATGTCATTTTGCACTGGGTCTTCCAATAACATCCTGGACCATGTGAAAACAACAGATGAACGTGAAAACATGCTGCGGTCCTGCAATGTTGCAAGACACTGAATCTTGTTTAAACAGTGAAAACACAATTTGGTGTTTTCAATTAAAGCCAGGGTTATCTTCTTCAACTGCCTAGAAGTTTGAAAACATGGGAAAGGATTAAGCCGGCTGTAGCGAACATACTAAAAGCCATTGTTCATGATGCAGTGATTCGTCACATAAGTCCTCATACAAATAGCTTAGAATATGTAGCTAAGAAAAGAAGAGGGAAATGTAAAAGGTTATGGACATAATAGAAACAAAAGCAGAAACACTGTAATGCAACAGTGGGTAAATGCTGCTAATATGAAGCGTGAATGTCTCTTTCCTGTGCTGCTATATGCATGTGGGCTTTCTGTGGACAAAAGTAAAACCAGTTAGCTCTACTTTTATTATCACATGTGTTTCTGGAGGGAAATCAAGGGACCCAGTTCTTCCTTCCCAACTTACCCAAGGTCTGGAGTATTATGCTCTCAAGAATGACCAGGTCTTGGGCTTGTTGCAGGTAGGCCTGAGGTTGAGAGGACAGGCACGTTACTCACTGGGAGGCCTTCCAAACACATCAAACCCACCTTTTCTGAAGAGCCGACGAAGCCTCACAGACAAGCAGTGAGACAATTAAAAGCTACACAGTTGAGTACAGATGCTTTTGTTTTACAACAGTTAAACATCATATTACCTGGGTGACTGAAACACTACAAAAACACTGGGGAGCATTTTTGTCTTTTGCCCTCTCGTATTAAGAGGGAACAACACCTGGAGTAGCTCAAAACAAAATGCGCTGTCAAGTAACTGTGCCGAGGTTAAATGCAGTGGAAGAGTAAGAATAAAAAAGGAAAACTCAAAGTAAACATATTTACATTACATATAAAAGCACCAGCATCAATGCTGCTATTGGAAAAACATCCACTCTATTAAGACAAAAACTGTGATGATGAACATCACAAATCCGAGGAACACAGAAGAAGGATTACAGCCAAATTGTTGTTTCTGAACATCCACACAACAGTCGGCAAAATCAATCAAACAAAATCAATCTCTGAAATAATTCATCCCCTTCGAGCCTAAGTATCGAAGGGGTAACATCACCATCCGATCACGTACACTCAGGAGGAGACAGAGCACAATCACAGGTGGTTTCTGCAGCCCAACACTTACATCGCTGCGTACATCTGGTGAAGGCTCCTGAGGATTGAGGCATGCATGGGCCACCTTGATAACGTGTTCCAGCTTTCGGGGCTGCTCCTCAACCTTTGCAGCGAGGAAAAGGGCAGCAGGAGAAATAACCTGGCAAGGGTGAACCAAAATAAGTTCATGAGTTGACTGAAGATAAGCACTAACAGCTGTAACTGGGACTTCAGTGGATGAACAATACTTACATTTCTATGAAATCTGGTGAAAGACTGGACCATGTAGAATCGATGCATGTACACAATGGCTGTATTAATAGTAAGTTGGGACCTGATACAGGACAGTTAAGGACAAAGTAGCAAACTACTGATAGATCCCAAAACATATATTGATTATATATCGATAAATATGACTGAGAGTATTGGTCTACATGTAAAATAACATAACTAAAAAGCTTACATTTTTATACCTTACACTTATAAGCTCAGTATCACGTCAGTGACAGGACAACAGAGTTGAGACCCCGGCTAGCTTCACACACCAGTCAGATGTTACCGGAAGCAGTTATTTTTTTGAGTAAAACATAAAAGGCTGGACTCTAAAGATATAACAGTTTACCTCGTAGTCACACACACTACAAACACAACGTCTTTAAAGACAGTTATTCCACTAAAGCTTCGTGTTTTCCTCACAGTGTGGGGCAAAGCTAATGCTAACGTCCTGAAGGCCCGCCGACCACACAGGCCTTCGTGGCCCCGGTTGAGCCTACTACGCCGTTAGCAAGCTAACGTTAACGCAGTAAAATCACGAACCACCGCGTGTGACAGACGGAAAACACAAAAACAAACAAAATCCCCTCGAAGTAAACACAACAACAAACACCGGCCACGCTCCCGGCCGAACCGGCTTCACGAGAAGCTAAACTTCGCTAGCTAACATGCTAACGCTGGCTAGATGAGACGCAAGTCGTCCCCCGACAAAAGATACACATTGAGCCGCTGTCCCATGTCCTGGAGCAGGTTCGCCGCCTGTTGTCTGTAGGACAGCTCCTTGTCCGGATCAAGTCCCGCTCGCCGAGATGGGCTGTTGTCGATCTGTTGCCGGGTGTAGTACCATTTGTTATTACAGCTTGCAGGGAGAGAACGAAACGAAGCCGCCATCACTGAGAAGGACGATAGTTTAAAATTTCTGCGCGTCACAGGAACATACGTCACGCCGGGTCGGTGTACTTCCTGTAGCGGCCAGCAGGTGTCGCCAAAACAACCAAATATACCCCCTGACAAGTTTCATGAATTTTTATGAACTAGTCCATACCCATTGAGTGCACAGTTGCCCACGTACAGTTTCACATGGTGTGTGTTTGGGATACAAGTCATAGGAAATTGCACATTAAATAGTCAGCTGAACCCATCAAGAAGAGCAATGTATTCAGGTTTTGTGAATTTGATAGTATGATTGCTTGAAAGTACAGTAAAAAGTTACCATTGCCAATAGTGGGATAGTT
Source organism: Epinephelus fuscoguttatus (assembly GCF_011397635.1). Taxonomy (NCBI): domain Eukaryota; kingdom Metazoa; phylum Chordata; class Actinopteri; order Perciformes; family Serranidae; genus Epinephelus; species Epinephelus fuscoguttatus. The sequence goes on along the minus strand of NC_064758.1, from coordinate 40,558,431 downwards.
AGTGGGCTAAAACTGTACATTAGTAGTTGAGGTAGCACGTTGAAAGGCAGATAGTTAAAGTGTTTTGTACTGACTTAAAAGTGGGGCGCACTGGTAGTTATCATGGGAAAGGTGCAGCTAGCCTTTGTTGCAGTGGTGTGTGTTGGAATCAGGCCTTCGTTCTTTGCTGTATGTCTTCCTTGATCTCTCTCTCCCATCCTCTCCTGTCATGCTTTACTGTCCTGTCAAATATAGGCAAAAAATACTGAATCCCAACTCACTGAGTGCTTGTGAGTGTTTAAGCTGAGTAGCTGGAAGCACCTTGTACAGTAGTCTTAGCCACCAGTGTGTGAATGAGTGAAAGTGGCATGTAGTCTTTAAGTGCTGTGAGTGGTTGGAAGACTACAAATGAGACAAACAAGTGCAGGTCCATTTAGCATCTGCGGTGTAATACTGCATCATATCAAACACATTTTGAAATATTAAAGTACATCAAAACTGTTCTTCAGCACATTACTTGTGTAAATGTACTTGGATACACTCCATCACTGACATCTGTCTCATCTTATCTTACTATATAATGATGAAAACTCTGTGTGTCTGTTCCACGTTTTTCTCCTCACTGACTTGGTCAATCCATGTGAAATTTGGCACAGTGGTAGAGGGTCATGGGAGGATGCTAATGAAGCAATATTACATCAATTGGCCAAAGGGGGGCGCTATAGCAACTGATTGAAATGTCAAACTTTGAATGGGCATATCTCATGCCCCGTATGTCGTAGAGACATGAAACTTTGCACACAGATGCCTCTCCTCATGAGGAACACATTTGCCTCAAGAACCCATAACTTCCGCTTATATAGATTTTCCACCATTTTGAATTTTTTGAAAAACACTTCAAATGGATCTCTTCCTAGGAAGTTTGAGCGATCTGCATGAAACTGGGTGAACATAATCTAGGGACCAATATCTAAAGTTCCCTCTTGGCAAAAGTTGGAAAACTTACTAAAACTGAGCTTCTATAAGGCAATGAATATTGCGGAGGGCGTGGCTCATCACATAAAGGTGTAGAACATCTCAAGGGTTTCACCCATCACCACGCAACTTTGTAGGCATATGACCACACATAATCTGAGGGGACCCCTCCATTATTGACCCCATCAAACAAAATGGGGGCGCTAGAGAGCTCATTTCTTATCTAGGCCTAACCGCCATATGGATTTTTACTAAACTTGGTAGATATGTAGAACAGGACGCCTCAAGGTGACTGGAGAAATTTAACTCTAATTGGCAACTAGGTGGCGCTAACAACAGAAAAATGCTTCAAAATGGCTAAAATGCAACAGATCGCTGTGGCTCCCCCTGTGGACCAATGTTTGGGTTTTTTTCTAATTTTTGGTATGACTAAGTCATGGTATGGTATGCTGTACTCTATGGGTCTGGACTACTATGATATTCATATGATGTTGATTTTATAGACTTCAGACCATTTCATTGCTATTCCATTGCTAGGCAAAGAGTTTTGGCCCCGGTTTATTTCATGTCAACTAGTGCATTAACCAACACTCTCATCATCAAGTCTCTCTTGTACCTACTTGGATTTTTTTCTATGAAAAGATAAAAAACAAGTCAAACGAAGCAGATATCAAAAAGTTGGAAACAATTTATTTTAAATCACAAAATGTTATAAAATGGACAGATAACTGAAGCAGTGTACCCATGGAATCCCAAAGAGAAAACACGAAAATAATAGGCTATTTGACAAATCAAAAGTATAATTAAATACACACAGAGTAATTAAAAAACAACCAAACAAGTGAGTTCAATCATTTAAATGGACTGTCAGAAAATGGTTTGGTTAATTGCAGCACTTCTAATAAACAGAAATAATCTTTCACTTATCATTAACTTAATGTTTTTGCTATTTGACTTTACTTCTTTTCTTTTTTTTTTTTTTTAATTTCCGGGTCTTTGAACAATCTCAAAAATTTATTACACATTTTCTGTTTCCACGGCCAAAAGTTCCAGTTTTCCTTGTTGCATGTTTGATAATGAAAAAGACATTTCTAGCCGTTTAATCATCTGACTGAGAACAAATGATTCCCCCTAAACAACCTGAGGGCTTTTACTGCAGGAGCTGTTTCACTCGCTGCTAAATAAAGACTATAAATGGACTTCACTGCAGCTTTAAGAAAGCATTGAAGCATTAACAGTGAATTTGGGATGTTACTCAGGAGCTAATACTGTCTGTGTATTTTATAAACATCCCTCTAATTCTGATATAAAAATAAGGCAAATAAAAGAACTAATGAGCTTCGCTGAGAAAAAGGTGCTCCAGTAAATAATGACAAGGTTTAAATCAAATGTTTTTCCTAATTCTCTGACCTGAGGCTCAGAGAATAACTGAGCTTTATCCTTGTTGTTCATTTCCTAAACCATTTAAATGATCCAACTCACCCATTTATCTTTGTATTTAATCACACTTTTGATTCACAGGAATCCTATTAGTGACATAAGTCGTCTTCAGGGATCTCTGTTGTGCAGTAATGAAAATGCTTTACAAAAAAACACAGGCTCTAAAACGTTAATCACATTTTTCCAAATCTTTCTGCACGCTTCATTTTCTTTGCCTGTTGAAAAAAGAGAAAGGAAACACAGACGTTAATCCACAATCGCTCCTTCTTTGATCTTTTTATGTTAAACTCACTGCGCTGTGGGGAAACACTGCAAAACATTTCTAACATTTTCTAAAAAGTCCAAGAAAATGCAAAGAATGGAAAAAAAACAACCTACCTCAACGTCGGCTGAACCAACTGAAGCTGCACCTGTTGAGATCCCAAACCTCTCCTTCCTCTTTTTCAGCTTTTCATCTTCTTCAATCTGGAAAAAAAAAAAAACATTTTCAGCATTATTTTGATGCCAAATTTTAGACTCCAAAAAATTAGGGCTGACCCCTAACAGTCAACCAAACATTAGTTGACCAGAAAGGTCATTAGTCGAGATTTCTTTGGTCATTTAGTCACAGAAAAAAACACACACAAAAAAACCCCATGAAACTCCATCAGGAGCTGCGCCTTGTCAAAATAAATCAAAACTTATATAACTGGACCATGTGGAACTTTAACTTGAAAGGACAGACACAGGAAGTGTCCACGCTCAGCAGTCAGACAGGAGTCAGGTTAATTTCCAGGGCTGGTACCTGCGGTTATTCCACAGGCTAGTTAATAACATGTCGGGCAGGAAATCCAAAGTGTGGGATCATTTTGAGAAGGTGAAGGACGAACCCAAGGTGATATGTAAACTCATCTTCATTGGTCGACTACAAACATGACGTATCATCTGAAACATGGAAGTAGCTACATGCCCATTAGCCCACAGCGTCATTAACAGGCGGCTCGCTCAGTGTGTGACGTGCACTTGGAGATAAAATATAGGCCTATATTAATGAAGGGTCATTAGTACGGTTTTGTATTTCTCTGTAATGTAGCACAGTGTTAACAATGTTACTGATACTATTCTTTCTCACACCTTCAACTCAAACCACCAAAATATATCATTTAATAATTACATTAACATCATAAACATGCAGGTGACTAGTCGACTAATGGCCCTAAATGACGACTATTGGTCAACTAGGAAAATTCTTAGTCAGGAGCAACCCCACAAAAAAATGTCATCGTCATTGTGCAGATACACCGTGAATTAAAACTCAATCACCTTTTGTGAAAGGGACGAAACGTTCATGCCGAATCTTTCTGCTCTCTTCTTCAGCTGTTCGACGTTCACCTTCATGAGACACAAAAACAGTCAAATGAACATGATCTCATTTACTGGAGGCATTAAATAAATGTGTCTGTAAATGATGCAACACTTACAGGAGCTTTACTGTTTGCAACGACACCTGTTTGGGAGACGGGAAAAAAATCAGAGTAAGAAGCGGCAGGCAGAAAACAACAAACCTTAAACATAAAGAAAAACATGTTAAAGCTGCACTTGTTGCTGAAGAAATATGATGCATGAATTTAGTGGTCTAGTGTTTGGATGTGGATATCCTGGTGTTCATTTTTCTTGTTAAAAAGCAATGTAAAGAAAGAACAACATAAGAAACTAACAACAGAATTTTATGACTCGTTATCTTAAGCTCTGTGTTTAAAATGAAACATGTATGTTCACTGATCATTTTGCTTCACTGAGAAACAGAAAATCAGTTTAGTGAAGGAGTAGAGTGACAACAGACCTGGAGTGGGACTGGTGTTCCCAGTGGATTCACCAAACCTGAAGAAAAGAAACAGAATTATTTTAACATGGCTGTGTGCATTCACCTAAAGTATAAATCCAGTTTATTTTACAGTCTACAGGTATCAGACACTTAGATTTAATGTTTTTTTAAGAGCTTTTTAAGATACTTTGGAACTAAGTTGGACAAATCAGTTTTTTTCTTACTCAAGCACTGCAGGTCAGTATAGACGTGGTCCTGTGCAGACATAGGTTTTATGTAGGAATGTGGTTATTAGAGGGAGTTATGTTAATCTACATTTTTGCCAACAGGCAAGTGCAAGTATAAAGTAAAACAACAATATAACACCTCGTCCTAACTGGAGTGAATACGTGCCAACATCAAAGTGTTTCAGCTGCTCCCAGTGAAGCTGTCCTGACCTGCTGCGACCATCAGCAAACAGGCTAAGCAACATGTTGCTTGTTTGACAAACCACTCACCCTGGCTCTATTTTTGTGAGGCTTCATGCATCTCCAACTTATTTTCAAATCAACAGCAAGCCATAACTTTGGCTTGATAAGCTCCCAGAATGTTGTTGTTGCTTTGGACAATTTTAACACTCCATCTGCCGGAGTTTGCTTGCTCACTGTATATTAGAAAGAGGTGTTTGGGTCAGTAGTAGGTGTACAGATTTGTAACATCATAAAAGTCGACCTTCGCGCGGCAATTAAGACCTCACAAATTCAATTTTAAGACTAGACTTTGAAAGTCTGGAGTCAGGCCAACGGTGTGCCCAACCACCTCGAAGCAGGTAGCTGTGACCTCTCACCGACCGCAGCCACCCCCCCTCATCCACCTGAAACAAGTGTGTTTGACACTTAACTGATGATGGTGCAGTAGACCAGAGAGACAGCGTTTTAAAAAGTTTGTGTGTGTTCAGCTCTCAGTACTTCAGCAGCGTCTAAAGGCTAATTCACATTACACAATTTTCACTGCGATTTTGACATCACAGAGGATCTTGAGAGCCATGAGAGATCTTGGGTCGGAGGTGAGTCGGCAGGTAGTCTGCCACGACGAGTCCTCATGTGTGAATAAGCCTTTGAGCAAGTTGCCCCCTCGTCTGTGACTGGGACTGGATATCTGGCATGCTAGAAAACTGGAGAAGGCTGACAGAACTGACGAAGAGCATCAGCCAATGAGAGGCGGGATATGTCCCACGTCAGCACGCAGGAGAACGGAAGAAATGTGAGGAGTACAAGGGTTGCCAGGTCCGCTTATTAGCCGCGACTTTGGGCTTGTTTCTAAAGTGAAGTTGCTTATTTGGGCTTGCTCTCTAAACGTCACCTTCCTCTATATATATCCGTCTAATAGGTTGTTTAAATGCATGATAATATGTCAGACTGCAGTCGCTTCTTTTGGGCTTGTTTTCATTGCCCTGGTTGCCTGTTTCTCTCCCAAGATCTGGCAACACTTACAAGCCGGCCGGCAAGCAACAACAATGGCGGCGTCCACAGGATCACGGGGAGTGCATTGTGTTTGGACCCAGGATAATAAAGAATATCCATGCCTTTACAATGTGTTTGGTGACGTCACCGCATTATCTGGGGCTCTGTCGGTGAGGGCCCGGTGGAGAAATCTTGTGGTGTGCACACACAGGCCGTAACGCAGTTGGCGAGACTCCCGCTGACAGAAACACGTCGCCAGGTATGAACAGATTACGACAGTCTCCGCAACGCAAAATCAGGGTGAAAATCGTGTAATGTTAACTAGGCTTAACTGAATCTCTGTGGTTTCAAGTTCAGTTTCTCTCCTGTGCCCAGTTTGTACTTGGGATATCTGCTTTATAATGTTTATCAGACAGGATGTACTTTGGTTATTTCTCTGTTTTATGAGAACTTTCCACATCTTTCTGTATTATCAGTGTGCATATTAGGCTTCCTTCCTCTCCTTGTTCATATTATCCAAACCACTTAAGAGGTAAAACTGAGAAGTGAGCACACCTTTCTATTATTATCGCATTGCACAGTTGGGTTGGGCCAGTGTGAATATCTTTAAACCAGTCTGATATTAAGCGCCGATCTGCCACCTATATGCCCTCTGAGGCTAATTGTGATCTGTGATATTGAGCTATATGGATAAAACTGAGTTTAATTTTGTTTTCTGTAGTGACACAAGGAGGCATCGTATAGACTCTTCATTTCAATTTAATGAATCAGCCGTTCCTGGCCTATTGTGCTGCTTTTAAAACGAAGAATAGGAATCAAAAGTAACAGGTTGTTCAGGTCAAAACAGCGCATCATGTCGCTCGTGCCAGTTAGGACACCTCTTTCATCGGCTTCAAATCCAAAATGATGCCACATTGGAGCAGTTTTAGATTTCTTGAGGGACTAACTTTGTCATGTCTTGTCTCATCAACAAAAAAACAACCATGGCATGTGCTGCTCTCCCCACCTCCACATCTACTGAAATTGGATCTCCTTCATGTTGCCGTGCTCGGCTTTAGTGCTGTGACTGATGTAGGCTGCTTTTTTAATTTGCCATAATGTGCCATAATGACTACTGGTTTAGCTGGTTTGCATTAAATCAAACCGGTTTAAGCTCGTACACCGGTGAGCATAATATTATCGTTGCTCATAGGAATGATGACCGAAACTACAAAAATAAAACTGTAATAAACTGGAAGTTTTTTCAAAAATATACCCAGAAGAGGACCCTGGTCAAGTCTTACCTTGCTGCACGTATAGCCTTTTTGCTTTCAGCTGACGCAGGCAAGTTGAAACGTTCGGCTCTCTTCTGTAGTCTCTGCTCAACAAAAGAACACAAGCCGATGGCAGAGGTGTTGGTTCTGATGCTTATGTGTGTATTATTTCTGTAGTTTCACACCCTCACACATTTGTGAAGACGGCTAAAAGTTACTGTGTACCTAAGCTGATGTTTTTAAAGGCTCAGATATCACATGTCTCACACAGGGCATTAAATGCTGTATTAAAATATGCAGCTTTAAGATTTTCAGTTAAGTTTTACGTGCATGCAAACATGTCACACGTACTTCACTGGAAGATGCTGGAGGAGTTATTTTCACCACCTTCTTCTCTGCAGGTCTGAAAGAAAAAACATGTAAAGATGTGGGATGACCAAAGACTGATGAGTAGCGACAACTATAAACACATTATGAACCAGTGTTTATCGAACACTTCTGCACTAAACCTGATGACCTATAATCCCCCACACGTGAAGCCATTTAGACAAGATGTACACATGCATTTTAGCCACATAGCATTATTTTTTTACTGGTTTATTGTAGACTGAATGAGAATAAACTTACGGCTCGCACTCAACAGGCTCTGAATCCTTTGCGTCTTTTACATTGTTGGCAGTCTCAACTTTTGAGAAGTCCTAAAAGTAAAATGTTAACATTTATCAGAGCTTCACAAAATGATCTAATGAGGTCTGAGAGGGGAAGTGAAAGCATCTACAGTCACATTACCTCTGTGTCCTCCGCCAGCACATCATCGACATCCACATCTTCCTCTATTGTTTGGATTATGGGGGAAAGGCAAACAGCAGAGAGCAGAAAGAAAGAGACACAGTCTCATCATACATTAACAGCATCCCATACGAAAAATATACGTAGAAACAATTAATTTCAACATGATTAAGTTCATGTGTGACCATGACAACAATTATTTGTTTTGGATTTGTCTAAATATGAAGGTGCTGCCTCACCGTGCTCCTCCAGGTAGGCTTGCAGTCGGGCAATGAGTTCTCCTTTGTTTCCCTTGGTTTCCAGACCTCGGGCCTCGCACTCCTGCCTCAGTTCAGCAAGCTGAAACAACAACAGAGACAGAAGTAGTACTCTTAATACAACAAGTGTTCAAATTCCTTACAGATATATGCACAACAGTTAGCAAGAAGCAGTCACTGGCCATGAAAAGTTCAGATCACAGGCTCCCTTATACAATGCTCATTTAAATATGTATAAAAAGAAAAACAGGCAAGTAAAAAATGAGAATGTAAGACATAATAGTGTGAAGGGATTAAATATAATAAATAAAATATGAAACAAATTACCTTTTTTTTTTTTAAAGATATTTTTTGGGGCATTTTCGCCTTTAATGGATAGGACAGACAAGTGTGAAAGGGGGAGAGAGAGAGAGAGGGAGTGACATGCAGCAAAGGGCCACAGGCTGGAGTCGAACCCGGGCCGCTGCGGCAACAGCCTTGTATATGGGGCGCCTGCTCTACCACTAAACCACCGACGCCCCGAAACAAATTACTTTGTGGTGGACATTAATTGATGAATTAATGAACTACATTATAAACAGGACTGTAGGAAATTATGTCCAGTGAAAACAAATATATATGTAAGGAGCTTGTAAAAGAGAATAAATGTAACAAGCGCCATTTAATAACCATGTCGTTTATTTCTTTTCCCAGAAATCAAAACTGCTCACAGTGAGATCTGTGGAGAAACTGACATAAAGTGTCTGGAAAGCAATGCTGTGATTGACTTTTTAAAAATACATTTTTAATGCTTGGAGCACCAGAATTTAAATCCTCTTTACCTTCAAGCAGAAACTACCTGCATGGAAATGCCACTAAAGTCTCACTACAAAGTCTCAGGTGCTGTTCAGGAGATGAAACAGATTCGCTAAAGAACGCTAAACGCCAAAACAACCAGACACAAGAACAGTTTCTTTTCACAGGCCATCAATCCAATTAACAGTCAGTATCAGTCCATCATATCAGGAACAATCCCTGAGGAATTACCCCGTAAAACAAAGCATCCACTTTGCCAGTAAATCATATACGTCATAGTTTGAATACTCACTGTTCTTTAACATGTTAATATCATCACCATCAATACACACCGATCAGCCAAAACATCAGAACCACTGGTTGGTGAAGAGAATAACAGTGATCATTTCATGTTCAGCTGGCAAACTTTATGTTCTGGCATTCATGTGGATGCCACCTGATGCGCTCCACACACCTTAGTACCCCACTTAGGGTTGCAACATTATGAGATTGTCATGGTACAATAACTCAGAAAATATCATGGTTTCACAGTATCATGGTTTTACAAAATTTATATTTTTGTCAGTCAGAATGACCCATAAAGGAATGAAAACAGAAGCATTATGTCTGGTTGAAGAAACCTCTTATTACTATAACTGAAATTTAAAACCATTTCTTTAATGGAAGTATATTTAAAAAGTCTCCCCTTTTCAAACAAACTAAAATAAAGGAGAGATTCTCCATCCAGCTGCATTTTTTTCTCCAATATCACAGATATGCAAATGTACACGGTATGATAACTGTGAACTTTTATATCACATTATACCTTCAAAGCAGTGTATCGCTGCCACCCTAACCCCTTGTCATGTCAACAGCACTCCCCAGGAGCATTGGCCCCCCCCAGCAGGACGATGCGCCATGCCACACCATAAATACTGCTCAGGAATGTCCTAAAGAATATGACAAAGAGCTCAAGGTGTCAACCTGGCCTCCAAATTCTCCAGCTGCTGATCTGATCAGCGATCCATGGGATGTGCTGGTACCCCATCTCACAACCCACATAACTCAAAGGACCTGCTGCCAACGCCCTTGCGCCAGACACCACAGGACACCCCCGAGAAGTCATGTGTCCATGCTTCAACAGGTCAGAGCCAGGTGCGATCCAAGGAGGCCCTTCTGTGAACTGGGGGTACCTCTGGGGTACGAGCACATCCTAAGAAAGCTCAATCAGACTGGCATCTGGGGAATTTTGAGGCCAGCTTGATGCTTTGAGCTCTTTGTCACATTCCTGAGCAGTTATTCTGCTGCTGCATGGTGCATTGTCCTGCTGGGTGGGTGGGTGGAGTACGTCAAGTGTCATCCACATGCAAAGCAGGTTTCCCAGCTGAACATTGTCATGAAATTAATAATGTTATTGACTTCACCAGCCTGGGGTTTAATGTTGTGGTCGACTGGTGTAAATATAAGAGTCACTGTATGCTCTGTATATAATGCCACCTACCTTACCTGTTACATAAATCATATTAATTTCAGCACCCTCTGCTGAACACTGCATTAACGTTACTGTATTACTCTTAACAAAGTAATTGTGCTGTTGTTGGACAGACGGATAGATACTTTTAATACATTATTATATTATACAACTGCTCTTTGTTTCCTTGTTTTAATTATGCGTCTTTCTGTGCAAATATATTGACAGCAACACAAATCCCTTGTACGTGAACACATGTAAAGCTGATCCTGATTTAATAGTCGGTGTATCTACGGGCTAATGTTTAGCTAACATGGGTTACATGACCGATGGAGGTCAAACACACTCGGTTACCGACGTCGCTAATTTATTTGGACCCGCGACAGAGATGGCGGGACGCTTTGTATCTAATTACAGCGGCTACATTTACATTTCTAATTTACACATTACACTTTTACATGTTGATTTAAAGTCATTCTCGGCTGTCTGTCACCGTTACCGTTGAGTTTTCAACGTTAGCTCGGAGCGGTTTGCTCTGTTAGCTTCGCAGCCGAATGAACAACGTGAACACACGCCGGTTGTTAGCTTCACACCCGGCGGACACATTTTAAGAGTCAAAGCTGTCAGTTATCCGTGTCCTCACTCTCAGGTACTACAGATAATAACTTACACAACATTATGTTTATTAATTAAAGCACCTAATGGTTGTAATAAATACATATTAATGATGAGTACCAACCTTCAGTTTCTGCAGCTCTATCACTTCGGCCATCTTTCTCTGTTGATGTATCACTTCCTCCAATCACACTGGAGCTGCTCTACTTCTGAACTCCTCCGCGATCACGGCCTGTATCGCACAGCGCCCCCTGATGGACGGACTGACGAACTGCAGGCGAGTAGAAACAATACAGGCAATGGCAGGAGGGCCATTTTTTCCTTTGAAGGGCCAAAACTGAATCTTAATAGGGGTCCTACTTTATTTTTAAGATGCAAAACGTTGTTAAGATCCCATTTCCCATAATTTAAATGCCTTTTGTCCGTGTCTCAATATCCCTTTTTACACACTTTGCACTATAGGGCCGCTATCGGCAGTGCCATGCACGACATTTTGCAGGGCAGGTGCTCAAGCGGAATATACTATTAATACTAATAATACTAATAATAAAATAATAATGAACTTTAATCATAAAGCACTTCTCAAACTAAAGTTAGGAAGTGCTTTACATGGTCGATCACGGATTTAAAACAATGCAGGATTCAGGCAAATAAAATGAGGCAACTTTAAGAAAATACTAAGGACACTAGAGCGCAGTGGTGCAGTGGTTAGTGCTGTAGCCTCACAGCAAGAGGGTTCCTGGTTCAAACCCAGGGTGGGGGTTCAGTGGGGACTTTGCATGTTCTCGCTGGGTCAGCGTGGGTCTTCTCCAGGTACTAATAACAGGTAAAAGTAACACGTCTGATGAAGGGCAGGGGCCCGAAACGTAACACATGAATAAATTGTTCAAGGAGCAGCTTCTGGTGTGCGGACTTTATCCTTTATTCTTCTCCAGGTACTTCCAGCTTCCTCCCACAATCTAACGTCATGCACGTTAAGTTAATTGGTGACTCTGAATGGTTGTCTGTCACGTTAGACCTGGCGTCCAGGTCCAGGTCCAGGGTGTACCCCGCCTCTCGCCAAACGTTAGCTGGGATAGGCTCCAGCCCCTAACAGGATAAGCAGTTACAGAAAATGAATGACTAACAACAATAAAAGTAAAATAAAGATAAAATATCACTGAAGCAGATAAGTTGGTAACTAATTGCCCTGTAGACTGTAGAGCAATCAAATCAAAAAAGCAAATCAAACAAAAGAAAAGAATACAATAACCGATGACAACACAAGATAAAAACAACTAAAAAAACAAATGTATATAAAATAAAGACAGCAGTGCGCTGAATGTGTGAAATTAATAAAAGCCTTTTTTTGACAGATAAGTTTTAGGAAGTGATTTAAAAGGTGTCAGCAAGTCTCAAAAAAGTGCATCTCTTCCAAGAATTTCTACATTTATTTTTTATTTATAACAGGCAACAACAAAGACAACAATGCCACACTATGAAGGCTTTCATGGTCTATAAAGTAAATAACCATCACAACATTAGTCTGACAGAGATTTGGAGGGACACGGTGTGATTTCATGCCAAACTAACTCACTTGCTGTTAAGCTTAATGATGGGTTACTGAGATTTAGGGGGTCAAAGGTCAAAGGTCATCGTGACCTTGCATCCATCTCATTCTTGTGAACGCAATATCTCAAGAAAGCCATAAGGGGATTTCCTCAAATTTGGCGCAAATGTCCACAAGGACTCAAGAATGAAGTAATTTTAATTTGGTAGTCGAAGGTCAAAGGTCAAGGTCACTGTGACCTCACAAAACATGTTTTGAGCCATGACTCAAGGATACATATGTTATTATGACAGAATGCCACACATATCTCTAGTAGGATATAATGATGATTCGATGACAGTTTATATCCAAAAGGTCAAAGGTCATTACTCAACATCATAACCCTTAAGTGTCCAGCTTGAAACTGCGTTGATTGTTTAGACCTTCTGTACTGCCGAGGGAAGACGCCATTAAGCATCCATGTTTTCACACTCCTGGATGTAGATTGTGAGTGCATCTTGACTGGTGCACGGAGACATTCAACCATGAGGCGGTAAAGCAAATGCATGCGCTAGCCAGATCAAGAGCTTAATGACATGAGGCAATGGTGCTCATGGGAAATGAAGTCTTTATCCCTAGTAATACTACAGTTGGGGGAGCTAAAGCTAACACAAAATGAAAGTTCCCTGTAGGCCTGGTTGACAAGAGGCTTGAACTATACACTGCTTTTTCTGTAAAAGGTCACAAGTAAACAAAAGTTTGTGAATCACTACTTCTTTATTTAACTGTATTGAGACGCCATGTGTTACAGTTTGCTTACATTCATGTGTCTGTACGAACATACGTGTTAAAGCATGAGGGGAGTTAAAGGGTTCACGATGAAGCAGGTCTGAACAGGATTTGCCGTGAATGCTGACATTGTTTTAAAAAAGAGGTTTAAACAGTGTCACAGTTTGGCACATATGATATGGAGACAAAAAATCCTTCAACAAAGTCACTTTATAGTTCTCGGGGGGTAGAAGGACAAAGCCGGATGAATTTAGGGAGTCACAAGTGCTTCAATAATCCTCATTAACATTGCATTCCTCCCTTTTTTTTCTCCCTAGGCTCAGTTTCTCTTAACAGACTGTGTGACCTATTGTTCCAATGACACAGAAATGAACCGCTTCCTTTCACACTTTAATATTTCATACATTATATTTCATCACAGCGTTGTATTTAAGTATATCAGCTAATATATGAATATACTGTATCAGTTTTTCATGAGGTGGATTTGATCATCAGCAGCAACGTGAAGTTCAGAGTAAATCTGCACATAATTAGGAACAATCAGACAGGCCAAAATAGGTCAGCTGATTTCAGCAGAGATTTAGGTAACCATTCATTTTGTATTTGAGAGCACGTGTTTGTGGAATTGTCACCTAAGGCCCTAAAATTCATGACACTGTAACCTCATGATTTACACTGAACAAAAATATAAATGCAACACTTTTGTTTTTGCTCCCATTTTTCATGAGCTGAACTCAAAGATCTAAAACATTTTCTATACACACAAAAGACCATTTCCCTCAAATACTGTTCACAAATCTGTCTAAATCTGTGTTAGTGAGCAATTCTCCTTTGCCGAGATAATCCATCCCACCTCACAGGTGTGGCATATCAAGATGCTGATTAGACAGCATGAATATTGCACAGACGTGCCTTAGGCTGGCCACAATAAAAGGCCGCTCTAAAATGTTCAGTTTTGCTTTATTGGGGGGGGGGTCAGAAAACCAGTCAGTATCTGGTGTGACCACCATTTACCTCACGCAGTGCAACACATCTCCTTCGCATAGAGTTGATCAGGTTGTTGATTGTGGCCTGTGGAATGTTGGTCCACTCCTCTTCAATGGCTGCGCGAAGTTGCTGGATATTGGCAGGAACTGGAACGCGCTGTCGTATACGCCGATCCAGAGCATCCCAAACATGCTCAATGGGTGACATGTCCGGTGAGTATGCTGGCCATGCAAGAACTGGGATGTTTTCGGATTCCAGGAATTGTGTACAGATCCTTGCAACATGGGGCCGTGCATTATCATGCTGCAACATGAGGTGATGGTCGTGGATGAATGGCACAACAATGGGCCTCAGGATCTCGTCACGGTATCTCTGTGCATTCAAAACGCCATCAATAAAATCCACCTGTGTTCGTTGTCCATAACATACGCCTGCCCATACCATAACCCCACCGCCACCATGGGCCACTCGATCCATAACGTTGACATCAGCAAACCGCTCACCCACACGACGCCACACACGCTGTCTGCCATCTGCCCTGAAAAGTGAAAACCAGGATTCATCCATGAAGAGAACACCTCTCCAATGTGCCAGATGCCATCGAATGTGAGCATTTGCCCACTCAAGTTGGTTACAATGACAAACTGCAGTCAGGTCGAGACCCCGATGAGGACGACGAGCATGCAGATAAGCTTCCCTGAGACGGTTTCTGACAGTTTGTGCAGAAATTCTTTGGTTATGCAAACCGATTGTTGCAGCAGCTGTCTGGGTGGCTGGTCTCAGACGATCTTGGAGATGAACATGCTGGATGTGGAGGTCCTGGGCTGGTGTGGTTACACGTGGTCTGCAGTTGTGAGGCCGGTTGGATGTACTGCCAAACTGTCTGAAACGCCTTTGGAGACGGCTTATGGTAGAGAAATGAACATTCAATTCACGGACAACAGCTCTGGTGGACACTCCTGCAGTCAGCATGCCAATTGCACGCTCCCTCAAAACTTGCGACATCTGTGGCATTGTGCTGTGTGATAAAACTGAACATTTTAGAGTGGCCTTTTATTGTGGCCAGCCTAAGGCACACCTGTGCAATAATCATGCTGTCTAATCAGCATCTTGATATGCCACGCCTGTGAGGTGGGATGGATTATCTCGGCAAAGAAGTGCTCACTAACCCAGATTTAGACAGATTTGTGAACAATATTTGTGAGAAATGGTCTTTTGTGTGTGTAGAAAATGTTTTAGATCTTTGAGTTCAGCTCATGAAAAATGGGAGCAAAAACAAAAGTGTTGCGTTTATATTTTTGTTCAGTGTAAATTTGATCCCCTTGTACTGTGCTGAGCTTTAGACAATGTAATATGATAATATATAGCGATTTTTTTCTTACTCAAATATAACATTTATCATGATAAAAGATTAATTACATGAGGTTGGTATTATTGTGGAATATTTACTTGACTGTTGAAGTATCTATTCAAGTAAGTAACAGTAAGTGCACAACTTATGCTGTCCCCTGTGTTATATTATTAAATGTTATATTATTGATACTGTTGCATTTCAGTATAAGCATCATTTTAATGCTAATTTTAATTATTTAATATACACTGTTGGATAATCTAATCTGTAACAATGCATCATATTCTATGGGCTTCTCATTTACTGTGTAATTAAATCTACAGATTAACTACAACTGTGAAATAAATGAAGTAGAGTAAAATTTAAAATGTTCATCACTCTGAAATGTGGTGTAAAGTGGCAAAAATTGATATTGATATGTTGATATAGTTGATATTCATTTCATGTAAAGAATGTAAAGAGGACATGAACATACAAACAAGCAAAAAGACAGAATGAAAGTAGTGTTTACAAATAATGAATAATAAATATATAAAACCAAAAAAATTTTTTAATATACATCCTCTGTTCCTCTGTTTATACAGTTAATAATTGGTGTATGTTTGGACGTTGCTTAAGCACACAATAAGTTTTGAAATTAAATAATCCCCTTTTTGATATTTCTTGGCAGCAGGTTATTTCTTGCTTTAAACATAATTTGTGTAGTTTGACAGCATTGTGCAGCATTATGAATTATCCACATTGCTCTTTTTTGGACAATAGAAAGTGAATGCAGTGAACGATTGTAATAGTTGCGCCAAACCTCTGTACAGTAATTTAAATATGATCAAACTAGTGAACAGCAGAGAACATGTGCCTCTTTACAGTCTAGTTTGTGCATGTTTAATGTGTGATTTCCAGCTGATTGAATTAAAATATTAAACAAAGTATAAGTACGGTACTTGAGTAAATGTACTGGCCACATTCCATTACTGACTATATTTATATCACAGAATGTTTATGTGAAAGTTGTTTCTTTTGTTCAGTTTATTCACTCGAGCGTGTCCCGTGATCCAATCTGTTGCCATGCACGAAGGACATGTGGAATTTTTGCATTTCTTATGTGATTATGAAGCTCTTTCTCTACTGTAAGTACTACTGTAATCCCAGAGACTGTAAATACACAAATCACAAATCAGTGCAGGCGCCCCCTAAAATCTGATAGGAGCACGTCTGCAGGGCTTCGTGAGGATGGAGGCGTTCCTCCTGCTAATACTCTCTGTGAGGTCAAACATCAGAGAGCTTATAAAGACAGACTTAACTGGTCTGGAGCTCACAAAAGGGATTTTTCACACAGAGGAGGTCGCACTGACAATGTGGACGTCTGCTGTGCTGTTGGTGTTGCTGGCAGTGACCTCACACACTGTGGCAAGTAAGTACAGAAAATACATTTTTTACTGCTCTCTAAGGTGGAGGGTGATAGGAAGGATTTTAGTTCAGTAACACAGGAGAAGGTGAATCATGTGACTTATAGGGCTGTGTTTTCAGACGTGATTCGCAGCTTATAGATGAGATTTGGACACTGTGAGAATTTTACAAAGTTAAAGATGGAAAATGTCAATAATTAGAGTTAAGAGTCCTTCGAACAGTGGTGTCACATTTGTCTTTATCTTTATTTTGGATTTGAAATCCATAGCTAGCCTTGGTAGAGAGACTCCAGGCTAGTCACTGCTTCTGAAGTTCACTAAAATTTAGAGGAAAAGGCACCAGGTCGTCGACGTATGATGACACATTTAAACATTTTTTAATTCACTGCATAGGCTTCACATTCTTACAGCTGCAGAATGCAATAATCACTTTAGGCCTACAGCAATGACAAATGAAAATCTGTTAAAAAATAACCATTATTCATTGCCAAAAGATTTTCTGCCAAAGTCACAGGGAGCCACTGGAGAGGGTCTGAAGAGCTGCATCCTGAACCCTTTTGTTTCCTACTCCTGGTCTATTTCATTAGAGGAATTAAGTTAAAGTCAAAAGTGTGTGAATATTATCATATATTCATGTATTATTATAACAGCTGCATTAATGTGTACGCTGAATTTAAGTGGTTTGCTGCTACTTTTAACTACTGTATGCATCTCTTTGGGTAGTTTGAGCATCATATTTTACTGGATGATCACATGTTTTTAATTTAAAATCTAGGTAACTTGTTACTGAAGCTGTCAGATAAATGTAGTGGAGTAAAAAATACAACATTTCCCTCCTTTAAGTTGGCTGATACCAGACACAACTGTCAACGCATTACATTTCGTTTCCTTAAACTCGGTGGATTCAAAGGCCTGGACCCTGCAAAGTTTATCAAATATTAAGTTGCAGAAATGGAAATGCTCATGGACAGTATCTCAAATTTGTGTTTAGGTACTGTACTTGGGTAAATGTACTCGGTAACTTTCCACCATTGCTTTCTAACACATAAACAGACGATGCACAGCGCTTTATATTACATGATATTACAGTTACAGCCTTAAAGCTGGTGTTCTGATTTCATGCCCCTTCAGAATCTCTTTTAAAATCATGTCATAAAAGTTCCAGTACAACAGTTTAGAAACTTCATTAAACCTTTGAAAATGATATTCAGTGAACTGACATGCTATTTTATAGCTCTTGCAGTCAATGTTTGGGTGACGCTATCTTCACCAGGGGGCCCATATCTCAGGAGGCACATGCGGCTCTTTAGCCCTTCCCCAGCGGCTTCCTGTGGCTTTGACTAATTTTCATTTATCATGGTTGTAGCCCTAAAGTGCTCTTCCCTCTTTGAACTGTATAAATGTGTACTCTAAACTTTGATTAAAAAAAATGTTTGTCTCGTCAGCTAAGTGCGTCATACGACTACAGCGCGGCGCCTTTTCTTAAAACTTGCTGAATCTCAATGGCTAAGTTGGGTCTCCTTAGAGAGGCTCGTTGTTCCAAATCCAAGAAAAGAAAATGTGTCAAAGGAAAACAGAGATTTCCATAGTGAATGGACAGATGTGTTTGCTTTTACCACCAATGCTGCAAAGTTTAAGTACCAAATAATCCTAAATAGCCCACTGCAGAGTAGCGACATTAGACCTATTTATAATATTAAAAGGCTAATCTAGATTAAACAGCCAGTCTTGCCGTCACTATAAGACAAAAATATATATTACAGCTTCATTTTTTAGGCCAAAAATAGCTCTTCTGATAGTAAAGCTTGCTGACACCTGCCTTACACAGAGGTGAACAATATGGAAACCCAGTTTTCTAATAAACTACTGCACGTGTTTTGAATTGTAAGATCTGAGTGCACTCCAGTGTCTAGTTTCATGTTTTTCCCATGACCTCTTTATTCAACCATGCATGAACCTAAATGACACAGAATGTGACCTGTCTTAAAGCAAGCTGTCTTAATCCCTTTATTTTGAAGTTAAAGGAGAAGTTCAACATTCTTCCAAGTCTGTCTTAAAGCGTGACACACGTGCGCATGTGTGCATTGAAAGCGTTAGTGGTCGACCTTGAAGCAGTTTCAGCGTGGTCGTCTTTCTGTGTAAAAATAAAGCTCGGCTGAAGTTAAAATGAAGCTTCAGCAGTTTGAAGTAGAAAAATCCAAAGTTACAGCCTTTCTATGACAGGTAAAGAATGTGTATTTGCACAGGAAGGGAGCTTTGGAATCTTTTGGGTAATGTGAAGAGATAAAACACTCATTCAGCCGGTCTAATATTTTGAGAGATGACTTGTGATGACTCAAAGGAAGTCAGAGGAATGAGTCACCTCCACCATCTGCTTGTGCAAAACCTTTTAGGGATTATATTCATATTCATTGTCCACTTCACTGTCCAGCAGTTCGGCCACATCACCACGGAAACATCACTAAATTAAACCAGGAGAGGAGAGAACAAGGAGAGCGATTACTGAAATAATAAAACAGGCTGGATTAATAATCACATTCAAAAGAAGTCTGATTTAGCTGGTAATTCGCTCTGTTATCTGCCATTCTGTTTAATCCAAATGCGGCCGTGTGACATTGTTAATCTGTGATAAAATCATGCACACACTCAGCTGAGCATCACATGAGAGGGATTGGACAGAGAGTTATATCAGCTATAAAACTCATTTGGGCTCTGGTGCACCTTCAGACACCTTTGAGAGCTTGAGAGACTGTGAAACCAACAAATAAACCTCACTGAAAGGCTTTTTAAGAGTTCAATAATAAATAAATATATGTTGCAATATTTCTCACAAGAGGAGAACAATAGGTAACACTTGATTTTAGGGATC
The DNA here is from genome assembly GCF_011397635.1 of Epinephelus fuscoguttatus. Classification (NCBI taxonomy): domain Eukaryota; kingdom Metazoa; phylum Chordata; class Actinopteri; order Perciformes; family Serranidae; genus Epinephelus; species Epinephelus fuscoguttatus. The sequence continues at coordinate 40,538,702 of NC_064758.1, read as the reverse complement.
TGTCACTTCCAAATAATTTCCTTGGAAGTTTAAAGCTAAAAAGGAAGGTCCTTAAATGAAACACTTAATCTAAACCCATGTTAATATTTACAGTATCCATTTTTATTTGATTTACTGGAATCTTTATTCTCCATTCTCACATTTTACATGTTTAGCAATTAAGTGGCATTAATTGATTTTAGGTATCAACTTAAAATAGTCTCTATTTCTCCATAATTTGATCCAAATTATTGTTTTCTGGGAAAAGTTTGGGAATTATGAGGAAACTACTGGGAGAAACAGACCCATGACAAATGCTGAAAAATATACTAATGTATGTCATGTATAGATAATATATGATATATTATGTGTATGGAGTTAGGTTTACATCTGATTTCAATATTTATTTTTAATATTTCAGAGCCCAGAAACCGTTTCACTCGTTATCCATCATGGAACAATAAGATGTACCCGATCTGGAAGGATGGAGACGCCCGATACAAAGACTCCTGGAAAGGTACGTCTTATTACGTGTTGTTCACATTCAAATGCTCATATATCTTTGGTTTAAACATCTTTTATTAAGGTGTATTTGGGGCATTTTTGTTGGATCATGACAGGAGAGAGAGGTTGTTTGACATACAATGAAGACGTACCAAAAGTGGGTCGCGATTTATTTTGAAGTATGATGAATTTCTGGCACGTAGCTTTTATTTTGAAGTACCACTTCTATCTGTAGAGTGAGTGACTAATGGACAATGGATATATCAAACTGTTTGGACCTTGAACTAATGACTAGGGAGAAATCTGGACCCTGTAGCTGGACCAGTTGAGACCCACTGCCTCGGGTCAGTGTGAAAACATACAACTAAAGGTTTGAGAAGACGTTTTAAATTTCGTGTCTGTTTTCTTGTCTCCTTCGTCCAGGTGGAAGAGTGACTTTTAACGTGGGGAACGATTCACCGACACTGACCGCAGCCAAAGTTACTTTCACCATCGACTTGGAGTTTCCACACAACCAGAAGGTGCAGCCTGATGGAGACGTTGTCTGGGCTGAAGACTGCATCGTCAATGGTAACAGATACACTGCACAATATTAACTGTACTTGTAGTCATAGTGGCATTGATGTCCTCACTGAGATATCTTAACAACAATTCGATCGATTACAACACATTCTCACTGTGACCTCGTCACACAGACATTGTGTCATGGACTTTCAACCTCCAGATACGACGTGCAGGGTACCCTGGGTGTGTTGGTTGGTGACGTTCTGCAACGCCATGACGAGTTCTGCCTGTTACATGCATTGTCTTCTTTCAAAATACACTTCTGTTTTCACAGGAAATTTAACGTTCACATACAGTCTCTTTCAAAATAAACACTGCAAACTGAACACTTGACTTTTATTTTTTACTTCAACAACTAACGCAGGTGTTTAGGTTTAGGCAACAAAAGCACGTGGTTAGGTTTAGGAAAAAAATAACAGGGTTTGTCTTTAGAATCGGCTCTCTTGAGTGAAAGTTGCCCAACTCGGACTTTTGCCGCCTTAACTTTCGACCTTGTCCTGCTGTGTTTCCCCCTAACATCACTGAGCGTCGTTAAACTACAACAGCAAACAGCTGCGTATCACTCTGATCATAAAGGACAATTTTTGTCATTGGTGTCTGACACCGCAAGTCACTGCCCAAGCATCACATTTCACTGACTTCCAATCTTACTGGAAGCAAACACCAGCCTCCCAGGTGAAAGTCCTTGGTTGTTGGACCCATCCACCCAATAACCGATAATGTATCCAATATACTTTTACCCACCTTATTTTAGTGATCATCAAGTCTCTTCTGTAGTGGAGTTAACATCATATTATGCATGCGTACTCTTATCGTGACGGCCCACCAGCAGATGGAGACATGAAATACGATACTGTTGAATGTACGTAACATTCTATCATTGTGCAAATTAAGATTTTTGGTATCAACCTTTCATTTAGCACCATTATTGAGTCAAACTGTAGTCCAACACTTTGGTTTATGAGCAAATACCTACAAAACTAAAAACATTCCCATCAGCTTCAGCTGCACTTGCGTTTAGTGCTAATATCAGCATGCTAACGGTGAACACAATCAGCTAAACATCAGCATGTTAGCATTGTCACTGTGAGCATTTTAGCAAACTGACATTAGCGTCTGTGCCCAAGTATAGCCTCAGACAGCTGCTAGCATGGCTGCCGACGCTTCTACATTCATTTTGTCACATCGCTCTTGTTTCTGTTACAGGAACGAAGTACCGTGAGTCTGAGCCAGTCTACCCAGCTCAGAGCCCAGACTGGGAGGTTGTTTTCCCTGATGGGAGCCCAGTTAAGAAGGACAAGAAGCCAGCCTACGTGTTTGTGTGGAAGACCTGGGGTGAGTGGAGTTGTGGCCTCTTCTGAGGGTCACAGAGTTTGTTAGGACACATGACACAACCTGAGATATGACCCAATAAGGTGGATTATGTTTGAGCTTTATCATATGATCAGATTATGTCACTTCATTTGCTTTACACGCAGAAAAATAAAGCAAACAATCCTTGTTTTGTAGTTTTAGGATTCAGACTTTGTGTGTGTGGGAGGGTCAAAAAGTGAATTTAATTCATGTTAGCAATTATATCCTGTTTGTCCTTTTTCATTTTACATTGTACAAAGTTTTGTGTCATTAGATGAACTAAATAAAAATAATTTGTAGATATATGAGGCATTAAAGTTCATCTCCTCACATGTTGTCTGGATGCTTTTTCGGCAGGTCAGTATTGGCAGGTGGCCGACGGCCCCTCGTCCTCCCTGACCATCGACACAGACGACATCCCACTGGGCTCTTACACCATGGACATCGTTATCTACCACTACCGCAGCAAGGAGAAGTTCATTCCTCTGGGATACGCCTCCACTCAGTTCTCCATCACTGGTGAGTTTAGGGCACTGTGTAAAAAACGTTGCTATGGAGGACCTTGTTAAAAAGGCGAGGGGACCAGTATCAAATAATAGATCTGTTTTTAGGTTAGAGATGTGAGGTGGCTTTAATACTACTCGGTACATTTTGTGGGATTGTCTCTCTTAAAAACCTCTAAAATAAATTACTGATGTTATGAATAAACCTGTAACGCAAAGAGCAATGAAGTCAGTAAGATACATGTTGATAGAAATATGCATTAACTAATACTAACCTATACTTTTAATGAGCTCTTTTTCCTTGTACTGTTCTCCTCAGATCAAATCCCCTTCGCCGTCTCTCTCGACCAGGTGAATGACATCGTGGCTGGGGACATGCGCTTCATCCAGAACAGAGCGATTGCCTTCACCATCACCCTCCACGACCCCAGCGAGTACCTCAGCGACGCAGACATCACCTTCAACTGGGACTTTGGGGATGAGAGTGGAGCCCTGATATCCAGAGAGCTGACCGTCACTCACACCTACATCAACTCCGGCTCATTCAAGCCTCAGGTGGTGATCCAGGCCGTCATCCCAGATAAGGCCTGCGACCCGCCGGTTGACCCCCCAACCAAGGCCCCTGGTCCACCCACTCATCAGGGCACCACAGGTACAAGACAGGTGTCAACATTAGTAAATGAACTTTAGAGATCTTAGGTGCTAATTAGCATGTTAGCTTACTAAAGTATACATAACAATATACCTGTTTATCTTCAGCATGTTAGCATGCTAACATTAGCATTTAGCTCAAAGGACCACTGTCAGTACACTGAGACAGCCTTTGGACAGAACCAAGCTAAGCTAAACAAAGCTAACCAGCTGTTGGCCATAGTGGTGCAAAGTAAGTACATTTAACGTACTCAAGTACTGCATCTACTAGTACAATTTTCTGCTATTTTGGAAAGAAATGTTGTACCTTTTACTCCACATTTTAGTGCTTTTAGTTTCAGCAGTAACTAAGTACAATTACTTAAGTAAAGTGCAGTGCCGTTTTGAGGTCCTCGTACTTAACTTGAGTGATTCCATTTTATGTACCCAACCACAATACAGAGAAATACTGTAGCCTACTTTTGACTCTACTACATGTCTTTGATAACTTTAATTACTACCACATTCAGATTATTAATTCAGAATATTATCAACAAATAAAATTAGATGTATTGTTATAGATTAAGCTACACATCAGAAAATTAAGTAATTTTAATTAGCTTTACCAGTCGCAACAATGAAGTTATAGGTACATTTACCCTTTGAGCAACCTGAGCAGATTGGCTTGATTTCTTTAAAAAGCTTGGAAGAAGGCAATGAGCAACGAAAGAAGAAATGACCAGAAAAACTGGCAAGAAATTTGTAAAAAAAAAAAAAAAAAAAAAGAACATAATTAATGCATAATTTTAAAATGTAATAATAATAATTCTCATCATAAATGTATTTTTTGCCTATTTTTTTCTTTTTTTCCCCACTATTTTTAAATTAATTTTCGAAATGTACTTTTTTTTTGCAATCTGTGGGACATTTCTCAAGCAGTTGCTCCTTGCCTTTTTTCCCATGTTTAAAAAATAAAAAATCGCACCAATTTGCTCAAAGGTTCAAAGATTTAAATACTTAGTACCTAAGTTATGTCGCTGGTTAATGGTTAACCTATGAACAATTCTAAGCCAATGTTAAAACAGGCCTATATGTTATTCTGAAATGGGCCGTCCTGTAAATGAGCACTTTTACTTTGTATACTTTGTACATTTTGATGCTAATATTTTCGTACTTTTACTTAAGTAACATTTTTAAAAGCAGTACTTTTACTTGTTACAGAGTATTCCCATACGTGGCATTGATACTATAACTTAGGTAAAAGATCTGAGTACTTGCTCCGCTACTTTTCAGATTTAGGTTAATAATTGGAAGAAATTACCTAAAATATATGATTATGGATAAAGATAAGACTGAAATGATCCCTTGATGCAATTAGCAAACTACCTGGCACTGGCATTAAATATAATATAATGTACATTATTCTGAAAAGGGTCATTCTGCACAATAAGTACTTTTACTTATTGTACTATAAGTTTATTTTACATTCCTACATCTTACTGAAGCACACACTTAACTCAGCAATCCTCCCTGTGTGCAGTGAAAGCTCCCGCACTGGCATCTGCTGTCCCCATACTGGTTACCACCAAGGCAACTGGTCTGACTGTCAACATGGTTCCTTCGGACACGGAGGAGGACAACACTGAGGACGAGGCCTCCACTGCCTCCAACGCTCTGCCTGCACAGGAGGCAACCACAGTGGCCAAGACTCCCTCCCCCATCAACCCTGACATGCCAGCTGACAGTGAGGCTCAGACAGGTACGTGTTTTGAATAGTTGTACATAATTTAAAGTTTGATTTAATCCCACCAGAGGTAGAATGTGCAACAACAGAGATGTGTCCTGTTAAAATGCAGCACACTGAGTTTATTTCAGATGAACCAGATAAGAGCATCAGCAGATTTCCTCAAATGCAAATGTGATGTAAATCTTTAAAGAAGCAAATCCATTGTGTGAAACACGCAGAGCGCTTCAAAATGAATTTCTCTATTGTCCTTTATCATTTGAATACTGATTTGCATGCTGAGTGAGAGTGTTCGGCTCAGTTTGTCTTATTAAATTTGATTTATATACAGATCTACAAAGCATATCAGTGCAGAGGGTAACATGTAAAGCAAAAAAACTCAAGTAGTAAGCTCAAGAAAAACTTTATTAGTAATCATTTGTGTGGGGTCTGTGGTGGAAGAAGTATACAAATCTTTCACCTGAGTAAAAGTACAAAAGTATGAGCATCAAAATATACTAAATATATAATATAAAAAATAATATATTTTAATAATATAAAAAAATATAAAAATAAAAATACTATGGGCCATTTTGGAAGATTATATATTATAATATATTATATTATATTATTAAATCAAACCCAAAGTTCACTTGGTTTCACACGGGACACAAACACCAGCCTCCCGAAGGCAGTCCTGTGTTTGTTTGACCCATCCACCACCCCAACCTGCCTCGCTCTTTATTCTACTTCCTTCTTAGCTTCCGTCAGCTCATTGTTCATGTGTTCACAACCTTCACAGTTATACGGATTAAATTATAATGTGTACATTCTTTTAGTGTTGCAGTCGGTAAAAGTGGGGCTTATTTTTCAGTTTATTTTCTTCAAGGAAAGAGGAATGTCGCATGCTGTAAAGCCCTCTGAGTCAAATTGTGATTTGTGATATTGGGCTTTAAAAATAAAATTGAATTGAAATTGAATTAAAGTTTTATCTTTATCCATAAAATACATATTTCTTAAAATTAATTGATTATACTTTGCATGACTTAATGAATTAATTACATTACTCTAACTGATTACAAGCACAGTTATTTCCTAAATAATTACATGTAACTAGTTACTCCCCAACACTGATACCTTAAAATAACCCAAAGTTCACTTGGTTTCACACGGGACACAAACACCAGCCTCCCGAAGGCAGTCCTGTGTTTGTTTGACCCATCCACCACCCCAACCTGCCTCGCTCTTTATTCTACTTCCTTCTTAGCTTCCGTCAGCTCATTGTTCATGTGTTCACAACCTTCACAGTTACACGGATTATATATAAATTACTGGCTCATTATTGAGTGGTATAAATATGAATTCTGGTGCATAACTTTTTGTAGGTATACATAGGTACAGTGCATGAGAACAGCCTGAGCAGAGTAGACAGTGATCAGCTAACTGATTCCCTCCTGCTGTTTGTTCTCACCAGGTGCACAGCAAACAGTGACACTGACAGGCAAAGCTAAAGTGGTGGTTGTTGCTAAGAGGGACGCTGACGATAAACCCTCTGACGATGACTGCGTGATTTATCGTTATGGTTCCTTCTGCACCGGCATCGAAGTGTTTGGTGAGTAACAATTCATTAGTGCATCAATCATTTCAATCTGAGGTGACTGTCGATGACTCTTTTCTCTTTTGTTTTTAGAGGGCATCGAAAAAGTAGAAATAGTGCAGATGGACAACGCAGTGATGACATCACCTGACATGGACAGAAATGTTTTGGACATCACTGTCACCTGCCAGGGAAGGTAAATAATCCTCCACTCCTCCACCACACAGTCCTTTAAAGTGTTTTACAGTTCATTCTGACTTCCCGTCTTCGTCCTCCAGCCTTCCCAAAGAGGTGTGCAGCGTCATTCTGGATGCTGAGTGCTTGAGGCCGATTCACACGGCGTGCAACATGGTGGAGCCCTCCAGAGAGTGCCAGCTGGTGCTGCGTCACTTCTTCAACGACTCTGGTGTCTACTGCATCAACGTGTCCATGGCGAACGACGTCAGTTTAGCTGCCACCAGTGCCAAAGTCAACGTCGACATAGGTACGCAACATAACCACCATACAAGTGTTGTACGTTTCTGCTTCATCCTTGTTTTCTGAACACGTGATCCTTGTTTCAGATTCAGGTCTGTCCTCTCCTGGCACTATCGCCATGGTGATGGGGGTCCTGGTACTCGTTCTAGCAGTAGGAGTAGTGGCATATTCCTACAAGTAAGGGCTGACCTTTTCTTGTTGATATCACTTATACATGGTCTTACTTATTTTGCTTAAAGGGAGGAGTCTGGTGAAATACAACTTGTCTGATTTTTGTGCTTCACTCCACAGGCGCTTTAAGTCCTACCGCCCTCTGAAGGAAGACCTGATCGTGTCTGCAGACCTGCAGGCCGGCCGGGCTCACACCTGCTCTGGAGCCTCGATGTTCTGGAAGCTTCTGAACAGACGGGGAGCCGTGGACGACTGCCCTCTGCTGCAGGACCGGCCGGTGTGAACCAGCCTCAACTCACCAAATACAAAACCAAGAAACTCATGATTTGCAAGTTTTCTGCACCTGAGATGTCTTTTTATACTTTTTTTTTTTTTTTTTTTTACATATTTTCGAAATGACAAACTCACAAGTGTGTAATATTTAGGCTTTCAATCAAAAATAAAATTCCAGAATAATACCTTAGACATGTTCTGATCTTTTGTACCTAAATGTTTGGTAGTTAAAGTGTGTACTTTAATTCGGACAAAACGGAATTTGAATGTTTTTCCAATAAACTTTGCTCAAAATTGTTGTGTAGTCTTGTTTTAATGGAATTCATGATACTTTTCTACGTCACAGTAACTGATAGAGCAGCTACACTAATGCTGTAAATAAGATCCTTCAGGGATTATCTAAGATTTGCTCCCTATTTAATTCCCTAAATAATCTGATGCTGGTCTCAGCAAAAATATTCCATCCCTCTGTGTTACAATAAATAAAAAATGCTCTGTGGTAATCACATCTTGTTTAAAACAATCCTCACAAAGGATGATATCTGAGTCCTATTTTCCAGTGTTTTGTGTCTAAAGGTGCTTTCAGACCTAGAGTCGTCTTGCTTTGGTCCGAATCAGGGAGAAAGCTGCTCTTGATTGGTCAGAATTTCCATGCAGGAAAAATCCAGGAAGTAAAGCAAACGTTGAAGAAGAGTACACTTGCAAGATAAATGTGACACTTTCTAATGTCACAATGGAGGGACAACTACGCAGGTTGATTTTAGCGCTGCTCATCGTGGACTATATTGCTGTCATTGTTCATTTTAGTCAAACCATACAGTTTGAAAACGAGGCGCGGCTCCAACTAGAAAACAAGTCTTGACAACCAGTATTGAGGGAGAGGGCTGCAGCTGACAGTCAGGACACAGGCTGCAATATAACCACTCGGGGCATTTGTGCACTGTCATCGTACATCCAATAGTAGCGCTTGTTTTTGCCACTGACAGGCTCAGATTATTATTCTAAGTGTTTTTAAGAATATGGAAAGGGTCCCTAATGAGAGACTTTTTGTTGAAGAGTAAGATCCTTTTTGTTTAACTAGAAACAGCCCTGAAATCGGTGTCATCAAACCCACCAGACTTCATTAAAAAAGACTGTGATTTAACCAGAGATGGTGATTATTGGAACAATGGAAAGATGAACCAACATGGTTTCTGTGAATTTTATTTTGTTTGTTGAGAATGAAGAGTGCTTTATCATGATTATTGCGGATTTCAAATAAGTTCAAAATAGCCGGCCACAGACGCCATAAAGGGAGATATGATGAACTCACTGTCTTTGGTTTAGTTTTACTCACTGTTTGATGATCCAGGTGCTTCGCTTGGTTTTAGAGTTGATTGGTTTGCAGGATGTTTGGAGAGTTGCAGGATGACGCCATAGACTATCACGTTCAAAAAATGAAAATAAAAATACCCAAATAAACAGGCCTTCACAAAAACAAAGTTCAAATCAGTGGGGTATTAAACGACTTCCTTAAACCATAAAAACTAAGATCAACCAAAAACACAGTGGTTAAGGACTGTAACCCCAAATCGTCTTCCACCCTAGACACTAACTTCAGCACACCCGCCTTTAATTAAAAGTTCCAGAGATGCCAGGTCAGGTGGTACATCAAAGTGACTAATAGGAAACTAGGACTTGGAGTCTGGTGTGTATGGTGATAGCAATTTCGGGACTGTTGTGGTTAAAAATGGATCTTAGTCTTTCAGAAAAGGTCAGTCTCTGTAGGGATCCTTTCAAAATGCTGTCAGACACTCAGAATCACAATCTGAGCTTGTCAGTGGCAAAAGCAAACACTAAGTGAATGTTAATTGATGGTACACAAATGCCTTGAGTGGTTACATAGCAGCCTGCTTCTCTACTGCCAGCTGCAGCCCTCTCACTCAATACTGGACCAATTTCAAAAATTGTTGGTCCCATTAGTCACTGAAACATGGGAAATATGGTACAGTTTGGAAAACATGCAACTTCTCAATGACTAAATGTAAATCAGGGAGTTGGTTGAGGGCCCACAGCTTCGACATCAGCTTTTTAACTACAAACTGTAATACTTATATCCAGTGTTTAGAAGAAGGACTTTTTACTGTATAAATGCAGCATAACTTTAAGAAATATAAATGCTTGGTGTTAAAGTCTACAACCTGATTACATGGGATATTCCAAGTTTTTATATATTAAGTTTGAATGAATGAAAGACAAACACATTCACATGTCACAGGAATTTTATTTAGAACAGAGCCAAACTGGTAATTGACAACATTTCTGTTTGGAATGCATTCAAGAACACATTGCAATCAATTTTTTCATGTTTATCTAGTGCCTTTTTGCCCCTTTTTAATACTCCTCTCCCTCCTCCTCTCCCTCACCCTCGATGGAGTCAACTCCAACCTCCTCATAATCCTTCTCCAGAGCTGCCATGTCCTCTCTGGCCTCAGAGAACTCTCCCTCCTCCATACCCTCACCCACATACCAGTGAACAAAGGCACGCTTAGCGTACATCAGATCAAACTTGTGGTCCAGCCGAGCCCAGGCCTCTGCAATAGCAGTGGTGTTGCTCAGCATGCACACAGCCCTCTGGACCTTGGCCAGGTCTCCACCAGGAACTACAGTGGGTGGCTGGTAGTTGATGCCCACCTTGAAACCAGTGGGGCACCAGTCCACAAACTGGATGGTGCGCTTGGTTTTAATGGTGGCAATGGCAGCATTGACATCTTTGGGCACCACATCACCACGGAACAGCAGGCAGCAAGCCATGTATTTGCCGTGGCGAGGGTCACATTTCACCATCTGGTTGGCTGGTTCGAAACAGGCGTTAGTGATCTCAGCCACTGAGAGCTGCTCATGGTAAGCCTTCTCAGCAGAGATGACAGGGGCATAGGTGGCCAGAGGGAAGTGGATACGGGGATATGGCACCAAGTTGGTCTGGAACTCTGTCAGATCAACATTGAGGGCGCCATCGAAACGAAGGGACGCAGTGATGGAGGACACAATCTGACTGATCAGCCTGTTCAGGTTGGTGTAAGTGGGACGCTCGATATCGAGGTTCCTGCGGCAGATATCGTAGATGGCCTCGTTATCTACCATGAAGGCACAGTCAGAGTGCTCCAGGGTGGTGTGGGTGGTCAGGATGGAGTTGTAGGGCTCCACCACAGCGGTGGACACCTGGGGAGCTGGGTAGATGGAGAACTCCAGCTTGGACTTCTTGCCGTAGTCCACGGACAGACGCTCCATCAGCAGGAGGTGAAACCAGAGCCGGTGCCACCTCCGGCTGTGGAAAACCAGGAAGCCCTGAAGGCCGGTGCACTGGTCAGCCTGAGGACACAGAGGAGACGCACTGATCACATATGAGATACAGCTATGTCATTTAATCTGATACTCTAGAGCAGAACTAGGAATCAATCCTCCTGATATCAAGTTACCCACCAGTTTGCGGATCCTGTCCAGCACCAGGTCGATGATCTCTTTGCCGATGGTGTAGTGTCCACGGGCGTAGTTGTTGGCAGCATCCTCCTTGCCAGTGATCAGCTGCTCAGGGTGGAACAGCTGGCGGTAGGTCCCAGTGCGCACCTCATCTGATGAGACCAATTCGATCAGAATCAGACTAAAATGTTTGGCTCTTACAAAAATGAAAAGCTAACTCTGGCATCTCTAATAAATTAGAATTTACCGATGACAGTGGGCTCCAGGTCGACAAAAACAGCTCTGGGGACGTGCTTTCCAGCTCCAGTCTCACTGAAGAACGTGTTGAAGGAGTCGTCTCCTCCGCCGAGAGTCTTGTCGCTGGGCATCTGTCCGTCCGGCTGGATCCCATGTTCCAGGCAGTAAAGCTCCCAGCAGGCATTGCCAATCTGGACACCAGCCTGACCGACGTGGATGGAGATACACTCACGCTGCGGGAAGAAAAAACAGGCCGGTTATTTACCTGAATGCATTTATGTTTAATTCATTAACGTTGCTGTCTTTCACATGACATCTACCACAGTAATTGCATGTATCTTAAAATAGGGAACATTCAGCTGCTCCCCCTATCTGAGATGAACAGGCAGTGCAGCACGAGGAGGCACCTCCCTGCACCAGAATCTGCAGGGGACAAAAATGCCTGACAGCAGCCCCCGCTGAGGCAGGACGCTCCTCTCGTCTTTCCTCCAGTCCTTTTTGTCCCCTTGTCTTTTTCTATCCCACACCTCTCCCTCTTTTGCCAGCACAGGCACAAATGCAAATTAACATTCCCCTGCCCATCACCAGCCTGGAATATTCCACTTGCTCTGCTGCCTTGAGGATGCAAAATCACAGCGGAGGCTTGTGAACAAAAAGATCTGGCCAGCTGTGTCATTTTAAATCACAGGAATAAATTATCATTAAGGATGAAATCAACTGAGTTTTGTCATTTAAAATTAACCCTTTATATTTCATGTCATCTTTAAAACAGAAGCTTTCATTTTTTTTTTTAATTCAAGGCAGGATCAAAAATATATATATGTGCTCCTATGAATTAAAAATGATAGCTGCAATAATGTCTCCATCCATCCCCACCCAATCTGCCCCTCCCTGCCTTCAATCAGGGTATAGCTCATTTGCTATGTGTCCAATTTTCCCATGTTCACACGTTAAATTTGACAAAAATAAAAACATAAAGCCAATTAATGCTGCAGCTTTATAAATAGGACCAGATTGATCCACCTGAGTGCCTGTTACTGACGCCTGGACGCAGACAGTCAGTGCATTGTTCTCATCTCTACACAATGACCCGCTGCAGATCAGCCTGTGCATCAACACCAACATGATACTGCTCAGTCTCATCTATAAATATCACCTAAAATGTGTTAAAACTGAATCACAGATTTTTAAAAACGAGTCGCATTATTGTTAATAAATCGCAGAAAGTCGTGTCGAGATGGAGAGCCGCTGACGACGCGTAACCACCGAGACGCCGAGTGCGCTTCACCTTCATCTCCACCTCACAAAACTCGCTTCAAACAAACAGTGTGATGATAAAATGCACTCACCATTTTTTCGTTGGTTCACAGAGGAAGAGGAGAAGGAGAAAACGTGAAGAAAGAGGGCTTTTTAAAAACGGTGTGGTCTGCGTCGCGTGTTGTACCCAGCGGGGTCGATGCAACAACTGCTGAATAGGAGGGCGGTGCTACCAGATTTATACACGCACGGAAGGGGATTTGCTTCTGTGCACTGTGGCCAAAAAAAAAAGGTTTAACTACCACCCATGCAAGCACCATTTGGTATTGATGTTTAAAGCGAGCTATTCTGGATTTTGCATACAGAATAATCAGTGTGAAACCTGCTCTTAAAGTGCACTGCAGTGAGATTTATATTGTTCACAGGGTGTGTTTTGTATTTTGGTGTGATTAGGAATAAAAAAAATGATATGATGACACTTTTTTTAGCATTAACCCTTGTTGCAATCCATATTTTTGTGTGCAGGAATTAAAGGTCATTCATGTTCAGACAAAGCACATTTATTATGCATGCAGAGGGATGAGGAAGGGCTGCATATGTGTCATGTAGGTGTGGCAATCTGCAATCAGTACAAAGCCAGTAATGTTCTGGTGCATGTAAGGAAATTCTGTGTTAAAAAAAAAAAAATCAGTGGCTTTTCTTTTCGCTGCACCTGATACATAATTAATGAGACAAAATGGCTGAGTGCTTCTGCTGCAGGAGCCTCCATCCCACTCGAGCTGCAATCAGCCGGGCGTCCATGTTGATGCTGAGGCCTGCCATGGTATCTGCCCGGCATGCCAGCTCTCCAGCTCTCCTCCCTCTTTGTCCCAGATTCTCTGCAATGATGTCATTCAGTGGGCCGATCACGTGGCTGCATGTCAGCCTGTGTCTCTGTGTGTCTGTGTGTGTGTGTGTGTGTGTGTGGTGTTCAGCTGGACTGACGATGGGGTCTGCTTCCTCTGGGTCTGTCTTGTTTGAGGAACTGAAATTGCCTGAACTGCACATTGTGTTGCAGAATGGCTGCACTGAAGCACTTAATATGTGTGTGAGGTCTTTGTTCTCGCTGTGACTCCTGTTGTTACAACATTAAATCCCTGCTCTTTAAGCTGTCTTGGATCCGGCAGAGGATTACAGCCATTTGAACAGAAGCTTGCATAACACTTCTAACATAATCAGCCTGCATCTTCCAAATCAAAATCTGTAATGCTGTATGAATTCAAAACTTTGCTCTCTGTCAGAGCGTCCGCCATAATGTGGGAGTCAACATTTATTCAGCAGGAAACTGTGGATGTATCATTTACAACCGGCTTTTTGTTGTTGCTGTACTCAATGTGAACTGCAGGGGATGAAAGAGAAGGACAGGAAGCAGGCATGGCTCTCAGCCAGGACTTCTAGAACATTCTCCACTCCGCCTCCTCCTCCTCCGCCTCCTCCTCCTCCTCCTCCCCAGCAGCTGTGACACAGGGAGCGTCTGAGCAGCTGCACACCAAGAGGAGAGAGGGAGGATGGGAATGCTAGAGAGATGGGAGTGGTCCTTCATGGCGTGAAACTGACCGCACTGCCTCCTGCACAGAGGGAATATGATACCCACCAAAGTGACAAAGCATATTTTCCATCTGTCACAGCTGAGGCTTCACGTTGAGTGTTTTGATGCAGGTGCCGTTAGCTGAAGACGTTCAGATCATCCTTACTCACTTCAATTAATGAGCAAAGACACCGAAAGATTTGAATCTTGATATATTTAGTTTGACTGGTGTGAGGTTACAAGGGAGGGGCAGAACCTCACAGGAATACTGCTCTGAAGGTCCATGTGGTTAGTGGCCACACAAACTGATATACATGTTTAAAGAAACACATTAGCTATGAATAAAATGTTGTGATTTATGATCATTCAAAGACTTTTTAACTTCCCAGACTTTCTCTCAGCTTCTGCCCTCTGTGGTGATTCTCAGTTCATATGTTGACAGTACTTGTTATAAACATGCCAGGCTGTAATTATGATATATATTAGGGGGGACATCCCCCACAATATTCGAATGTGTTCAAAAGTTCCCCCAATATATTGATAAAAAAAAATATAAAGAAAATAATTGCTATGCTATAAAAGGCCACCATGCACCACTGTCGGAAACAATCATCAGCAAATGTAATCCTTATCATAATAAACCTAAAAAAATGCCATTAATACTATTACTACTGGCTCTAATATTGTGGTGTATTGCAGTTCTGTGTGTGGTTTGTGCAAGAAGTCATTGCTTGACCATGGGGACAATCAATGTCAAATACTGGACTGTCTCTCTTGTTTTCAAGTATATTAAAAGTGGAAAACTACAAAGTAATATGAGTGTTATGTGGGTTATAACAATGTCATCTGTTTTAGTTTTTGTTAAGAGTGAGTATGTCATTAAAAAGTCATAGTGCGAGCACTTTTCCACTGCGGCTCTTATTCACATGCTTGCTCCCTCAAATGGCACCCAGGCATCAAAATTTTAAGAACTCCTGATCAAAGATTTTTGTTTCAAAATGCTGTAAAATTGTCAGTTTAGCTGGTTTCTAAAAATGAGGATGACATGCAGCAAAAAGGGCTGCAGGATGGAATTTAACCTGAACCACTCCAGCAAGGACAAAGCCTTAAGCAAGGTTTATGCTTCTGCATACCTATGATGCAGAGGGTTTTGCACCTCCAAAAAACTGTAACCACGTGTCGAGGCAACGCAGACCCAACGCAGCTATGATTGGTCCTTCAAACTACATAATTTCTGGCATTTTGCAAGGTTTCACTTCCTGCTGCAATACCACAACACCGCCATTTTCAAAAGTCTCCATTGTGATGGGTTGTGTTTGGAGTTTTGATTAAAAAATGGATGTAAAAATGTAATAGGATCATTTGTTGTTAAATGTCAGTCATTTTGAGCTGCAGCAACAGTCTTTCTCTCTCAGTCGCCATCTTCACTGTGACTAGAGCAACGCCAGAAGATAAACAAACAATGAACAAGCAATGACCATAGACGTCACAGAGTCTAGGTAGGTATATTAAAGAACGCCGTGCCCCCAAGCGCTTTGGCGGGGAATTGCATAGTGACATAGACCAACAGGATGCAGAACTATGATAGGCACACAGCAACTGCAGAGCAAATGTGTGCACGTTCGAGTGAAACGAGTAAAGAAACTTTTAGTCAACACATTCTCACTCCGTCCCGTCACATATCGACATTTGGTCATTGACTTTCCACGTCCAGATACGACGTGCAAGGTACCCTGGATGTGTTGGTTGTTGACGTTCTGGGACGCCGTGTCAAGTTCTGCCTGTTATATGCATTGTCTTCTTTCTAAATACACTTCTGTTTTCACAGGAAATTTACCGTTTACATATAGTCTCCTTCAAAATAAACGCACTGTGACAATTTTCCTCCAACAACAAATGCACGTGGTTGGGTTTAGGAAAAAAGAACAAGGTTTGGCTTTAGAATCTTACAGGACACAAACACCACTCTCCTGGGTGAAAGTCCCCTCCCACCCACATTATTTGGACTTTTGCTGCCTTAACTTTCCTTCTTGTCCTGCTGCAGTTCCCCCGACACTGCCGGGTGCCATTAAACTATAATGGCAACCGGCCGTGTATCATACCAACGTAAAAGGACAGCTTTTTTCGTCAGTGTCTGACGCCGCAAGTCACGCCCATGCTCTGTATTTCGATGACTTTGGAGTGAGACCAGGTTGCCTCGGTACATGGGGTACCTGCACTACCAGTGGAGCTACTGGGCACCCTGGATTACAGAAGGTTTTGATTGGCAATGATCCCCCTAGTGATAAATAGGTGGTTACAGCCCTGTAAAAAATGTATTTAAAAGCACACAGTAAGACACACACATAGGTCACACTACAGTATGCTAGAACATGGAAACACAGATACACACCTACATCTAATAGACAATCAATTAAACCATTTATTCATAGATCTAGATGTGACAGTTAATCAGCTAGTCTTGTATCATGTCAGTATGATGGCACACAGAGTAAAGACAGAGAAAGAGAGGGTGAATGCATGTGTAGAGGAACAGGAAATAGCGCATTATCGACCAGCAGGAACAAGGATGAAAGAGGCAATTAAGAAATAAAGCTGAGTCATGAACAGCAACACACACAGATTTAAACTGACCGCTGACGTCTTGGTTGGTTGGCTACAGGGGTCGTTCGGCACACTGGTGCTTTAAAGGTCACCGAAACAAAAATGTGACATGAAAATGTTTGTATTCTTCACCTGCATTCATCTACTATGTTAGAATATTTGTCACCTACTTTTTAGTAAGGGTAACATTACAGTTTTTGAGTGTCAAAAATAAAAATAAAAAAGAGCTCTATGTTTGAGATATTAAGAAAGTGTTACTTCTGATTAACAGACAAAGGACTCAGCTACATTTTGATATAAGATTTGAAAGTCTGCAATGACTGATGGTCACTGGCTGGTCACTTTAAGGTTGCAACTGGTGGAGCTACTTTTAATCACTTCATATACTACTGGGTAGCTTAATCTATAACATACATAATCATTTATCAGTTGATAATATGTTGTAAGGAGTGTGGGGGGAGGAAGGGGTCTGGTTTGGGAACCTCAGAATTGCATCTCTGGGATGAGAGTCAGCACCTCCAAATCTGAGGCCGTGGTTTCTCTGCCTGAAACCAGTGGATTGTTCCCTCTGGGTTGAGAGAGAGTTACTGCCTCAAGCGAGGGAGTTCAAGTATCTTGGGGTTTTGTTCATGAGAGAGGTTAGAACGGAGCATGAGATGGATCGGCGGTTTGGTGTGGCCTCTGCAGTGTACCGGACAGTTGTGGTGAAGAACTGGAAGGCGAAGCTTTCGATGTAGTGATCCATCTAGGCCCCGAAGAAGAGCCAGAACATGCTGGAGGGACTACATATCTCATCTGGCCTGGGAACGCCACAAGGTCCCCCAGGAGGAACTGGAAATCATTGCTGGGGAGAGGGAAATCCAGGGAGCTTTGCTTGGCCTGCTACCCCTGCGACCTGACCCCGGATAAGTGGA
Organism: Epinephelus fuscoguttatus; assembly: GCF_011397635.1. NCBI lineage: Eukaryota > Metazoa > Chordata > Actinopteri > Perciformes > Serranidae > Epinephelus > Epinephelus fuscoguttatus. Next base: position 40,520,890 of record NC_064758.1, on the reverse strand, counting down.
TGAAAATGGATGGATGGATGTTACAATCCAGATCTGCAAAGTCACTAAAGTTATCACATAAATGTAGCTGAGTAAAAGCAATATATATGCCTATGAACTGTCGTGTTGTAGAAGTATAAAGTTGCAGAAAAAGGAAATACTCAAAGTACAAGTAACTCAAAATTGTTACAACAAATAAATGTAGCCTGCTTACTTACTTTCCACCACTGATGGCATAGCTCTTTTTAAAGATATAAAATGACTCCTTATTTCATAATCAATAAATCTGATCAGTTGGCTCAGTGTCTGAAAGTCTCACAAATGACTTTGACTGAAAGGCATCGGAAGCCAGATATACTGGAACAAAACTACAATGAAAAAATTGATTTGATGGTGTCCGAAATGATTCACCCAAAAAGGCTAAATCTTGCTAGTGGCTGCAGTCACCATGAACTGAGATCAGTTTCTCTTGACTTTGCACCCCAAACTGGGTTATTTTAAGCTGCCTCCCATTCAAAGAGGTATCATGTCTGCCTCTGGCACAACTGTTGTCATAGAGCTGCCTTTGTTGTTAGCAACCAAGCGGCTTAACTGTCTGTTACTTTGCTTTTCTTTTCTTCAGGTCCACTGACGAATAATTTATGGTCTTTCTTATTGAAAGTTGAATGTTTAACACAAACAGAGCTGCTACGCACATCCAGTTACATTACTGTCTCTATAGGAAGAATGAGGTTTTATGGGAACAACTGCCTGAACAAAAGAGCTGACCCACATCGATGCCATGCATCTTTGTGTTGCAGGGGCCACACCCCAGCATCAACATGCCAATCTTAGAGTATTTTGTTGTTGTTGGGTTTATTCTTTTTTTAATTGTCATCAGTTTTATGAGACGAAGAGGACACATGCACCACTAGACAAGAGGAAGTGTATTCCCCCCAAGATCAGGGTGAAATATTTTTTTGCAGAAGAGGTGGCCGAGGCGCCTCACATCCCCCCACAGAGGCAGCTGCACTGCAGCCCGTTAATGCTGCCATTTAAGCTGGGTCATGTGACTGCCAGATAAAGGCAGTCTATGTGGATACCAGGCTGTATCCAGGCAACTCCGTTATTCATTTCCTAGCAACGGTTAAATCTTGGGAGGAGGGCTGGGGGTTGGGCGTCTGTGGATGTCTCTGTTGGCCTACATGTCCCTCATCTCTGACAAGGCAGTCTGACCTCTTTTATCAGTGATAGACTGAAGATAAAATATGAATACTGGGAATGAAAAAGGAAATAAATAAATAATATGTGGAATTATTGATAAAGTGCATGATAGGTAACAGGTAGGAGGCCAGAGAGGACACATGGTCTGCAAAAATGCACCAAAATATAACTAAACATACAGGCTGGACTTTTTTTGTACCTGGAAATATGGTTTAAACAATTATGACATTTTGAATGAACTGCAGATGCATATTTCTGGATATTGTCCTCAGACATGGGGTTCACAATAACACATTAAACCAGCATCCCAGTCTTTGTGTAAGGTTTGTATAGCTTTTTTGAACACATATGATCATTATTGTCACATACAAAATACTCTCATATTTACTTATAACATATATGCTACCAAAATACAGTTATTATATTACTTCTAAAATCAGTATTATCATAGCTATTGTATCATTTTGTCATATGGATCACTGTAAATTTATTATGTTGATCTGTTCTGATTTTTCCCTGTTAAAGGGTTTATTGGGGGAGTTTTTCCTTATCTGCTGCAAGGGTCCAAAGACATGATGTAGAATGCTGTAAAGCCCTCTGAGGCAAACTGTGATTTGTGATATTGGGCTTTAAATAAAATTGAATTGAGTGCCTGGCTGATTTTGTAAGGGCAGGTGTCAGTCATCTCTATTGTGTATGAAGCCTAAATATCAAAGCAATAATGTCCTAAAATACTACTCTATTCTATTCTATTATAAATACATAAATAAAATTATATCTTATCTTATCTGTTCTGTTTTTATGTTGGATTTATTTGTTAAAAATGAGGACTATCTGTTTACTGTCTGTCAGACTGGGCCTGTGTGGTACCAGCATGCTGGAGATGAAGCAGCATTTTCCTCCCCACAATAAGAGGCGCCATGCTTGCGGCACAATGACGGGACCCGGGTGTGGTTTTGGAGGCGGTCTGCGAAGCCAGACAGCCGCTCAGCCAATGGGAAGCCGCGGACAGCCTCGGAACGTTAGATTGACGGGGGGGTTGACCAATGGCAGCACAGCAAGCACCGGCGCAGGCGCTGCACTTGTATATATACCGCTATCCATCACTCATGTTCGCCATTATCTCTTACATCGACCCCATAACTGTCGAATTGTAAGATTCCCTGTCTCGGAGCTTCAACCCTCCACTGCTACTACAACAGAACAAAATGGTAGGAACTTTTAAAACTTTGATATTAAGGCATATTTGAGGGTTTTTTGGGGGTGTGAGGAGGGCGGGAGAGGACGGTGACATTAATGGAAAACTGGGAACAAGCTTGAGGTTTTCTAAAAAGGTTTAAAGTGACTTTTTTTTTAGCAGAATATTCTTTAATTAGCCATTTATAAAATGAGGTTTGGTGATGGAGATGTTCAGGCGATGCTTTGGGCGGGGAGCAGCTTGCTAACGTTACGTGGCGGGCAGACTGAACAAAAGAGGTTTTCATCAGATGGCAGTGTGGTCTGAATGAATAATGAAGGCTCCGGTCCAACCGCCGACTCTCTGCAGTGGTTTATCCTCCCTAAAGCCCCAGTATGAGCACTGTCCGTTAGGGTGGAGGCTCGTCATCACATGTCCCACACCCAGACACAGCCTGTCCTGTGGGCAAATGGATTAAGTGCACTGTCAGCATGGCGCATGACATTAAAAATTCATGCTAGGTTAGTAATGGACACTGCTGAGTGGCCCCCGTGATGGCTACCGGCGCTGGTGCGGGTCAAAAGGGATCTTTATCTCCTGTTGTTACGGTAAACTGGCTGTTATTTTACATTAAGTGTTCCCAGACTGAACTTTATTCAGGGTTAACGGTTTACTTGCACATTCAAATTCCATCATACGTCATCAGTTGCTAGAGTGATGGGCTTGTCGCATAGCAACGGCGTTCCAGACACAGCTAGACCGCTGCTGATTAAATTCCCAATGAAACTGAAACAAGGATTACATTTATACTTTCAGCAACACTTTCCTCTAACATGTGCACTTAAGTTTGATTTTGAATGATGGCAAATCTCAATCTAAAAGCCTGCTTGATTTAATGATGATAAATCTATTTTAATGGCCATAAAAGTGAAATTAATTCATTCTTTTCTGAAATATTGGCTTGTGTCTAAATAACTGCACACAATAAACTAATCTCTGGTGTTTTCTTCCCCACAGCGTGAGTGTATCTCCATCCACGTCGGTCAGGCTGGTGTCCAGATTGGCAATGCCTGCTGGGAGCTTTACTGCCTGGAACATGGGATCCAGCCGGACGGACAGATGCCCAGTGACAAGACCATCGGCGGAGGAGACGATTCCTTCAACACCTTCTTCAGTGAGACTGGAGCTGGAAAGCACGTCCCCAGAGCTGTTTTTGTCGACCTGGAGCCCACTGTCATCGGTAAGTGTCGTCTCTTCTGGCTGATCATTAATTTAGGTGAACTGAAGTGACATATCTGAACAGTGTAAAATAACTGGTTCCATATTTTTGTCTCTTCAGATGAGGTGCGCACTGGGACCTACCGCCAGCTGTTCCACCCTGAGCAGCTGATCACTGGCAAGGAGGATGCTGCCAACAACTATGCCCGTGGACACTACACCATTGGCAAAGAGATCATCGACCTGGTGCTGGACAGGATCCGCAAACTGGTGGGTAACTTGATATCAGGAGGGATCCATTCCTCATTCTGCTCTAAAACATGAAATTAAATGACATAACTGTATTTCATATGTGATCAGTGTGTCTCCCTCTGTGTCCTCAGGCTGACCAGTGCACCGGCCTTCAGGGCTTCCTGGTTTTCCACAGCTTCGGAGGTGGCACCGGCTCTGGTTTCACCTCCCTGCTGATGGAGCGTCTGTCCGTGGACTACGGCAAGAAGTCCAAGCTGGAGTTCTCCATCTACCCAGCTCCCAGGTGTCCACCGCTGTGGTGGAGCCCTACAACTCCATCCTGACCACCCACACCACCCTGGAGCACTCTGACTGTGCCTTCATGGTAGATAACGAGGCCATCTATGATATCTGCCGCAGGAACCTCGATATCGAGCGTCCCACTTACACCAACCTGAACAGGCTAATTGGTCAGATTGTGTCCTCCATCACTGCGTCCCTTCGTTTCGATGGCGCCCTCAATGTTGATCTGACAGAGTTCCAGACCAACTTGGTGCCATATCCCCGTATCCACTTCCCTCTGGCCACCTATGCCCCTGTCATCTCTGCTGAGAAGGCTTACCATGAGCAGCTCTCAGTATCAGAAATCACCAACGCCTGCTTCGAGCCAGCCAACCAGATGGTGAAATGTGACCCTCGCCACGGCAAATACATGGCTTGTTGCCTTTTGTATCGTGGTGATGTGGTGCCCAAAGATGTCAATGCTGCCATCGCCACCATTAAAACCAAGCGCACCATCCAGTTTGTGGACTGGTGCCCCACTGGTTTCAAGGTGGGCATCAACTACCAGCCACCCACTGTAGTTCCTGGTGGAGACCTGGCCAAGGTCCAGAGGGCTGTGTGCATGCTGAGCAACACCACTGCTATTGCAGAGGCCTGGGCTCGGCTGGACCACAAGTTTGATCTGATGTACGCTAAGCGTGCCTTTGTTCACTGGTATGTGGGTGAGGGTATGGAGGAGGGAGAGTTCTCTGAGGCCAGAGAGGACATGGCAGCTCTGGAGAAGGATTATGAGGAGGTTGGAGTTGACTCCATCGAGGGTGAGGGAGAGGAGGAGGGAGAGGAGTATTAAAAAGGGACAATAAGGCACTAGATAAATATGAAACAATTGATTCCAACTGTCCTTAAACACATTCCATAAAGAAATGTTTGTCTATTCAGAATAAAACTCCTGAAAATGTCAATTTGGATGTTAAGTTAATAAAACAGGAAAGGCCAGAGAGGACATGAGCAGGTTTTAAGGTTGGAGATGACCCTTCCAAGGGTTAGGAAGAGGAGTATTTAAAGGGACATAAAACACTAAATGGGAAGCAATTGCTTAAAATTAATGGCATTCCAAAAAGAAACGTTTCTCTATAAAGTTTGGATATTCTGACTAAATGAACCAAAAATGTCAGTTTGGCTCTGTTACAAATAAAATTCCTGTGACATATGAAGTTGTCTGTGATGTCTCTTTCTTTCTTTCTTTCTTTTGGTTTAAGAATAAAAAATAACCCTTAGTCTGGATTTAAGTCAATTTGATGTGATAAGATAAGGAAACTAGTAGTACACAACCAAAAGCATTACATATCAGCATCTGACCTGTATGGAGACAAAAATGTTCCTCTTAGTGTTTCCTTTTTCTGTCATTAGTGTGTATTCAAACTCATTAGTCTGTGAGAAAAACCAGGGATATTCAACTTGCTTTGTCCAGGGGCCACTATTGTAAAATGTCAGGAGTCCAGGGGCCAGTTTCTACGAACTGAGGAAATTCAAGGCCTGAACTTATTTTGGAGAGTCCGAGGGATCTTCCTCTACAAGACAGTGATTGTACATTAAATAATATATGCTGTATGCATTCAAATATGCTCAAAATACCCCTCTAGCATGTTGAATTAAAAAGTTTGCATGTTCTCCCCGTGTCAGCGTGGGTTCTCTCCAGGCACTCCAGCTTCCTCCCACAGTCCAAAGACATGCAGGTTAATTGGTGACTCTAAATTGTCCGTAGGTGTGAATGTGAGCGTGAATGGTTGTCTGTCTCTATGTGTCAGCCCTGCGATAGTCTGGCGACCTGTCCAGGGTGTACCCTGCCTCTCACCCAATGTCAGCTGGGATAGGCTCCAGCCCCCCCGCGACCCTCAAGAGGATGAAGCGGTTAGAAGATGGATGGAATCGTAATCATAATCCTTGTGTGAATCAGTTCATTTTCATGTGACATAAGGATAAAAATAACTGACCAGCTCACTCAGTGTTAATGTCCATGGCACAGGCAGGCAGTCCACAGATGTATCCGAGGCACTCTGACTGTAGTAAAAAAAAACATCTATCCATCCACCCATCCATTTTCGTCTGCTTATCTGGGGACGGGTCGCAGGGGCAGCAGGCAAAGCAAAGCACCCCAGACGTCCATCTAGCTTTCCAGCTCCTCTTGGGGGACCCCAAGATGATCCCAGGCCAGATGAGATATGCAATATCTCCAGCATGTTCTGAGTCTGCCCCGGGGCCTCCTACCAGTGGGACGTGCCCAAAACACCTCCCGCCCAGGAGGATCCTGATCAGGTGCCCGACCCACCTCGACTGACCCCTTTTGCCCTGTGGGCCGACCACCCACAGGGACAGAAATCAGGGTCAGGAGCATTGTGTGCCAAGCGGCAGGCAGGGGCGGCGGGGCCCCTGGCATGCTGATCCTTGGCATTGTGGATTGGCCCATATTTGAACCATCATTCTTTTCATTTGAAAATCTGACATTTTATTTGTACAAGCAGGTTGATGAGTCTACATGATCCAGCACAAAACCCTGATAGGGATTACACATTGGTGATGGAGCATTAATTAGGAAAAAACAAGGTTAAATAGTCAGATACATCCTGCTTTTATTTAATGATTACAACAACAGACATGGTTGGAGTAACATTTATTGAGGGAGAGGAATATTAAAAAGGTGCAAAAAGGCACTAGTTAAACTTGAAACAGTTGATTCCAATTGTTCATACATGGACTCCAAAAGAATTGTTTGTCCATTAATCACCAGTTTGGAGCTAAACTAGCAACTAGAGATAAATTAAAACTTTTGGTTGTGCTGCTCACAGCATTAACAAAAAAAAGAAAAAAGAAAAGATTAAAACACAATAGCAAGGTGCTTTCTATAAACAATGGGCCTCATTCACCAATATCTTCCCAAATTTTTTTCTTAAATTTGTCCTTAAGAGAAGGTCCTAATAAAAGTCTACGTCAGATCCATGACCTATCCTTGGAATTGTTTGCATCTGTGTTCTCATAATAATGAATCCCATTGTCCTCGTCAGTTGAAAGGGGGTGCTGATTGACAGAAGTTGAGGTAGAAGAAGTAGTTGATAAAATTAAGTCAAGCATGTCTAACCAAAAGTCTAAAGAGTTTGAGCACCAGACTCCAAACATCAAAAAAACCTGAATAGTTCTGAAGTGAAGGTGCTTCTGCAGAAAGTGAACGCCAAATGAGCCGTCATATTTAATAGCATCAGGAGTGGATATAAAACATAGAAAGACTCATGGGATGCTCAAAACATGCGTTAATCAAACCCCTGACCCACAAGCTGCAGACTGTATGCAACACGGTCGCATAACTGTCAGCCTGAAGACAGAGACGAGCGCCATGATGCTCTCCAAGCTATGAGTCAGTGTGTTTAGAGAGAGACGAGGGAGTGGGGTGAAGTGGATCATTTCACGCAATGTTTCTGTAAGATATTAGTAACTTGCTCAGAATGCTGCTTTGTCAGTATTTGTCCCGCTCGCCCAAACGCCTGTGATATTTCCTACCATGATCAGTCACTGATAATTAGACAGCGTGGTTCCTATTAACATAACTGATATGAACTGAAGTGTAAATGTTGTGCTTGGTTTAAAAAATAATGTTGTTAATAAAATAATTTAAGTATTTAAAGATGATAGAAATAGTATGGTAATTAAAAAAAAAATCTAATTACATGCTCTGTGATTAATTCATTTAAATTAACTGCATACATCAACTTTTGCTGTGAAATTATTTTTAGATACACAGTTCAAAGAATTTTGGCAGGTGTGTCGTAGCAGAGCTGCTGGATTTTGGACACAACTGTCCCCCTGTCCTCTACCACTGAAACTGGTCTGCAGTCCATTGCAATCCAATTCGCAAGGTCACAGTCACAGACAGATTACTCAGTTTGTGTCTCAACGTGTGGCTTGACATGGCCTCACATTATTTTGACAGCCCTAATTGTAATATTAATCCTGTAATCAGAAAACTGTAGAATTGAAGAAAACACAATAACCAATTCAAACCTTTATTTAAGACTCAGGAAATCAATTGAGGGAGACCCTCATTTTCAATGATGCCGAGCATGAACAAAGACATTAAAGCCATTAATAGGTAAACAAACAACGAACAATCATGCATATCAATTAAATCAAAAATGAAATCATACAAAACATCAAACAACACTTGCAACAAATGGGCTCTAAAAGTAGAAATACAAGGTGATAAACATGCTAAGGTGAAGATGTACAGTTAAAAACATTTACACTCAATTAAAACAAGATCCGAAATAAGGCACTTAAACAGCCGTAAGAGTGGCAGAGTGTCTAAGTTTAAGGTCTTTTGTGGGTTATTCCAAGTATAAAGGTGCACTGTAAGAGAATGACATACTTCCTAGTCCTAAGTGAGGACAGAGTTAAGAGTGATGAGATATAGGGTGGAAGCATGTGTCTCAAAGCTTTATAAATGAACAAATACCAATGCTGTTCCCGCCTCACAGCCAACTGTGGCCAGCCAACCTTTCAGAAAAGGTGGCAGTGATGGGTGCTGCAAGGATCACCTGTAACGAACCTTAGGGCTGAGTGGTAGACAACATCAAGTGACTTCAGTGTAGAGACAGCAGCTTTTCGGTGTATAACATCACCATAATCCAAAACAGACAAAAATACAGATTCTACAATGGGGGGGCAATATCATTTATGTAAATTGAAAACAATATTGGCCCTAACGCTGAGCCCTGTGGGACACCTTTGGTAATATTAAAAAAATTTGAATGAACATCACCCATCACCCATCTGTACGCATTGCAGTCTATTGGAGAGAGAGTTTTCAAACCACAGGCAGCTGACAGAATCAAAACCAATACAGGACAATTTCTTTTTAAGTAACAAATGGTCAACTGTGTCAGGAGTATAGAAAACAAAGAAAGATATGATCTAAGTTGATTATTTACCAGGGAGTCCAAAATTTTAGCCAGGCAACATAATTTGGAAATAGGGCGATAGTTATTTATATCGGTTTTATCACCTCCTTTATGTAAGGGAAGGACATAGGCTGTTTTCCAGGCTGTGGGGATTATTCCAGTGGAGATGGTCATGTTGAATATATGAGTTATACATTCTGCAATAAGTGGCGCAGAATGTTTAAGAAAGAAAGCAGCTAAACTATCTGCACCGGTTGATTTTGTATTGTCAATTGTAAGAAGAGCATTAGTAACTTCCTGAAGACTAAAACAGGACAAACTGAAGCTTGGTGAGGAGGCATTACTCAGATTATCCTGATGTTCGGGGGTATGATTCAGCTGACTTAGTGGTTTCAATTGTTCTGCACAAACATGCCAGCACAAAATGTGCATAAGAGTGCTCTTCAGTGTGTGTACACTCTGTTCTTAACTAAAATCCAATCCCCAAAATCTCCTTATAAGTGGGTTTTAAGAAGAAATTTCTTGAGAACGATTGGTGAATGAAGCCAAACGTCTGCATCATGTTCTCTTTATCTATTCCAGATTAACGGTACAATCTCTGTCCAGAAATTGTGCCACTTCTAATGCATTGTTGTAATGCTGTTAGCACAATAAACTAAATTCCATTCACACCAATAATATTGGGCTGGGAGTTCAAGATATCTCAAAACCTGTACACATAAAAACAAAACTTCTTGCATGCTTAGATAGCAGTAGGGGTAAACAGAAGGTGAGGCGAGTACAGCCAATGACCAATCCGATACCACGTAATGCCTCACGTCATTACGCATACGCACGCTACAGGCAAACGAAATGGAAACGGAGCGGAGTTTAAAAAGCATTCTACTGTAGCTTTTAAAATGTCTTTTTTACCAAATTGTGTGGCTGCACTTTAACCTGTGTCTTGATCTGGACACTGGATAATAATAATTTTAAAAAAAGTTTTATGGCATTCAGGAAGGAAAAGGTGGTATCGGTAGATCTCTAATAAATGCTACTTATTATTGTAATTCTTCGGCCTGTCCAAAGAATGTAAACGGTCATTGGGTCAGTCAGGCTGGAGGAATGTTCACGGTAATGTAACCAAAAATATTTAAGACCCATCGAATCTGAATTTAGGACATTTTAAGACTTTTCAACAGGACCTGTAGACACCCAGGAGTAAGCAAGTGTTTGGCAATCTGGATGAACAGGCTCCTTAAGTTCACCACAAGGATCTTACCCACAGGGGTATTACTTGTCATTAATAATGCTTCAGTTCCCTCTTGTGGCACAAACTGCATGTTAGGAGTTTAAACTGATTAGCAGAGCACATGTACTGTTGTCACTTTCCTGATTAATTCTTAAGAGTTATACATCATCTCAGGCTTATTAGGAAAGAACTTCTCCTGCTCTGAATTACCCACCAGTTTGTGGATCCTGTCCAGCACCAGGTCAATGATCTCTTTGCTGATGGCGTAGGGTCCACGGGCGTAGTTGTTGGCAGGCTCCTCCTTGCCAGTGATCAGCGATAGCTGGCGGTAGGTCCCAGTGCGCACCTCATCTGAAGAGACAGATTAATCAGAAATGAGGGTTTAAATTCATGAAATGAAGAGGTAATTGGCATCTCTATTTAATGAGAGTTTACCAATGACAGTGGGCTCCAGGTCGACAAAAACAGCTCTGGGACGTTCTTTCCAGCTCCAGTCTCACTGAAGAAGGTGCTGAAGGAATTATCTCCTCCGCCACCGATGTTCTTGTCACTGGGCATCTGTCTGTCCGGCTGGATCCCATGTTCCAGGCAGTAAAGCTCCCAGCAGGCATTGCCAATCTGGCCTGACCCACATGCACTGAGATACACTCACGCTGGAGGACAATATGTAAAATTTATCATTAAATATCGCCAGACATCTACATGTTTTAACCATGTCTAATTAGGTGCTTCAGATCATCATCACCGCATGTTGACGACAGCTCAAAAGCTACGCTCCAAAGAGGGGGAAGAAATAAAAGGACTCTTTATGAGGAACCAGATACCACAACATCATGCGTCACCTGACACATGCTGCACAATTATTTACAGTCTTAAAATGAATCTGTTTATTCAGAAAAACACATAGCTGATTATCAATGCATTAAATGTGATTAGGGCAGAGGAATATTCTCATGTTATTATTACATAATGTGTGGAGGAACATATTTAGTTTGCCAAAACCAGACAGAGCTGTGCTCTTCGTTTACACACATGCAACTTTTGTTTCTTGGGAGAGAACACCAAGCTGTCAGCGAAAATGTGGGGAGGTGGAAGCCAACCATACCCACATCCTCTATCCAAACCAAACCACGTTTTATTTCCTAAGTCATGTTCTCCCTAGTGTTCATTTTTTAAAAAAAACACTTTAGTTGTTTCATTTACTTTACTCCACTTTCTTATAAAAAAGTGTTTCTTTGGCCATTGATTATTATAGAGCAGTGTTTCCCAAACCTCCCCTTGTAACTCTTGTCCTGCATGTTTTAAATCTCTCCCTGCACCAGCTGATTAAAACCATCAACTCCTTATGAAGTCCTGAAGCTGCTTGTTAACAAGTTGATCATTTGAATCAGCTGTGATGGAGCAAAACATGGCGCTGAAAGCAACGGTTGAAATTAAATGTACTTTTTATACTGTTCTTTCCATTAAAAGGAAAACCACCAATAATGTTACCTACACTTAATATTATAAATTACAATTAAAACATAATGTCACAAAACATGAAATTTTAACTGCTCTTTACAGTCGACTTTTCATTCAAGGTGATGTTAGTTAAAGCTAAAAGTTTGGCTATTAGCTAACGCCGATATGTAGTAAAGCTTAAATTAAAATGATTAAATGTGGGCTGTGAGCGTGGTTAAATCAAAACGAAAACTTCCCATTATTCCACACTCACCGTGTTTCAAATAGAGGCTGAAATAAGGATGAAGAGACTAATTTAACTCCCACAAAGGTGCCTCATAGAGAGCTGTATGAGAAGCTAACGCTTTTAGCACTTCCGGTTCTCTCGTCTAAAAGTCAATATGTTTTTTGAATGGGATTTTGGTAAAATAAGGTCTGTGGTTAACAAAAGCTTAAGCGAGTTTCAGGTTTTGTTCTACGACATAAAACACGTCAGTAAATACTCTACTTGTGAATTTTGAAGCTTTTACGTGTCGTAAAAAAGGCGGTTGCTAACAAGTTGCTCAATGCGACTACAAACCCTGTCGGGGACATTAAACATAATCACCCCCGAACAGGCGAGAGTGCTGGCAGTCCGCCATTACAGCTTCTTATTTAGCTTAAACAGTCCGATTTCCCCATTATACAATGTTTTTAAAATAAAGTGGCCGAAATCAGTTGAAAGCTTAGTGGCGGTGACGTCAAGAGTCATGCGACCGTGGAGTAGTCATGTAGTCCGTTAAAGCCTAACGTTAGCATTTTACTTCTGGCGATCACATTTAAGCTTCAAATGTGGTGTGAAAGGTGTTCATATGTGAAGATTATCTCGCTGAACAAAACCTGTAAGTATCATAAACTTGTGTTAGCCACAGAGCTTATTTTCTGACATAATCCAAAACGCAATGCAAAAATCACATTCACTTTCTCTTCCGGGAACCAGCGCAATGCTAAACTTCCGGGTTTTGACGTCAGCCCTGGCACACTCTATTGAATGCTGAGATTATTGGCAATTGTATGCTTTACGTTGGGAATTTATTTCTTTCAGAGAGTCATATTAAGTTTAACTTGACAGTTATGTTTATTTTCATTTGATAAATTATCTTTTAATGTTAATTATTGTTTGTTGTTTGGGTTTACTTTCTCTTGCCCGGCAAGGTTGATGATTTTACTGAGGATGTGATGCCAGCAGCAGAGATGTTACTGAGTGTTACCGAGGAATAAAACACGGTCAAGGTCTCAACCACAATCCTGAATCCTGTGTCTGGTGTCTCCTTCTTTCTGCACGACACTCCACTACAAATATAAAAAAATCACAATGCAGAGTCCAGGGGAGGTGTAGAGAGAGTCTGGGGATGGGCGTGCAGAGGCAGTGGGTTGAAAATGAATTTGTCTCTCTTGGTTTTTAAATTGTGGACAATTACTCGAGATATGTGATAGAAAACAAACATGACCATTACATTTCTTACTAAATCACTCCAAATAGGATCCCTAGTCGCCTGTGTATTTGTGTATTTAGGGAAATCTTGACTTCCTTTGCTGGTCACCAGTTCCTCCCAATTCATTGACTGAACTTCCTCAGTTAATTTTTATTCATTCTGTTCATATCTTTCCACATTATCTTGTTTGACAGAAAAAGGGAAAACCTCCACAGTAAGGGCTTTCAGTCATATGCAAATGTTTTTTTTCCTGAAAAGTCTGTTCAACAACTTCACAAGACAGGCTCCTTGGTGGTGCCATGATGTATGATCTGAACACACTTCAGAATAAGATTTGTAAGCTTATGTTGCAGATCACAGAGCATGGGCTTAAGAAATCAGAAAATGAAAGATGGATCCTGCAAAGTGGAGAAGGAGCTTCATCAGGCCCAAAGTCCTCACAGATGTCAGTGCAGTATGAAACACAAGACAAGACGGCCTGTAATTTTCCCAAATTTATTAACAGTGCACAAACCATCAAATGGCTTTTTACAACTACTGTGATTTATTAAGAACACAACATCACACATCTAAACAGAAATTCAAGATATTGTGCTCCTGATTGTTGTTCAGGAATGACACCTTGAACTTAGTAAGTAGCCCCTACTCCTCTCCCTCCTCCTCTCCCTCACCCTCGATGGAGTCAACTCCAACCTCCTCATAATCCTTCTCCAGAGCTGCCATGTCTTCTCTGGCCTCAGAGAACTCTCCCTCCTCCATACCCTCACCCACATACCAGTGAACAAAGGCACGCTTAGCGTACATCAGATCAAACTTGTGGTCCAGCCGAGCCCAGGCCTCTGCAATAGCAGTGGTGTTGCTCAGCATGCACACAGCCCTCTGGACCTTGGCCAGGTCTCCACCAGGAACTACAGTGGGTGGCTGGTAGTTGATGCCCACCTTGAAACCAGTGGGGCACCAGTCCACAAACTGGATGGAGCGCTTGGTTTTAATGGTGGCGATGGCAGCATTGACATCTTTGGGCACCACATCACCACGATACAAAAGGCAACAAGCCATGTATTTGCCGTGGCGAGGGTCACATTTCACCAACTGATTGGCAGGTTCAAAGCAGGCGTTGGTGATTTCTGACACCGTTAGCTGCTCATGGTAAGCCTTCTCAGCAGAGATGACAGGGGCATAGGTGGCCAGAGGGAAGTGGATACGGGGATATGGCACCAAGTTGGTCTGGAACTCTGTCAGATCAACATTGAGGCGCCATCGAAACGAAGGGACGCAGTGATGGAGGACACAATCTGACTGATCAGCCTGTTCAGGTTGGTGTAAGTGGACGCCGATATCGAGGTTCCTGCGGCAGATATCGTAGATGGCCTCGTTATCTACCATGAAGGCACAGTCAGAGTGCTCCAGGGTGGTGTGGGTGGTCAGGATGGAGTTGTAGGGCTCCACCACAGCGGTGGACACCTGGGGAGCTGGGTAGATGGAGAACTCCAGCTTGGACTTCTTGCCGTAGTCCACGGACAGACGCTCCATCAGCAGGAGAGGTGAAACCAGAGCCGGTGCCACCTCCGGCTGTGGAAAACCAGGAAGCCCTGAAGGCCGGTGCACTGGTCAGCCTGAGGACACAGAGGGAGACACACTGATCACATATGAGATACAGCTATGTCATTTAATCTGATACTCTAGAGCAGAACTAGGAATCAATCCCTCCTGATATCAAGTTACCCACCAGTTTGCGGATCCTGTCCAGCACCAGGTCGATGATCTCTTTGCCGATGGTGTAGTGTCCACGGGCGTAGTTGTTGGCAGCATCCTCCTTGCCAGTGATCAGCTGCTCAGGGTGGAACAGCTGGCGGTAGGTCCCAGTGCGCACCTCATCTGAAGAGACAAAAACACACATTGAATCAGTTGTGGCAACAATTTACACTTTAAGTTTCTTAAATTAATGATCAGCCAGAAGAGACGACACTTACCGATGACAGTGGGCTCCAGGTCGACAAAAACAGCTCTGGGGACGTGCTTTCCAGCTCCAGTCTCACTGAAGAAGGTGTTGAAGGAATCATCTCCTCCGCCGATGGTCTTGTCACTGGGCATCTGTCCGTCCGGCTGGATCCCATGTTCCAGGCAGTAAAGCTCCCAGCAGGCATTGCCAATCTGGACACCAGCCTGACCGACGTGGACTGAGATACACTCACGCTGTGGGGAAGAAGAGGACGATTTGGATTAAAAAATTAATAAATCTCAAGCCTCAATAATACCTCCTTAATTGAAATAGTTTCCATAACAGCTGCTTTAACTGTTGAAATATAAGAGCTAAACACACAGATCTGAAAAAGCGAGTACGACACAACCACGGTGCCAAGTTCTTCAACAATAGAAGGTGTTTTTGTCAGAAAGCCTTTAAATGACCTGAAAAATCGCAATGCATCATGGACCATACAAGAAAGGCCTTTGCTGTTCTTATTTTCTATGACAGGATGTCTGTCTGAGGTTCAGTTTATCAGTCATTTAACAGGAACACATGAATGTTCTGCTGCCACACAATATCGTTGCATGCAGAGTCACTGTAGGGACAGAGGATTATCTAGGTCAGACACGTTGCAGTGCGCTGTCTCTTTAAGAAGCCACAATACATCCTCCATTCCCGTCCACACCCCATCTCTTAGACTCTCGAACAATAACCCTGGAGATAAAATATATAATATATATGTTACTCACCATGATGGCTCGTCGATATTATGCAATGTAATGAGACAAGCCAGACGAGTGTTTGTGTCTGACGGCTGCGGTGTCTGTCTGAGGCTGAGGCTGATTTCCTGATGCACCACACTCAAATATTCTGCCTCTGCAGGAGAACAGACGAAGTGCACACAATATAGAGACTCCTCCTCCTCGTGCCGCAGTAACCATTTCACATCCAGAACAACTAAGGTGCTGCAACTGAGACAGGAGGACTGGGACTGTGTGATGATGAGTTGATGAAGGTCAAATTATATTTTTGAGCAGTCTAGCTGGAGGTGGATTCACATGACATATACTGTCCATAATGTAGTGATGGAGTATTCAGTATTCGTTAATTTTACTGAAGCAAAAGCAGCAACACCACAGTGTAAAGATACTCTGTTACAAGTCCTGCATTCAAAATTAACTAAAAAGGTCTCAGCACCAAAATATACTTGAAGTAGCAGGAGTAAACTCATTATGCACAATGGTTCCTGTCGTAATACTGTATGTTATTTAATTATAATCACTGATGCATGAAGTTATACTGGCATACTGGTTTAAATTCTGTTGTGGGGGAGCTTCTGTGTGGAGTTTGCATGTTCTCCCTGTGTCAGCGTGGGTTTCCTCCAGCTTCCTCCCACAGTCCAAAGACATGCAGGTTAATTGGTGACTCTAAATTGTCGGGAGGTGTTAATGGTTGTCTGTCTCTATGTGTCAGCCCTGTGATAGTCTGGTGACCTGTCCAGGGTGCATCCTGCCTCTCACCCAATGTCAGCTGGGATAGGCTCCAGGCCCCCGTGACCCCTACAAGGATAAGAGGTCATGGAATTGAGTGAGTCCCAGTGAGACTGGAAACCCACTTTTGCAAGAAGTCCTGGCCAAGATCTTAACAGAAATAATTGTGAACAAAACACAACAGAACCAGATGACAGATAAAACAATACTAACATCAGATAATGATAGGAACAAAATAAGGGATGGCCTAATCCTATCTCAAAGATCAGTACTGAGGCAGGTCAAGGCAATTTCTCACTGATAGGGATCGGTTATATTGAGCTGTGTAGAGCCCAAAATTGCCCCCTGGACACTCCCCACCTGAAGTGAGAGAGAAGAGATAGAGAGGTTGTGTTTTTTTTATTCTTCATCAAAACAAAATTCCAACAACACTGGAACAGCGTTGATGCATTGCAGAGCTATTTTAGTATCGGATCAGGACTCAGCGCCTGCAGAAACTCAATATGTAATGATTCAGATCAGGGGCAAAAAACTTGATTGGGACCTCTCCAAACATACGGGTCGAGGAGGGCCAAAAACAGACACAAATAACAGTCATTTACCAGAGTTTACAGTGGTCATAAATTCTGCCAGACACATATATGATTCTTTTTCACAGACATAAAACATAAAACATGAAGTTTTTTTCCCCCATCACTTTAGGGACAGACGGTTATGTCATGTAATTCCACCTCCAGCTAAACTGAGTATTCCTAGTCACAGAATAATTTGAACTTCCTGTCATTTGGCTGCATGGCCCTATGCACCAAATCATCAACTCATCATCACACAGTCCCAGTCCTCCTGTCTCAGTTGCAGCATCTTAGTTGCTCTGGATGTGAAACGGTTACTGCGGCACGAGGAGGAGGAGTCTCTATATTTTGTGCGCTTCATCTGTTCTCCTGCAGAGGCAGAATAAGTGAGTGTGGTGCATCAGCAGCAGAGCGGCCTCAGCCTCAGCCTCAGACAGACACCGCAGCCGTCAGACACAAACACTCCTCTGGCTTGTCTCATTACATTGCATAATACCGACGAGCCATCATGGTGAGTAACATGTTGGATATTTTATTTCAGGAGTTTTTGTTTGACAGTCACAGAAGGGGCTTAAAGGAGGTGGCTCATATGATATTTCTGTGACGTCACCCTTTATTCTCTTCACAGCTCTTGCTTTATAGAGACGTAGGGTGATGCACCCCTGCACTGTGAGCCAACGCCTCTTTTTAATCAGCTTGACTAGCTTCATACTAATTCTGTTGCTGTTTCTTCATCTTGATTTTAAGAAACTTTTTGCAGCTTTTATATAAATATTATTATTAGATGATTTTATGTTATATTATTCATCCCACTGACTGCCTATAAAACCTTCCATTCTAACATTAATGGGAGACTTTTGTTCCCAGTGAGGATGTGAAAGTGGCTTTTTAAAGAGACAGCACACTGCAACATGTCTGACCCACATAACCCTCTGTCTCTACTGTAACTCTGCATGAAATAGACAGAATCTGATGTGGCAGCAGAAAATGCATGTGTTCCTGAGAGAGAAAAAAAATACGACTGAACCTCAGGCAGACATGATGTCATAGAAAATGAGAAGAGTAAAGGCTTGTCGAGCAGGGCGGGGTGACTGAATTGAAACAGTCCATGATGCACTGTGAATTTTCAGGTCATTTAAAGGCTTTGTGACAAAAACACCTTCTATTTCTGAAGAACTTTAAGTTAGAAGTTTAGCTCAATTAGTAGCAGTTGTTATGAAAATAATTTTGAAAGAGGTATTTTTAATGCTTAAGATTTGTAAATTTTGTAATCCAAATCGTCCTCTTCTTCCCCACAGCGTGAGTGTATCTCCATCCACGTCGGTCAGGCTGGTGTCCAGATTGGCAATGCCTGCTGGGAGCTTTACTGCCTGGAACATGGGATCCAGCCGGACGGACAGATGCCCAGTGACAAGACCATCGGCGGAGGAGACGACTCCTTCAACACCTTCTTCAGTGAGACTGGAGCTGGAAAGCACGTCCCCAGAGCTGTTTTTGTCGACCTGGAGCCCACTGTCATCGGTAAGTGTCGTCTCTTCTGGCTGATCATTAATTTAGGTGAACTGAAGTGACATATCTGAACAGTGTAAAATAACTGGCTCCATATTTTTGTCTCATCAGATGAGGTGCGCACTGGGACCTACCGCCAGCTGTTCCACCCTGAGCAGCTGATCACTGGCAAGGAGGATGCTGCCAACAACTACGCCCGTGGACACTACACCATCGGCAAAGAGATCATCGACCTGGTGCTGGACAGGATCCGCAAACTGGTGGGTAACTTGATATCAGGAGGGATTGATTCCTAGTTCTGCTCTAGAGTATCAGATTAAATGACATAGCTGTATCTCATATGTGATCAGTGCGTCTCCCTCTGTGTCCTCAGGCTGACCAGTGCACCGGCCTTCAGGGCTTCCTGGTTTTCCACAGCTTCGGAGGTGGCACCGGCTCTGGTTTCACCTCCCTGCTGATGGAGCGTCTGTCCGTGGACTACGGCAAGAAGTCCAAGCTGGAGTTCTCCATCTACCCAGCTCCCCAGGTGTCCACCGCTGTGGTGGAGCCCTACAACTCCATCCTGACCACCCACACCACCCTGGAGCACTCTGACTGTGCCTTCATGGTAGATAACGAGGCCATCTACGATATCTGCCGCAGGAACCTCGATATCGAAGGCCCCACTTACACCAACCTGAACAGGCTGATCAGTCAGATTGTGTCCTCCATCACTGCGCCCCTTCGTTTCGATGGCTCCCTCAATGTTGATCTGACAGAGTTCCAGACCAACTTGGTGCCATATCCCCGTATCCACTTCCCTCTGGCCACCTATGCCCCTGTCATCTCTGCTGAGAAGGCTTACCATGAGCAGCTAACGGTGTCAGAAATCACCAACGCCTGCTTTGAGCCATCCAACCAAATGGTGAAATGTGACCCTCGCCACGGCAAATACATGGCTTGCTGCCTTTTGTATCGTGGTGATGTGGTGCCCAAAGATGTCAATGCTGCCATCGCCACCATTAAAACCAAGCGCTCCATCCAGTTTGTGGACTGGTGCCCCACTGGTTTCAAGGTGGGCATCAACTACCAGCCACCCACTGTAGTTCCTGGTGGAGACCTGGCCAAGGTCCAGAGGGCTGTGTGCATGCTGAGCAACACCACTGCTATTGCAGAGGCCTGGGCTCGGCTGGACCACAAGTTTGATCTGATGTACGCTAAGCGTGCCTTTGTTCACTGGTATGTGGGTGAGGGTATGGAGGAGGGAGAGTTCTCTGAGGCCAGAGAGGACATGGCAGCTCTGGAGAAGGATTATGAGGAGGTTGGAGTTGACTCCATCGAGGGTGAGGGAGAGGAGGAGGGAGAGGAGTAGGGGCTACTTACTAAGTTCAATGTGTCATTCCTGAACAACAATCAGGAGCACAGTATCTTGAATTTCTGTTTAGATGCTTCACATTGTGTTTGTGATCTAGAATCTAGATGCATAACCTTAGTTGTAAAAAGCCATTTGATGGTTTATTCACTGTTAATAAATCCTGCAAAAAATATTGACCTTTTTGTCTTGTTTTTCATACTGCACTAACATCTGTGAGGACTTCTGATCTGTTGAAGCTCCAACTTCAGTTCGCAGGATCATTCTTGATGACACAGAGGTGAACTTAAGTTTTGAAATGAAAAATTAAGCCAAAAGGATTTATTTCCAATCATATGGAGACCTCTGGTGGCCGGGGTGAGAATAAAGGGTCAAAGCCAGGTCAAAAGGAAGGCTTACCACAACCAGGGGTGTAACAGTGTGGGCTGTGGGGTTGCACAACACCAGCATGTGAGAACAGGCCCTTGTAACACATACAAATTGCTAACTCAAAAATACACCCATGTTCAAAGAAGAACTTATGTTAGATGAAAAAACTGGGGCTATTCTACAATAAAATATGTTTACATCAACTACAAAACCACAAATAAATGGTAAAAATATGAATGAATGAATGAATGATTGAATGAATGAATGAATGAATGAATGAATAAGTTTTATTTCGGTTACAGACATCTGGAGAAACAAAGATTATTGCACACAAATTATCTCACATGCAATAACAAAAAAAGGAGTAGGCTGAGGCTTATTTTTGCCGATCCTATATCAACCAAATCAACAATTCCAAAGAAAGGAAATAAATTAATAATTTAAAAGATTATATTCTAAATTATTATCTTCAGTTCTTTCACATTTTGATCATTTTAACTTTATAATTTGTAATCATTTTCATAAACTTCTCTATAATAATAAGGAAAATAAAAGTGATAGCTGATCAATTTTCATTTGGTGATGCTTTTATTTTTTTAATATGAAAATTGAATTAAGATGATTTTAGCTGCTAACTTATTTGTTGTCAAGGCATCTACAGCTCTAACTATGCTTGTGAAAGACTCTTGAGCTCAGTCATTTGGCTGCACTTAATTAGTTTTGGAAAGACTGTCACGGCTGTTTCTTACAGATCCACCTGCTTGCTCCTGAATTTCCATTTAAGAGTTGAAATCTGGATTTATCTTGAAGAATTTTTGTATAACCACCAGTGGTAGAATGTAACTAAGTTCCTTTAGTCGTGTACTTCAGTACAACTTTGACATTTGTACTTTACTTAAGTATTTCTATTTTATACAAGTTTATAATTCTACTTCATATGTATGTGTGTGTGTATGTGTGAGTAAAGTGAGATCAAAATATACTTAAAGTACCAAAGTAAAAAGTAAAAGTACCCATTGTTACACCCCACCCTTCGGCGGCCCTATGGGCAAACAAAACTCCAACACTGACCCAAA
Source organism: Epinephelus fuscoguttatus (assembly GCF_011397635.1). Taxonomy (NCBI): domain Eukaryota; kingdom Metazoa; phylum Chordata; class Actinopteri; order Perciformes; family Serranidae; genus Epinephelus; species Epinephelus fuscoguttatus. Next base: position 40,499,369 of record NC_064758.1, on the reverse strand, counting down.
ATAACCTCATAAACACCTTTAAACACTCAAATCTATGGGCTTCATCACAAGTAAAACAATCAAACAACAAGACAACAAAAATCCAGGCTGACAGGCAGCAGGACCAGCAGTCTCCACACCAGAGGCCTCTCTCCTTTGCTGCTGGCACAGGAGCTCTTAAACACCTCCTCCACGCCAGGTGCACTGCACCTTGTAAAGTAACGCAGCACACCTGGGCAGATCTACAATGGAGGGAAAAGGGACAGCAGCAGACAACACACACACACAGCTGTAACACCCATTATGCAGAATGTCCCATTCAGAGTAATACAGGCTGTCTTTCATGACTTACCCATTATTTCCCCCAGTGCACACTATTGTGACGGGCCCCAGTGCACACTAGTTACTATTTATGAAGCGCGCACACACCACAGACAACAGATTATAAAAAAGCCAAAGGAATCTCATTTAAAGAGCCTTGCTACTTTTGTCTTTTGTTCGTTTCTTATTGTCATGTCTCACTGCCGCTTTTCTGTTTAAAAGGTATGACTGCTCGCTGGACTTGTACATGTGCTCAGCTGTTAGATTTGCACTCAACAGATTTTGCACCTAAACTAGCTACTGGATCATTTTATTTTGTCACATGATCAAATAAAGACTTGACGTTAGACAACATTAACATACATGCTACCCAACGATTATCACTGTATGCCTGTATAGGACAAAAATATACAAGAAAATAAGAAATTGTTTATTGAGTTCAACAGATTTTTTTTTCAATCATTTATTTATTTGTTTTTAACCTTTTAGAAACACCCTCAAATGAGTACATGGACAGTAAAGACATGGTAGAATCCTAGTTGTAATAACTGATAGTAAAATAAATAAATAAATAGACAATAATTTTTTTTTAAATAAAATAAAAAAAAAACCCAAAACAATGGTCAGTGAAAATTGGTTCATTTCTTCAGAATCAGAGCACACATAAGCCGACATAATCCGGCTAAGTGGGTAGTCAGAGATCCATAAGGGGTTCCCATGTTCTCAGGAAGACTTCCCCTTTAGTTTTTAATATGTAAATGCGTTGTTCCAGTTGTATTGTGTTGTTCAATATTTGTTTGAACAAGTTTAATGTTGGGGGTCTTTCCTGGTTCCAGCTGAGCAAAATGCACTTCTTTGCTATATATGGCATTATGCTGATCCTCTTTGCAGACATGGGGTCTAGCGTCCTATTCAGTTCCATACCAAAGAGGTACCGTACTGGGGAAATGTCAGATGGAGTCCTCAAGACCTTAGCAGTCAAATCATGCACCTCTTTCCAAAAATGTTTTAGTTTTCTGCATTCCCAGAAAACATGAATGACTGACCCTGTACATGTTTTAGATCTGTGACATTTAGAGGATGAGTTAGGATATATCTTACTCAGACGCAATGGGGTAAGATACATCCTGTGCATATATTTATAATTCTGTTCAATTATTTTATTGCACAACAATAAAGAGAAGACATTCTGACATATACTTTCCCACTGATCATCAGTAAACTGAGTAAACAGATTTTTAATATAGTTTATTTATAGTGTTGATAGTTTATGTAGATCGCTACTGACTATTTTACCAAAAATAAAAAGAGAGAACAGAGAAGGAAATCATGACGGAGATGCGTTTGCATTTTTGAGGGAATAGAGCCCAAAGCAAATGGCACCATTTTTAATTCAATGATTTCTTCTCTGAACACAGGTGCAGTTATGTGGTGTTAGTCTGGGGCCGTTAGTGGCCGTTTTCGTAAGGAACCGGAACCAGGGCGAGTGAGACAGGATCCGGAATTCGATGGATGCACCTTTCCGTCAAAATAAAAGCACCAAGCTAATAAAAATGCGGTGAAACTTTTTAATTTAAAGAATATAATTTACAGGAAAAGCCCAAAGCCATTAAGTTAATCGATTTTCTTACACCCCTCATCACCCCAAATCGATGGTGCGCCAGAATTTAAAGTTTTACTTTGGTGAACACTTTTACTTTGGTGAATTCCGCATTCGCTCTCTAGACCGGAACCAGAATCCAGACAAAATTCAGAGTGAATAGAAACCAGGCTCTTCGCCTTACATGAAGAGTCTGGTGACGCGAGACTAGCGTGGTGGTAATCTGAATCATTTGCAAGGACCCCCCCACCCCAGGGACTCCAGGGGCCCCAGTGCAACTGCACAGCCTCCACTGTCTATATTTACGCCCCTGATTTCTCCATTAATGTCTTCATCACTGTAATGTTGGAGTTGGCAAAGGTGGGGTTAAGTTTTATTACATCATATACCACTGGGTAGGTTGAGAATCTGCCTTGGAGGATCAAGTTGCATCTTGTCTTAAACTTACCATACAACATAATTCACTTGTGATGATACTTTGTATTAATGTGACTGCAAAGTAATGAATCTAGTGGAGTACAAACTATAATATTTGCCCCTCTTGCCCTGAATTGTAATAATGGAGCAGAAGTGTAGAGATGGAGAGGGCGGAAATACTCAAGCGAAGTATAAGTATGTCACAATGGTACTAAAGTACAGTACTCGAGTAAACGTACTCACTTAGTTTTTGTTGATTTAAATAAGAAAAAGGACAAATGTGACACAACAGAGACTCTGCAATAACTATACATAGCAGATACACACACAGACGATACAGAAGAAGAGCGGTAATGATCACAAATCGGTTTAAAAGTATCCACTTCCGGTCCGAAATTGTCAGTTATGATTACTCAACTTTCCAGCAGAGCTCGTGGCGCATATGACATTTCAGTTCATCCAATAGGAAGCGCGCTCACGTGACTTCGGACCAATCAGATTCAGCAGCACTTTTCCGCCGGTTAGAGGAGTATAAATGAGCCCGCCCAGAGAAAACGCGTCAGTTACTTCTTACGCTGGTCTCCTAACCGCCTGCTGTGAGAGTTAACCGTACCGCTTCCTCCTCTTTAACAAAACTGTAAGACACTTCACAGCTTCAGGAAACATGGTAAGTTGTAAACTAAGGTTTTATTTTACTTATTGTGTGCTAATTTAGCTCAGTTCACCGCTCTGAAAGTGTGTCACCACGTGGCAACTCAGTTTTACTAAGTGGTTTAAGTATGAGGAAGTAGCATCAACTGTCGACGTTAAAACAAAAAGTTAAAGGTAAGGGACAGTTGACCAAACTTCGGCCTCGGTGGGTCGTTTTTTAATTGTAGTGTTGGTAAGTTTAAGTGATAATTCGACAGGGCACAGCCCAAATTATGGATAAGTCGAGGCTGGCAGCTTCCGGCTTTCTTGTCTGTGCATTGACCCAGTTAGCAAAGGTCAGTGTGCTTTCAGCCTGAACATTCAGACTACCCTCTGTTTGAAGAGGCCCTTATGAAAGTGCAACCACAGGCTTTTTAAACAAAACCTATTCACTAAAAGCTTAATGGGGCTTGTACATGTAATCTTTGATGTTGTAAAGGCCTCACTTTGTGTCAAAGTCCTGAACTCCAGCTGTGTTTGGTTTGTTTCACCACAGAGCTTTGATGTGGATGTTTTCAATGAACCAGTTTTTTTTTTCTTGAGCATATTTTGAGTCTGAATGATCAACCGCTCCCTAAGTTTTAAGGAGTGTTTGCCGTGAGGCTAAATGACTGCATCAGGTGATGTTAGTCATGATGTTCTGGTATCTGGTGCTTCACACTAGAGCCTTTGTCTCCTGATTTGAATCTTGCATTAACCCCGTAGCCATGCTCAACATGTGACAAGTGGCCTCCAGCATCTGATTTGTTAAAATTACCGCCACAACCAGCCTATTTGAATAACACATACTTTCTGATCAACAACCTTTTTTCTTTCCACAGCGTGAGTGTATCTCCGTGCACGTCGGTCAGGCTGGTGTCCAGATTGGCAATGCCTGCTGGGAGCTTTACTGCCTGGAACATGGGATCCAGCCGGACGGACAGATGCCCAGTGACAAGACCATCGGTGGAGGAGACGACTCCTTCAACACCTTCTTCAGTGAGACTGGAGCTGGAAAGCACGTCCCCAGAGCTGTTTTTGTCGACCTGGAGCCCACTGTCATCGGTAAACTCATAAAATACAAATTTAAAAAAAAAATATGTATTTGCTGCTTTTGTGTAGTTTTTTTCCCTTCTGTCAAACCCTCCTATAATTTATTTTTATTTCTCTTCAGATGAGGTGCGCACTGGGACCTACCGCCAGCTGTTCCACCCTGAGCAGCTGATCACTGGCAAGGAGGATGCTGCCAACAACTACGCCCGTGGACACTACACCATCGGCAAAGAGATCATCGACCTGGTGCTGGACAGGATCCGCAAACTGGTGGGTAACTTGATATTAGGAGGGATTGATTCCTAGTTCTGCTCTAGAGTATCCGATTAAATGACATAGCTGTATCTCATATGTGATCAGTGTGTCTCCCTCTGTGTCCTCAGGCTGACCAGTGCACCGGCCTTCAGGGCTTCCTGGTTTTCCACAGCTTCGGAGGTGGCACCGGCTCTGGTTTCACCTCCCTGCTGATGGAGCGTCTGTCCGTGGACTACGGCAAGAAGTCCAAGCTGGAGTTCTCCATCTACCCAGCTCCCCAGGTGTCCACCGCTGTGGTGGAGCCCTACAACTCCATCCTGACCACCCACACCACCCTGGAGCACTCTGACTGTGCCTTCATGGTAGATAACGAGGCCATCTACGATATCTGCCGCAGGAACCTCGATATCGAGCGTCCCACTTACACCAACCTGAACAGGCTGATCAGTCAGATTGTGTCCTCCATCACTGCGTCCCTTCGTTTCGATGGCGCCCTCAATGTTGATCTGACAGAGTTCCAGACCAACTTGGTGCCATATCCCCGTATCCACTTCCCTCTGGCCACCTATGCCCCTGTCATCTCTGCTGAGAAGGCTTACCATGAGCAGCTAACGGTGTCAGAAATCACCAACGCCTGCTTCGAGCCATCCAATCAGATGGTGAAATGTGACCCTCGCCACGGCAAATACATGGCTTGTTGCCTTTTGTATCGTGGTGATGTGGTGCCCAAAGATGTCAATGCTGCCATTGCCGCCATTAAAACCAAGCGCTCCATCCAGTTTGTGGACTGGTGCCCCACTGGTTTCAAGGTGGGCATCAACTACCAGCCACCCACTGTAGTTCCTGGTGGAGACCTGGCCAAGGTCCAGAGGGCTGTGTGCATGCTGAGCAACACCACTGCTATTGCAGAGGCCTGGGCTCGGCTGGACCACAAGTTTGATCTGATGTACGCTAAGCGTGCCTTTGTTCACTGGTATGTGGGTGAGGGTATGGAGGAGGGAGAGTTCTCTGAGGCCAGAGAGGACATGGCAGCTCTGGAGAAGGATTATGAGGAGGTTGGCACTGATAGTCTGGGAGAGGATGATGATGAGGGAGAGGAGTATTAAATGGCATGCATTCCACTTTATTGATCACAGATCTGTGCCTTTAATTCATGATTAAATAAAGTTTGTTCATGGACTGAACTTGTTTGCTGTGTTTCATGCTCTCACCATTAAAACACTTGGCACAACTTTTATCTGAAAGGTTTTGACTACAGAGATGATGATGCTCACTTTAGTCACTTGGGGGCAGTAGTGTTGAACAAATGTTTGAACTACACACCATTGCTGAAATGGCAAACACGATTTGTTGCAGGTTGTTCAACAACTAAATGACTTTTTCAGCATCAGATGTTCTCAGCATACCATTTGCTGTGGTCACATTTCCAAATTAAAGGCTTATTTGTGCTTTACGTGAGAAGAATTGAGGACTAAACCCAGTCTGGTTTAAAATAGGGAGTGGTATTCACTGTGGCCCAGGGGAGGGATGGGGGGGCTTCTCATAGTGGCAGACAGGTGGTGTTTAAAAATACTTAGTTCTGCTGTTACAGACTGGATAATGGACAATAATGTCTGAAAATCTGGGAGTGAATTTAGAAACTTGTAAAGCCAAAATTGGGAGAGGCAACATAATCTTAGCAAAAGGAGGTGAAGATGCATTTGAAAGACTTTTGGTACCAAGCTACAGATATTCAAACATCATTTTTTCTCCTTCCAGATACCTGAATGTGTTCTGGTTGATAGAGTGCTGATCAAATGCCATTGCATTAAAAACAGCTGTATACAACTAATCCTGTATGGAGGTGATGTGATTGTTAATGTTGTATGGCATGGCTCAGATTAACTCTATGTGGAACATTAACAAATGCAGAGAACGGATGCCATATAACTTTCTTTTATCCGGTTTGACATATTACTAAATTCTTTGCTGCTCTAAAACTAGTTGCTGGCGACTGGACAACACAACTTGCAGTGTAGACAACTTTCTTTTTAGAGCTGTAAAGAATTGATTTCCTCAGTGGTGTTAGACCTGGGCGTCTGAGGCCTTGACCTGTAATATTTTATCAATAGCCTTGGATTATCTTTGGACCCTGAAAGTAAGAATAGGCCTAAAAAAGCCCCAGCTCATCCACGCATTTAGGCTCTCAAAAAATATATCCTTTTGGGTTCTTTGTGCCATTTAAGCAGCACATTTTGTGTCACAATATGTTTCCTATGACCTGTATCCCAAATGCACACCATGTGAAACTGTATGTGGGCAACTGTGCACTCAATGTGCATGGACTAGTTAATATTATTTTTATAATAGAATCCAACAACCACCATAGAACTGTTCAACCACCCTGTCTGCAATCAAATGTTGAAACAGCTCCTGGATCCTGCGTTTGAATGTGCGCCCCAACATCAGATGTTCTGTGAGCCAGCGGCAGCATAACTGGTGCTGGACCATCTCTAACCAAAACATAACACGCTCACAAGTGTTGTAAAAGTTTTTTTATTTTCATCTTTGTAATTTTGACCAGGTTTGGCTACACAAATGCGTTTCTTCAAAGTCAGCAATGTTACTTGGGTTTATTAAATGCACTAAAACAGACAAAAACAAAATGGCTTTTACATGACACTGACCTACATGAAGTTTTATTGCACTTACCACTGAGTTCCTCTGACAACTGCCTCTTCTCTTATTATTAATAAATGCATTTTGTAGATTTAGGATCAACTATCAGGCAAAAATGTATTTCTAATATGATATTTTTTTTTGTATATTTTCCTTTTTGGCATGAAAACAATGCACAACCAGCGGTCTGTGTGTTCATTTGCAAACTCAAAAACAACTTCAGCTCAAAGAACAAAGGAAGAATATTCTGGAGAGAGCTCTTCTCAGTGTAAGACATGGAGTTAGGAACCACTTGAGCTTTTTTTCTCCATCTCACAATCACGAGGTAATCTTGACTTCTTTTTGGGAAATAAATAAATTTAGGGTTACGTGTTTTGCCTACAACAGAATATGCTGAATGCTGAAAAAGACGTGCACTTCAAAATGGTACAAAAACACAGACGCATACACACAAAGTGCCCTCATGCGTACAAAAGTTGAACTCATATTTGGCTCTAAAGCACAACAGGCCCTGAATATAAGGCAGCGTGGAACAGAGAGGACAGTTTACTACACTGAAACATACACAAAACTACGAGTAGCTCACAGGCAAACACGCCATCGCAACCCGCTTCCTGCTGCTAAATCTGTAGAGTGAGAAACCAACAACATACAGTGATTGCTTTAAATAAGATAAATCCCACCCTTCGTTTTCTGCTTGCTCGTTCTATTGCAAAACATACACAACCCATTTAAAACCACCTGGGTGCCAAAACAGCATTGCATGACATACAGTACAGTGACACTCATAAGCTTCCTATTTTCCTTCTCTATTTATTTGGTTTATCAGCTCCCAAACCAAAGCAGCAGAATGTCAATAAATGCATACAAATCCCAGTGAAAATAGAAAGTTTCACAGTGTAGTACACCCCAGTCTCAAATGCAATTAGCCAAAATGTAACTCTAGAGAGGAGTCTTAAGAGACAGAGGAGCAACAAGATGAAAACAATAAACTGGCTTTACAGTAGCGTTGGATTACAGTTTGTTCCGGAGACACATTCAGACTTAATGAATCTCCTTCAGCTCTCTAACCACACACCGACATTGCAGATGATTAAAACAATGACACTTATAACTCCTAAATCTGTCACACGTCTGCTGCAGTTGAATTTGTGTCTCAACAATCAAGTTTAAGGCAAAGTGGAGAGAATATTTCATCATAAAACAAACAAACATATGTGACAAAGTGTATTTACCTACTGAGATTGTCTAATCAGCCGGAGCGTGCTGATTAAGGATTGAGTTTAAAGCCTCTTTTTTTTTGTCATTTTGCAAAGATGTTGACACACTTGTGACACACTGTGGCAAAGTTAAACTGAGACATCTCGAGTGCCGCTTCTCCAGCGTAAGCACCGAGGACATGCTCTACCATCCAGCCCCGACTTTAACATACAAACATCATCGTATTCAGATGTTCTGAATCTGTTTCGTGTCCTTCAGTTTGTCAAACCTCTGGAAAGAGAGGAGCTTCACAGAGCCTCACACAGTCACACCAACGAAAACCTTTACAGGGGCCGTGGCGGTCTGCGTGAGGCTTCTATTTCTCCTCAGCGGTCATCTTTGATCTCTGGTCCTAACTGAGGAGGGGGCAGGCCGACTCTCTCCAACACTGCTGGTGACCTGCGGCAGAAATTCTTTTAATGTACTCCTTTTCACTTCAATATGTATATTTTACTTTTTTCCCAGCATCATGTTTATTCATTACCTGAGATGGTGGACGATGTCTCATGACAAAATGTGTACGAAGAGAATGGCGAGGCCGATGTTGAGCAGAATGACCATGCAGATCATTATGGTGTTTGGGCCCTTGAAAAGAAAGGAACATGTGAGGCCAGTGAATTCAGTTTCACACCTTGTGAACATGTGGAATTACTGGTGGTGTTTGAAACTATAAAGACAGACTTCACCCCTTGAATGATCATTTGTACATCAGTTACAAAATTCCACTCCATTACAACTCACAAGGTTCACCGACAAAACAACTGTCTTATACTAAACACGTTTTCCAAACAAATACAACATGCTAACATTATTAGCACAAGCCTATGGCATATTACATTGTATAAATTAGCCTAGCGACAAGTGGATCATTCCTCTACTATGAAGCCAGGATAAATCACACAGAAGACTTAAAATGCTATTTTGTGGAGGCTTTATTGTCTTCACAATTTATTGTTTCTTATCTGTGACACTGAAGTAAATAAACGCTTCATTTCCACTGACGCAATATAAAAAAATAGACAGGAAGTCTACATCACTGCAATTTGTAGTTACATTTCTGGGAAGGTGCATGTCAGGCTATGCTGTAAGGTATGGCATAGACCCTACCTTGACGCAGAGCCTACGCCATAGGCACAGTAGGTACAAATTACTAAATGCTAAAAAAGCTAAATGCTAATGTGGCATCTTTGTTCAGCTTCTTAGCATGCTAACACTTGCTAATCAGCACTACACACACATTACAGTTGTGTGTATTTTCTTATGATTGGACAAATACATTTTTGACGTGATGATGGCACTAGATTGAAAATGCAGGGATCACCTAATGTATTACTGTTCATCCTGAGGGTCTGTAAACTTTATCCATTCAATAGTTGATGTATTTTACTGAAAACCATCAATGTGGACCTGATGGTGGTGCTACAGGAAGAGTCAGAGTGTCATCAAGGTCAGTCACATTCATCCACTGGGGGTCATGAACGTCTGTAGAAAAGTTTACTTAAAAGTTAAAAGGCAACTTGTGAACTAGTTGCTAAGATATTTCAGTCGGACCCACTAATAGACTGACACTTAGCCGCGCTGCTAACATGCCTAACAATAATCAAATGTGAGTCCATGTGTGTATTTACTGTCTCACCTCCAGCTCCAAAGAGTCTGCAGTCAGCTCATGACTCGAGCTCGACACTATGGCCCTCAGTCTGGCTTCTGCTTTGGGCTCCACCTTCGGGGCTGGTTTGGCAACAATGGGTTTGGCTTCCACTGGCTTTGGTACTGGTTTAGATTCAGGACTGGGCGCAGGTCTTGGGGATGGAGCTGGGCTGGGTTGCCGCTTTGGTAATGGCTTTGTCTCTGCTTTGCTGGACGGTCTGTTCACCGCCCTGGGCTCCACTTTGTTCTCAGAGACGGACGGAGCTCGTTCGTGGACGGATGGAGCTCTTTCAGTTTTGACCTCGATGGTTTTAGGCTCGGGGGTGACGGCTTTGGCGGGCACTTTGGAGGCGGGGCGCGGTGCTTCTTCTTCTTCATCTGCAGAGATGAGGCTATTCCTTACAGAGGCAACAGGTGCAGGAGCGACGTCTGGAGCTTTCGCCTCGGAGTCAAACTTCTGCAAGGGCTTGATCTCCAGGTCAGAGCCCTGCTCGTTCTTGGCGCTCTGCCGACTGGGGGTGCGAGAGGGGCCGCGGCTGCTGGGGGCCGCTCCGCTCTCAGGTGCAGCCGAGGCAGGAGCAGGAGCAGGAGCAGTAGCAGAAACAGAAGTTGCTGGGGTAGTGGGGCGACTGCTGGGCCTGCTGTTGGGTTTACTGCCACCTTTACTGCCACCTCCTTTGATAGTTTTGTCTTCGTTCCAGCTTCCTGGACTGAGGAGTTTTGGATCTTCCTTGGTGATGATACCCGGGCTGGGGGAGGGGGTGCGGCCTGGGGATGAGCCAGGCATGAGACTGTCCAGTTCATTCATGAGTGGGCTTTCGGGTGGCGTGGGCAGGGGCTCCTCCTCAGCGAGCAGCGGCTCATGCATGACAGTCTCTGTGTTCTCACTTCCCTCCACGGCCTCATGTAACACTCTCTTCTTCAGATACTCAGGACCTGTGTGAGACCAGTTCAACCAGTACATTAGAGTCATTCAGTATGTGATCTTATTATCTGATTGTAAAGTTCAAAATTATTAGTTATAATGATATAAAAATATACTTCTGTTGTTTTATACTAAACAGACATCATAAAACACTTCTTTCTCTTACCACATACAAGACCACAGCAGGAAATAACAACTGGACATCATTTGAGAAACTGACTTTTTAATAAGCGCCTGCTACTCTCAAACCAGACTCATTTCCTTTGACTAAAATTTCAGGAAATAGCCATAGGTGGAGAGACTTTACATCTTGGAGATCAACTTTATAATAATGCTATTCTCTCCCTCAACTACACTTATTTCCTGTGAGCACAGGAAGCAGATACCGAGGCTGTTAGAGCTACAAGCAGCAACACTTATTAATAATTCTCAACTTTAGAGCACATTTTCCATCACAAGTTGTTTTTTATCCTCCCGAGAGAAAAAATTTCAGTTCAGAAAAAATGGCAAAGAAAAACACTTTACCACAGGATAAACTGATAAATGGAAATGTTGATGTTAAAGTGATTTTTTTGATATAGTTATTGTCACTAAATCCTGCATCTTTCCTCGTATTCTGTCAGCCCCGAGTCAGTTTGCTCATACTGAAGTTCAAAACTCTACAGGAGCTCTATACGACATTCAGAGCTTAGCTGCAATTCAGTGAATGATTCAGGTTGTCTAAATACAGCGTTCTCAACATGGAAGTGGCTGATGATACTAAGGGTTGGAAAATAACTTTTTTGTCCACCGGCCACTGTGGCTGATGGTTTCCAAAATCTACCAGCTACTCAATAGATAACCACTGTTTAATGTAGCCGGTAAGTGAAGCAAATCTCGCAGTCACTTGCATATTTTTGCAGCACTTGGCTGCTGGCTGGTGCTGCGCTTCTGCGACAACGCCTTGGACCGGGGCAGCGTAGCAGTAACTGCCATGGTGGTAACTGCCATCTGAACACAGTGCATAGCAGCTGCAGTTTGCTGGCTTGTGGGACTCCCATGCACGAACATAGAGGCTTGGATTACAACACACACTCAACTACATTCTCCACACAGGATGCCATTACTCTGCTACATCTTCACACAGCTAGTAGTTGTTTGCAGCTATACTGAAGCGACAGTTGATAATTCATACTTCTCTGTCTACTCTATTGCCTTATAGCACTTCTAATGGCTTTACTGCATGTGGACCAAAACAACCAATCAGAGCTGAGGAGTCCCAAAGGCTCAGATCACACAGAGGGTTTTTTTTTTTTTCAACTCAAGGAGTTCAGATCACTCTGGCAAAAGCACCAGGCGCCTTGAGCACAGAAATGCGAGGCACATAGCAACGCAAAAACAGCGAGCAAAAAGCTGCTTGGGGTCTAAAACAGCTGTCAATTAATTTGTGAGCTGCGGTCAGACTACTTAAATAGACAGCGCTGATCAAATATGAATCAAGACTCTGTTACTGCACTGCCTATTCCTCGCCTTAAACGTGTCAGAAACATATTTCAGTGACTGTTCAGCTGTAAAATACGAAAGTTTGTGACCTAGCCACCATGTTGGATACAGTTAAACAGAGTACCAAGCACCACCCACCAGCCCGACCAGCTGTCTCATTTAATGCTTTGATTGTCACATACAGAACCTTTAAAAACACGTCACACACTTATACATTGATTTCTTACAAAATGGCTCAGTAATTCCCCAAAACAGTTGGTCACTGTAGATTTAGCAAATATTAGTAAAACAGGAATAAATTGTGCATTAGTTTGGGACTATTTTCAGCTGCGGATTAATACACATTTGGTGGGGCATCGGTGGCTTGTTGGTAGAGGCAGGCGCCCCATGTACCAGGCTGTTGCCGCAGCGGCCCGGATTCGAATCCAGCCTGTGGCCCTTTGCTGCATGTCACTCCCTCTCTCTCTCTCTCCCTCTCTCTCTCCCTTGTCTGTCCTATCAATTAAAGGCTAAAAAATGCCCAAAAAATATCTTAAAAAAAAAAAAATACACATTTGGTGCTTCGGTTAGTATTTACAGCAGCAGCATGATGGTGTATGTGATTGAGTCAATATTAACTACAGTGTGTGTTTATGGTAATGTCATGTCACCCAGTGCAACACTGGGGCTTACTGATGTGTATTTAATAGTTTTTGGACAACGATGGAGGAATAATCAGGCTTTGGACACACACTAATACTTGTTATTGGATGAATTCTTTGTAGGCTTTGACCTATTCATGATGTTTGTAATAAGAAACTGTATCATATAACAAGACGTATCCTGTAAATCCTGAGGCTAACGTGTTGTTTTCCCCGGCACAAATACGCCAGATGGTGCACACGCTGACACTGTATGTCTGTGTTGTTGTCTCCTTGGTGAGAGATCTTTCACGAAAGAATGCACAGCCGGCCTCAGCCAGGCTTCGTCCATGTGTAGTATTAGCCTGAGACAATTCGTGCGGCCACACACAAAGCTGGAAGACTTTCTGTCTGGTTCCTTGAAGCTCTCTGCTGAGAGAGAAAGCAAGAGGAAAATAGCAACAGGCTCCTAGATGGCTGGTGTGCTTTTGTGTGAACGTGTGAGTGTCGCCAGACTCGCAATGAAATTGATATGATCCCTTCGACCCAATAAGATGTTCCTTTTTTAGACATTCAAATGCGACTACCCTTGTGGTGAGCCTCTGCTGAGGATCTGCTAGCTCAAGCTGGATGCACACAGGGAACATTATAAACTACATGCGAGGATGGTAAAAGTGCTCAGATCTTTAACTTATGTAAAAGTAGCTTTACCACACTTTAGAAATACACTCTTACAAGTAAATGCCATCTAATGTTTCAAGTACAAAAAGTACTCCTCATGCAGAATGCCCCATTTTAGAATAATATTTATTATAGTCATGGATTATAATTATTATTATTTTTTTCTTTTAAAGATATTTTTTGGGGCATTTCTAGCCTTTATTTGATAGGATAGACAAGCGTGAAAGGGGGAGAGAGAGGGAGTGACATGCAGCAAAGGGCCACAGGCTGGAGTCGAACCCGGGCCGCTGCGGCAACAGCCTTGTACATGGGGAGCCTGCTTCGCCACCAAGCCGTCGACGCCCCAGGATTATAATTACTGATGCATTAATGTGTTTATCACTTTAATGGTGCAGCTGGTAAAGGTGGGTCTCATTTTAATATTTATTATATCCTGCTAGGTAATTTAATCCATGATGTGAATCTCCCGTTCCAGCACATCCCAAAGGTGCTCTATTGGACTGAGATCTGGTGACTGTGGAGGCCATTGGAGTACAGTGAACTCATTGTCATGTTTGAGATGATGTGAGCTTTGTGACATGGTGCGTTATCCTGCTGGAAGTAGCCATCAGAAGATGGGTACACTGTGGTCATAAAGGGATGGACACGCTCAGCAACAATACTCAGGTAGGCTCAGTTGGTACTAAGAATCTAAATCTCCCCCACACCATTACACCACCAGCCTGGAAGGATTTTTCTTGTTTGGACCATCCTCTGTAAACCCTAGAGACGGTTGTGTGTGAAAATCCCAGTAAATACTCAGACCAGCCCGTCTGGCACCAACAACCATGCCACGTTCAAAGTCACTTAAATCACCTTTCTTCCCCATTCTGATGCTCAGTTTGAACTTCAGCAGCTCGTCTTCACCATGTCTACATGACTAAATGCAGCCATTAGTGTTAACGAGCAGTTGAACAGGTGTACCTAATAAAGTGGCCAGTGAGTGTAGTTAAATTCCACCACTGTCTATTTCTGTTGACTCCACAAATATAACACTAGTGAGAGGTGTGGTGCATTGATGTCATTTGGAAAAGATGGTAAATATGAACCTCCTACAAGAAAAAGAATTTATGACATCCAATTTCAGGTGAAAATAACTGCTTGGATACATGTGTTTGTGTTTATAAAAGTATTTCATACTGTGTTATCATTTTCCAAAGAGGTGAAGTTGAAAGAGATATATAAAGGTATTTCTAAAAAATGTTATTATTCATTTTGCAGTATTTCTTACACTGACCTGGCTGGTAGAAGGAAGGGGACAGTTCTTTGGCCACCAGTCTGGCGATGCTGGACTCACTGTTGGAGGCCTGAGCGGCCTGCTCAGCTCCCTCTGCCTTGGCCTTTGAGTGGGCCGTCCTGCAGGGGGAACAGATGCAACACCATTCATAAATCACCGACACTACAACAGTCATACAGGTGTTTTATTTTCATGTTACTGTTGATGACATCAGTTATTTTATCTATTCATATCAAATCAAGCATCCGGTAGTCCCTTTGAGAGTAAAATCTCTTTTTCAAGAGAGACTGGAGAACAAGAATCATTCAACACAAAAACAACACTATCACACAATAAACAAGTTATTAAAAGAAACCGTTCTAAGAATCATAAAAAACATCAAATAATAAAGCTTTAAAATCTCCAAAGGGGAAGGCAAGACTCAAGTTGGAGGGCAGTTTGCAGCTCATTCCCTTTAAAAGTGTGTACATGAGGGATATCTAAGGTTTAGTAGGGACCAGAACATGAACTATAGTTACCAGATTCAGATGAGAGAGGAGATGTGAGGTAGTTATAATCTCAAAGAAGTCATTTTTAACATGATGCCACCATTTGTGCATTGAAAATAGCATTTGTGCTGGTATCTAACACTGTAGATCAATATAAATTCATAAATATGAGTTTGAAATAAGTTGAATATTCTGGTAAATATGCTCATTTGCTTTTGTGCTGAGAATTATATGAGAAAATTGATGCCACTCTCGCGTGTGAAGCTACGACCAGCAGCTTGTTAGCTTAGCTTACCATAATGACAGGAAACAGGGCTTTATGCTAAGCTAAGCTAACCAACTGAAGGTGTCTTGCGCTGTACTTACTGCACAGACATGACACTGGTAAAAGGAAATGGTAGAGGGACTGCACTTCTACAGTGCCTTTCTAGTCTTCAGACCACTCAGAGCGCTTTATTACACTATGAATCACATTCACACACACATTCATACACTGGTGGCCGAGGCTACTGAACATGATGCCACCTGCTACTCAGTTTTTAACACTCACATGCCGATGGGACCATCAGGAGCAATTTGGGTTTCAGTATCTTGCTCAAGGATATGTTGACAAGCGGACTGGAGGAGCCAGGGACTGGTATCAACCTTTTCAACTGCTGATGACCATTTCACACTTTCTCAGGTGAGACGTTTTCATCTGTGCTTTTGCAAAACTCTATAGACTCTTTTAAACTTAATACACTTCTGCTCTATAATAAAAGTTTAATGGCACATTTCTGCTGAAACACAATCAAAACAAAGAGGGTTTCACACAACTGGTAGATCAACAGCTCAAAAATTAATATCTTTCAGTATCGGCTTTATAATGAATCGGCCAAGATGCTTTTGCAAAATGAATGAATATTACATACATTGAAACGTATTGAATTTTATATCTCGACATGAGTATGCAGAAAAATATGATGTTAATTCACTACAGAGGTAATCTCTCAAGACAAATTCGGGGGGGGTGCAGGTGTCCCCAGGAAATGTGTACCTACAGAAACAGCAAGCTCCACCCAAAACACCGTCTTGTCAACAAGAAAAAAAATATTTTTTCCAGCGGATGTCTTAGTTACAACATGATTGAGCTAACTGGAGTAGTTTCATGTTGTATCCAACAACGGGAGGCTTTTAACAGATGACGTCCTGATGTTAGCTTTGCTAGCTGTCCCTGTCAGCTGCAGCCACTGAAGCTTTCTAGACATCGTGATTTCCCATAACTGAATAAATACCACACATAGCAACACAAAACTGCTTTGCTAGCTCAATCATGTTGTAACTAAGATATCTGCTGGAAAAAATATTTTATTCACAGACCGTTTATTGAGTTATTACCTTATTTTTACACAGTCTGTGGTTATTACAGACACTGCTAACGGCTAACATTAACAGCTAACAGTTAGCCCAGCTAATCTACGATAACCATGTTATTAATTACAAAACGTGCACACAGAAATAGTAACGTTTGTTCAATCATTGTGTTTATAGACTTAACAAACATCAGATTAGTCTACACGGTGGTATAGTGACGTGAAAAATGTGATATATTGCTAAACTCTGCTGGTTTTCTACCCGAAGTATTTGTAAATAACATGGCGATTCCCTGGG
Source organism: Epinephelus fuscoguttatus (assembly GCF_011397635.1). Classification (NCBI taxonomy): domain Eukaryota; kingdom Metazoa; phylum Chordata; class Actinopteri; order Perciformes; family Serranidae; genus Epinephelus; species Epinephelus fuscoguttatus. The sequence goes on along the minus strand of NC_064758.1, from coordinate 40,482,388 downwards.
GGCACCGCCAGAAGTGAAGGGCGTGAGCGATCGCCGAGGCCCCTGCACTTCTGTTGGTCGAAAAACTCCGGGCTGTGCCTCCAGAGGTAAAGGAAGTTTTTTGCTACAGAAGAGACTTGATCGCTAACATTAGGTGGGGAAAAAAGCATCCCTCATTATATCCACCTTATTTTTAAACACGGAAGTAAATAGTGATCAACCTTTCATTTTTTTGTGCGTGACTTCCGGTCAGCCGCTTTCCCTCATGCTTTCCCTTACCGGAGCTAACGGTGCAAGCTAATTTTTTTTTCTTTTTTTTAGTTGTTTATATTAGTCAATTAGTTAGTTAGTTAGTCTGTGTATTTTGTATAGATAACTGTGCCCACGTTTCCATTATAACGGAAATTTATTCCCTCTAAACGCAAATAAATCGCACGTCAATCATAAACTATGAACCAAAAAAGCACAATCTATCCCGAGTGAGACAAACTGCTTGATCCCCGTCTCCAGTGTACCAGCAGAGAACTTGCAGAACCGAATCAGCGAAAAAACACACCGGGCTAAGCCTCTCTACCTGAGCAGCTGAAGCTGCGGCTCGCACCCTCGACACACAGACGGTGCTTCTGCATATGCCAGCCAAACGTGTGCGCAACTGTGAGAAATAAATATGTGAGGTGTACGCTGCTTTTCTATCCTTTTTTCCCTTTTCTTTCTTTCTTTCTGTCGGCGACATACACTCCTAACACAGGACAGGTTGTTTTAATTGACTGAGTTGATCATTAAGCCATAGTGATGCGCGGATCGGCTCTGATAGCACCTGAATCAGCATGTACGCATCAACCATCCAGCCGTTACAACATGATTGAGCTAGCAAAGCAGTTTTGTGTTGCTGTGTGTGGTATTTATTCAGTTTTGGGAAATGATGATATCTAGAAAGCATCAGTGGCTGCAGCTGACAGGGACAGCTAACATTAACACTAGCAGCAAAGCTAACATCAGGACATCATCTGTTAAAAGCCTCCCGTTGTCGGATACGACATGAAACTACTCCAGTTAGCTCAATCATGTTGTAACTAAGACATCCCCTGGAGAAAATATTTTTTTTCACGGGGCACTTTGTGAGTTTAGTGAGTTATTACAGACACAGCAAACGGCTAACAGCTAACGGTTAGCCCAGCCAATCTACGATAACCATGTTATTAATTACACACAGAGAAAATACTAATGTTTGTTCAGTCATTGTGTTTATAGACTTTACAAACATCAGATTAGTCTAAACGGTGATATAGTGACGTGAAAAATGTGATATATCCATATATATAGCTAAACTCAGCAAGGTAAACAACAAGGCGATTCCCATTTACACAGTGGTAAGAGTGCTGGACCGGAAGTGTCGCACAAAAAAACGGAAGCTGGCTGCGTTCTGTTTTGCCTCCGTGTTTCCGTGAAAAATAAGGTGGATACATTACTAAACTTCGAGTTTTACTTTTATATTATGTGTTCTACAGTATATTGTTGGTCATGATATATCTGTATATTTAAATACACTTTGATCTTGACCCTCCTGATCAAAGTACATGACTTCAATATGAACCTTTAAACTTGATGACTTAAAATACTTTAACCAAAAATACCATGGTACAGGGGATTGTTTATAGGCTTCAATCAGGGGTGGGCGGCTGCAGGTCATATGGCTCATTAGTATTATTAGCTATAGAGAGGAGGTGTCCTTTTCTGCTGTTGGGCGAGGACAGAAATAAATGATGCTTTTATCGTCATCCCACCAGAACAATAAGTTACTGAAGGCTCCATCATCACACATATTTCCATGTGACAGAGAGACAGAGAGAATTAACAATTAGCAATGATTTAGCATAAAGGGGATTTACCCATAATGCAACACTAATGCAATTCTGAACTCTGTACACTGTAATATGATGGAAGAACAGGTAACAGAACAAATATCAGCACATAACTAATACAAATATTGTACTTTTGAATCCACTACATTTATTTGAAAGCTACAGTTACATGTGATGCTTTTTTTAATGTCTGAAAACATACTTCCAAGTATGTTTTGGAGATTATACTTCTGTTTTGTCTTCTAGTTTTATGTAAAATTTTGACAGAAGGAGTATATTTCTAATTTTAAGTGAAAGATCTGATTACATCTTCCACCGCTGGTATTCGGTACAGTACATAAATAAAATAACCATAAAAAAGTACAAATAAAATACAACAAAAATGAGACAGCAGCACACGTTTATAATACTAATGTTACCAATTTAACTACTTATTATCAGGGATGTCAAAATAATAATTTCAATTAATTAATCACGCATTGTAAAAAATGAACGCTGATTAATGGCATTCTGTGGTGCCCTTTGACCTCACTGAAGGCCACAGTAGCTTCGTCACATGATGGAGGCATACGAGATGCTGCTGCTCGGCCCTGTGAATGGAATATTTACATTGTAAAACACTCAGATGCTACTGTTGATAGAAGCACCATTCTCTGCGACTTCTGCAGCAAGGACTGTTCGTACCATCAGAGTCTTAAAGCCTGAAATATCACCTCAACGCAAAGCATTTAGCAGCGAACCCAGAGGTCTGAGCTAGCACAGCCTCTGATGCTAACGCTAGCAATCAGCCTCGTCAAGTCAAACTCGACCTGGCGTTGAGTCGTTCTAGAGGACATGTCGACAATCGTTTCCAAAATCCAGCAGCTTAACTACGACACATCTGCCAAAATTCATTTGATACTTTCACAGCAAAAATTGATGTATGTGATTAATTTAGATGAATTAACCACAGAGCATGTAATTAAGTAAATCATTTTTGTAACTGCTTGAGAGCCTTACTTATTATTATTATTATTATTATTATTATTATTATTATTATGTTTCTGGGCCTTCTGGGGCAAAAGCATGCGGTCGCTAAAGGTTCCCACCACCAAATCAAACGGGATCAGTTTCCTTAAGGAGGCTTGAGGGATAAGTGAGCAACTCCGGAATCTGAGCTGAGTCCTCATCATGGGCACGTCTCAAGCCTGTTGTAGACGGGAGGTTCCACACGTAAACGTGGATTCATAATTATTATGTTTCTGTCTTCTCATAAATTGATAAGTCTCTCTTTTTTTTAAGATTATTTTTTTGGGCTTTTTGCCTTTAATGGACAGGACAGATTGAAATGGGGGGGGGGGGGGGGTTGACATGCAGCAAAGGGTTGCAAGCCAGAGTCGAACCTGTGACCGCTGCAGCAAGGCATCGCCTCTGTACATGGGACGCCGGCACTATCCACTACGCTACCGACGCCCCAAATTGACAAGTCTCTACCTGTTCTGTGAGGCTGTACTTAGGTGCAGTGGAGCTACATGCTAACATGCTAACATGATCACATTCGCAATGCTAACACGCTCATGTTAAGCATAATAAATCTAATGATAACACTAATTAGCACTGAACTGCATGTGCAGCTTTGTGTGTACGGGAATGTCAGTTTTTCTGGTTTTGTTTTCAACAAATTGGACCTGTGACCAGATGGTGGCGCTAAATGAAAAGGTCAGGGATCACCAATATAATTACAGTTCATCCTGAGGGGGGCATGAATCTGTACAGCAAATCTGACTTTGTGCCATAACATCGTGCCACTCCATCTCATGAAAGAAGAAATATTCAACTGCATTGTTAGAGACGTTTGACCTGCTGGTGGCGCTGTAAGAAAAGACAGTGGTTCACCATAGTCAGGCGTCATCTACCGGAGGCCGTCAATGTCTGTACTAAATTTCATGGCCACTGTAAGTGTTGGGATATTTCAGTCTGGATCAAAGAAGCAGACTGACAGGCCAACAGACTGCACGTGTGGCTAAAAACCCGACATCTGCATGCAGAGAGTTCAAGGCTGCTGCTGCTGCACATTAAGTAGGAGAATTACTGATTGTGATTACTCCGTGGATACTTGACATACTGTAACTCTACACTGAGCTGAAAATAGCTGCCTGGTCCACTCGAAGACTCAGTGGGGAAGGTGCTTCCCACTGGAACAATTAGAGACTCCTGAGGCTCCCTGTTTGAAATAGATGAGCTCCACCTGTCCACACACAGTCAGCACCTCCGTCCTCTTTCAGGAACCTCGACACCCTCACATCTCACACATTTATAATTATACTCAGATGTATCATCGAAGGTAGATTTATAATGACAACAGCTGCTTTTTGGCAACGAGCTTCCCAACACACGCATTAAAGAAACACACTTTAGGAATACACCATTTAATTTTGCCAACCGTCCACCACTTATGGAGAGGGTATCATGTGTAGTTCTGAATGTGTATTTGTGAAAATCTATCACTAAAACTTGGCTCTTAAAGGATGAAGCTGGAGTTGTGTATTTTTTTAGGGTCGTCAAAGTTAATGCATTAATAATGAGTTAACATAAATTCCTTTTAATGCCACTATTTTTTTTTTTTTTGATAAATGCAGGTACCTTCTATAACTATGACCCTCGGCCCACCTGTTTGGGAAATCAGGAAGCGATGCAGCAGTAACGTTATGGACGGCCAGCAGAAACAAACCTCCGTGAGCAGAAATGGATAAAGACAGGCGTCTTTTGAATGGCAAGTTCATTTTCAAAGCCCTGCCACATTCTTTTCCATTCTCTCGGCAAGACCAAAGTTATTTGCATTTACTGTCAATGTGAATTGGGTTACCACTGAAGTACGTCGAGCTGCTTAAAAAAAAATATTGAACGTTTAGTTAACCTTTACAAATGTAAAATTGGACACTACATTGTATTAAGGCATTTTTCTCCACTCCCATGTTGATAAGAGTATTAAAAACTTGAAAAATATCCCGTTAAGGTACATTTAGAACAAATAAAAAATGAATCATGAGTTAACTATGGACAATCATGCGATTGAAAAGATCAAAATAAACAATATGTTTGTGCGTCTCTCAAAACTTCCTGTCTGTGGCTCTCAGCTCCAAGCTCATTGTAAATCAGATCCTAAACTAAAGTTGTATTAAAAAAAAAAAAAAATCTTAGTAATTTCCCAAGACAGCTGGTTACTGTAGTTTTTAAGAAATATTAAACATCTGGCAGGGGGCCATGGGCTAGAACTGAGTCCACGGCTGCTGCAGTAAAGACGTAGCCTTTGTACATGCACACATTATGTTGTAGATTAAACTGCCCAATAATATACACAGAACTTAAATGAGCCCCACCTTGATTTACTACAACATTAACAAAAAAAAAAAGGTCCAGATTTCTCCTTAGTCATTAGTTTAAGGTCCCCAGAGTTTAATATATTCAGCATTATACAAGTGTTTGTCCATTTCATTGAGCTAGTTTGCTGTCTCGGTTAAGTAGCTGTCTGTTAGTCACCCACTCTACAGCAGGAGACTGTACTTAAAAATAAAAGCTCAGTGCCATAAATTCACTGTACTTCAAAATTAAGTGTGTTTTTTTACTAACTTGACACGTCCAAGTCACTTGCGGTCCATTCAGAATGGATCCATGACCCACTTTTGGACCGCGACCCACCCGTTGGCAGACTCTGAAAGAGTGTTTTAAGTTTGACACTTCAAATATATTTTAAAGGGCAGCACGGTGGTGCTGTGGTTAGCATTGTCACGTCACACCAAGAGGGTTCCTGCTTCGAGCCCCCAGGTGGGGGAGCCCCCTGTGTGGAGCCCACATGTTCAGCATGGGGCTTCTCCAGCTTCCTCCCACAGTCCAAAGACATGCAGGTTAACTGGTGACTCTAAATTGTCCGTAGGTGTGAATGTGAGTGTGAATGGTTGTCTGTCTCTATGTGTCAGCCCTGTGATAGTCTGGTGACCTGTCCAGGGTGAACCCTGCCTCTCACCCAATGTCAGCTGGGATAGGCTCCAGCCTCCTGTGACCCTCCCAACAGAATAAATGGTTACAGAAAATTAATGAATGAATGTATTTCAAAGATAATACCTGCATGCTTTTACTAAAGTGAGATTTTAATACGGTACTTCTTCCCCCACTGGTATTCATTACAGTACACAGAGTATAAAGTGTGATCACAAAGTATTTAGACTCCTTCACTCCTCTATTCTTGATTTTTATTTTGTTGCAGCCTTACGCTAAAATCAACCTACACTAAATATCCCAACATGACAAAGCACAATCAAGTAGCAATATCTCACTGACGTAAGTATTTAGAGCCTTGAAATTGAGTTCAGGTGCCTCTCATTTCTCCTGATCACCTTTGAGATGTTCCTACACCTAGACTGGAGTCCACCTGTGGCTGATTCAACTGATTGGACATGATTAATAAAGGCACACACACCTGTGTATGAAATGTCTTACAGCGCACAGTGCACATCAGAGCAGAAACAGTGAGGTGGAAGGAGCTGCCTGCAGAGCTCAGAGCCAGGACTGTGTCGAGACACAAACCTAGGGAAAGCTACAAAAACCTTTCTGCTGCATTAAAGTTCCCCAGAGCACAGTGGCCTTTGTAATTTTTAAATGGAAGCTGCAACACCACGTTTCACAACCCACAAAGTGTGTCGGTATCGGTCTCTCTGGCACAACTCTCAGCACCATAAATGTGCAGAAACCTCAGACTTGAGTGGTACTAACCATCACATGTCCTTGAGTAAGAGCTCACTCCTGCATTGCACTGCAAAGGGAAACCGATTTAACCCTGCAGTTACCAGTCGAGTTATCCAAATGTGTTAATGCTGCATCACTGACTGAAAACAACCAGTGCCACCAGGAACTAAAGAGCAGCCAAGTGCTGAGCTGTGTTTTGTAGAGGGCCAGCAGTGTAGTATTATATCCTCCACTGGGGTTATAGTATCTGCTAAAATTGGCGAACATAGCTGCTAATAGCATGGTCGATGGCAAAGCCAAAGTGGGGATTGTTTTGACTGATAATTCCCACCTGAACACAGTAAAGCCAGCGCTCAGCTGTTGATTCAAACTGTAATATAATAGAGGTCATTTTCATCCACATGCTCTGGTACTTCACTCAGCCACTGGATGAACTGCTGGACCAGCTTTACAAAAACTGCTTTATTTATTGAACGATTACAACAGGCTAATGTTATTAGCACAAGCCTATAGTATTTCACATTGTATAAGTTAGCCTAGTGGCTAGTGTGGATTACTCATATGAGGCCAGGAACAACAGCAACCATCTAGCCATCCATTTTCGTATTCGCTTATCCTCTTGAGGGTCACAGGGTGCTGGAGCCTATCCCAGCTGACACTGGGTGAGAGGTGGGGTACACCCTGGACAGGTCACCAGACTATCACAGGGCTGACACATAGAGACAGACAACCATTGACAACTATGGACAATTTAGAGTCACCAATTAACCTGCATGTCTTTGGACTGTGGGAGGAAGCTGGAGCACCTGGAGTAAACCCACGCTGACACGGGGAGAACATGCAAACTCCACCAAGCGGGCTGCCTCCTGGGATCAAACCAGGAACCCTCTTGCTGAGGCGACAGTGCTAACCACCACACCACCGTGCCCCCCGGAACAACAGCAACATTTAACAAATATAAAGCTACAAAATCCGGCTCCATTTCAACTCACAAGGTTCACTGACAAAGCAACTGTCTTGACAAAACATGTTTTCTGAACAAATATAACATGCTAATATTATTAGCACAAAATCACACATAAGACTTAAAATGCTATTTTTGTGGAGGCTTTATTGTCTTCACAATTATTTGTTTGTTTTTATCTGTGAAATGAAAGTAAAAAAAAGCTTTGTTTCCACGGACGGGCACACACACATGGCCAGACCATCTACAATAAAGAACAGAGATGCTCGGATTACAGCACACTCACAGGGAGCATGGCTTCATTCTCTGCTCAGGATGCCATTACTTCACTATATGTGCACATTTATTCTATGTTGTTTGCTGCTTTAAAGGGCCAGTGTGTAAAATGGGTTGAAAACAGTGACATCAGTGGTCAAATTCTAGATTGCAGGGCTCACTCGCTCACCCCTCCCGTCGGGTAAATGACGGTGGCCTCGTAGGGAGTTTCAGGAGTAGGTCTATCTAGCGACAAGGTGAATGTTTATTTAGAAATCTAAGCCATGTTAAGATATTGTAATGAATCCCTCACGAGCAGGAGACCAGAGGAGCGTTCGGGGAAAAGGCCAGTTTATTTGAGCACTCCAAAAACTCCAGTAACACTCCAGGCTGTAAAAGACTCCGTCCCAAACTCTGACTCTTCTGGCGTAACACACACACTTCATAACTTTACACACATACTTGTTTACCATACCGAGTGGGGACTCCCCTCCCCTCTCTGCTCCACCAATCTCCAGCCCGCACACTGACTGACAGCGTAGCCTGTAAACAGAGCTCAGCTGTTTATTTAGCCTAGCAATATCTCCGGACTATAGTAGCTGCAATGGACGACTTTGAACGCGATTTTGAAGAGTTTCTTGTAGCGGACACAGACCCAGAGCCATACCTGTTTGAGCCGGAGCATACAGATGAGGAACTCCATGTGTTGGGTGCTGAGCGGGCGAGAAGAGAGGCTGAATGCACAGAATGAGATTCGGTGCTACTGCTACCATCGTTGGGGAGATATATCATCAGGAGGAAAAGCGCCGCAGAGAGTGCATCACAAGGAGTGAAGTTGCGTCTTCTTTTCCTCGCAGATGACGGTTCGGATTCATTCTCTCCTGTTGTGTGGTAAGTGTGGTCCATTCGCAAACTTTATAACTAAAAAAACCTTTCACTACTCTCTATCGACGAACTACTAACGCTCTCTGCTGTTTCCTCCTCCTTCTTCCTTCCTTCCGCTGTCTTCGTTGGTTCATTTATACACGCGCAACACGTTCTCTGGCTGGCTGGATTGTCTGCTCAGTCTGCCGTACATACATGGCGGCGCAAGATGGTGACCTCTCTAAAGCAAGGCCCTTGCTATACATATATATATATATATATATATATATATATATATATATATATATATATATATATATAAAAGCATAATTATAAGGCTACGAAAACCAAACGAATTTTATTTTATAGCGATTATACAATTATATAAACATATTAATGGGTAGAATATTAAGATTCAGATTCAGATTGACAATAAACCATGCCAAATATTACACACTGGCCCTTTAATGATGCTCTGAATGTCACATACAGCTCCTTTAAGTTGTCTAACTGCTGCAGTGTGTGTTGGCCCCTTCAGTGTTTCTCTGCAACCAAACATGACATTTGACACTGTGACCTAAATACCCTCTATGCTTTTAGGGCTGCCTTAAGGAGACGCTTGTTGTACTCTGAGGAGTGATGAGACGCCAGCTGGGGGGACGAAACCGCCTTTAACAACCCAAACCTGCGAACAATCATACACCTTATATCTTAATTTAGAGCGGACGCAAAACCTAAAAGTGTTTCTCCAAATAGCTCCCTCTGTTTTCCATTTGTTTTTCGTCACGCTGCAGTTGCCCCGAAGGCTGCTGATGGCAAGAGATGTTCTGTCATTCTGGCATGTGCCACTTTATCTTTGTGGAGGGTCCTATCCATCTGTGTGTGTGTGTGTGTGAGAGAGAGACAGAGGGAGCGTGAGTGAGTGAAGAGTGATTTAGTGTCTATAAAAAGACAACTAAATGTTTCAGACTATAATCAAATCACTTTGTGAAAATACACGTAAGTTAAGAGCTAATTGCAACCTCATTATTGCAGCATTGCTACGAGGTCACAAGATGAATAGCTCAGTGGTGGAAGAGGTACTCAGATTCATTACTGAAGTAAAAGTAGCATATCCATAACTGTACGTCAAAATGTAGAGCAGGAGTAAAAAGTCACACAAAATGGAAATACTCAAGTAAAGTACAAGTACCTCAAAATTGTACTTTACTTGAGTACATGTACTTAGATGCTCTTTATCGCTGCAATAGCCACAGAGGTTTCATCAGTCGTCCTTAGCCGAGGTCAGAACAGAACTTTATTTACAAATGTTGTGCACAAAATGCTCGTATCAGCAGTACAGTATGAAACCCAAGCCGCACAACTAAAGCTAGGTGTGGTACATATACACGCTAACCCTTTATACCCAAGCACTTGCTTATGAGCTGTGTCATATTTATATCCGTGCAACCATCTGACACCACTGCTGACGCAAGATAGACCGAGATCTGTGATCTCTGACTGCTGCCGGCAGAGCAGTGGCGCTGAAGCGTACAGTGGGAGATAGAAAGTAAATCAGGTTGCTGTTTTCAAGCAGAGCGGTGTACCATTTTGAAGTTTTGCTAACCCAGGACAGGAGTGTGTGAAGTAGTAGCGTGACATGCAGACAAACATAAAGAACAGTCTGGGTGTCTGTGACTAGGCAGGAAAGATGGGGTCTGGAGGCGGGGAGAGCGGGGATAATCAGCTGTTGCATTCCCCTGTGATTGTGATACAGCAAGAGTGCGCCTGCCCATATTTAGTCAGGGCTCCTCTGTGACCACAGGGCCCCTCTGTGTGTGTGTGTGTGTGTGTGTGTGTGTGTGTGTGTGTGTGTGTGTGTGCGTCATTTACACCCTGTCCTGCCACACAGGTCCTCCTTCAGCCAGCCCACGCAACAGAACAATGTCCACAGAGTGTCTGAATGCCTGTGAACCCTCAGCGAACTGGGCTTGAAGAGGCCAGGTCTGGCATCCCATGCAGTACACAGGTTGTACATGTATTTTTAACCGACGACTTCACTGCCAAAGGATCATGGAGCGAGGAAACCACTGCCAGGAACAGATGTGTCATGTCTCCACTGCTTGTATAATAAACAGATTTCAATTCATCGCGCAGGAACACTCAAGAGGGGCTGTTGTTTAGTTAGTGTGGTAGCAAAAGTATTCAGATCAGACTGAAGCTACAGTTGGTCACTTTTATTAAAAAAATAACTCTTTGTTATATTTGCTGAAACTGTCACAAAGTCTGCACAGTATTACACAAGACAGCTTTAACATGAAATAGAGATGTACTGATTTATCGGCCACACATCGATATCAGCTGATGTTTGCCTCGTCGACCTGTCGGCAAATAAACTGACATTCAACGATGGCAGTGGATGATGTTTTACTGTTGTGTTTTATTTTTTTGCAGGATAAAAAGGAAGGCTCAACATGTGTTTGGGATAAGCACAGATCTATTCAGGATGAAAGGACGCAGTAAACTCAATGTCGCCTCATCAGGGGATGCACCCTATTGTTTCCCTGATAAAGCTACATTATGAACAACAAGACAACGTTAACTGTTTGCAGCTGTTGGCTGAAATTAACTGGTGACGGAGGTTGTACTGAGCTAAGTCATGATGCGTTCAAGCTCTATTCTGTACAGATTATTATTGGGCGAAGATAAATTATTAAGTTCTCATGATGTGTTCAAATGTAATCTTGTAAAATGTAGTTTTTCGTGAGAAATTGGATAAATCCAGCTGTTTGAAGGAGAAATTTGTTGATGTTTTCACAGCAACATAAAATAGATTTAAGAGAGTGAATTGTGATTTATCATAGATAGTAAAAAGGCTTTTAAACCAGTTATTTTTTTATGTTTTTTATATGAAAGAAGGCCATATTAAAGGTTGTTTCATCAATGTGTATGACTGCATTTGTGCTCATTCAAAGGTAGTGTAATGAAGGGCTGAAATACTTGAAAAAGTTTAGTTATTTTTTCTAATAAAGATTTGTTTTTTTTCCCTAGCACAAAAGGGGAATAAATAACAACAAAAGCAAAATTAACAACAAAAACATCAGTATCGGTATCTGCTATCGGCCAAATTGTTATTTTAAAGATCAGTATCATCCCAGAATTTCCCAATTGGTGCACCCCTAAAATACAACACTGTTAAAATACTCAGTTACAACTTTTACAAATTAAAAATCCTGCATTCAAAATCCTACTCAAAAGTACATAAGTAATAGTACTCTTTCTGCATGTGACTGATTAGACTGTACTCACTATTATAGTAGGTGCTCGAAGGTGGAGCTAGCTCTAAATGCTTCATACACACTCAGGAAGTTAAGCCCAACTGTTCCCAACCTAGGGGTCAAGGTCTTCCAAAGGGTCATGAGATAAATCTGAGGGGTCGTCAAATGAACAGTGGTAGAGGAAGGAAGAAAAAACAAGGTTCAGATGCAGAAATCTGGATTTTTCTTGTGTTTATGTGAAATATTGGATAATTTAACAGTTACTGTAATGAAACCATGTGAGGGGGAAATGTCTGACAAGGTTGTGAACAACTGGTTTAATATAGAATATGCACTGTATTTATAAAAGTAGCCAAAATTTTGTGTGTAAAATTATAATCTGAAAAGTAACAAGCTGTGAGATAAATTTAGGAGATTAAAAAAATCACTATTTGAAATGAAAATGCAGTGGAGTTTAAGCACAAAATAGCATAAAATAGAATTAAAAGTGAAGTAAATATACCTTAAATTCTACTACACATCTAAGTAAATGTACCTAGTTACATCCCACCACTGGTCTTCCAGTAGTTTGGAGTTTTACACGTTTAAGATATAACTTCTACGAGGTCGTGTTTTGTTTGTTGAGGCCACCAGGGTGTTCCTGTAAGCAGTCCTACATAAATACTGAGCTTCCACTCTCGGCTCTGTCCAGGTGCCTGTAAATGTGCTGTAGGTGAGCTTAAAGCACTGATTCAAAGAACAGCCTCCCATAACTCTTCTATACTGCTTATCCTTGGAAGTACAATATTTAGATTTCAATCTGCTGCTGGGACAGGGCTCTGCGGTCCATCAGTGTGAGTCTCACTGCTGTAAACACCGAGCTCACTTCAGGTGCTGGAGGCGACTGTGGACAAAAACACCACCGCCTTGTACGGTCACAGACAAACTGAGGGTAGACGTGTGCACGTATGAACAATATGCTGCATAAGAAATACATGTTTCTCCGCAGGTTTATTACATGGACGTCACTGTGATTAGAAAGAGGTTTAAAGACTCACTTTCTTTCACTTTCTTTGTCAGAGGTCATGTTAGCAATCACTCACAGTGCATACCCTAGAAGACTTTGAAAAGACAATGTGAGTTTTCAGTCACAGACAACAAGATTTTGCGACTGCATTCACTATTTGCATGACTACAACTAGATTCCCTTTGAGATGACTTCCCAGCCTGCTCCCGGTGGAAAATATTACACCAAACTTCCTTTAAGAAACACAACATTCCAACAATTTCTTACGTGTCTGCAAAAATGCATTAATTTAGAAACAAAAGATTAAAGGCATCATATGTCAACGGTGTCCCTGTCTATTCTGCATCAACAGAATCCATAGAGATAAACTGCATTTTGGATTTTGTCACCTCGACTATTTTAGCGGAAGGACACCGTGGGAATGAAAGGCAAAGTGTTTCAAAGTTATGATTTGGTGGATCAGATACCCGCTGAATTAAACACGGACTCTTCCTGACTTCACACGACTTGTTCACATTCTTGTGCCTCCCCAGAGTCCCCTCTCTGTTTACTGTCTATCAGGTTTGCTGCTTCCTGTTTGTTGCTGCAGAGAGCACAGCTATTGGTCATTCAGAGTTTGCATGAGCCAAGATTAAAAACTTAATGATAATGATAAACGTGTTTGCTTCTTTAAGACGAGAAAAAGCAAGAGTTTATGTCACGTTCTGACTCTCTGTCCTTCCAGCCACATCCCCACTTCCCCAGGCCTTTCCATTGCCATTGTCTGGCCACCTCACTTATCTAACTAATCAGCCTGCTCACCTGTTTCCACTTTCCCTCATCTGCCCTGCAGTGACCCCTCTCCCACCATTCTCATCACCTGACCTTCCTCATCTACCTGCTCACCTGATCCTCATTTTCCTCGTTAATCTGCAGCATGTAAGCAGCCCATTTCCTTGAATTCTCTTCCAGATTGGAAAAGCTACCGTGTTGCTTTGGGCCTTTGCTTTCGAGCCATTGGAACCTGACCCCTGACCCCTGACCCTGTACATGTACTTGTAACTACCTGCCTCTGTCTAAGTCTATATATAGATGTATTCTTTCACTTTGGCAATAGATTACGTGTTTGGGTCCTCACTTTCACGCCTGCATGATGGTTTTCTGCAAAAAATAAGTCTGTTTCATTGAGCAAAAGCAGAATTAACAAATGAATCTGACCTGTGATACCATAAATGCTCATCCTCTATTGCTCAAATCAATTTCTGGGGTCAGTATTGTCACAAGCCGCTCAGGAAGGTGAGCTAAAACATGAACGTGAAATGCCACGGTTTATCCAAAATGGAAGCAAGTGAATCCTCCGGAACGGTTAAAATAAATCGTGGATATTTGCTCTTTTGAATCTCTGATTACAGTGACTAATAATCATCAAGATAATCACCTTCTTTTTTAATGTATACAAAGAAAAAATATAAAATGAAGTAAATATTGCCATTTCTTTGTTCTGTTCAGCTGTTTTCACAGTTACGGCTGCGACTAGCTGTTGAAATGTAGAAGTGTGTTCTGCCACTTCACACAGATTTAGCAACAGAGACACAGAGGGAGAAAAGTCTTTTCAAATGATGCAATCATTGCAAACACTAAACTGAGAACAAAAAGTCTGAGTCATGAGTTAGCAACATTCAAGTCCTTCAAACTTGTATTATATGCATAATGGAAAACCATGATGGGCTTGAACATTTGGTTATTCAGAGCGTGATATGAAATCCTGTGTGACTATAAACAGCCACTTGAGCCACTGTGCTCATTATTTCTTATCTATAATACAGTATTGAATAAACATAATGACTATTTGGTGTTTTCTATTACGGGATTTATTGTGACCAGCCCAGAGGCAGTAGAGGGAGTCAGTGACTCTGAATTAATGAAGTGTGTCTTTTTATTTGTTGTCTCTGTGTGACTCTCGTTTACCTTCATACACTGCCCTCAGAGTAAAGATAGCCCCAGTCTGTGCCTCTCAACACTAAGCATCAGCTGCTCTGGAAAAAACAGTCTGTCATTTCTTTGTTCCGAGGGTATTTCCACAACCTTAAAGACTCGTCTTAATATTTGGATGAAAAAATATTCACAAGTTGCGACTATACAGATGCTAGTAGAACTAAATGACATATATCCTTGCTTATGTACGACACAAAAATATAAACACGTTATTTTATGAAAATACCAAATAGTACAGTGTAACAGTAACATCAATACAGCAGTCCAGGCACCAGAGGAAAAAGATTTATAGAATCACTGCCATGTTTTCAGCGGCTTTTTATCCACCAAACTCTGGTGTTGTCTTAGTGACCTGTCGAGGTGTTTCCACCAGGGACAGTGCCATGAAAAGCGGTTGTTTTTTACCTAAACATCGCTGTGTTTCCAGCAAGGATTGTGCCACTAACAGCAGATACTTTAACCTCCTGAGACCTGAACTTCTGTTTGGTATGCATTTTTAATTTCTCCTGATCCCCTTCCTCTGATTTGGGATCAGTAGGACCTGATAAGTATAAAAAAACCTTAACTTTGTCAACAATAATAAGGTCCCAATATCCTCAAATGAGATGATAATAAAGTCCCAATAGCTGTGTTCGAAACCGTCCACTCACACACTCACTCACTCACTATTCCCTATTTCATGTTTAATATAGTGCACTACATGGGAAACGACTGAACGAGATTTCGGACACTAACTGAAACTAACGTTGTTGCGTCAGTAGCTGCGCCGTATACTCCTGTGACGCAAGTGGACGTGCCGAGTATCATGTAAACAAACCGGGCGCTTTGAGGATGATCGAACTGTATGGTGGTTGTACTTTTTGTCAATAAATTGTTGAAATGTCAATGGTGTGGACATTTGGTTTTGTCAGCTATGGTTGTGTGTCTACATTGTGAGCTGTAATAGCCCACGATAGTGCACGAGCTACAAGCTACCTGGCTTGTGCGAGCTAAGTGGCTATTGTTAGCTCGTGAGCTAACGTTACCGGCTAGCATCCTATTCGTTTCTTTTCTTTTTTGCAGTTGTTTTTCTTCTTCTCCTCTGGCAAAAGACAACCGCATTACATTGTGGTATAGAGGAGTAAAATGTAGGGTACATCGTTTGTTCACTCACATTTGCTGTGCATTGTGGGTCTTTTATAGTCCACTATATAGTGAATGAAATTAACCGCGGAGAATTCGAACAACACTACAAAATGGCGAACACACTATATAGTGCACTATATCCGTGATAGGGAGCGATTTCGAACACAGTTAATGTCTTCAAACGAGTACTTCCTTAACAGCGTCTTATCTTGTTACTAAAATTGGACAAATTTGTTGCCATATCAAACTACAAATGTCATTAATCGTAAATTAACAAGATCCCGCCATAAAATGTGATCAGGTTTTGGACCTTGTCCAATTTTGTGTCAGGATCGGCTGCAGACTGAATTGGCAGAGATGGCTGCCATCTTGTTTTTACATGGATTAGTGTGTTGTGGTCTTACTACCACGAGATGGGACAAAAAAGTTCGAGGACAACAGGTCTACGTTAAGCAGAATGAAGTATATGGTCCTGTAAACTCAAAATGTTATGTCCTCATATGAGGTCAAGCCAAAACATGACCTTGTCCTAACCATAATGTAAAAACACGTTAACCACAGCGTCGTTGAAAAGTAAAGACACATAGTTTCGACCTATCTGCTATATAATAAAGTACAAATGTAACATATCTGTGGTTTGCTGAAACATACAATGCCAACTCTTATTGTGGCGTCGGGGTTGAATACAGACAATTTCTGATGGATATTAAAACTTTTAAATCTTGTTTCATGTTGTACAAATCGAGCATGAACATACGGTGTCATTTCGGGCCACCATCTTTGTTTGGATTAGGAAAAAAGAGCACAACTTCAGAAAAAGGTTTAAAATCTTTTTTGGCGTGCAGTAGACAGTGCATTTATTTCAACCAGATGGTTGTAGTCTTTGAGTATTATAGAAATGTCTCAGAACAGCTGTAGCTGTTGTTAAATGAGCTTTGGGGTTTTTCAAAGATCACCAGGTAATCAGTTTTTTTTTTTTTTTTTTTACAAAAAACCCAGGTGATTAGTGCTGTGCAGATCCCCTGAAAGGTCAGAGAGGGTTTTTATGAGATACTTCTGCATTCCTTTGCAATTCATTTTGTGTTCCCTCTGATCCATAGTATACCATACTATAGTGTATAGTATATACTATATGTACAAGGCTGACTGAGATGGACTGTGGCTGTGATGATGACTACAGCCATGGGATGATGCTGTCGCTGTTACTCAACCACAAGTAGTCTGAGTAATAACCACAGCCAGACAGAGCAGCTGCAGCTGTGCTCACTGCCACTGGCTGTACACAATCGGCCTTTTGAAAGGAGTACTGAGCAGTAAATGCGTCATGTAAAGTGTCACATCATCACTCTTTTCTGTAGTATCTGCTTAGTATTCCCGCAGTGTTTTTTAACAGGACTGGACCAACACATTAACTGTTCAGATGAATCAGGGGAATGCAAAAATTATGGCGAGGGAACACAAAAGAAGTTCCCTTCAGGGGGTGTGTATCACTGTGACTAATACACGAGTGGCACAAAATAGGACTTAAGAAAACTCAGAAGAGACTGTTTGTCTTTATAAATATTTTCCTGATAAACAAGTTAAAAAAAGAGTTAAGGAGAATCATCTTTCCATCATCCATTCTCACCTGGAAGCAGCGATCTCTGCCTTCTGCTTGCCGATGGCTGCAGCCCTTTGAGCGCCCTCCACCGCCCGCTCCACCTTCTGCTTGATCTTGGTTCCCTTCAGCTGGATCACCCTCTTCTTCATGGCCTTCACTAGCATGTTGTTCATGTACTTGCCCTCCTCCTTCCCTCCCTCGGCGAAAGTGGTGCAGCCATAGCCGTGTCTCTGGTTGTTTAGCCACTCACCCTCGTACTTCAGCCCGCTGGACCTTTCGCTTATTCCATATCCTGAGCGCTTGTCGTTCTTCCACTCGCCCATGTAGACCTCTGTGGTGGTGGCGTCAATGTCGGCCTCCACTGGGGGGAAATCCTCGGCTCCGGTCAGGCTCTCGTCCCCGATGCTGATGGTGGAGTTGGTGTCGCTGGCGTTGGAACTGAGAGCCGATTCCGTCCTCAGGAAGCTGATCTTGCTCTTCTGGCTGGACAGCGAGGTACTTGAGTCGGACTTCTTCAGCTTACCCAGCAGGGAGCTCCTGCGGAACAGGCCCTTTTTCTTGGGTTTCACAGCCTCTGGGTCCACCTGGAGAGTGAGGGCAAAGCCTCCACGGGAAGGTCCCAGCTGGGTAGGGGTGGCGACGGGTGTCTCCTCACCTGAGGCGTTGGTGGTGGTGATGACGGGGATGTCTTGCTGCAAGACGGTGCCGTTGCTGTGTTCGCTGCGAAGGGAGGTCAGGGAGGTACGGAGAGGGGAGCGGACAACGGCTGCCATGCCATAAGGGACGCTCTGACGGACCCCATAGCCGTGCCGCATCCCACCTGTGAACTGACCCTGGAAAGTACCTGGAAACATCAGAAAGCAGGGAGTTATTCTTTTCTAGCTGCACCACATACAAAACACAAGACGCTACATTTTACATGCTAACAGCATGACTCTAAAGATGGCAGTGTCAGTCTGTTGCTTGGTTTGACCTCCACGTTGGTGCAGACTTAAATATGTCAACAGCTATTTTATTGTTGCCATGATATTTGGTACAAACAGTCCCTGAACCCAGAGGAAGAATCCTGATTATTTGGCAATCCCCTGGTTTGTCCTTGTGCGCAACTAGCCGGTCAAAGTTTTCACTTTTTTCTTGTGAAATATCTCAACATCTACTGGATGGATTGGCACAAAATTCTGTACAGACACACACAGTTCCTTCATAGCAAATCCTACTGTTTTCTCTACTTGCACAATGTAGTGTGATGTATCCCTATTATGAACTTAACTCCTGTTAACTTCCTGTCAGCTCTACAGTAACTTTACTTTTCACAGTTAGCTTTTTACATTTTGTTAATAGTACTTGCCATATCATCATTTTCATTTTAATATCAGGGTTAGCCGGTTAGCTAGCCTAGCTAGCTACTGAAATGAAGAAAAGCACCATAAACTTTATGATGGCGGTCCACTCTACTGATCTTTACTGCTCACTTTCGCAAGATGGTGTACATCAGTCACATTAAAATTTCTATCAGCTCTTCAAGCACCAAGTTTAAAAGAGAATCATGGTAACCTTATGTTGGCAAAGCTCCGACAATCAGGCTAATGTAGGTGCAACACTGAGTGACTAGCACACACAGCTAAGGGTTATCTTTGACACTGGGGTGAATATAAAAATGTTAATACACTTTATACAAAAACGTACAGTAAATACTTTCAACAATATGTACAAAGCAAACTGTGAAAAGTGAAGTAACCAACTGAAGGATGAAAAAGCATTGTGATCACAAAGGTCGGAGGTAAAGGTAATAACATTACTGTACAATTAACAGGAAGTAAACAGTTGACACTTTTCACAGTTAGCTTTGTAACTTACATATTGTTAATTAGGGTTGCATGATATCACATTTTTCACGTCACTATATCACTGTTTGGACTAATTTGATGTTTGTAAAGTCTATAAACACAATGACTGAACAAACGGTCCGTGAAAAAAATATTTTTTCCAGCGCATGTCTTAGTTACAACATGATTGAGCTAACTGGAGTAGTTTCATGTTGTACCCGACAATGGGAGGCTTTTAACAGATGATGTCCTGATGTTAGCTTTGCTGCTGCTGTTAGCTGTCCCTGTCAGCTGCAGCCACTGATGCTTTCTAGACCTCGTGATTTCCCAAAACTGAACAACACAAAACTGCTTTGCAGACACCACTAACAGCTAACGGTTAGCCCAGCTAATCTACGATAACCATGTTATTAATTACAAAACGTGCACACAGAAATAGTAATGTTTGTTCAGTCATTGTGTTTATAGACTTAACAAACATCAGATTAGTCTAAACGGTGATATAGTGACGTGAAAAATGTGATACACACACACACACACATATATATATATATATATATATATGGCTAAACTCTGCTGGTTTTCTACCCGGAAGTATTTGTAAACAACAAGGCAATTCCCTCTATACATGCATACTCTCATCATGATGGCCAACCAGCAGATGGAGACATGAAATACAATACTTTTCAATGTATTTAATATTCATTCATTGTGCAAAATAAATGTTGACTCAGTTGACTGATTCTGACTTTTTTTTTTTAAAGCTGATATTGGCCGATTCCGATGACGTGTCAATATTATCAGCATGTTGGCCGATTCCGATATTTAATTTTAAAGCCAATATCGTCTGATAACTGCTGATATTATCGTGCATTCCTGTTGTTAATAGTATTTAGTGTTTATTTTTATATATAGGCTAGTGTTTTTGATCACTTTGATAATCACAAGTGTCTTAGAAAACCATTAGAGATGTTAGCCAGTACTTAGCCTCAGCTGCCCTTTGTGTTTAGTGGCAGTTACATGTAGCAAATGCTATCATGCTAACATGCTAAACTAAGATGGTCAAGGTGGTAAACATTATTCCTACTGAACATTGCCATTGTGAGCACATTAGCATGATGTTAGCCTAACTGCCTTACAGAGCGGCTAGCGCGGCTGTAGACTTTGAAACATGGCTCGGAGTGAAAATAGTCCACTCCATATAAAACTACCCGTCCATTTATCTCTACCAAAATGTCATGGATATCTTTAGTGTGAAAGTTCATTAATGTTCTCACTGACAAGTCATCTTGAGCTCCAGTCTCATGCTATAATTGACATGAGTGTGGATTAGAGTGACAGCTAGGCCTCAGCCCGTGAGGCCAGGAGGGCATGGGGCTTGTGGGCTATTATTACATCCTGACATCTGGTGCTATCACATCCCCCACAGCAACTTCCACCAGACTGGACTTTAAAGCTGATGAGTCAGCTGCTGAGGAGGGGTTCCCACTGCTATTGTACCAGCAGAGATCACTACAGTCAATTTTATTTGTCTAACTTATTTAGTTTCCTCCACACAGTCAAATGGATGATCTGGGGGATAAGTACACAGCAGAAGCTTCCAGAGAGTATCTAAGGATTAACACGTTACTTAAAATCTGAAGGATTGTTTTTTTTACTTGAGATACAAACTTTCATTTTATCCAACCTGATCTGACCTGTTAACGACAAATTCTGTATGATTCATCAGTGGTGGAAAGTAAAGTACATTCATTTACGCAAGTACTTTATTTAAAGAACAATTTAACGGTTATTATACTTTACTTAAGTACTTCCATTTTATGATACTTTAAATTTATACTCCACTACATTTCAGACGGAAATACTGAACTTTTTACTCCACTGCGTTTATCTGACATAGTTACTTTCTAGTTACATGAGTGCTATTGTTACTTGTTACTTTGCAGATTCAACATTTACAAACACAACTAAACCTGACTGGATGCATTTTTTATTTGACTACACAACACTGACTATTTAGGCACACAGTTTAAAGAGAGGGAACATTTTTCTGCATAATCAGTATTTCTAATTTCAGTGCTTTTACTTAGTTAAGGTTTTGAATGCAGAGTCTTTTTAAAATAATTTATATACATGTCAGTATTCCTTTTTTATTTTTTTTTCCACCACTGTTGACACCGGTATAGTTTAGCAAAATGGAAAGATTCCTGTGGCGTTTGATTTCCAACGAGCTTTAAACACTTTTGACTGACAGCAGCAGGGTGATATTTTCTTCCGGTTACAGGCAGACATCATGAGCTGATTTGTCTCCACGTCGCCTGTTATGAACTCAGTGCAGCGGATCATATGGCCACGCTTGGCTTGATTGGTTTTGGTTGTACTACTGCATGATTTAGTTATCAACCTCTGAATGGTCACTGTTGTGTGATCCAGTGGTGGAGAGTAACTTATTACCCAACTCAAGAACAATTTCGATGTCCTTCTTTACTTCTGTATATCCATTTTATGCTGTTTAATGCTTTTACTCAGCTGCGGCTGACAGCTGGACTGACTTTATGGATTAAGACTTACCATAAAACCATAATTTAAAAAGCTAGTTTTAAAAGAGATGTATTGCTATTGATTAAACTACCCAACAGTATATAAAAAAAGTTAAAATTAGCTTTAACTAGATCAGCAATAAAATGCTACTTGCACATTAGGCTATATAACAGTATGTCTCTCAACACTCAGCAGTGTCCTGTTTCTGAATTATGAGTACTTTTATTTTAAATATTTTACATTTTTCCAATAGCAATTTTACTCAAGTGACATTTTGAATGTGGGACTTTGACTTGTCATGGAGTATTTCACAGAACAGCAGTGTAACCTTTACTGACGTAAAGCATCTGAATGCTTCCTTTACTACTGCAGATGCACATTCACATCTCCACATTTCAGTGGTGAAGAGTAACTAAGTACATTTACTCAAGCACTCCAGTTTGGAGGTATTTGTCCTTTACTTTATACTTCTGCTTCACTACATTTCACAAGTAAATATTGAACTTCTTCCTCTGTTACATTAATTTGATAGCTTTTCAGATTCAGATTAATGATACAAAATATAATTATGAAATAGATGAAATGGTATCAATCATCTGGGGTCAATTCACAAATTCAATCATGATCATCAAATAAAATATGTTGGGTTTTTTGTTTTTTTTTTTAGATTAAAACTAGTACTACTCTAGTACTACAGTAAAGTACAGTACTACAGTACTACTGTACTTTAAGTATACTTTTGTAATTTTATTTATATTAAACTTCCAGAAGTTGTAACAGAATATTTTTACATTTTATGTAAGCCTGTTACTATTTTTACCTGGGGACCTGAGTACTTCTACCACTGGTGTAATCACATATAGTGCAGAGCTCCAGTGTAACTAAGTACAAAGTGTATTTACTCAAGCACTATACTTGTACTTAACTTCAATGCTATGTCACTATACATCTGCTCTCAAGGGGGAATTACTCTGTTACGTTATTAGTAATCGAGTATTTGCCACTTTTACTTAAATATGATATGCGAGTACTGCTTTTTCAAGTATCAAAAGTCTGACTTTGTAAATCTCACCTCCATCCGCATATGTTTCTGTTCCATATCCATCCTGAAGCCCATTATTCCATGTTCCTTCGTACTTTGCTCCACTGCCAACACTGATCCGGATGCCATATCTCCCTTTGAAGCCATGAGTCCATTCCCCTCTGTAAATCCAGTGTCCTTTGGTTTCTACTCCCAGGCCGTGACGCTTCCCCTGCGACCAGTACCCCTCGTAGGTGTTTCCGCTGGGCCAGGTGTAGACTCCCACCACCTCGAAGCCGTAGTTCCAGGAGCCGGAGAACTCCCCCTGGCCTTTGGGTCCGGTGCAAATGCCATGGCCGTGGGCTTTGCCTCCCTCCCAGCCTCCGCAATAAGCTCCGCCGTCGTCAAACTCAAAGCGACCTCCACTCATGCCTCACCACTGCGCAATTACGCACCGATCTGTAAAGTAAAGTTTAAGTCTGTTACCTGGCTAAAGATAAAAGCTCCGTCAGTCTGACCTCACCTTCACCTGACATCAAAACTGATTGGAGATATCCTTGGTGCTCAACTTGTGGGGGGTTCTTCTTTTGGAGTTGGTTTGGGGATTTCTACGCGTGTCCATGAAGCTCCGGTGCGCACAACACTTTCCAAAAAAACTTAAGTTTGTCCTTTTTACTCCGGTGTCGTCTTCTTCTTGGATTGAGCTTCCTCCAGAATAAATTTGGGTGTTACAAATTTGGATGAAAATGTCATTAAGTCGAATTATTTCTGTATTTCTTTCTTGACAAGCCACTGATCTTACATGGCTTTTTCCAGGTGGCCACAGAGAAAAGCCCCTCTCCCCCTGTCCCTGCCACCCAGCTATCTCCTGACAGTCGCTGCTGTTGGAAATATTTTAGCAGACCTAACAAGGCGACCAATCCACACACACACACCCTTCCAAAAATACAACCCAATCCTTACTCTGCTGCCTGCAAGGAGCCATGCCAGAGTCTTGCCACCTCGGGGCTGAAGTACATGCCATTCAGGACTCTATAAGTTTTCCCCTGCAGTTTGTCATTATTCTCTAATAGGCGATTAAACATAAGGAAAGATGAATCTAAAATTAGATATGTATTTCTGTAATTTCCCAATAATGTTTCCATATGGTCTGCATGCTCTCATGGATCGTATAATATAGTATAACATTTCTACAGTACTCCAATTGGACATTAGTGTGTGTCGGTAGGGGTAATACAAACTTTAATAGTAGACCTATATGTAAACCCTGTTTCTTACAGTGTAGCTCTATGACGTTATCATTACAGCGGCCTATAGTTTGCTTTATAGCCTACTCATTTTACCATGAAAGCTGATTTATCTATTATATATCAGGATATTAGGGTAGTAGATTAGGCCTAGATATCTAAAGAAGCCTACTTGCAGATTATGAGTTTACTGCTACTATATCATCTACTTTTTAAATGTAACACTGCACAGGGGGAACTATTTTGTTAATTGTAGGACAGCAGCATTGTCCTGTACTTTATTATCTTCACTCCCTCTGCTGGGAAATGATGGTAACTGCATTATAGATATTTAAATTCCCTTTGAAAACTGTGTTGAACTTTTTGTAATACTAATGAGCAGCTAAGGTAGAAGATGTTGTCAGGTCTTTTACCCAAGTAAAAATATCAATAAATTAATGTAAATATTTGATTGCAAGTAAAAGTCCTGTAGGCCTACTCAAATTGATACTTCAATAAAAGCACTACCAGCTAAATATGCCTAAATCAAACCTATCAAAAGTAAAAGTATTTCTAAGCCTACTCTAAAAACATAAACTATGTTAAAACTTTTACAAAACATGTGTTGGATCTCGATATTGTTTGCTCCCTTTTGACTGATTTGGTATGCCTGTTTTTTCTTCTTAATTTACTAATTTTCATCATTCCTATATTTATGTACTTAAATTTCCCTCTAGCCTATTTTATTTTGTTACTAATTTTACGCACATCCTCTACAAGATGTTGTATGTTTATGCTTTTGCATGTTCTTCTTATGTTCAATAAAAAAAGTTGCTGTCAAAAAATTAATAAAT
This sequence comes from Epinephelus fuscoguttatus, assembly GCF_011397635.1. Classification (NCBI taxonomy): domain Eukaryota; kingdom Metazoa; phylum Chordata; class Actinopteri; order Perciformes; family Serranidae; genus Epinephelus; species Epinephelus fuscoguttatus. The sequence goes on along the minus strand of NC_064758.1, from coordinate 40,457,312 downwards.
AAATAAATTTGAAAAAAACTTTTTGCAAAACTAACAACCAGCAGTGGAAGAAGAAGTCAGGTCTTTTACAAAGTAAAAAATACCACATTAATGTGAAATCGCTCAGTTACAAAAGTAGTGTATTCAAAATAAGCTAATGTTAAGCTAACATCACTTGAGTAGCTATAAGTTGTCTAGGCTAACAGCAAGGCTAAATTTTGGCTAACCATGCTTAAGGTGTTCAAAGTAACAGTGTTTACTTGAAAAATGCAAACTTTTGGGAATAATGTTACTACTTAGCAGCAGTGGATAAAACTCAGATGTTTTAGGCTACTTAAATAAACTAACATCTGGTTTCCACTTATGTGTGCAGAGAGGAATCAACCGGAAGTCCATCCCTACGGGAATCTGATGTGCCTGCTGCCTAATGTGAAATATCTCAATTACCGTTGCAAGTAAATGTCCCGTAAATAAACCTAGGTTACTATCAGCAAGTATTATGAGCTCAATATAGGTTGCTTAAAGTATTAATAGTAAAAGTCAAAATCTCCGTAGCAGCCTACTTTCATGTTGGACCACAGGTGGAAGGTGGAGCTATGACGTCACTAACGTTAAGCGACGGTTGGCGCCGAATATCGTATTTTTGGGTCTAGAAAAGAGTTTAAAGGTCAAGACACATCTTAGTGTGTGGAGTTATGAAGAAGTCAGTGTAGCTGATGTCTGTTAGCATGTCCCTACTCTCTGCTGCAGCTAGGCTAGTCGCCCTGGGCTTCATTAGCTGCTGCTAGCTGCTAGCATAGCACACGAATTTCGGGCTAAAATTGCGATAGGTAGAGATGCATTATGGGTATTGTAGGCGCCCAGTTTCCATTGTGACCAGGAAGAAGAATCGTTACTTAAAAATTATTTATTTTTATTGTGAACCAATGCTTCATTGAAGTTCTGCCAGTTTATACCAATGTATTCCAATTTGTAGCCGCCTGTTTTCTTGGTTGAAATACACATCGGTAGGTAGATGGATGGATAGAGTTTTCTTCAAAATCCGGGAAATCAGGTCTTCACATACAAGGAATATGCTTAAGTCTATCAGTGTATAACAACAAACATTTTGGAAAAAAAAGACAAACGTGAATAGGCTGTAGAATACAAAACAACACCAAAAAAAGAAGAAAAAATAGCTATCATAAAAAATATGTAGCTACGTATAGTTAAAGAACTTCACAATTTTGTAAGTTGTAGTTTTTTGCAGAATAGTTTGAAATATTGTCCATGGGTTGTACAAAAGTTTAATGAGGTATAAATAGTAGAGATGCATGATATTTGATTTTTTGCAGATATAGGCCTATGTAACAACTCATTTGACTTATAACCAATACTGATATATCCACTTTTTTTTTTTTTTTTTTTTTTAAATAATAATAATATTGTCATGCAACTCCAACAAATAGGCTATATGTGCAATATAGTCCAAAAGATGGGTATTCCACCATTGAGAATAACAATTATTTAACTAGAAACGTGAAAGTTTGGCAGGCAAATCTCTCTTTGGTGGAAATGTTGGGGCCCAACTAGACAATGCTTTTTTGTGAGGGGTCACAAAGATTGGGAACCACTGGTTTTCATTCTAGGCTATTTTATAAGGCATTATATTTTTAATGTAAAATCTTAATCTGAAAAGGTACGTGTAACACAGCTGTCAGTGCAATAAAAAATAGGCCTGCTTCATATCTAAATATTAAAAAAGATTATTATTATCATTATTAATCATAATATTAATATTAATAATAACAATCACGAGAATGACAATAATGATGAGAAGAATAACAATGAATAAATAAATTATTAGCCTAAATAAATAAATATTTTGATTATTTTGACAGATATCGCGACATGGATCGAGGTTTTCATGAGAATGGTTATTTTCATTGTAAATATATATATATTTAAAAAAAGAAATGATAATGTTGTTTTTGCAGGGTCTGTACCAGAAAAACATGTTCCCATATGTCTGGAATTTGATAAAGGCATCTGTGTAGCACAACAATTGTAATGGTATGTTGTGACACATTTTACCTTTTATCAAAAAACTGCAGCTCATATGATGTGGATATTGCACTTGGCCACATTGTGATTTCAATAATATTTTGATTAATTGTGCAGCCCTGTAATAAAAAGTACATTTTCTACTGGAATTCAGTGATGTTAATATAAACCAGCAAAAGTTTCAATACTCAGTTTAATTACAAATGTAATTACAGCTTGAATAAAAGTTCAACCACTGAAATTATAGACCTAAACACATGTTGCAAATATCTGTTGAGATTTCTTTTTACTTTCTTGTTTGTTTGTTTTTAGCCAGTAGGCCTATCTAAAGGCATATTGACACCATATATTGACACCATGGCAGGAGTCCTGGGGTCTACAGCCTCCATGTGTCCTTACAGTGAGCCGCTTGACCTTCCAATGAAACGCTCCCTCCGCGCGTTTCCACCGCGCATGTTTGTGCGTGGCCCATCATGTGATGCAATAGGCTACGGTTACACATTGATTTATTGTAAGTGAAGCAGCATGCTCGAGTAAGACGCTGTCTGCATTTGGATTTGTTATGATGTTATAAAAATCTGTCCGCATTTGGAGGTGAAGCCGATTCCAGCACGGGAGCTGTCCGACACTGACGGATGCTGCTGGCGCGTGAACCGATGATGCTGAGCTCGAGCTGCTGAAATCCTCCTCCTCCTCCTCCTCTCTCTGTTTCTCTCTCTCTCACCTCTTCTCTCCCTCCTCGCTCCTCTCCTCTCCTCCACACGCACAAAACGCTCTGTCATGGCGTCTTCCAACCATGTTACCCCCACCAACTGTAGCTGGTGGCCCATCTCAGCCATGGATGAAGACGGCAAAATCACAGACGGGGAGGAGTGCGAAGAACCGACGGCAGAGCCCAAACCCTTCAATAAAGACAGGCTGGTTTTGTACCACTGGACGCAGTCTTTCACCTCTCAGAAGGTAAAAAAAAAAAAAAAAAAAAAAAAAAGAGCAGAGCTTGAAAATGGAGGTGTCTCCACGTCTCTTTGCATGATGCCACAGCGTGCAGCTCCCTGTGTTTGTTATGATCCAAACATGTTGTGTTATTGGTGCATGTTTAATCCTGCACATACCTCCGGAATATGAATATGATCCTGCAGCTGGGCAGATCTCCCGTGTTAGAGAAGCGCTGCAGCATGGGGCTCATTTCCTCGACATATAGCAGGACTGGTGGTCAATATTCTGTTTATTTACCACCGCATACATCACCCCCCCTCATACCTCAGCAGTTTCCACCTTTTATAAACATGTTGGAGCTATTTTGTCTCTCTGTGGCTGGTAAATGTGGCAACAACCTATGTGCTCTGACACATGACATCCTAAATAATTGATTAAAATGATGTGCAAAACAAACCAAAGGCCATCTTCCCCCTTCTGCAGCTGAATCATAGCATATAGTGTTATTTTAAGGGCTCCTGTGAGTCTACCTTAGGCTGTACCTCTGCTATTAGATGAGCATGTGCGATAAAATCAAGATATTCAAAACTCTGAAAGCTCACATGATTCATTCACATTAATAACCAGAATAAAGAAGACTTTGTGCTCTTATTTATGACCTGCAGGGTTTAACTTCACAAACAGCATGTATATTAAAGGGGCACGCCACCAATTTTACACATAAAGTTCAGTGCACTAGTCACCTGGAGCACCACTATGAAAACATCTGTATTCTGTCTGCTGTGGCTCTGGAGGAGCTGTGAAACTCGTAGAGCAAACAACCCCTGTGATGTCGCTGGGGTTAGAGAATGGTTCATTTCATTTGAACTGGGAAGTTGTGATTTCCAGGTTCCCAGTCAGATTTCTGACTCAGAAAGTTGGAAGAACCTTATTGACCACAACATCAAAATCCAAGATGGCCGCTCGGTCTATCAACAGTAGAGAAAGCTGTAGTAATATAATGTTAATTAGCACTTCTGTCTCATTAGTGTCTCATTAAATCAGTCGTCCACACAGTACTGTCCAGCTTGTAATGTATTGTTATCAACTGAGATTGCCAATGAGCTTGGTCTCACTCCAAAGTTGTCGAAATCCCGCACTTGAGCAGTGACTTGCGGCGTCAGAAACCAATGAAAAAAGGCGTGCTTTCACGTTGGCGTGATACGTGGCCAGTTGCTGTTATAGTTTAATGGTGCCTGGCAGGGTCAGAAAGTTAAGGCAGAGAAAGTCCCAGTGGGGTGGGCAGGAGGGGTGGTGGATGGGTCCAACAAACACCGAATTTTACCCAAGAGAGTGGCGTCCACATCCCGTAAGATTCTAAAGCCGAACCCTGTTCTTTTTTTCCTAAACCTAACCATGTGTGCTTGTTGTTGCAGAAAAAAACACCCCCCGTCCATTTTTGTGGTTTTTGTACCGATGTAGTGCTTTTATTTTGAAAGAGACTGTATGTAAATGTTAAATTTCCTGTGAAAACAGAAGGGTATCTTGAAGGAAGACAATGCATGTAACAGGAAAGTCCATGACCAAAACATAAGTGACGAGGTCGGAGTGAGAACGTGTTGTGCTCACGATGGCTCACCTGGCTAGAACTGGTACTGCTGACAACATGTTGGTTTTCTGACGCTGTTGGGAGAAGATTGCTTATATTGACTAAACAAGAACATGAGCCTACTAAAAAAATATCATCCTCATGTAAATAGAGTAAACAGCTTGGCACAGTGTTGCTTGATTTATAGTTAACTGCATTATTACAAATGTTAGTGGGATTTGAATGAGATTTTCTTAGTTCTGGAGCAGAACCCAGAAGTTTACTTTGACTCTCTATTGACCGTTTCACTGGAACTGCATTGCGAGGCAACACCTTGGGTTCATGTTTACTTCCTGCCAGCTGATGTCATCCACATACAGCGCAAAACATTCTAACAGGAAAAACAAAAGAACCAATATAATATGTTTATGTTGTCATGTTTGAAACGATCCAGTGTGCTAACATCAACAACCCCTTTCTGATAGACAACTGGCAATCAATTTCAATGCAGAGACATGGAATATCTGCTGTTGTTTCTGTCGTGATTGTTAGCTGTAACTGTAATATTTATAGATGTTAGTAAGAATAAGATATATAATTATAATATGTAATAAGATATATTTAAACACTGTGGTCCGACCTGTCTGACATTTCTGCAGTACTGATTTTATGTACTTGGTTGCTTTGCTATCATCTTTGATAAACCAAATGTATCATGTAAGCATTGTACTGATGTGGACGGGGCCACAGCAAAACTAAAATTTATATCTGTGTGTATGCTATATAAAAAAATATTTGCTCTGCTTTACCTTACACATTAACTGATATTGGCTGCAGTACTGTAGATCAGCAACTCCAGTTATCTGTTTTTGTCAGTGGAGTCTGGTGGCTTTGATTTAACAGCTTCAGTCCCCTGTCGTAAAAGACTGTCTGACAGCAAGATGAAGCCCTGAAAATATTCTAAATATAGTGTACACTTAAACTAATATTGATTTTTTTTGGTGGGCTTTTTTAGGTGGTTATCAATCAAGACAGCGTTTGCTCGGCGCCATTTGATTTTATGTACGTGACGTGAGGGTTTTCTGCCAGGGAGTTACTGTAAATAATGAAAATTATGAATTGGTCTATTGGCATTATCAGGGTGCATTATGGGAAATGCAGCATCCAGTATTTATGGAGCTTGACCTGTATTAGGGACTGAAAGTCGGCACATCTTGGCTTCTGCTGCTTCAATCCTGACCTTTCAGTTTCTCTTTAAGCTAACACAAACTTGCCGAGTGCTCCTTTAAAAAATGCACATTCACTGTTATGAAGTGACAGTTGGTGCTTCACCTCTTGTTCACTGACCTCCATCTGTGCCGTGTGTGTGTGTACACATGGATGACAGTTATAATTTATATTAGTGAGTTTTATACCTGAAATTATCAGTCGATTAATCACTGAGTCGATCAACAGAAAAAATATCAGCGTTTGATTTGATAATCAATTAATTTTAAGTCATTTTCTAAGCAGAATTACCAAATATTATCTGGTTCCAGCTTTTCAGAAGTAAAGACTTGCTTGAGTTTTTGTTTAACGTAAGAATAAACAGAATATTCTCCAGTTTTGGATTGATCGGACAAAACAAACATACTGATGATGTCATCTTTGGTTTTAGAAAAGTTGTGAAGGCCACATTTCATAGACCAAATGATTAATTGACTAATTATGAATATAATTGGCAGATGAATAAATAATGAAAATAATCATCAGCCCTCAAGTGTTTTACTCTGCTGATGCTTTATTCTGTTAATGCACACCTTACTACGGGATTGGTTAAAAAGTCTTGTCATGAGAAATGTCTCAGTGCACCAACAGCTGTAGCTCTGTGTCTGTGAGCTGAAGGAGGGTGTAACTGTGTGTTCCTCCTCAACAACCTTGAGTTGATGCTCAGTCTCATGTTGGTACGTCACTTGTAAGACTCGAGTGTTGGCTCACAGCCACTGAAGTCTGAGCGGCTGATTGTGCCGGTTGTCACTCAGCAGAGGGTAAACACCGAGCTCACTGTCATGATTATCGCGTCAATCCTGGAGCTGGAGGAGCTGGAGTGACTTTACAATCATGTGTGACTGCACTGTCAATGGACTGAGAATCCTGAGCATGCATTTTTTTTTTATAAAAAAAACACAAAGTTCAGTGAGATTACAGCACTGAATTCATGATTTTGTGTATTTCTGCAACGGTGTGTGACATTTGTTGTTACGCAAGCTGATGCTTGCTTTAAATGGCATTTTGGGAATGGCTTTTATAAGATTAAGAGGCCAAGCCCTAGGTTGTCCCCTCCACCAGAACTGAACTGAGTATTTCGGGCCTTAATGTAGCACAAATGCGTGCAACACGATTGGTCACAGTATCGCCGCAGCACCTAGAAAGATAGTGTTATATTTAGTCAATGTTGTGTGGCGTGAAAACACTCTTCCTTTTTCTAAAAAGACAACTTACAGTTAACACTTTGACAACGAGACACTCAGCAAGTGCAAATGACAAAGGAGTCACTTCTCCAACAGATCTCCCTGTGAAGACGATATCGTCATCAGGCATTCAGGGGGATTATTTACACGTCTGTGTGTGCCTCAGCAGGTTCCTGTGGAGAACAGGGAAGCTGGGCCATTGAATTTCTCCTGCACGACACTTTCCTTCCCTTCATCTGTGTTTATAATGCTTCACGACTAACTGCCACAGTAACTGTGCTCTCGTGGCCTGAAGTCGTCCACACAATATATTCATCTACCTCAGACGAGTGATGTATCGTGAGCACAACAGATATGATAAAAACATCTAGATACCCTGGAGTAACAGCATATTTAGAGGCCGGCTTCACAGATCAACAGAGCACTGGAAACCTTAAAGCCTGCAGGTTAGAGATTTACACCTTCAATACACCTTCTGTGAGACTCTCACACTCTGCTGTTTTCTGTCTGTGCAGAGAGCAGAGTGTCATGACACCAGCCACGTGTCTGGTCAGTCATTTAAGAGTTAGTTTCCATATACTGGCGCCCGACAAACCAACACAACACCACTTTATCCTGTTTAAGCAATATTCATAACTTAGATTATTTCTTAGAAAAATACTTTTGGTTCTTTTGAATGGTGGACCCTTTTGGACTAAAGGAATATGAATAACTTAGCGGGTAATGGAGGAATGGACACATATTCTGACTCCATGACAGCGTCAGAAGAAGGGAGTCAACACTTGTTTTTTTTGTTATGCTGTTAAATCTGAATGGCTTAAGGTCTCCTCTGGTGCACATGGTTTCAATAAAATGAAATCGACTGAGCTAATGTGTAGCATCTCCATATTGACAAATGTTAAAACATTTACAGTGGTGTGAAAAAGTGTTTGCCCCCTTCCTGATTTCTTACTTTTTTGCACTTTTTTTCCACACTTAAATGTTTCAGATCATCAAACAAATTTAAACATTAGTCAAAGATAACACAAGTAAACACAAAATGCAGTTTTTAAATGAAGGGTTTTATTAATGAGGAAGAACAAAATCCAAAGCTACATGGCCCTGTGTGAAAAAGTGTTTGCCCCCCAGTTCCTGTTAAAACATAACTGTGGTTGATCACACCTGAGTTCAATTTCTGTAGCCACACCCAGGCCTGATTACTGCACACCTGTTCCCAATCTAGAAATCACTTAAATAGGACCTACCTGACAAAGTGAAGTAGACCAAAAGATCCTCAAAAGCTACAGACATCATGCCGAGATCCAAAGAAATTCAGGAACAAATGAGAAAAAAAGTAATTGAAATCTATCAGTCTGGAAAAGGTTATAAAGCCATTTCTAAAGCTTTGGGACTCCAGCGAACCACAGTGAGAGCCATTATCCACAAATGGCGAAAACACGGAACAGTGGTGAACTTTCCCAGGAGTGGCCGGCCGACCAAAATTACCCCAAGAGCGCAGCGACGACTCATCCAAGAGGTGACAAAAGACCCCACAACAACATCTAAAGAACTGCAGGCATCACTTGCCTCAGTTAAGGTCAGTGCTCATGACTCCACTATAAGAAAGAGACTGGGCAAAAATGGCCTGCATGGCAGAGTTCCAAGACGAAAACCACTGCTAAGCAAAAAGAACATTAAGGCTCATCTCATTTTTGCCAGAAGACATCTTGATGATCCCCAAGACTTTTGGGAAAATATTCTGTGGCCTTAAAAAGGTGGTTCATGCTCGAAAACCCGATAAACATACTGCTGGCTTATACCCGACAACAGTATAGTGGTGCTTATTGCAAAAAACACATGTATTTGCACAATGCAGCGTCGTTCACAGTCGCATAGTCCTCGGCTGCTATTTCCAGTTTTGAAAAGTGGTCCCTCCTCTTCCGCTACGTAGCCAAGATGGCGACCATTGAGTGCGAGAAGTGTCCATAGTTCCACACTCAACTTCTTGACCGTTTTGAGTGCGCCATCTGTGTACTCAGTGCATTTTTCCATACCTCTCAGTGTGAACGCACGTACTGTATGCACTCAAAATATTAAGTGTAAGTACAGAAGTATGCGATTTGAGACGCAGCATTTGTCTCTGAACAGCATGAAACATGGCCGACACTAGCTGATATGACAGAACAGTTTATATAAATTCCTGAACACCTCTCTTTATTTTTCTCTCGACTGGTTTTGTGTCTTGTTTGCAACCTTTACTTCTTCTACTCTGTTAACTGGCAGGTTTCAGCTGTGTGTAAAGCCTTTACTGCCGAACTCTAATAAAACTGCGCTTTGCCAAGTTTATTCACTCCAAATCAGTTGATAAATAATTTGCATTTCCTTTTTGAAACAATTTAAAATTCACTTAAAAATCACTTAAATGGAAATACAGTTTGTGTGTAAGCAACATGTTACTGTTGAGGTGGAGCTACTTTTAACTACTCAATATGCAGTTACATAGTCCAGCGGCCCCCGGCCTACATTAGGGGTCGGCACCCTCCAAACAGAGACAGACGGTGATACTGTAGAGTTAGTTGGCTTATTAGTATCATGGATGGATTAGTGAATGAGCCTAACAGGTAAAGGGCAAGGGACCAGAGCCTGTGAATTGACTGTTAACAATTCTCAATTCTCTTAGCCTGCGTGTCCAGGGGCTGACGTCTCATAATCTGTGCATCGTACTATTTTCAGTGACAAATAGCAGATATTTATTGATATTATTTCTTAATAGTTGTTTATTTGGCATTTAAGATGAGCCATTATGCTCATTATCAGGCTTGTACTTGCAATTAAGTTTTCTACAAGAACATCTTTACATGCTTTAATGGTCAGAAAACACTCACACTCATACTGTCTGCTTTCACCCTCGGTTTTAGACTCTCTGTTTTGGCACCTGGCTCTTTATGCCCCCCTCCCAAAACAGCCCAGACTGCTCTGGTTGGTCAGTGTTTAGGGGTCACAGTGTGCAGCCAGGGAAAAATGACTTTAAAGGAGTATAGTGGCTTTTTCTACCACAGAACAACAACAGAATATTCACAATCAGACATGTTTCAGCAGGAATAAGATCCAGAATCAGGGAAACAGTCTGAAGGCTGAGGTTTTTGCTCACAGGGATTACTTTTACATCTGTTAACCTCAATTATTTGAAACTTTGGCCATGATTCAAATGAACATCCAGCATTGTAACATTATAGATATACACTCTACTCTAGCACTTTATTAGGTACACCTTGCTAGTACCAGGATGGACCCCTTTTGCCTTCAGACCTGCCTTAATTCTTGGTGTCATAGATTCAACAAGGTGCTGGAAACATTCCTCAGAGATTTTGGTCCATATTGACATGATGACATCACACAGTTGCTGCAGATTTGTCGGCTGCACATCCATGATGAGAATCTCCCGTTCCAGCACATCCCAAAGGTGCTGAGACTGAGATCTGGTGACTGTGGAGGCCATTGGAGTACAGTGAACTCATTGTCATGTTTGAGATGATGTGAGCTTTGTGACATGGTGCGTTATCCTGCTGGAAGTAGCCATCAGAAGATGGGTACACTGTGGTCATAAAGGGATGGACACGTTCAGCAACAATACTCAGGTAGGCTGTGGTGTTTAAACCATGCTCAGCTGGTACTAAGAAAATCTCCCCCACACCATTACACCACCAGCAGCAGCAGCCTGAACCGTTGATACATGATACATACATCCATGCTTTCATGTTGTTTACACCAAATTCTGACCCTACCATCTGAATGTGGCAGCAGAAATCCAGACTCATCAGACCAGGCAACGTTTTTCCAATCTTCTATTGTCCAGTTTTGGTGAGCCTGTGTGAACTGTAGCCTCAGTTTCCTGTTGTTAGCTGACAGGAGTGGCACCTGGTGTGGTCTTCTGCTGCTGTAGCCCATCTGCTTCAAGGTTGGACAAGGTGTTGTTGCTTCAGAGATGGTCTTCTGCAGACCTTGGTTGGAACCAGTGCTTATTTGACTTCCTGTTGCCTTTCTATCATCTTGAACCAGTCTGGCCATTGATGGACTGGGGGCTCATCCTACTCTCCAATGTGCTATGTGTGAGCTCAGTCCTGCATGTTCTTTAATGAAGCAATAGGAGAAGATATTCGGTCTCAGTTAATGTAGTTTATTAAGCAGTAAAGGAATAAAATTACAGAGCTCTGGGTCTCAACTTCAAGTCCCTGACGAACAACAAAGGTGTGTCAGTTCACGAAGTCTGACCTCCTGTCCTTTCCCTGACCCAGTATATTTGAGCGTAACAGAGTGTCATTGTGCACGCAAGGCGTTGTCCTCTTCTCATTGGCAGTTCCACTTCCTCCTTCACCACACCACGCCCCTGCCTCGTGTTAATCTGACTCCTTCCCGCTGACAGTGGGGGCGTGGTTCCTGTTTTGAAAGACAAGAGAACAACACAACTCCCTACACGTGCTGTACCTTACTATCTGTACATCACTTTCTATTATTTTTACCATATATGAAACTAATTATCTAAGCATTGCGGTATGTGCTCCTCAGATTTCATGTCTCTTCCTCTCCTGTACTTCTCCGCTTCTGCAAAGCAAACACATTCAGATCAGCTGAAATCATCTTAGTATTCTCATTGTTCACACCTCTAAAACTTATATAGTGAAACACAACTGATAGTAAAATGCATAAAATCATTCTATTCCCAACACCATTCTCCTCTGACCTCTGGCATCAACAAGGCATTTTGGCTCACTGGATATTTTCTCTTTTTGGGACCATCCTCTGTAAACCCTAGAGATGGTTGTGTGTGAAAATCCCAGTAAATACTCAGACCAACCTGTCTGGCACCAACAACCATGCCACGTTCAAAGTCACTTAAATCACCTTTTTTCTCTATTCTGATGCTCAGTTTGAACTTCAGCAACTTGTCTTGACCATGTCTGCATGCCTAAATGCATTGAGTTGCTGCCACTGATTTCCTGATTAGCTAATGAGCGGCTGACCAGGTGTACCTAATAAAGTGGCCTTAACAAATTTGTACATTTATATTTTTTTATTGGATACTCCTACCTCTTTGGGCCTCAAGTTGGCATTTAAATGAAGTTATTTGTAAGAAGAACTAGACACTTGATCTGTTTTCTGGTAACTATCGCAGAAAATAGTGCATAAAAAGTTCAAAATTCCCCTCAGAAATGTGGTGGAATAGCTTTATGAAGTAGGATATGTAAACCTCAAAATTGTACCCAAATACAGTACTTGATTAAACGTAGTAGTAACATGCAGATGGATGTTATATTCCAGTTTAAATGAGTTTATTTTGTGCCTCCAGGGCAGCTGAACTTCTTGGCATCATCACTAAAGAGTGACTAATTTCATTATATAACAAACTCCTGAAGCAACGATGACTGTGTTATTGCGGCCATCACTGAGGGACACCTCAGCAGTGTAAGTCTGAGACCTGAAACACTTGACGGTTTTATATAGAAATCCTTGATTTAGTGTGCAACAAAGTCACACTGATGGAGATGTAGAAGGCTTTTTTTTTTCTTGTTTGACTTTGAGGCTGCATTCACACATTTGCTCCCACTGTCTGAAGCAGCAGGCCTGCTGTAATTACTGCGCCTGTGTTACTAAATCACTCAGTATTATTTCATTACACCGTGTCTGGCCATGTTGGGAAAAACTCCCATTTGGTCGTTCCTCCTAAGCGGTCAAATGTAGCACTTCATAGCCCCAGTGTCATCTCCTTTCATTAATCTTATTCTCACTAATAGCTCTCCATGGACCTTGGCTTATCCTTCATCCCGCTAGCAATGGATCCTGAAGGTTTTTGCTCAAACGTTAGCAAGCACCCCATTATTTCGCCAGACCACACAAACAATATAGATAAGATTATTTATTCTATACAATACAAACATAACTTTAACAGCTGAAGCTATTTGCCACCCTGCTCAGCTTTGTGTATTATTGCAAAGACTCTTTAGAGCAACTGAAAAATGAGATTTGTTGTGCAATGAATCACCAGCCTTCGCTTGTTTTTGTATTTTACTGTCTGAATAATGTTTTTGAGGGACAACATGTCCCCCAGTTCCCCCTGTGCATATTGTTCTAGACATAAAATCACCCGTATATTGATTCATTATATTAAAATGTAATGTTTTTACAGCACACACAAACCTTTCTCTCCTCCTGTCAGCTTTACTGCTTTGATTTGATACCCAAAAAGACAGACAGCGTCACACACACTAAATTTATCCTTTCCCTGTGTCATCTTCCCTGCTCATCAGCTGTGTGTGTTTGTGATTGCAGGTACGTCTAGTGATTAATGAGAAGGGTCTGGTCTGCGAGGAGAGGGATGTGAGCTTGCCGCTGCAGGAGCACAAGGAGCCCTGGTTCATGAGGCTGAACCTGGGCGAGGAGGTGCCCGTCTTCCTCCACGGCGACACCATCATCAGTGACTACAACCAGATTATAGATTACCTGGAGAAAAACTTTGTGGGAGGTATGGTGCTGTAATAATGTGGCTCATTCATCTAATGATGCTGCTCCTCTTTCTTCTCTCGACTGCAAACTTTGACTTTGAAAGCACAGACAGATGAACCTGCTGTGAGGTCCTGGGGCAACAACGCACAGCACGTCTGTCAAGCTTTGGATTTCTCTGCATGCTGAGTACAGTAGCTATAAACTAACTCTGCCTTCAAATGGAAATTGTGAGCTTGTGGTTACAGCACGGGAAGTCATGTACACAGTATGCTTGGTGTTCAAGTGGTTAGGTCATGAGAACATTGCTGCTAGCCACGTAACAAGGACACTACTGTTGCCGTGTAGAGGCCGACGAGGCTAACAATTTGGCAAGCTATAGTAATGCAGGAAATGCAAAGACATAATGACACTGGAGAAAGATTGGCTGTTGGGAATATAGTGCTGCAGGGATGATGTTTATTTGTGGGCCAACATGGAAGTTAGCGTCGCCCTGGTTTCCTCGTCAAAAACCGTTTTTTTCCGTTGGATTTTGCATAAAAATTCACGAGTCGGGTAGCTAGTAGTTCTGGCAGTCACCTCGAGCTGCTACGAGTTTTACACACGTCATACGTCATTCTCCGTACGTCATCTACTATTATTCATCTATTGTCGATGCTGCTGCTGCCCTGTCCCACCTCCACCCCAGCATCCACCTGCAGGCTCCAGCTAAGGGGGAAATATATAATCATCACTTCCCAAACTCCCTCTCCTTATGTAAACAAATCTGCGAGGAGCGATGAGGCCAGAGTCTAGACGCCAAACTCTAACTTTGTTCTGCTGTTGAAATAAACATTTAAAACATGAGCTGTCTGACTGGACAAAATGTCTCATAAGCTCCTTTCTACTTTTCTGAACTCACCACAGACCTTATTTTTAGGCATCTAACCCGTTCAAAAACTTGTTGACTTTGAGCCGAGAAAACCCAGTGTGCTAAATGCTAACTCATTTCCAGGTTTTAGGACTAACTGGCCATTTCTGAAAACCTCAGCAGACAACTCTGATCTTTCAGAAAGTTTCCACCTGCGTGATTGTTTGGTGGGCGTTCATATGAGCTTGTGAACACAGTAAACATGACCCCATATAAACAAAGCATGACACATCCACTGTGTAGTATTTCCCCACTAAATCCTCGATGTTATCAGAGCTTAGACGAGCGTTAGTGACTCTGCAGTGTTTACACTCCAGCAGCCAAACTCGTTATCCATGATAGTGTTGCACATCAATTAGGCTGTGTCTGAAATCACTCCCTATTACTATATGGTGCACCACATAAACTGTCCGCAGTTTTATTTTAGTGTGTGTGTATGTGTGTGTGTGTGTGTGTGTGTGTGTTGTGTGTGTGTAAATGTAAATATCCTAGATGGAGTAGAGTCCATGGCATGTACACTACTTTCTGCTAACAATTCCACAGTGATGCAAAATGACTATGATATGACTCAGCAGCTGTCAGTGAGGACACAAAATGATGATGATGAATAATGATGATTAGTAGGGATCCAAAATCTCAATTTGCTGCTCACCATTGAGTGCCCATTACACAGACATTAGTCAATGAGTGAACAAGGGAGTCTTCAACCTAAAAGCCTTTTCTTTTGTAACGTTAAAAGTGACACAAGCTGTTGAAAGCTGAGCACCCAGACAGGGTTTTATTAGAATAAAATAACATGGATCAGAAACTGATGAGAACACAAGCCTCTTTTACACTGCCAAAACCGGCAAGCTGCGAGCGTTTAGCCACACAGTTGATCCGAGGTGCACAGTTTTCTGCCTCGTAGGGTAGACATATTGGTGGAACCTTTTTGGTTTAAAAAGAACGAGGCGGCCTTCCACAATGGGAGGGGCTGTTGAAGACTTGTGGGAGGAGCTGTTGATGATGCCGCACATGTGAGCCTCTGGCGGTGGGCTAACAGGAAACAGCTGATAGCAGGAATTAGCGAGCAGCTAGTAGCAAGAGGGAAACACAAACCTGACAGACACTGTAAAGATGAGCAACTGGGGAGACAAAGAATTGCCCTCCTTGTCGCAAACGAAGAGGCCATTAACCGTCAGATGACGGGGACGGTGAAGGACGGGCGGACTTATGAGAGAATCGCCGAAGAACTGAACAGCCGCGGCTTCCCTCAGAGTACATCACTGTTTACGTCACACGCTGAGCTACACGTTTTGTTACTTGCTCACGCCTCCCATTGCCCTGAAAAAGGCACATTCTGTATGAACAAAAGTAGGTAGGCGGCATTTTGCTGCACTCCCTGATTTTGTTTTTATACTGCCAATGCTGAAAGAAGACTGATTGGGCTTTCCTGCAAATTTGCACAACTCCTGTCTAAAAAGGGCCTCTGAAACATATAGCATTAGCTTCGGCCTATAGTAGCTATGATATCATGCATTTAGCCATCAAGTGCATATTTGAGACTCCTGTTTTCGTTTAAAACGAGTCAGCAGCAAATTGAATCCGTTTTTACATCTGGAACCTCCCATCGACAACAGGCTTGAGATGCGACTTGGCTCAGATTCCGGAGTTATTCCTTAAAGAATCTGATCCTGTTTGATTCGGTGGTGGGAACCTCTTGCGACTGTATGACTTTGCTGACATCAACCCCAGCAGGATTCGAACCCTAGACCTTCAAGTGCTCTAACCACTACACTAGGGAGGCCCCACGAGTCAGCAGCAACTTAACATTAAAAAGTCATCCACTGACAGCATTTTCAACCAACTCATGGATGTTGACTCTGCGTTACATAGTATGTCAAATGCAGTGTGCCAAAAATACCAGGATCCAGAATACCTGTTCTACTGCATCTGGTCCGATTTTGCAGCATGCAAGCCAGCATGCTTTTCTGGCTATTCTGACCCACAATCCACTGCGCAGTGGACGATACGTCACATCGACTGAGCTGAGCTGTCAGAAGTCACAACGATGGGTGACAGCACATTGAAGTAACCGATGAGCTGTCAAATAGTAGTAATAGGAATATTGATTGATTAAGTTAACAAAATCATCATGAATATTACAAACAACAAAGGACATAACTGTAAAAATAATAATGACAGCAAATATATAATGTTAGAATCTACAATCGCTGCAGTTAAAACTTTAAAGTTAATCACATACATTGCAAAGTAACATCAGCAGAGCTCTCAGGGTTGATCTCCATCTCTGGAGAACTTGGTGACTGCCGTTTGTTTTATCTCACGGTAACAGATATAAAAGCAAGAGTTCAGGGCGTAACGTTATGAGACAGTAATATATCCCGATTGTGTGCGTACTGCATGCAACAATATGTACTTTTTAAGGGCAGCTGCAGTACGTACTAAAAGTAAAAAGAAAAAGTATGTGATTTGGAACGCACCCTATGTTAGCTTACATAGCTAGCTATTTACAGACAGCGACAGTTGTTATTTCAGTCGGCAAAATGAGAAACTGCTTGTCTGCTTCTGTCTGAAATCAAGGACACATTGTATATAACTGGATATATGTGCGACTTCTTATGTCTATGCACATATTAATGTTGCAGTCACATGCACCCTGCCAGGTGCTGCAAAAGGGTGCTACACTCACTTTTGGTGATTTCATGGCCAGTCTCTCTTGGGACACCTGTGGTGCACTTGGGCACGAGATGTGATCAGAGAGAGTAGTCGTGATTCACAGTTTTTTTGTGGAGATATGGAAACTGTTTCCAGTGTGTCAGTCTCCCACACGCCTGTTGATGTTCAGGTAAAAACAGTGTTTGATGTGCGAATGAATAAACTGACAATATTCTCCAGATGCCTGTTTAGCAGGATGCTTAATTGAGGGATGTTTTCACACTTGGCCAGATCAACTTTTTAAGTGAAGTCGAGGTGATTAATTAGCATCATTTAAGGCCATGATGTCTGGAGGTTGGCAAGTATGCTGATTGGCTATATCTATTCATCACTGACCATGATTATTAGCTTGGCTTTTATCTCTAAATGCTTTAAAATTGTGAATTTGGCCGAAAGTGATGACCCTGCAGAAGATCCAACTCATAAAATGCACCGACTTCACAGATGCCAAATCTCACTAGTCCAAACTAAACTGAAAAGTTGGCACCGCTGTCAAAATTACTAAGAATATATGTCACCCACAGCAGAGTTTCGCCCCGGTTCCTCCAAACAGGCCGTTACTGAAGTGGTGCAATTGTGAAACAAAGGTTAATTAATTTACTACAAACCAGCTGACACACATTTAATCCATAGAGTTTTGAGGCAGTTGCCTGGTTTGCTGTGTCGCTAACAGAGAATATCAGGGTGCCTTCTCCCAGTTTGTGAAGCTAGAGTAGCAAAGACATTTAGAAGCCATCAGTTCAGGCCCATCTGCTGTCCTTGTGCGGTGTGTGTCAGTGTGCTCTGCGCTGTGAGACTCTGTAAGTCGCTGCAACAGTATTTTTGCAGCAATGTCACAGAGATGAACTCCTCTGCTTAGATTACATTAAATTGGATTAATCATCTCTTGGGGGATATTTGTGGCAAACAAGACACAGATACAGAAGAGAACAGAGAGAAATTCCATGATTAAACAAGAAATTATGACTAAAACACAGAGACTCACAAATAAGTGAAAATGTGAAATGTGCTCTGTGAGGCGGTGACTCTGATTAACAGCCATAGATGTTAACCACTGCATAGAGTAAGCAAATGATAAGATGCATACACTGAATCCCGTTATCTCTGTGGGTGGCGTGTCCTATAGATTCGTCAGCTGAGACATTATGTCGTTATGTAATGTCCTGGGAGCCTCAACCCAGTAAAGGCCCGAGGGATGTCAGCCAATAACTTGAGGAGTCTCTTGTCTTAGTTTAGTTTGTGGTCAGTCGTTTGGAGCAGTGAAGCTTGAAAGCTTTGCAGAGGCTCTGGTTCACTGCTTCGTCAGTAATAAAAGGCTGGAAGGCAGTAACTGACTCCGGTGTTTGATGTCTTGTTCTCATTCAGGCCCATTCATTTTAGCTGTTTCATCATGTGCTGCATGCAGGGAATAGTTAGTTTGAAGTCGCACAAGAATCTGCAACTATAAAGTGTAATGTAACACTTCAGCTGAGGTGTATTTCTGTCGACTGCAGCCCGTGTTTTAAAACCAGGCCTGAAGCTGAACATGCTTTTAGCCAGAAGTCAATCTGCTGCAGGATAAGACTTAAAGACGTGCTATTTCTCTGCGTGTAAATCCCTAATGAATGCTGGCAACGTGGGCTGCAGCTGGCCTGGAAAGTGCAGATGTCTCAGAAAAGAGACTCGTATACCAGCACGGAGCAGTGTCGTGCCAATTCAGACTACTTTACAGTGTTGTTGAGATGCAGCAGACGACTCTCACAGTGTGAAAACTGTTTGTCGACTAACAAACAATCAGCAGCTCTTATATTCTGAAATGTGCATCACTGTCTCAGAGACAGTGTGAACACTGGGTTGATCTTCAGATGGCTCTTTGTTGCTGCTGTGTTATTTCCACCACAGTGCTGCAGCAGACCACCTAGAGGACCTCAGCATGGCATGCCCAGGTCAGCATGCAGGTCCTGGGACTGATTACTCAGCTTTCTGGAGCTGTGCCAGGTGCAGCTCCACCCCTCCGCAGGCTTATCCGTCAGCCTGAACATGCTCAAGCAGCCAACTGACTATCTGTGTTCTGTCAGCGATGCCGTCCCTGGCTGTGACCCTGCGCAAAGATAAAAGCTCTCTCTGCTCTGCTAACCTGTTTCATCCTTAATACTGAGTCTCAGCAGCAGATCATTAAGTTGAACAGCATCCCACTCAGCTGTGCAGCCTGTAGCCAGCACAAGAACTGGGACAGCAATATATAAAAGCTGTGATTTAAAAGGAGTAGTTCTGAACTGTAAAAAGAGGTTTTATGGCATAAAGTGAGATGAGAAGATAGATACCACTGTCATATCTGTCTGTTTAATATGTTGCCAGCAGCTGATTAGATATACTCAGCTTAACTTAGCTGACTGACTGAAAACAAAGGGAGACAGATGCCAGTACACCTCTACCACCTGACCCAGCATCCCTATTTCACTAATTAACATGTTATATTTAGTTGGTTTAATCTGCACAAACACTGAGAAGACAAGTGCAGCCACGCAGCCATCGGAGGCTGCAGGAAGTTTCTGTGTCCAGGCAAAAAATAGTGCGGCACATAACCCCTGTATAATGCTAAATTGACGTTTTAACATTTCGGTTTTTGTTTGGATTACACAAAAATATATATATGTGTCAACTAGTGAGCTGTGGGGGTGCTGGTAGGAGCATTTCATTACCTTTGGACAGAGCAAGGCTAACTGTTCTCTCCCGTCCTTATGCTAAGCTAAGCTAACCAGCTGCTGGCTGCAGCCTCAGGAGTGTCCATACAGCGTTTTTATCCAAGCGCTATCGTCTTTTATCAATTGACTGTTAGCTAAGTCTCGCCCCCAGACCCAGACTGGCCAATCATAATATTGCATCTGGCCGGCTCAGACCAGGGTTCGACAACAACACAGCTGTGCTCCATTGACTCTCATGCAGTTGTTTCAGATTTCCTTCATTTTCAGGCTGGTTTTGTGGATTTGGAGCTAAATGTTGTGGCTGTTTCTTCCCTGTTCCAAAATCAAACCCTGAAAAGTGTAGGGTTAGCTAGCTAGCTACTGAAGATATAGCCTACTGAATGTATAGACGAATTCGGCGAGCGATTTGTGTATGTCGCCATCTTGAGGTGGTGACATGTGTCAGTCATCAATTCATTATGCTGTCATTGTGAACTGACTCTCTACAGTGACAGCATCATGAATAGCGGGATTGATGATGTTAGACAGTGGCCTCTGGTAACTGATGAAGGTATCTTAAATGAGTACCGATATTAATATAGAAATTAATCATTTGTTTGAGCGATAAGCAGGAAAGATTAGAGTAATAGGGAGATAACAGACTGTATCATTAAACACTGTGTAATATAACGTTAGCATACGTTACGTGTGCTGACGTGACATTTAATCATTATGGACAGGCTACGTGACTAAAAACAACAACAACAACAACAACAACACGTGTTTGTGTTTTGTTTTAGGTATTCAAGAATATTTTATTGATCGCCTGGCCTCCGATGACCAGAAAAATGGCAGGTTTCTGATTGAGGGTCAAAATTACCTGAGCTCCGGATGGGTCGGGCAAATTTTACACCGCCTTTTAGATGACGGTTCCGTAGCCTGTCCATAATGATTAAATGTCACGCTGCTAGCTTGCTAACATCAGCACATGTAACGTTAACATTATATTACACAGTGTTTAATGATACAGTCTGTTATCTCCCTATTACTCTAATCTTTCCTGCTTATCGTTCAAACAAATTATTAATTTCTATATTAATATCGGTACTCATTTAAGATACCTTCATCAGTTACCAGAGGCCACTGTCTAACATCATCAATCCAGCTATTCATGATGCAGTCACTGTAGAGAGTCAGTTCACAATGACAGCATGATGAATTGATGACTGACACATGTAACCGCAGCACTGGCGCCGCCGCAAGATGGCGGCATACACAAATCGCTCGCCGAATTCGTCTATACACATGCTGCTTTTGCTTTTTAATGATTATAACAGTGGAACAAAGACCGACCCTGCTGTACAGGAACCAGTGAAGGGAAGCAGGGAAACTTTGCTGATGTTCAACCAGCTCTGTGTCATCACATTGTGCGCAGAAGAACGTCGTTTGAAGATCCCTGCCCGTCCGGTGGCGGAGGTCCGGTTGCTGGCAGCAGCACGGGGGGCGAAGCTGAACACCGTTCATCTGCACACACTGCGATGCCACACAGCTGGTTCAATATCAGCAAAGTTTCCCTTTATATTCATTGTCTTGTGTGGCGATCAGCAGTGATGTGGTGGTTCACTTTTACACTGTGATCTGTAGCCTATAGTTCGGCTTTAGCTTCTAACTATCTTTGTCTTTTTAACCTGTTGTTGCTGCTGAGTCAGTTTGACATCCTGGATATATCCTTCAAACACAGACTGTAGACCCCTCTGTCTGCCTCTCTCTGGAATCACTCTTTCATTTGTCCAAAAATATGATAATATTTCTTCAGCAGCTGTGTGTTTCAGTTGGTATGCTTGCAATCAAAGGTGCAGCTTTGATTGGCCAGAGCGGTGTATGTGTACCCTGGAGATCACTACTGCGCATACTGGTGTCACCAGAGCAGCATTGCAGGGCCTGTATCCTGGAAACATATGTTGGCTTCATTTTTGTACAGTGAGAGGAAGTGAAGACATGTTGTTCACCTTTATATACAGTCATTGGTAAAAGCGCAGCACCCAGCATCTTTTTCACAGCGCTCCCACTTTTATGTGCAGCTACTTTGAGAGCTTCTATTTGAAAATCTCTTTTTCAGAAAGGTGTGGGTGTAGCCAGCACACTGCCAGCACCTTTCTGCCAGGAAACAAACAAACAAACAAACAAACAAACAAAAAACCACTACATGGACTGTCAGCCTCACACTTAAAGGGACAGTACATCAATTGTACTCATCATGACTAGATTGTTAGTGATGAGGAGGACTGGTTTTCTGGTTCTGGAGGAGCTTTGTCAGATACTCTGTAAGAGTCGTATCCATCTTGTCGTCCAGTTCTTGGCAAGAAAGCAAATACGCACATTTCCAAAAATATTGAACTGTTCCTTTAACCTGAGCAACAGCAGATGAATAGAACAGCGGGTCAGTGGGGGATTGATGCAACCAGCTCACGGTGTAGCCTAATTAACCTGTGTGTTTTATGAAACTGGCCTCGTGTTACTGAGCATAATGTGTTTCTGTTCACCTAGATGGAGCTTGAATTTCATCTCATGGGGTTAAACAGTCTTTTCAGTCTTCACTCAATATAAATTCTCAGAAGCTTGTTAGTCTCCAGGAGATTTTTTTTTTTAGACTGCTCTTGTATTGTCTAAATGTCAGCTTTTGTAAGACGTGACCGGTGGTGTGTTGCAGAGACCGAGGGGTGTCATCTGTTACCAGGTTACTGTGCGTCTATCTGACAGCTGAAGCAGGGAGAACTGTGTTATGTTGGGGGGGTGTAAAAGCAAGCTTAATAACAGTTGCTTAGAAACTCCAGGTGTTTTTGTAAAGCTCATAAAAATACACCAATAAAACCAGCGTGCAACTGCATCACGATTTCTTTTTTGTATTGTTTTGCTTACACATATTTGACCTGTATTTCTGATCTGTATACGTGTTCTTCTTGTCCTCAGAGAGCCACGACAGGGTTCTGAGCTACCTTAAAATGTTCTCTCTGTATTGCTGTCTTTCACATCGGTGTCTCGCCCGCAGACACGGTGGCTCAGCTGGTTCCTGACGCAGACTCGCCTCTCCACGATCGAGTGCAGCAGTACCGTCAGCTACTGGATGGCCTCCCAATGGACGCTTACACACACGGCTGCATCCTCCATCCGGAGCTCACCACCGACTCTATGATCCCAAAGTACGCCACCGCAGAAATACGTAGTAAGTGAAGCCAGCTCACCGTACTGTGCAGGCATGTTTTTAATTTTGCATTAAAGGTCCTGTGTGGCATTTAGGGGGACATATTGGTAGAAATGGAATAGAATTTAATAAGTATGCTTTTTTGTGTGAATAATCACCTGAAAATAAGAATTGTTGTGTTTACGTTACCTTAGAATGAGCCTTTCATCTACCACGATTGCCATGATGCACCGCCATGTTCCTACAGTAGCCAGGAGCAGACAAACAGTGGCTCCAGATAGGGCCATTTGCGTTTTCACATCAGCCACTGTAGTTAGAAGCTCCTCTGAGATGAGAGCATCACAGACACACTGATTTGAAATGTGAAACAGTTTTTTATTCATTGTTTTTACCGGTTTAAATCACCTGGTCTGGTCCTCCTGAACAGTGAACACTGAAGGAATTCTAACTGCGAGAAGTTTCAGCTGGTTGCAATCTGCTCCTCACTAGCCATGTTTCCATCAGCCTGTTTAGATGCGCATCTAGAAGTATCGCATCGGAAAATTATGATGGAAACGCCAAAATTCGAATTAAAATCCCCTGATTCGCACAAACTAAAATACGCTCGCTTTAGCTGGGTTTTGGTTGATTTGAAAAAATGTTGATTTGCAAAACGGGGGATGGAAACAGTTATGTTTGAATTAAGTCTGACGTAGCGCACCTCTCTCCATGGTGATATCCACACTCCGGGTCGGGAAGGCGGTAATGCATTTACAAGCTGGTTACCAACCGCTAGAAAACGTAGAAGAAGAAGAATGCGAGACTTGTTTTGTTTGAAAACTCGCACGAGTTCGTAGTGTTCACCAAAGTCCTTACATTTAATGGAAACACACAGGATTCGTATTCTTTTAATGCGCATTTCCCAGTGATTCAAATCACTTTTGGATGGAAACAGAGCTACTGTAAGACGCCACTAAATCCCCTTAAATGTTACACACAGTTCCTTTTAATTACAAAAAGAACAGGGTGGATGTTATATATCCCAAGTTACAAAGTCCTTCATACAAAGCATAAATTGAAATCAAGACAGAAATCTAGTGACACCTAATCAAATGGATCAGATTTTGTAATAAGATAAATGAAACCAATTTCAGTAATAAAAGATAAAAGAAACAAAGAGACAATTCAAGTGAAAAAAAAACAAAACTTAAGATAAAATTCGGGTAAGCTTGCCAGTAATAGTGTATAAGGAAGAGATTTGAAGTAGTTCAACATTTCCAGAAATGCTGACTTTTTAAGTCTCAAAGACGTCGTTCTAACTTGGAACAGATTAAACAGTATATAATCATTTTTATTTGTGAGCTTTAGACGTGATGGAAGGTGTTTTTGTTACCTTTGCACGGAGCCAACTGTTCCCCCGTTTCCAGTCTTTGTGCAAAGCTAAACTAAGCAGCTGCTGGCTGTAGATTTGTTTTAGTAGTTTAATTTATATGTACTAGATGTCACTGACTCAGATGCTGTGTCCGCCAAAACGTTTTTTTAATACACTGCAATGGCAGCACTGCGCATTTACGCTGCACTACAAACGACAAGGCGCTGTGTGAGTTCTGCACCGAGCGCTGCGGGTAGGCTTCTTTTTTCTGAGCGTAACTTCGGCCGTTCAATCACAGTGGAGAAGGGACAAATACTGTGAAGACAAACCATCACATCTTACATGTACAAGTGCTGAACAATAAGGGGGGAGAAATCTGTTAATACACTGTATACAGTACAGGCCAAAAGTTTGGACACACCTTCTCATTCAATGCGTTTTCTTTATTTTCATGACTATTTACATTGTAGATTCTCACTGAAGGCATCAAAACTATGAATGAACACATGTGGAGTTATGTACTTAACAAAAAAAGGTGAAATAACTGAAAACATGTTTTATATTCTAGTTTCTTCAAAATAGCCACCCTTTGCTCTGATTACTGCTTTGCACACTCTTGGCATTCTCTCCATGAGCTTCAAGAGGTAGTCACCTGAAATGGTTTCCACTTCACAGGTGTGCCTTATCAGGGTTAATTAGTGGAATTTCTTGCTTTATCAATGGGGTTGGGACCATCAGTTGTGTTGTGCAGAAGTCAGGTTAATACACAGCCGACA
Source organism: Epinephelus fuscoguttatus (assembly GCF_011397635.1). Classification (NCBI taxonomy): domain Eukaryota; kingdom Metazoa; phylum Chordata; class Actinopteri; order Perciformes; family Serranidae; genus Epinephelus; species Epinephelus fuscoguttatus. The sequence continues at coordinate 40,432,240 of NC_064758.1, read as the reverse complement.
GCCCTATTGGACAACTGTTAAAATTCATATTATGGCAAGAACCAATCAGCTAACTAAAGAAAAGCGAGTGGCCATCATTACTTTAAGAAATGAAGGTCAGTCAGTCGGAAAATTGCAAAAACTTTAAATGTGTCCCCAAGTGGAGTCATAAAAACCATCAAGCGCTACAGAAACTGGCACACATGAGGACCGACCAGGAAAGGAAGACCAAGAGTCACCTCTGCTTCTGAGGATAAGTTCATCCGAGTCACCAGCCTCAGAAATGGCAAGTTAACAGCAGCTCAGATCAGAGACCAGATGAATGCCACACAGAGTTCTAGCAGCAGACCCATCTCTAGAACAACTGTTAAGAGGAGACTACGCGAATCAGGCCTTCATGGTCAAATAGCTGCTAGAAACCACTGCTAAGGAGAGGCAACAAGCAGAAGAGATTTGTTTGGGCCAAGAAACACAAGGAATGGACATTAGACCAGTGGAAATCTGTGCTTTGGTCTGATGAGTCCAAATTTGAGATCTTTGGTTCCAACCGCCGTGTCTTTGTGAGACGCAGAAAAGGTGAACGGATGGATTCCACATGCCTGGTTCCCACTGTGAAGCATGGAGGAGGAGGTGTGATGGTGTGGGGGTGTTTTGCTGGTGACACTGTTAGGGATTTATTCAAAATTGAAGGCACACTGAACCAGCATGGCTACCACAGCATCCTGCAGCGACATGCCATCCCATCCGGTTTGCGTTTAGTTGGACGATCATTTATTTTTCAACAGGACAATGACCCCAAACACACCTCCAGGCTGTGTAAGGGCTATTTGACCAAGAAGGAGAGTGATGGAGTGCTGCGGCAGATGACCTGGCCTCCACAGTCACCGGACCTGAACCCAATCGAGATGGTTTGGGGTGAGCTGGACCGCAGAGTGAAGGCAAAGGGGCCAACAAGTGCTAAACACCTCTGGGAACTCCTTCAAGACTGTTGGAAAACCATTTCAGGTGACTACCTCTTGAAGCTCATGGAGAGAATGCCAAGAGTGTGCAAAGCAGTAATCAGAGCAAAGGGTGGCTATTTTGAAGAAACTAGAATATAAAACATGTTTTCAGTTATTTCACCTTTTTTTGTTAAGTACATAACTCCACATGTGTTCATTCATAGTTTTGATGCCTTCAGTGAGAATCTACAATGTAAATAGTCATGAAAATAAAGAAAACGCATTGAATGAGAAGGTGTGTCCAAACTTTTGGCCTGTACTGTATATACAGTATTATGTTTCCTCTCATGAATCCACAAAGTCCTGTCCTCTCTCCCTGCATGCTTCAATCTGCCCCTCATCCACAGCAAGTATTCTACCTTGTGCCAACATGTTTACGTCTGCGAATATTCCGTATCATAGCAACCAGATGCAAACAAAGCCTCTCAGCTGAAAAAATGCGGCACCTCCAAAGCGCTCTCAGACACTCGCAGCTGGGCGTATCCTGAGGAGCGCCTGGTGTTTTCAGCTGGGAGAAAACACTCTATTAGACAGGGGGCCTCAGGGAACTTGGTTCCTTCAGGCAGGTGTCATTGATAGATTACTGAACTGGCCTAATAGGCACAGGCCCAGGGGCCCAAAGCATCCCCTGGCCCTCATCTGCAAAATGTCACTGAAATTACTGAACCAGGAAGAGAGTTAAAATGACCAAAAATAGATCCAAAGGAACTGCAAAGAGACACAAATCTATAAAAAGATGCTAAATGACGGCAAAGAGAATGACGTCTGTGTGTCTTACTCCTGTGTAGGGGCCTTTTGCATATCTGTGCCCAGGGGCCAGTTGTCTCATTATCACCCATAGGCTCTATAAGAGATAAAAAACCTCCTTCTGATCATCTCAAACATCGCACAGCACAAAGAGCCTCAACGCTTGGTCAGCAATGAACACAAAAACAAAACAGGACTGGACCTCTCATCCGTCACGAGCTCCTGGAGTCCAGCTTTGCTCGTGAGAGTTCAAACCGTTGTTCCTAAAAAGACTCACAGTACAAAAACCAATGATTGTCTGTAGACTTCAGATTCTGGCAGCTGAATCCCCTCAAGTGTGTTTAGCACACAAAGGCACACAGTGTTCACAGATTCACCTCGTATTGTGCAGTGAGGCAGCGTGATTCAATGTGACAGTGTGTTCTGCTGCATTTCACAATGCATATTCACACACGTTTAATATTCTCTGTAGATGCATGTGTGTCTTTAGGTGTGTGTGTTAGCATCATGTTTTTATATGATCGATTTTATTCTTATCACTTTAAGTAACTGTTTGTGATTTCATCCCTGATTTGTTTGGGTAGAAGGAAACCGATCTACACCTGCCAACCCAAGGAAGCGTGCATCTACTACTCTCAATTCATGAGCACATGCACGCTTCCTTTGGTGTGGTGATACGGTTGGTGGATGTAGTGCAGTAGAGAGAAAGTAGTTCCTCCATAAAACTGCTCACTACAAGGTCTGTGGATTATCTTGAGTAAGCGGGTCATGGTTCTGGAAAGAGACGTTGCTGCATCACAAGCTGAGTTCCATCTAGTTCCATTATATTGGAGAGAAGGCAGACATCTCTACAGCTGATATCTCCAACACTCTAAAGCAAAACAATTTAGACTGATAAACAGCACTACAGGTAAAGCTCAGTATAAACTGTGCAATTTTGGGCTGAAAAAAACGTGGAGATATCTTTGGTCGTGGCTCTAAAACGATGGTATTACGTCGCACAGTGAGAGAGGTTCAAGGATGGCTGTTCACGGTCTTGCGATCAAAGACAGCCTGGGATAAAATTCTGACAGTGTGAGAAATTTAGGATGACCATCTCACTGCGTGACTGCTGTTACGACCTACATCCACGAACCAACCAATAAAAATGCATGCACTGGCACTAAACCCAAACAATCAGACAGATAGCAGCTCATCATGGAGGCAAAACGTGCTGAAAGAAATGTGAGGGATTCCAGCAAAGAGGAAAACCTTGTGGAGTTGTGGCAGCAGAATCCTCGTCTGTATGATGTGTCCTCCAGCTCTGACCATGATCTTATAAAGAAGGAAGGAAGTAGCGCCTTGTCGCAGCTGCCAGATGAGCAACCAAGCAGCTAGCAAACAGACACACAGCAGTATTTCGTGCCCACAAAATTTTACATTATTTAATAATGTGACCCACTATGTTATGCTTCACAGTTGTAGAAGAATTAACCCATGCAGCATCCTTACGCACTTTTGGTACGTTCGTTTTGTACTTGGAGGTCGGAAGTTTTTGCATTTTAGTTGACAACGGTGGATACCATTCTACCGTTGGGATAGCCGTAGCCACTGTTAGCAATATCAGTTGATAACAACGCTCTATGTGGTATTTTGCACATTCAGACAGTGTAGCAACATGCCCACAGATAAAAATTGAACAGTACTATGGGTATGGCTGACCTAATGTAAAACAAGTAAGATAAAATTGCTATAAACAGTACTTTAGCAGAGTGTTTACTCACTATGTATGTGACCGGCAGCCATCTTGAATTCGTAAGTCGGGGTTGATGCGGTTGCTCTGAGTTTCCGAGTTTCCGAGTTGGAAATCCAATCTCAGGGTGCGTTCGAGTTTAAACTTCCGACTGGGTTTTGGGAATTTCCGACCTCTGAGTACAAAACAAACGCACCATAATGCATTGCACGTCATAGCCTGTGATTCAGTAGGCGCTGTCATCGTTCAGTCTGCAAACATCAAACTTGATGTCGTACCCAAGTTTATCAGATCCATGTAGCACAGTGTAGCTGCACTAAACTTATGAGATTGCCAAAATCTCACAGTCTGTAAGAGGATTAAGACAAAAAAAATATTTTGGGGTGAACTGTCCCTTTAAGTAAGATTTTGAGTGCAGGACTTTTTCTTGTAACAGAGTATTTTTACACTGGAGTACTGCCACTCAATTTATTTGTAGAATGTGTAGATTAACAAGATAAAAACCAGATGCTATTTTTGTTTTTGCCCCATTTTCCATGTGTATTTTTATTTTGATACATCATATAAATAGATTTCAGAGTTTTGAACTGGTTGCTCTGAACAGTTACAAGCTCTTGAGGTGAATCAGGTCCATTTTTGGGACCAACTAGTCTCCCAAAGCAAAAACATTATGAATGCAAAACTATTCATCTTCTTGTGCACAAGTCGATTAGCATACTGTGTAAATTCTCGCTACTCCATACCAAAAGAAAAAACCCTTAATGCAGCACACTGTAGTGATGCCAGGTTTATAAATCCCAACAGCTAATATCAGGCCTCTGTAGGGCTCTTTCCATCAGGTAATTGGCCTCGGCATGTAAATCAAATAAGCTGGACTACACAGAAATCTGCAGCAGAATTAATTATCCAGTGAACTCAGGTCAGTCTGTGTTGTATCTGCAAAATGAATCTGATGGAGTATTTAATGGAAAGCTTCAGTGATGTTTGTTTGTGATTATCCACTTAAGTTTGGTTTATATTAAATCATTACTGACTGCAGTATTTAGTCAAACGTTAAGCCTCTTGGAAATGTTAGAAAGACAAAAAATGTCAGTTTTTGTTTGTTTGTTTCAGTTTTTATTATCTGTTATTTTGGTGACAAATGTCAGGAAATCCCAAAAGTAACAATGTGTTTTCTAACTTCCTGTCTGTGGCTCACAGCTCCAAGCTCATTGGCTCCTACCTGAAGACTACAGCTTTAAAAACAGGCCAGAAAAATATAATTTCATTTAAAAAAGGCTCAATATTTAGTTTTAGCAAACTATTAAAATTGGAGGAGATGCTGTATTTGTAGGGGACTATTTTCAGCAGCGGATTAATCCACATTTGTTTGATGTGTGTGGGATTGAGTCAAAATAAACTGCAGTGTGTGTGTTTATAATGAAGGCACACAACACTCAGTGCAACAATGTGACTCACTGATGTGTTTTTTGAACAACAATGGAGCTCTATGGCACAGAGGAAGAGGAAATATCAGGCTTTGACACACACACACACACACACACACACACACACACACACACACACACACACTAGGATAAATTCATTGTTGTTTTTGGGTCTTTTCATGAGTTTATTGAAATCAAGAAAAGCCTAGAATATCATCAGACTTATCCTTCAACACTATGAGCTCAGTCAAGTCATTATACAGTATTTCCTATAACAACATGCCCTGCAGACACAATGAAGGGAGCACAGATGAAAATAAACTCTCAGGACAGTCAGATAGCTCCTCTGTAGGATTAAACATGCTCTTACACCCAGGAATACTGTGGATGTAAGACACCTAATAATATACAAGAATATCACTGAAAAAAAAAAGTTGATTAGTTGCGTTCCGTAGTGCCCTTTGACCTCATTAAAGGTCACAGTGGCTTTGTCACATGATGGAGGCAGATGAGACGACACTGTTTGGCCCTGTGAATGTAACATTTACATTTAAAAAGCGCTCAGATGGAACTGTTGATAGGAGCAACGTTCTCTGCAATTTCTGCAGTAAGGAATTTTGGTACCATCGGAGTATTAAAGCCTGAAATATCACCTCAATGCAAAGCATTTAGCAGTGAACCAGGAGTCCGAGCTAACACAGCCTCTGATGCTAATGCTAGCAGTCAGCCTATCTCAGCTGACACTGAGCAAGAGGCAAGGTTCACCCTGGACAGGTCACCAGACTATCACAGGGCTGACACATAGAGACAGACAACCATTCACACTCACATTCACACCTACGGACAATTTAGAGTCACCAGTTAACCTGCATGTCTTTGGACTGTGGGAGGAAGCTGGAGTACCTGGAGGAAACCCATGCTGACACAGGGAGAACATGCAAACTCCACACAGAAGGGCTCCCCTACTCTGGGGTTCAAACCCCCTACCCTAGGTTTGAACCAAGAACCCTCGTGCTGTGAGGTGATAATTTTAACCACAGTGCCGCCTGTATTCAAATGTCAGTTTTCTCAAAATCAGCGTCCAAAAATGTCTCGTGATTGACTTTACCTCTATATGTGTGTGTGTGTGTGTGTGTGTGTGTGTACAGGACACCTGGCGAACGCTGCGACGGAGCTGATGAAGTTGGACCACGAGGAGCCTCAGCTGACAGAACCGTACCTTTCCAAGCAGAAGAAGCTCATGGTGAGTTTAATGTGATTGAAATACATGTATTTATTAATTGTTCTCATTATATACTATTATGTTGTGAATATGGGCGAAGCAACCCTTATTAAACCAATCCCATAATTTCCCCCTGAAATTTCCATTAATTTACAGATCAAGCAAGTCATTTTAATGGGATTCAAGGGAGAAACTAATGGGTAAATAACAGTTTGTAATAATTAAGGGATTAGTTAATGGATTAGTTTTACAGTTTAAGGGATAACAATTCTTTAAAAAGTACAGTGCCACAAAACATAAAACCTTTATACCTTATGGATGTTCATAATTCAAAAACTTCTCGGAATTTTCAGCAGGTTTAACCTTAAAACCCCTTAATCCATACAGAAAACCCATTAAAAACCCCTCCATAGTTCATAAATAAATTTGGCATAAACCCCTGAAAAAATAGCTTCTTGATTAAAAAAGTTACATCTTTTTAAGTTTGAAATTAACGGATACCTTTAATTTAGTTTTCTAAATAAAAAACTGAATATTAAAGTCCATAAATTTAGCCCAAACAACGGCTTAAACCCCTTAAATATCATTCATTTTGCACCTGAAATTATTTCAGACCCTTGAGCTGTATAAAGGAGCACAGCAGTTTAATGGCAGAGATATTTTTGACAGCTCTGTTAGCTTATTTACCTCTTTAATGCTTTGTGAACCCACTGAAAGTCACACTTGTCTTTATTAGGGTTCAACTCTCTGACAGATAATTGAACTTCCAAGTCTGTAGCTGAGGGACATTTCATCATTAACAGTCTTCAGCAGTTTCCTCGCATTGCACAACTGAAGAGCTGAAATATAGCAAAGGGGAAAATCGTGCAACACTGCACCTTTGACCTAAATACAGCTCATACTCCCTGGAGGAAGAACCCAGCCGTGCAGACGTTGTTTGCATCAGAAGCAGCTGTTTCACCAGTGTTAGAAAGATGTGAGGTTCTGAATCAATGAGGCAGAGATGACTGAGTGTGTCACGCCAGAATGGTTTTTAGCCACACTAGTGATGTGTGTGTTGATTGGTTGGTTGTTTGGTGCGGACTGAAATATCTCAGCAACTATGAGATGGATTGGCGCAAAATGTTTCCTAGAGGATGAATCCTAAAGATGATGGTGAAGTCCTGACCTTTTCCATACCCAACCACCAGGTTGACATTTTCGTTTTTAATTGGATTGCCACGAAATTCAGCTCAGACATTCTCGTTGCCTTCAGGTGACCTTTGTTGGACATTTTAACATGACGGTCTGTGAGGATTGACTCACTCTTGGAGTCAGCCTCAAGTGGTCAGTAGAGGAACTGCATTTTTTGACCCTTTAGCCCCTTTCACACTGCCAGATTTTCCGCGAATGTTGGGCCATTTTGCTGGCAAGTTGTGAGCGTTTAGACACATAGAGCCGGATTGGCAAGTTGATCCGAGGTGCCCAATTTTCCGCCTCATAGGGTAGTCATATTGGCTAAACCTTTTAATTTAAACAGAGTGAGGCGGCCTTGAAGACTTGTGGGAGGAGCTGTTAATGACGCCGCACGTGCGAGCCACTGACGGTGGATAAACAGGAAACAGCTGATAGCAAGAATTATTGAGCAGCTAGTAGCAAGAGGGAAACGCAAACCTGACAGACACTGTAAAGATGAGCAACTGGGGAGACAAGGAATTGTGCGCCCTCCTTGTCCTCGCAAACAAAGAGGCCATTAACCATCGGATGACGGGGATGATGAAGAACGGGCCGACTTATGAGAGAATCGCCAAAGGACTGACCAGCTGCGGCTTCCCTCACTGTTTACGTCACACGCTGAGCTACATGTTTTGTTACTTGCTCACGCCCCCCATTGCCCCGAAAAAGGCACATTCTGTATAAACAAAAGAAGGCAGGCGGCATTTTGCTGCACTCCCCAATTTTGTATTTATGCTGCCAATGATGAAAAAAGGCTGATTGGGCTTTCCTGCAAATTTGCACAATTCCTATTTAAAAAGGGCTTTCAGTTTCATTTTTCGGCCCTGCAGGTTGACCCATGATTTAGAACAACAGTGACAAGATGATTTTTCCTTTTAATTATATAAACACCATTATCAACCAGCACTTTGTATGTGTGGTTGTTTTTCAGTTTTATATATTTTTTAGTGTGTCAGCCTCACACTTGACTGTCCACAGAAAGATCTCTGTCCAGGTGATGTGATTTCACAAAGTGTACTTCCTCAGACGTTGTTTGAAACCCTCTCACACCTTCCTGCGCTCAGACAGTGAGTGATGACGGCAATGCCACCGGTTGCTTTCATTAAAGTCTGTGATGGTTCATTGCTTTGGGGTAATTTTGGAGCTGAGCCCATGGATGGTAAACATTACCTGCAAAACATCAGCATTGTTTTGTGAGCATAGTAGAACGCTGACGTTAGCATTTAGCTGAAGTGCAGCCTCGTAAAGATGGTACTGCTGTAGGCTCTTAGTCTTGCTTGTTCCTGCCTGGCTGTTATACACCAGGTATTGGCAATATTAGGTACATGCAAGCATTGGGGCTCATACATATTTTGTGTTTCATTTTATCAGTGACAGCTACACATCAGCTGTCACTTTTCTTAAAATGCAGTCTATATTTAGCATTGAGCCTAAGTAAACGCAATAGGCTAATAGCACAGTGGAGAAATTCTCTCTTACAAGTAAAAGTACTGCATTCAAAGTGTTACTTAAAGGGGAACACCAACTAAATTCAGAACTCCAATATGTTATTTCCATGACCCAGGAAAGTTCAATCAGTGTCTGTAAACATGAGCTACTCTCTCTCAAAGCCAGAAACGTAAGTAAATCTCAAACTTGTGATGTCATCAAGTATAAAGTCTGGAGCTGCTTCACAGACAATAAATGGAAGACTGATTTTTTGGAACCACAGAATGTATGTTTTCTTTCTAATATCCAAACCTGTCCTCATACAACAGTTCATGTGAAATTCTGCTAACGTTACGTGCTTAAAGTAAAGTTAGCTATGGAGATTAGGTTTAGGCAAGTAACATAACTGTGGTTAGGTTTAGGAAAAAGAAACATGGTGACGACGTACCTTAAAATGACTAAATTCAAGCCTTCCAAAATGCGTGGTTTATGCATAAATTACTGGCTCATCATTACATAGGATATGTACAAAGTTTGGTGCACTACTTTATGGAGGAAAACGTATGAACAGAGAACAGCCTGACCCAGATGAGCTTTATTCTATTGAAATGTTCTCAGTTCTGAAACAGAAAATGTACCTACCTACTCAGAATACTCCCCTGGGTGCTTTCAGTTTCATCTATAACATCTTTCTTAATTCTTATTTACTGGACTGTCTCATACCATAGGAATAACATTTCTGAATTTAAAAAATCCACTTTAAGCAAAAGTACAAAAGCATTAGCATCAAAATGTATTTAAAGTACTTATTATGCAGAATGGCCCATTTCAGAATAATAAATATTGGATAATTATATTGAAGGTCCAGTGTGTAGGATTTAGGGGCATCTAAATGATTGCCTGAAAATGAGAATTGTGTGTTTCTGTTAACTTAGAATGAGCCATTGATATCTACATACTCTACATAGCCTACTTGTCCAAGTAGTCCACCATGTTGTTTCTACAGTAGCCTTGAATGGACAAACTGAATACCTCCATGGCTCTGGATAGGCCCATTTGTGTCTCTGAGTCAGCCACTGTAGTTCTCCTACACGCTTGGCACACAAGAGAAGTTTCCATCACTGTGATAGATAAATGTACATATCACTTTATGTTGCAGCTGATAAAGGTGGGCTAATTTTCATCACTTTAAATACAGCTGGGTAGCTTAATCAATAACAATATGTCATATTGTATTTGTTGATAACATTTTATATTAATGATTTGAACCTGCAAAGTAACAAGTCACTAAAGCAGAGAACTTTCTTTGCTTGAGGGCCACTTTTGCAAAATGACAAGAGGCCAGGGTCCAGTTCATAAACAAACACCAATGATATTTATGAGCATGTATCATAGATTAATTGCCTGTTTTAACCTTTTAATTTTTATTGTCCTCAGTCATTTTAGCCAAAAGGCAAATCCAGTCACAGCAGCCCAGGAGAGGCCAGGTTTGCACAGGGACATCTCTAGGATTTAGGGATATTCGGAGCTTAGCCCTGATCTCTGTCAAGGGATCCTCCCTTGAAAGTTTTTTTTTTATTAAAAAAGCTCTATTTTTATGTTTTTTAATGCACTCTGGCACCTTATTTACATTCAAAGGACAAGAAAATCCCAGTGTGAATCAGTTTATTTTCATGTGAAACAGAAAATTATTGACGGGCCACCCGGCATCCTATCTGGCTGTAAACAGAGTATCACTGTACTAAAGTTACCAAATAAATGTAGTGGACTATAAAGTACTATATTACTTCTGAATTGTACTGGATTAGAAGTATAAAGTAACATAAAATGGAATTACTCAAGTAAAATACAAATACCTGAAAACTGTAAGTACAGAACCTTAGTAAATGTTACATTTTTAATCTTTGGATTAAAGTATTTCAGAAAGTATTTTAAGTATTTAATCCTTTATTAAATTATTGTCAGGCAAAAATCTTGGACCACGATAATGTGAACTACCTGAAGAAAATTCTGGGGGAGTTAGCCATGGTTCTAGATCAAGTGGAGGCCGAGCTGGAGAAAAGAAAACTAGAGTATCAAGGTACGTCTGAATGATCATCATCTCTCATTGTAATGGCGCCAAAACATGCTCCAAATATTTCCACTAATGTTCTTTTCTCAATGAAATGTTCCTTCCCTTGCAGGTCAGAAGTGTGAGTTGTGGCTATGTGGACCTGAATTTACACTAGCTGACGTCTGCCTCGGAGCCTTGTTGCACAGGCTCAAGTTCTTGGGACTTTCTAAGAAATACTGGGAGGACGGCAGCCGACCCAACCTGCAGTCCTTTTTTGTGCGTGTGCAAAAACGCTACGCTTTCCGCAAGGTCTTGGGCGACATCCACACGACCCTTCTGTCGGCGGTCCTACCCAACGCCTTCCGGATGGTAAAAAAGAAGCCACCGTCCTTCTTCGGGGCCTCTTTTCTCATGGGCTCGCTGGGAGGGATGGGCTACTTTGCCTACTGGTATTTAAAAAAGAAATACATGTAGTGAATGCCCTCTTGTTGTGTTAAATGTCTGTGTATTTGTGTGATGTTTCAACTTTTCTGTAATGTTTTATGACTGCAGGAAAACATAATGAATCTATATAGAGAACACTATTACTTACCTGGGTGAACAAAGAATATTAAAACATTCCATAATAAGAAATCCTTGACAGCACATTTTCTGGTAATCAAGGCCTTCATCGACTTTAATTTCTGGCAACTTGCGGCCGGCAAGTCTTTGTTTAACTTTTGTTGGAGGCATGCATCGGGTCTTCTTACACTGAAAAACTTAAAGAAGAAACCCAGACAAAATGTTAAACACAGTAACACCAACAGGAGTTAACTGACCTTCGCATGCCACTATTATAGTCATTACTCATACCTGCTCTTCACTCCTCCATCAGCCTGAGGTTTATCCAGTGAAACCGCAGGAAAATGTTACATGACAAATACTTTCTGATAAGTGCTGTGCTGCCAGAAACTGCCACATGAAGTGATGAAAGGATGGAGGCAAACTTTAACGGAGTAGTTCGACATTTTAGGGAATTTGCTTATTCGCTTTCTAGCAGAGACTCAGATGTTTGGATTGATAGCACTCTCATGTCTGTCCATTGAATATGAAGCCACAGCCAGGAGATGCTTAGCTTAGCTCAGCATTACGACTCGAAGCAAGGGGAAACAGAAAGCCCACACTTGGCCCCAAACAGGGGCGCACCACCAGTAGAGGTAAATCAGGCAAATGTTTGGGCCCCAAAAAAGAAGAGGGGTCCTCAATGTCCTCTCATAGTAGCACATTCTGTACGGTGGTGCAGTAGTTAGCATTGTCGCCTCACAGCAAGAGAGGGCCTGGTTCAAACCCGGGGTGGGGGAGCCCTTCAGTGTGGGTTTTCTCCAGGTACTCCGGCTTCCTCCCACAGTCCAAAGACATGCAGGTTAACTGGTGACTCTAAATTGTCCGTAGGTGTGAATGTGAGTGTGAATGGTTGTCTGTCACTATGTGTCAGCCCTGTGATAGTCTGGTGACCCGTCCAGGGTGAACCCTGCCTCTCACCCAATGTCAGTTGGGATAGGCTCCAGCAGTTACGGAAAATGAATAAACCTGTAGTCCTATAAAGGCACTATACAGTGCACTCTTTTTCATGTTTAATTGTTGCTATGCAGCCTCTAAATCATTTGTCGTTAGCATAACTGGTATTTTTCTGTGAAGTCAGCTCACAGATCTCTTCTTTAAAATCTGCTTTAAAATGGGACCTGTTCTGCCTCTAACTGAGGGTGAGAGGCTGTTCCCAAATAGTATGTTGGTCACAGGAAAACAGATATCTGTGTGGGTACATGAGACTCACAGTCCCTGAGAGGACCACCAGCCAAACACGGAGGCATCACCTTGTTGGTGATGGTCGGTTTAAGGCTCATTTTAAACTGTGTCAGGGACAGTTTGACAATCTGCTGTCATCACTGGGCCTAATTACGCTTGGTGAAATGTTTGAAAGCAGCTGAGGTGAGAATTTGTTCAAATATGTCTTGCAGCTGGCCAGGACAGTGTTGAAAGTGAGCTAACGTTAGCTTACCACTCGTTGTTATCACCACCACAGAAGACTCTCAATTCATCTGACTGGACAATGGGAAAAAATGCCAATGACAGTGATGCTTTTTCTACCCAGAGTTCAAGGTGCTCCTGCAAAAGTGGAGGCACATACAGTGGAAAAACTAGAGGCGCTCAGCAACGCAAAAGCAGTGCGCGAAACATCATTGAAAACAATTACAAAAGGACACCCCAGGCTAATAAACGCACTCTAGGATCCCCTTTTAGATAATGTATGGCCTCGATTGGCCTCGATTAGTGTTGCACGGTATACCGGTACTAAAATAGCACCGCGGTACTAGAGTATTCCAAACGGTACTATACTGCATTTGGAAAATACCGGTACTTTGAAATTGATTCAATTCATTAATTTAGTTAATTTATTTTACTCAGTTATGCACACAAGCACCTTTCTGGTCCTATTGGAGCACAGATTGCACATGTGTTGTGTATGACAACACCTGTATCAACATTCGCAGCTGGCACGTAAAAAAAGACAAGAGAAAGTCTGCCTCGCAAAGTGAGACAACACGAGACAACACAAACTTGGTGGAACATTTGAATTACCAAACCGTGACGTCCGTACCGAGGTACTTACTGAACCATGATTTTTTTGGTACCGTTACACCCCTACTATTTATTGTTCTAAAGGTTTGTATTAAAAAAGGACTTTTCCTTAGGAAAAGTACCGAAGAGTATCGAAAAGTATCGAAATTCATATTGGTATTGGTACCGAAACAAAGATTTTGGTATTGTGACAACACTAGCCTCGATGGGTTTCTTTGCCTGTCAGAGTAAAATGTCCGTAAGCATAGGTAAAGGTTTCTCCCATCAAGTTTGCTTTTTTAGATCACAACTTTTGCGTGGGAAGTGGTGTACGCCTCTTTTAGGCCTTGTTTTGTGTGTATGCAATGTGTTCAAAACAGGATTGCCACGGGCCCCAAGTATTTACACAATGCTCAAAGACTATTTTAACCCTCTAGGTGCAAAATATCCGATCAGTTGCATGATAAAAAAAAGATTTAAGCTTAAGTTGTGACTGCATTATCTAATCCAGGTCACCAGAAAAGACACATATGTCTTTGCTTTGTTTGCAGGAAATTATAAGAGATTAAAAAGAAACATAAATCTGTACCAATACAACAGATATTCTGGCTCATGTTGTACAACTTGAGCAAGGAGATTCTTGCAACTATCTTTGTTTGGATCAGCAAGATAAGGTGCAACTTGGAAAGCATGTTGAAACTTTTTTTTTCTCGTATAGCACAGCAACTTCTTTCTGTCCAGATGTTCAGAGAAGTCTTTGAGGATTCAGGAAGTTTCTTGGGAATAATTTGTTATGTTGCAGCCTTATGCTGAAATCATTTAAATTCACTTTCCGCTCATCAGCCTACACTCAGTATCCCAGTGACATAAGTATTCAGATCCTTTGCTATGACACTTGAAATTGAGCTCATGTGCCTCCCATTTTTCCTGATTGTCTTTCTACACCTTGATTGGAGTCCAGCTGTGGTGAATTCAACTGATTGGACATGATTTGTAAAGGCACACAACTGTCCTTATAAATTCTCACAGCTGACACATCAGAACACAAACTGAGTCATGAGGTTGAGGGAGCTGCAGAGCTCAGAGACAGGATTGTATTGAGGCACAGATCTGGGTAAGGCTAAAAACATTTCTGCTGCATTGACGCTCCCGAGAGCGCAGTGGCCTCGATCATTCCTAAATGGAATTAGTTTGAAACAGCGAGGGGCTGCAATCACAAACACTCTGAGAAAGATCTCAGATTGCTCAAAACGTAGCCTGAAAACTTTTAGTAAGGAGTCCCAGCTTAGGGAGAATTCACAGCAACTCTGAGCAAAGAAGGGACAGAAGCTTTAACCTTGGTGCCGAGGTGTGGCTGACTTAACTAAGTATGACTCATTCTTTTAACACATGTGATTGGTTGTCCTTTTGTGAGCCTGCAAGGTGTGGACACCCAGTGGAAATGAAATGAACTGCGTCACAATGAGACAGAAACTGAAGTCATTGTTTGCTGTCTGAAGGTTGAGACAGACCCAAGTCATCACTGCTGCTGGTTTTCCTGTTGCCAAATATCTTAGTGTTGTGATCATTTTATTTCTGGCGTTAGAGCGTTATTGCGTCGGGTGGGAGATGTGAGCTCATGTCTAATGAGATCGACCACAGACATTATCCCTGCGCAATGTAATCTGTAGTGTTTCATTTGCTCGCTGTCATCCAGTGTTTGGAGAATATTCCACCTACCTTATTGCCTTCCCACCATTTTCTCCTCTGCTTCAGAGACTCTTAAAAGTCCTCCTCTCTACTCCTAACAGTTTCTCACCTAAGGAGCTCTCTCAGGAGCTGAGATGCTTTGTGAATAACTTATCTTTACAAGGACCTAGTCTTAACTTTAAGGGGAAATTCTTGGAGGATGTCATAATTGTAAGAATTTTCTTAGAATTTCATCAGTAGGTGGGACTCTTTGTACTGAGAAGATTTGTCAGTATGGCCTCAGGGACTCTGTCGAGAGCTGACTGCCTGGCTGAGCACAACTGGGGGGAGCAAAGAGCCTTTACAAGAGAGGAGAGCATACTCAGGGCAGCACGGTGATGCAGTGGTTAGCACTATTGCCTCAAGCAAGAGAGTTCTAGATTTGAACCCACTAGCCAGGTGGGGCCCTTCAGTGTGGAGTTTGCAGGTTCTCCCTGTGTCAGTGTGGGTTTTCTCCAGGTACTCCAGCTTCCTCCCACAGTCCAAAGACATGCAGGTTAATTGGTGACTCTAAATTGTCCGTAGGTGTGAATGTGAGCGTGAATGGTTATCTGTCTCTATGCGTCAGCCCTGTGATAGTCTGGTGACCTGTCCAAGGTGAACCCTGCCTCTTGTGCGGTGCCAGTTGGGATAGGCTCCAGCCCCTTGCTGACCCTGTACCAGAATGCTGTTGCAGATAATAAATAACCAAACTGAGAAATGAAAGGAACCTGAGCTGAATGTAAAGAGTCATAGCAAAGGGCCTGAATACATATTGATGTGTTGTTTCAGTAATCTTATCTTTATCTTACTATATAATGAGAAAAACTCTGTCTGTGTGACTGTTCCATGTTTTTCTCCTCACTGACTTGGTCAATCCATGTGAAATTTGGCACAGTGGTAGAGGGTCATGGGAGGATGTGAATGAAGCAGCAATATTACATCAATTGGCCAAAGGGGGGCGCTATAGCAACCGATTGAAATGTCAAACTTTGAATGGGCATATCTCATGCCCCGTATGTCGTAGAGACATGAAACTTTGCACAGAGATGCCTCTCCTCATGAGGAACACATTTGCCTCAAGAACCCATAACTTCCGCTTATATAGATTTTCCGCCATTTTGAATTTTTTGAAAAACACTTCAAATGGATCTCTTCCTAGGAAGTTTGAGCGATCTGCATGAAACTAGGTGAACATAATCTAGGGAGCAATATCTAAAGTTCCCTCTTGGCAAAAGTTGGAAAACTTACTAAAACTGAGCTTCTATAAGGCAATGAATATTGCGGAGGGCGTGGCTCATCACATAAAGGTGTAGAACATCTCAAGGGTTTCACCCATCACCACGCAACTTTGTAGGCATATGACCACACATAATCTGAGGGGACCCCTCCATTATTGACCCCATCAAACAAAATGGGGGCGCTAGAGAGCTCATTTCTTATCTAGGCCTAACCGCCATATGGATTTTTACTAAACTTGGTAGATATGTAGAACAGGACGCCTCAAGGTGACTGGAGAAATTTAACTCTAATTGGCAACTGGGTGGCGCTATAACAACAAAAAAATGCTTCAAAATGGCTAAAATGCGACCAATCGCTGTGGCTCCCCCTGTGGACCAATGTTGTTGTTTTTTTTTCTAATTTTTGGTATGACTAAGTCATGGTATGGTATGCTGTACTCAATGGGTATGGACTAGTCTCCTTTTAATGTGCAAAAGCCTCTAAAATTCTGTTTTCGTTTTGTTATGGGGCGTTGAGTGGAGACTGTTTTAAACATAAAGCTGCAACATTAAAATGTGAGATAAGTGAAGGGGTCTTTGTGAATGCACTGTATATTCTCAAGAAAAGCAGATGCTTAGCGCCATGTCTCGAATTGCATGACAGGTACAAAGTGGGGCTAGCTGTTTCCAGTCTCTATGCTAAGCTAACAAGCTGATGCATCAGATTCAACAGACAGACATGAGTGGCATCGATCTTCCCGTCTCACTAAACTGCAAGAATATAAATAAGTGCATTTCTAAAAATGTCGAACTGTTCCTTTATCTAACTGTACACCCTACACAGAATAAAACGCACACACACACACACACATACACTCAGAGTCAGTTTATTTAAAGCACCACAGATCACACAGCACACACTGGTCCACTGTCACTCTCTTTGTCGCTGAGCAGGAGTTCAGACGTTACAAAAACCTGGGTGTTTGAAAAGTTACACTTTGGCTGACCTGGTAGTAAAATTGTAAATTCTGCATCTATGGCACGATAGTGTTGCTTTAGGTTTAGGGTGTATATTTCATTGCATGGGTACTTTCTTATTGTGTAAGCGTTTCGTGACGGACGGACACTGGCCAGAGGCAGAATTTATGATCGCTACCCAACATCTTAACCACACATTTCTAAATGTCTTCTTGCTAATTGTAACATTTGAAGCACCTGCACTGTACAGTGTTAGAGATGGTCCCTCAGCAATACTGAGCAAAGGAGACAAAAAACACACTGGATTTTACTGCTGTCTGTTTGTCGCTGACTCCTCCTGACAGATGCAAGATTGTTTTTACAGATAGATATTTTTAATTATACATTGTCGCATTGATTTTGAATTTTTAATGAGCTCAAAGGTTAAAATGAGGGGAACAAGTGAGGAAGAGCTGACTCATCTGAAGGCTTTGAAAAGGAGTATGACGAGGAAAAAGAAAAAGCCTTCCCCCCGGCAAGCCTTGCCAGCTGTCTCGTTGTTTGTTGATGCAGTGTACTTTTCTCGCTCCACACTCACTCACCCCTAATGGGAGCCTTTTCTGCTTTCTTTTTTTCCTTCGTCAGACCTCCAGGGTTTAACAATGTTATAATTCTGCTCCTGAACCGTGCACTCTTTATGTTTTAACTTATTCTGTGAGGTACTGACTGGAGTTGTACGCTGCTTTTGGTTTTTATGGCTGGTTATACAGACATTTCTTGCAGTAAGGACTCACAGTACAGTGTTTCTGTACAGCTCAAGCCTTGAAGAATGACAGCACTTATTTATTTTTTCAGTTAGGATGCTCCCTGTATTCTCCTGCTACAGAAACTCGTCTCTGCAGGTGGTGGCTAGCAACACGCTGCAGCTGTGGCAGGAAAAGTTGAACCAAAGACGACGATCAATGATCCTTTAATAGCAGCATCTCCTTGCTGGGTCACACCTGATAATAATGAATCTGATTTTCATGAGGAGAATAGGTGTAGAAGCAGTAGTTCATTGTGTCCAGTTTCATGTTTTGAGAGTGCAGTATAGCCATATAGATTGGAGAGAATGTGCATTAAAGGAAAACAAGGAGGTTGTTTGGTTTCAAACTGTTCTTGCATGAGCAGCGGTGATGTAAATGGCACAAAAGAGAAGATTTAAAAATATATATCTGGATTTTTTTTCCAAGTTTTGAAGCCAGCAGGAGGACACAAAGTGTAAAATACTATTTATTGTTGCGATTTAATCATAAAATTAGCTATTTATGTTGACGTTTTGATCCTCAGACATTCACCTATTCTGTTAATTGACAAACAGCCGATGACGCTGCAGGAGGGAAACGTCAAGAAACTTCATAACCAGCCAATCATTGTGAATGCTTTTCGATTACTGCGAGCACACCTGTGACGACTCCACTGCTTCTTCTGACTGACATCATGCTACCTGACGGGTCGGATCTGTACTTCTTTGAACACACACAAAGAGTTCAAGTCGAGAAATCCTAGTTGTGATTTGTGGCCATTATATTTCACTATAGTATTTTTTTATTTTTTACTTTTTATTTTTTATATTTCTATATATGCATTTATTTATGGTGCTTTTTATGATGTTTGTTCATAAGCCTTAATTTATTCAGTTGCCATCGATGACAAATAAATAATGAAAATGGAACACACAGATCCTGTTTTTTTTTTTTTGTTTGTATAATTTTACCAAAACTCACCATGTGCTCTGCACTGTAGAGCTTGTAATTATGAATTTAGTATATTTGTGTTTTGGACTATTGCTTGGACAAATCAACATTTGAAGACAAACTGTGGTGGTCATTTGACAATTTAAAATAACAGGCAGATTAAATCAATAATGGAAATAACTGTCTTATTCCAGCCTAAACCTTTAAAGCATTTTAATAATAATTTGCGCTTGTAGCCAGGCCTGGCTTACATCTACAGTCTGTGTATAATGAGCCAGTAAAATGATTTCTATACTCAATACTCTCCGAGCAAACTTTACCTATAGTGTTGACACAGCAACAGTGTGTGATCTGACTTTTATAGTTTCCTATAAAAACAAAGTGTAGCTAATTTATATAGGTCTGCAAAAATACATGTTATCAGTGCGATACAACTGGAGCTGTAAACGTTCTCAAGTGTTCCCACTCACACATCTAAAAACCGTGATTACTCATCAATGAGTAAAACATTATAAGGCAACAAACTGAGGGACAAACGAGTAGCGTGCGAGCCTCAGAGGCTGAAGCTGGGCAGCTGGGCAGCGTCTTGCTTTTGTCTCAGATTACCACGAGTCATTTTGGGAACAGCAGCTGCCAAACACCATCCTGTACTAAACGACCTTTCTGTGAGGAGGGAATAACTTAAGATAGCTTAAAATAGCGTGGTCAGCTTGGATCCGGAGACAGAAAACATCAACTGTAGTGTTGTTTTGAGGGAAATTAGCAACAATGTCGTACAGGAAAGCTGCAGCTCAGGCGTGCTGTTTCTGTTCTTTTGGGTGGCGCTGAGGGGGGAGTCCTGGTGACAAAGGTTTTGGATACCAAACCCGATATGTCAGATACCACCCCAACACGGCGCATATGGTCCCTAGCAACTTGTGAGACGGGTCATGGAAGTAAACAGAGGTGCACGCAAACATCCACACCCAGACGATCACTATCAGATTCAAGGCCACGTACAGCAGGCTGAGCACCATCCTGGGGAGTGCAGAGAGACTGGCTGTTTTCAGGGACGCCATCGGTGCTGTTTCCTCCACGATGAAGAGTGCAGAGTAGGCCAGGATGAAGGAGTGTCCTGAGATGTCATAGCCGCGCCAGTGGAAGCCGGCCCGCCTGCAGCTGGCCTTGGATATGAACTCCTTGTTGACAACATCCAGGGTGTTGGTTTCATAACACGAGCCGGTCGCGTCCTCGATGTAGAAGAAGGTCTCGGTGCAGACATACCAGATGGCTGTGGCCACCGCCAGAGACAGCAGCCGCCGGCCGAGGAAGGACACACTCCTGCTGAAGGAGGAGTTGGAGAGGAGGAGGAAGGGGGTCAGCAGCAACAACGTCCACCCCCAGGACACTTTGACAAAATACCTGCAGGAGGAACAGGGCGTTCACATGAGCACTCAGATACATTTATCAGCGCTCTAATATCAGATCTGAAGCATCTTTGTCCTGACGACACCTTTTTATTTTGCCACTGACCACAGGTGACCACACTAGTTTCCTTCTAGGTAATAAAAAGGTATTTCTCTATCTTAAACTTTAAGAAGTTAATACATCTATTAAAATCCACATTTTCCTTTATGAATACTCCATCGTTCACAAACCGTAGATTGAAACCAGCCCAGAGAGAGAACCAATATTCCTGCACTATAGACTACAAGGCTGCAAGTGTTGTTTACTTTCATTTATCAGCCAAATATTTTCTTGGTTAATCATTACTCATTGTGGCTATAAGATGTCAGAAAATAGTGAAAATTCCTGTTGATGTCTTCAGATGTTTTATCTGAGAAACAGTCCAAATATGGAAGAAAATCAGACAAGTGAGTATTTAAATTTTAACAGCCATGGAAATACCTAATGTTGAAATTTGAACACCACTGAATTTGTGGCTTACAAATATTTATCTCACTGTATTGGTTCTTAATTCACCACTTTTAAAATAAAATATGATACTTCTCGATCTGTAATTTTGCTAAACTTCGACTGATAAATTCAGATTTACAAATTTAATTGAAAAAAAAAAAAATTCACATAGTACATCATTAATTTGATTGTAAAAACATTCAGGCTCGATTGCCTATCCTCTTCTGGGTAGCCCGAAGTTGCTATTTGAATTTTTTTCCAACTTTAATTTTTGGATTTGGATTTGTGATGGAAAAATCGTATTCACTTTTTGAAAAAAAGAATTTAAAAAAAATCTTATTTTTATTTCAAAGCGTTTAATTCAAAACAAATAATGATAAGATTCATGGTTTTTAAAAGTAAAATATTTCAATGCTATGAATTTAGTAGTTTACTTTTCAATATTAAGTCTTCAGAAGCTGTTAAAATTCAAATACCTATGTTTCTTATTTACTTCCATTTCCAAACCTTAAGATGTTCAGTTCACTATCATGTACATCGTCTTTATCTCGGAAAGCATCAATAGTAGATTATATTGGGTTATCATGGTTATCATCCGAGATGTAAATATTTGAGGTTAGACTGTGCAGCTAGTGCTTAAAGTTACAGTAATAGGGTAATCAATGCTTTGTAGTTAGCTATAAATGCTAAGGTGAATCTACAGTAGCACAAGTGGCAAAAGAGTCAGCGAAGGATCCAGTAATGGCTGTTTTTCCATCAATGTTTTGAGTCAACGTTGGCCTACACAAGCCTCTGCTCATATCAGACCACATGCTTTATATCCACAGTGCATTACAAACTTAAATAATTTCTTTTTAATCCCACAAAGTATAGGCCTAATAACAGGAAGAATTTACTGATCTGCTTGTTTCTGCACCTTGTTGATAACTGTTATTGCTTTGATTTTGTTTACTTCATTTACATTTATTAATTTATACAGGAAAGGAATTAAAAGTAACATTAAGTGTTTGGGTTAAAACTGGCCTGACTCCATTTAGCAGGTTCCTGTTATGC
Organism: Epinephelus fuscoguttatus; assembly: GCF_011397635.1. NCBI lineage: Eukaryota > Metazoa > Chordata > Actinopteri > Perciformes > Serranidae > Epinephelus > Epinephelus fuscoguttatus. The sequence continues at coordinate 40,410,269 of NC_064758.1, read as the reverse complement.
ATCAAAAACACATTACAACACAGAGTAAAAACAGAAACAATCAACTGAAGCAAATAAAGTGGAGTGAGTAAAATGGGATATGAGATTTACATCAGTGGCTGCAGGTGTGTCCCTCCATCACATAGTGTTTATATGTGTGTTTGAAATGTGAACTAGAGGTTACTGCTCTGTTGTAATCTGGGATCTCGTTCCAGATTTTAGTGTAAGTGTGACAAAATGATCTCTGACCATTTGCTCTCTATATTTGAACTCTCTTTGTACAGCAACTGTTGCACAATCATTCCTCTCGGGATTAAAAGTGTTATGCTGTTGCAGAATCTCCTTCAGCATCAGGAGATGAAGGGACAAAACTATTACTTCTTTCTTTATTTTCCTAGCTGATATAGATCAAGACTTGCCCTCGGTTTATTCACAGTTACTCAGGAAATCACTGTATTGAAGTGTTCAGTGAGCATTCTGTATAATAAAAGGTGGATTTACGAGCACAGCAATGAGCTATGAAACAGCACTTAACCTTTGACCTACATTACGTCAGTGTTACTGATTTAATCACAACACAAATCAGAGCAACTCGTGTCGGTACTTCCACCTGTCTGTCACCAGCAGGTCACCATACAGTCAGCGACAGGTGAGCTCCATACAATCCTTGTTAGCTTGTTAGCTAGCAAAACAACACACCGGCTCTACTCACACATTCAGGGCGTTTCTGCTGCTGCTGAAATATGTCTGCGGGACGAGCTCGAGCTCCTTCAGGGTCGAGCCCGCCACCGAAATGAGTAAAAATATCCAGTGGAAGTTTTGCCGGACGGCCGGAATCCTCCAGAGAGTCACCAAGTTGTCCACAATGACATCCAGCGCCGCCATGTTGACGAGCGAGAGGCAGCAGGAGTCCCTCTGACGTCACTACAACTCAACCAATGAGGCTTCTCGGCCTGGTGTTCTTCTTCACTTGATTTTTAACGGCAGACTGCAAACCGCTCACTCAAGTACCGCCACCTGCTGTACAGGATCGTGCACTACCTGATACCAAACACTGAACTGTTGTTTTGTGATTAAATGTTAATTATGCTTTACAAAGCAACTTAAAAATCAATCCTCTTTAGACTCATCTACTCTCTTTGTAGATAACTGTCTTCTAGTTAGTACAGACTCCACCAGCAAGAAAATTAGATCCATTCTCCTTAAGCCTGTATCTCTACTCCTTCTTGCCTATGGAACAACAAATTTGAGAATATTGATTGGAAAAGATTTTGGAAGAGACTCATGATCACTAACAAAGTAACTGAGGTCACCTTGAAGATTGTACATAATTGTTACCCTTCCAATTATATTTTGTCAAAATATAACCCCAGTATTTCATCTGATTGCACTTTCTGTCATGATGTTGCTGAAACTGTACAACATTTATTCTGGGAATGCATTTACTCCAAAGTATTTTGGTTGGACTTTTCGAATTTTGTCAGAAGAAAAGTATCCAAGGACTTTATTTTGAATTTAAAAGTTTTTTATTTTGGGTTCCGCAAAGACTCCAGTGTCTCAGAAAACGATTTTATTATTAATCTACTTCTATTTTTAGTTTTATATCCATAAATGTAAATTTGCTAAAAAGAAGCCTATCTTTTTGTCCTTCAAAGGAGAACTGAAAAGCTATATGGCTTCCACTGAACATTCGTCCAACTCTTTACACATCTACAATGTGCTGCTTTTAATTTGCTCTGATATAGGTAACCTCTTGTCATTCTGTTAAATGTTTTTGTACCTTGTTCTTGTATGTGTTATACATGTCCTTGACATGGCTGCTTTGTACAATGATTTTTCAAAAAAAAAAAAGGGGTGGGGGGGGGTGGGGGAGGTGAAAACATAAAAATCACTCAACACCATAAACAGTTTCAAATTATATTTTCATCACATAGTAAATGGGGCTTTGAAGGGAATCAGGCTAAAGCCATCATTACTCAAAGATCCCCAAATCTATTAAACACACATCTCAAAACAAAATTAGAGCAAAGGGTTATGAAAGGGTATTAGGTTAGAGCCATCATGAACCATCATAGACCCCAAACTCTATAGGAAATGAACAGAAAACATCTACAGCATCTACAGTGCTATGCTGTAGCATGGACTACAGCATAGCACTCATATCAAAATCCTCTTTAAGGCCTGAAGGCTGAAGTGCATCTTAAGTGTCAAGAGGCATATATTTATTCAAGTAAAAGCAGTAATACCACAGTGTAAACATTTTCTGCTACAAATAAAAATCCTGCATTCAAAATGTTTGGCTACTTACGCAAAAGCACAAAAGTACTGTCATTAACATATACCATTACCAAAAGTAAAAGTACTCTTTATACAGATGTATATTACTGAAATATAATTACTGATGCATTAATGTTGTTGGTGGTGAAGGTGGAGCTAATTTTGATTACATTACGGGTATCTTAACTTATAATAATGCACCGTAATCTATTTGTTAATTTATATTTAGTATCGATAATCTACACCTGCAAAGTAACGACAGCTTGAATAGAAACATACGACAGAAAAAGAGGTACATTTGCCTCCAGAGTGTAGCGGGAACATAATGTAATGTAAGTAAAGGAAATGTACAAATGTAAAAAACAAAAATGTTTGTTTATTGTTTGGACCCAAATATTTTATTTACTTGTGTCAATAAAATAACTAACTAACCAACTAACTAACTAACTACATATTTACCTTCCACTTTTTTTTTAAAAAAAAATTATTATTATTATTATTTCTAGATTCCTTTATTGCACTTAACTCCTTGGCATATTTTTTTTTATTTTTGATTTTTATTTATTACTCATCTATTTATGTGTCTGCACGTTATAGTACACATGCAAGGCAAGCTGTTCAGACAAATTGCCCCTGGTGGGATTAATAAAGTTAATAATAAATTATAAATAAAGTAATTCTATTTTGACTGATACGAAAACTCCCACAATGAAAATCAAAATATGTCCAATCACGAGAAGGCGAATAAAATCAGGGATTGAATGTAACTGAATCCTCAAATGCTATTCTTGAGTACAAATTTGTACTTTCAATTAAAAACCATTGATGATACAATGATGATAATAATAAATTGAATAAATAAACTGAACACTACAAACAATACGAAACAATTAAACATGCTAATGTTAACAAACCGTACACAAACAAGTGTCATCTGCATAAAGCAAAGGTGAAATAAAATAAATGAACGCTGCCAGATAAAACAGCGCTCGTCTGAGCCTATATATATCTATATACATTGAAAATGAAGGTAAATACAATCAAACACATGAACAAGTACATTTAAAGTAAACAAGCTAAGAAGTCTTTCAGTCACGTAACAAAAAAAAAGAAAAGTAACTGATCTGAGTGATTTAGGCAAATTCTTCAAGCCTGACGATGATGGCGCTGATGACTTTACTTGAGTATTTTCATTTTCATTTTCAGATTAAACTACCCACAGTATATAAAATAGTTAAAATGAACTCAATAGTAGATTAGAACTAGGCTGTGCATAATTTAGCTATTAAATAACATTTCACTTCGATCCATTTGTTTCTTAAGAGAATATAATAGGCACATTTTTTTAAGTTAGCTCTGTCCATGATAGATATACTAGCATTGCCTACATTTTCTTTAATTCCATTTATCTGAAGTATTCTTGCTCGCAGTATCTAAATGTTCTGTGCTTTGTCCTGTGTCCTTTTTGTTGTTAATTTGGCAGTGATTTGATTTTTCTTTTAAGCAGCTGCAAGATGTTGGGACAAAATCAGGGAAAGTCTCAGTCAACAATCAGCCCCAATTAAAAATGATTATTTCAAGATGTCAAATCACGTTCAGTTCACACATGATGTACTGGCTGCTGTGTCACAGCTACAGTGACAGACTAGAATTAAAGCAGGACCACTGAGATAACGTAGAATACAGCACCTTTTCTGAATCATTGTTTGAAATATTCTAAAGTGCGAGACACTCCACAGACAGACACACACAGTCACACACTCCTCCCTCGCTCCAGGTCATGTTTGCTCAGACGGAGCCTTGTAGTGTGGCATGTGGATATAACTCAGGGGGTCAAGGTGTCAGGTTTTATGGAGCATGTTGACCTCGATACAAGAGGCCATCACAATGCAATGCAGCCACAGTCACAGACACAATGTAAACAGATTGAAGTCTGGCTGCTGGATGCCGGACTCAACACCAGACTTTTAAATCCAAATAATTCATGTCTCTGTCCTGCTGCTCAGTCACTCAGTCTGTAATTATGTGCAGCATTTGCTTGATAATGGCATTTTATGTGTGCACGACTCTTGGTGCACTGTTCTTTATCACTAAATCATTGAGATGGTCTTCTTTAACCAGCCCAAGGGAGATCCTACGGACAATTTAGAGTTACCAATTAACCTAGTCCCCAATCTGCATGTCTTTGGACTGTGGGAGGAAGCCGGAGTGCCCGGAGAGAACCCACGCTGACACGGGGAGAACATGCAAACTCCGCACAGAAGGGCTCCCACACCCGGGATCGAACCGGCAACCCTCTTGCTGTGAGGCGAGAGTGCTAACCACCACACCACCGTGCCGCCCAACACCAGACTTTTAAATCCAAATAATTCATGTCTCTGTCCTGCTGCTCAGTCACTCAGTCTGTAATTATGTGCAGCATTTGCTTGATAATGGCATTTTATGTGTGCACGACTCTTGGTGCACTGTTCTTTATCACTAAATCATTGAGATGGTCTTCTTTAACCAGCCCAAGGGAGATGCACTGTACAATATGTATCTATAAAGCTCTACTGAACCAACCGCCTCTGCTCTCTGATCACATCTAAATAATCACTGTGGTGCTGTAACAGTTTTGAGGTACTTACTTGAGTATTTCCACTTCATACTGATTTATATGTCTACTTTAAAATATAAAAATGTCAATGTAAATGTAATATCAGCCATTCAGTTGGTCTCTTTATTATATTCTGCTTCTATTTGATGCTTCCTTATTACATTGCTTTGTGTTTTTTTACTGTTTGCTTATTATAATGTTCTTTGTTTTGTACATTTTACTTATTTTACAAACCTCTATTTTGCTTTGTACTTTATTTTTTTCTACTAATGCTGCCTGTTTGCACTGTCCCCTTGCTGCTGTAATGCTGCGAATTTCCCTGCAGTCAGTGGGATGAAGAAAGGATTATGTTGTGTTATGTTATTACCTCCGCCAAGAAGGTTATATTTTCGCTGGTGTTGGTCTGTTTGTCTGTTTGTCTGCAAAATAACTCAAAAAGTTATGAACGGATTTTGATAAAATTTTCAGGAAAGGTGGATAATAGGACAAGGAACAGATGACAATTTTGGTGGTGATCTGTTGAAGCAAAGTGGATAACATAATAAAAAAAGTCTATCGTCTGACAGCCTCAGCAGCAATTAAGAGGGTGAAAATAGCGCCATCTGGTGGCCGGAAAGCACGTCTTGTTCTACTTGCTAAATATTGTTGTAATTCTAAAGTTGAAATGAATGTTCTGTGTTGGAAAAAAAGAAAGTGAAAAATACAAAAAAAACATTATATTCTGTGTTGGTACAAAATGAAAACGAAAAGGAATACACCACAGTGTCTCCATGGTGAAGGCATATATAACCTAATAATGATAGTGATGCAAATAACCTAATTGTGATCTGATGCAGAGGGGGAGGGAATATCACTTACTTGACGGAGGTCTGCACTCTCTGAGTGCTTTTCTAGTGTTATGTTATCGTACATTATCGTATTGTATCATATCGTATCGTATCATATCGTATCGTATCGTATCATATCGTATCGTATCTTTTAAAAGTAGTGCAGGTGCTGATCACTGGCAGTAGACTTGATTATAGAAATAAAGTCTAAAACACTCTGACTCCATATGCATTTCTCTTATTTCGATGATGATGTTTCGACCCTCAGGTCCTCTTCAACTTTATCTGGAGGAAGGCCTGGGGACTGGAAATGTTGTAGGGAGCCAGAGAGTGTGACATTTATTTTCTGTAATCAAATTTGTACTTCTACTTAAGGATATTTTGGAGGTTTTTTTTACACCCCTCTACATTTATCATTAGTAAATTTTTATAGTTGGTTTTTTTTTTATAGATAGTATAGATGAAGCTACCCAGCAACATATAAAGACATTAAAATTATCCCTCATTACGAGCTGCAACAGTAAAGGCAAGGCAGCTTTATCTGTTTAGCACCTTTCATACAGCAGGGCAATTCAAAGTGCTTTACAGAGCAATAAATCATAAAACATAATAAAGGACACATATTTAAAATAAAAGAGAAAATAGGAAAAAAGATAAATAATAATAAAAAAAAATAAAATATCTAAAGTGCGGACAAGAGGTGCAAAGATATGAAAGTTTAATAAAGCTGCAGTGCAGATAAAATAAAATAAGAAGTATTTGCATAACTATATTAAATATTTGGTTTAATTAACCTTCATTTAAAAGAAGTGAGAGATGGTGCAGACCTTCCAAGCATCATACTCAGTCAACTGAATGCCACTTGGTATTGTTCTTTAATGTGGAATTGTTGTGTGTGTAAATTGTGGGTGCATGTGTGCTACTGTTGTACAAGTTAATGTGCACATGACTCTAATAAAAGCTGCTTTAACAAAGACTTAACTAAAACATAAAAACTAAATAAGATGCATAAGTGCTTATTGGCTGTGTGTAAAATTCAGATTCATCGAGTAATGCTGATGACGATGGCAGACTTGCTGAGTCATTACGATTGTTCTGGAGGGAGATGTACGTTTCCCCTCAGAGCATCTGAATGCAGGACAAAGTTTGTCCTCGATGCACTCTCACTTGGCAAACAAACCTCTCCTGGAAATGACATTTTCCAGGCACGCCTGGTGTTTGGCTGATTGTTCTTCGAGCACCGATGCCAGACTACAAACTCTGGCTGGATGCAAAGAATGTATCTAAATTAAATGGCTGCGTATTATGTTTCAGACATCTCACCACCAGAGGAAGCGATTTAAAAGGATTTCTGTGGTAAGATTGAAATGAGTCTTTATACAGCACAAAACATTCAGCGCATACTAAAATATAGAACATTCACAATTTGCCTCCATCGCTGCCAGACTGCAGATATCCCCAGTGTGAACATGCTAAATGCAAACACTGAGCGGGCCCTCTTTGAGAGAGAAATGTCAAGCAAACATGAGAGAGGAGGTGAAACTCTCCTGCAGACATCTTGGCTGGTTGATCAAAAGGCTGAGGCTTTGCTGTGCAGGGTGGAAAATGTTACTGTGAATTATTAAAACAAACTCCCCTGGCTGAGCTCTGACATTATTCCAGCAGTCAGGAGGAGAAGCTGCCCAGTGACCACGTCGTTTCTGACGCTGCAGAGGAAAGTGCTTGTTTTAATATGTTCAGTTTTTGATTCATTTGATCATTTCTGTTGCAACATTTGTATGAAAAAATTACTTCAAGGAAAATAATGAAGACACACAAATAAATAAATTGTTTTTGACAGATTTCATGGAGACACATGGATCTATATTTTAAACCTGCATTAATTAACTGTCTTTAACAACCTTTAAACTCAACATTCAAACAGAACTCTGACCCTATAAAGTTTCTGTGGTGAACTTGTTGCTTGCGTGCAGCTCCAGCAGACACAGAGCTGCATCAGCATTCATTTGAAGTCGTGTTTCACTTGATGAATATGCACTGTCCACCAACTCCTGGGGGAATTCTCTGCCTCTTTAGCTGCTAAATGCTCCGCTGTGCTCACCAGCCAGTGTCTAACTGTGTCTGTCTGCTGTTTGGTGCTAAGCAGGTAGCATACTGCTGAAAATGGCTGCCTGCTGCTGCTGGAGAGCATCAGCACGAACGGTGAGAGTGAATCAAAACAATTAAGTTGCTGGAAATCCAAAACAACGAGCTAAACGACTCCAAAACACCCTTTATAGCTGAGAGGAGTCCATGGGCGGCTTATGAGACAATGGGCTCCTGGGCACAGATAAGCAAAAGGCCCCACCACCTCTCCTACACAGGAGCAAGACACACAGACTTTGTGGTGGTTTTGCCTCGTTTATTGTTGTTGTTATGCATCTTTTTATGGTTTTGTGTCTCTGTCAGTCGTTTTATGTCTCTTTGTGGCTGTTTTGCATCTCTTTGTGGTCTTTCTGTGTCGCTTCCCGGTTGGTACATGTTAAAGCCACTTAAGTCTCTCGTTTCTGCTGATGTCTGTGCGTGACCTACAACAGCAAATGAGACCATCAGTGAGAAGATAAGCTATTTCTATATAGTGTGTATCCATACCTTTAGGAAACTGTCTCCGGGTCCTCCCCAGGTCGCTTCCAGGACGAAACGATTTACGGCACTCAGACGGCACACATCATCTTACCTAGCTGCTTACATTTATGAATAGTCGCTATTCCTCCTCCTCGACCCGACGTCCGCGGGGAGTTAAAATAGCAGCAATCATCGGGTAAAAGTTCTGTGAAAGCACTGGACTCACCAACAGTCAGCCACGTCTCAGTCACACAGAGAAAATCCAGTCCTTGGGAAGTCAGGAAATCCTTCAGGATAAACGTTTTGTTCGCTAGCGATCTAGCATTTGCCAGCCCAATCCTGGCAGGAGCCGGCGGGTCCACGGCGTTAGCTGTTCGGGGAGCCACACACAGAGGCTACAGGTTGCGCAGATTCATCCCGCACCAGCGGGGACGAGGAGAGCAGGGGCCGCGGGGCTGGAACACCTCATTCGGGCCGACGACAGGTACCAGCCAGACGTCGACAGGGTCCAGTGAGTGCTGAGAAATAAAGAGGTGAGGCACCGCTCCATACTCAGTCCAAGAAGCCGTGGAAGTGCTCGCCAAACAGGCCTTCAGCCTTACCAGCCAACCGCTGCATTTACCTCGGTGGCAGTGGCACTTACGCCGGAGAGGTGGAGCTGGGGCGCGGCAGAGGTGAGCTGGGATCCCCGATAGGAGCGTGGGCAAAGTTTTCCCGTCTTGTTGTTTCATTCATCCCCAAAAAACAAACACATACGCGAGCCAGATAAGTGTCTTTACGACAATACGCGCTAGAGCTCATGGGAAATGTAGGCTTCATTCCGGCAAAACACTACCGCTTTTGTCCACAGGGTCGCCAAAATCACCTCAAAATGAAAGTTCCTGTAAAGTTCTTGTAGGGGCTTTAAGCCCAGTTCAGACCAAAGATTTGCGACAAGACGATTTCAAACAGACAACTACCTGCAATGCGCTGTTCTGCAACGTTCTCAAAACCTGCCAGTTCACATCAATGCAACTAGATGAGACGGTGTATCATCTCTATGCAACAACTCTCTGTAATTCTGTTCTGATTTGCCGCTTTTTAGGCTTATTTCTTGGCTGAATATAATTTGTAGCTCCTTCAAATATGAATGAGGATAGTGATAGTGAGATACTGGCTACAGCTGCATTTGTAGTTCAATCAAAAGGGACAGAAGAGTGAAGTAAAGATAAGATGTAATACAGAATATGAGTGTTAACTGATGATTTGTGCTGATAAAGATTGAACAGAAGACTTTGGCATTTGAGAGAGGGAGATATTTGTGATTGAGGGACTTCTGAGTAGCAGCAGGATAAATCCCTCCATGGAGTCCAGACACTGGTGGTGGTGGCTGCTGACTCTGAGGCTGATGACAGCTGAGGCTGATGAGGCTGATGAACCCGTAAAGACAAGGTGGTGATGGGGAAGTGGAGGGTGCACAGCAAGAAAGAACTACTGGTGAAGGTGTGTCACTGAGGTTGACTGTGAATCAGCTGCAAGAGAGATAGTGAGTGAGCATACGTGAAAGGAGCAAATGGCAGGGTGAGAAAGAAACTTTCATGGCTGAGCATGTAAAGTATTGTCTTCCTGACTGAACTTTTGCTAGAGCTTCATCAGTGATGAAATGGCAAAAAACAGAAACAAAACGAGCATCAGATGGACTGTTTTCATGATCAATACACCATGATAATACAAATATATCAGCACCAATTAATCAGTCGATGAGAGTGCGTGTGTGGCAAAATGAGCACATACAGTGAGCAGCAGCAGTGACCCACCGTCTAACACCAGCACACCATGAGGACAGCCAGGAGAGAGACACTACAGGCCAATTGACTGTAGAAACAGGTGACCAACTTCATGTTCTACAACCAGCCGCTGGCGATTTGACCAGTGGACTTGCAGATGACACCATCAACGGGCTTGAGTTGAGTCAACTTTTCTCTGCAATGGTTTCACCTCATTGCAAATGACTTGTCTGAACTGGGCTTTAATTTAAGGGAAATTTTGCAGATGAAGTCCAGAGGGGCCCTTACACTTTGGGCCCCTGGGCCTGTGCCTGGATCCATCCATGGTAAAGCCTGGTGATAATTCTCTGTGAGTTCATCATTGATTAAAGCATTAATCTCCTTCTGAGACAAAAGCGTTTAGTTTCACCCTCAGCTGACACAGTTTTTATAGATTGTTCACACAAAGCGCTCTCAGAAACACTGGCTCCTAATTCAAAGGGCCGTAATTCAGGTGTAAATGCTGCTGTGGAAATGGAGGCTTGTGGTGCTCTAACCCTGTGAGAGACGCCAGCTGCTGAGCTGTTACTCAGACGGCTGAAAGGCCCGACTGACACATGAAAAGCTGCAGCTCAGGAACCTTAAATACAGTCGGTACAAGGTTTGTTTTACATTCCCCTCTTGGGTAAGTACAGGAGGGTACTGGGTTCTTCTCCTCGCCTTTCAGACAACACAAGGTCGCAGCGAGCTTTGTATGCGAGCACCCTGCAACGTCTCGAAACCAGACGGATGATGTCATGCTGCAGGGGGTGAGGGACGGTCTCTGGGAAAACTGTTGGGTCTCGTCCAGCTGGAGAAGCATCATACCCAGATATGACCCATTTCAAACCGGCAGGAGTTTCTCAGCTCAAAATCCTGCAAAAACATTCACTGTTACAACCTGGAAACTGGGAAAGAAATTAAATGATTGTCCATTACCTTTCTGACTGTGTGTGTCTAATGCCAGAGTGAAATCTCAGGCCTTTTTAACCTGGTAAATTATGTACAAACACATTTCCACCTCCTCTCTGTGTCAGTGGGAAGCAGCTAAATCACTGAGTGAATTTACTTTCTGGCTGCACCGCCCGACCTTCTCCCTTCCTTCAGATTTTCATATCATCCAGACGGAGTTTTCCAAAATGTTTAATGAAAAGGGCAGTCACTCCTTAGTCAGACAAACTGCACTTGCTATACCATCCGTCATTCTGTCTGCACAGTCACCAGTGATGGATCTATTTTATTATGCTGCTTAACATTTCTCCCCTTATTGATGTGGGATAAAAGAAATATTAACTATGTGACAGAAGTGATGTTCATGCAGCCACTGCTGAATGTAAACGTCTGATCCTACAAGTCACTTATGACTCTAAAGATGTTTGATTAATCTCTTCATTCTTTTAATAATAAAAATGATACAGTAATATAAGTAAAGACAGAATAAAGAAGCACTTCATGTTAACACTCTGTTGCAGACAGTGAAGTAGAGTCCTCCAGGTGAGTGGAAAAGCAAACCGGTCAAGTTCAAAGACTTTAAACAAGACTCAGCCTTGAGTTTTAAGTGACTCTTAGGTGTTGTTGACCTTTTGCATGCCAAAGGCCCTCACAGCCTCTTTGATGGAGCTCTGTGCAGTTTAGACACAAAGTGACAAAGTCTGACAGCGCTCTGCTGAGCCTGTGTGGAGGTATGCTGCAAACCTTTGAAGGGTCGACTTCACAGAGCTCACCTGAGCGATCAGATGACACAGAAAGCCCTCAGAGCCATACTTTGTTCATTCAGGTGGATTCCACTTGTTTCCTTATTGAAGAATTTATCCGTATTTCGTCCAAAGAATAACAGCTCAGTGTAGAGGTCCATGGTGCAGGCAGGCAGTCCGAAAATGCATACGAAGCATGTGGTGGTTAAAAGTCCTGTAAAGCAATGCATTTCAAGTCTTCATCAGGGTGTAGAATTGTTTAACTTTCTTACACCTTGATGAAAACCCTCTATTAATAAAGGACTCTTAAATACAGTCGGAGAGCGTCGGATGCATTTTTGACTTTTTATAACTACCTAGTCCATATCCATTGGTAGCTTTGTCACCTTCTACCTATGCCAATCCTCAATGCCTATGTGCAGTTTCACATAGATTGACCACGTCAGTGAGTAGAAAAACATGGGACTGACAGAATGACACACTAACAGTTTCTGTGATTATGTACATCATACCATACCATGACTTAGTCATACCAAAAATTAGAAGAAAAAACAACAACATTGGTCCACAGGGGGAGCCACAGCGATCGGTCGCATTTTAGCCATTTTGAAGCATTTTTCTGTTGTTATAGCGCCACCCAGTTGCCAATTAGAGTTAAATTTCTCCAGTCACCTTGAGGCGTCCTGTTCTACATATCTACCAAGTTTAGTAAAAATCCATATGGCGGTTAGGCCTAGATAAGAAATTAGCTCTCTAGCGCCCCCATTTTGTTTGATGGGGTCAATAATGGAGGGGTCCCCTCAGATTATGTGTGGTCATATGCCTACAAAGTTGCGTGGTGATGGGTGAAACCCTTGAGATGTTCTACACCTTTATGTGATGAGCCACGCCCTCCGCAATATTCATTGCCTTATAGAAGCTCAGTTTTAGTAAGTTTTCCAACTTTTGCCAAGAGGGAACTTTAGATATTGCTCCCTAGATTATGTTCACCCAGTTTCATGCAGATCGCTCAAACTTCCTAGGAAGAGATTGAGTTTAAGTGTTTTTCAAAAAATTCAAAATGGCGGAAAATCTATATAAGCGGAAGTTATGGGTTTTTGAGGAAAATGTGTTCCTCATGAGGAGAGGCATCTGTGTGCAAAGTTTCATGTCTCTACGACATACGGGGCATGAGATATGCCCATTCAAAGTTTGCAATTTCAATCGGTTGCTATAGCGCCCCCCTTTGGCCAATTGATGTAATATTGCTTCATTGGCATCCTCCCATGACCCTCTACCACTGTGCCAAATTTCACATGGATTGACCAAGTCAGTGAGGAGAAAAACGTGGAACAGACACACAGAGTTTTCATCATTATACAGTAAAAAGACTACATACTGCTGCAACCCAGTGCAGCACTCCCTATCAGATCTTTGAATAAGTTTCATGTGATCAGTGGGAGCTCCATCAGCAGCTGCTGACAGGCTAATACTCCGCTGCAGGTCTGAGACATTTCAGCTGAGCTATGAGCACGGATAGGTCACTGAATGGGCCTAACAAGCAAGTGTCAGAGGGCCCTTAACATTCACCTACAAAATGTCAAATGTCAAATTAACATATACCGACCAGAAAGAGATTCAAAGTGACAACAAAGAGATGCAAAGGCACCGCAAAGAGACACAAAATAACTACAAAAACAGGCACAAAGAAACACAACTCGAACACAAGGAGGCACAAAATGATTACAAAGTGATACGAAGCAACCTAAAAGGCAAAAATAATTACCTTACAGAGACATTTGTTTACATAAATAAGACACAGAATTACCCCAGAGACCAAAACTACTACAAAAAAAGCATAAAACAACCACAAGACACAAAATTACTTCAAAGAGACATAAAACAAGCACAAAGTCTGTGTGTCTTGCTCCTATGTAGAAGAGGTGGCGGGGTCCTTTGCATATCTGTGCCCAGGGGACCACTGTCTCAAAATCTGCTCGTGGATATGCGTCACTTTTCAAGTTAGGAAAGCTGTAAAATGTTTTTACTCTTCATCATAAAATAAGAACCAAACACGTGTGGCTGAGAGATTTTGTCCAGTTCGGACTGTTTTCCTCCTCTGAGACATGTACAGGTGTGTGTGTGATGAATGTGTGTGCGGTGTCATTTATTGGCTCCGAACAACAAATACTAAATATTTCAAACACTGTGATGCAAAACAAATGCATCAATGCCCTCTTGGAAGCCACCATGGCAGATAAAAGATAAAGTGCCCTTCCATTGGATAAAACATGACGCAGTGCCATGTACGCTGCCCTTCAGGCTAGAAAACCTTTACGGTAAGCAGAGGGTGAATGCTAATGGCTTTGCTGAGCACTATTTTGAGTGAAATGTCTCGACAACTATTTGATGGATGACCATGAAATGTGAATATATCATTGTTCCCCTCAGGATGAATTATAATAACTTTGGTGTAGCACCATCATCAGGTCAAAATTTTAATTAATTAAAGTTTATGACCAAATTGTCACAAAGTCTGCTTCTCTCTTCCTCTCTCCAGCCTCCTCCTCAGGTCGCTGCACTGCCATTCTCCATCCATCCACCAGATGCCCTCAGACTCTCCCACCTGTCCTGATCACATGACTTCCCCACCCACCTGCTCACCTGTTTCCACTTTCCCTCGTCAGCCCTGCTGTGAACAACTGCCCCATTTTCACTCATTGCTTTGTGCCTTCCTGTCCTGCCTCCTGAACCCTGGAATCTGGACCCTGTACCTGCTGCCTGTAAGCTCACACATCTTCATCCTAACAATAAATCCCTGAACTGATTCTGTCTACCCAGTTTGGGTCCTGTCTCTTGTTGCCTTGCACTCACCTGACAGCCTGACAGCTATTTACGTCAGGGAGGTGCCTGATTCCTAATCCTAATTGCATTTTTGTGGTTTATTTATAGCATATATTAACATACTTTTTGGCTTTTCTTTGTAGTAATCTCGGTTTGTGTTTTATATTGCTTGTTTTAGAGCTGTATATTTTTTATTTTGTATTTTTGTTCTATGTAGTGTGTCTGTAGCTTATGTTGCTACCTGTCTTTCCTTACTTTGGTTGCTAAGGTCCTCTGTGCAACAGTTTAACAAACTTTCAGCAAGTCTTTAAGTATAGGACCAAGATAAGGAGAAAAATCCAAAGACTTGAGGATGTTTTGTACAACAAAGTCAGATCACACTTATGTTTGCTTCTATTTCATAACAGGTGAGAATAATAAATAAATCTCACACTAATAAGTCATGCAACGGTTTAGTAATGATACCCCGAGCCTGCGTGTTTGGTTTTGCATTTTGCCAGTTATTACAGGCCCAGGCTTGGCCAGTTTAAAGTACTTTACTCATTTTTTTTTAATTTTTTTTTTTTTAAAGATATTTTTTGGGCATTTTGCCTTTAATTGACAGGACAGGTAAGCGTGAAGGGGGACGACACGCAGCAAAGGGCCACAGGCCGGACTCGAACCCGGGCCGCTGCGGCAACAGCCCCGTACATGGGGCGCCCGCTCCACCACCAAGCCACCGACACCCCACTTTGCTCATTTTTTAAACTAGTGTGATGGTGGTAGTATCATAACACATACCCAAAGGCATGATTCAAGGCCGATCAGGGCAAATTTTCTCACATATCTCATCTTGAATCACCAGAAATGGCTTCAAAATAATAGAATGCCACATTGGCCTCAGTATTTTTGAATTAAATTGTAACTAAAGGTTATGAAATTAAGCACAGAGAGTAGTTGAGCTCATACTTGATTTCAGGGCACTGCTAAATTTGGCACATCACATCACGCTTCTTAAACTACTCTTTTCCCGATCAGAGCAAACTGTTATTGTGTAACAGACATATCATTCACTAACACAGAATTTACTCATGTTCTTAGAATATTCTTGCTGCTACTCTAGCTACACAATATGTCCAGTTTCTAGAGACATAAATTCTTTTTACTTAATTCATCATGTCTTTTTTGTTTGTTTTTTTTAGTTCCTGAACTAATTTTACGATGTGGTGTGGCGAACAGCAATGTGACAAGATGACAGTGAAGAATGTGAGTAAACAGTTAAGTGGTCTCTTGTTACATTCACATTCATGTCTGTGTTTGAAACAAGCGGCAACCTCCAGGGCTGACGAGTGGAGCCACTGCAGTAGTGCCAAAAACAGCAGTTCATCAACTGGCCACTTGAGGCTGGTTGCAAAATTTTTTTGTGATGATCCCCAAATGTTATTAAGGCTTAAAGTTCTGCATAATTAAGGGCATGGCCACTTTGACTGGCAGGCTGTCTGCTCAGCCTCACCACAGGCCTCTCAACTTGACCTCCTGACTGTGTTTCAAGGTGTTGCCTGCCAGCCTGTCAGAGATTTTTTTTGTACAAATATTGGATAAATAATGAAGCTTGCTGTGCAGATCATTTTATCAACTGACAAGACACCAGTACTCCAGTTTTTCGGTGAATGAAATTCCATTATCATTTTATTCATATGTTAGCGCTAATTAGCATGTATCTTTGCTTTTCTGGCTTGTTAGCTTAGCTCGTTGTCTCGCTATCTAGCCACCAACCGGCATGCACCAAAGTTCAAATGTAATACAGAAGTGTTAGAATTTAGGGAGGTAATACTTTTCAACAAAGGGTGTCTGTGTGAGGCTGGAAGACAAAGCTTCACCACGTTGATGTTAGTTAGCCAAAGTAATGCTATGTAATTCAAACCCTTACAGTGTATTTGTCGGTTTATAATCTGGTGTTCATGATTGTGACGTCTGGGAAGATGTTGCATCTTTTATATTTGAGGTTTGAAACCATGTTGAACCAACACAGTTTATGTTCCTTGTCCAAACTGTGAGCAAGAAAAGTCAAAGAGTTCATTTCATTCTGTGCACACAGAGCCTTTCGAAGATTGAGATTTCTCACACTAGATGACATTTCTAATTATCTCACACACATTGCAGAAGTTTGGGTGGGCACGGGTGGGTAAAGAAAATACTATAATTTACGGGCAGCGGCGTGAATTGCAGTGGGTTTCCAAAAGGGACCAGTCACATGATAGTAACTAAAAAAAACAACAAATTTTACAATGGTATCAGATTGCTTTTGAGATTTTATTTCATGTTCCAGTTGTTCTCTCTGTGTCTGAGCTCTGGTCCCAGTGATCTCTTTGACCCCAGACTGCAGAGCCAGGTGGCGGTGGTGGTGGTGGTGCAGTGTACCTTGGCAGTGTCCTCCGCCTCTTGTTAGAGCATATTACATATGGCAGGGGATCTGGGGCCCTTCCTGGAACCAACAACAGCTGGAGATGAATCCTGGCTCTCCTGCCACTGTTCTCCATTTTTGTTTAATCTGTGTTCTGCTCGGTCTTTCCCCAAGGCATGCTTATTTAAGCTTTTTACTGTGTTTTATCAAAACAGCATCAGGAAAGGCAGGAGGGATGCCAAAACATGTGCTCCAGTAAGGCAGCCTCAAGCTCTTAAATAAAGGGCTCAGATACAAATGTTGATTTAGAAAGAATGAATTGGGAAAAACTTTATTTAAAGGTCCAGTGTGTAGAATTTAGGGGGGTGTATTGGCAGAATTGGAATATAAATATGTTTTCTGTAGTGTGTAATCATCTGAAAATAAGAATTGGTGTGTTTGTTACCTTAGACTGAGCCGTTTATATCTATGTAGAGCAGGTAGTCGTCCATTATTCAGTGATTTTCCAGTTTAAATCATTGTCCATTTGTTTTGGATAATTTGGCTCCAGGTAAAAAACCTCCGGGATGCAGACATCAAAGGCCAAGAGCGAAGAGCGAAAAAGTGCCACACATCATCCCTTTTTTCGTCATCATTTTTCCCATTGTCCAATCAGATGATTTGAGAGGCGGGCCTTCTGTGGTGGTCACGACAACAAGTTTACTGTTGTTAAACAATGGAGGAGAAACTGGAGGTAGCGGCTGCTGGATACCCAGAGCTATACGGCCCGACGATAGACAGCAGGTTGTCAAACTGCCCCTGAGTCATCCTAAAATATGCCTGGAAACATCCATCATGGAGGAGAAGCTCCTGGACCAACTGGTGGTACTCCCCATCATCCACCCTCTTTTTTAGGGTCTCATGTACCCACACAGATCTCTGTTTATCTGCTGACAGACTCTCACCCTCAACCAGAGCTACAGACAGCACCCTCTGCCTCAACATTGTAGGAACTAGATACTAGTTACTGTGAAGAAACAAACAATCAAACAAACAAAAAACGGTACATTGATTGCACAGGAAGGTTAGGGTAAGAAGGTGTTGGGATGGTTGCCTGGCAACAATAAAAAGGCATTCAATTAAAAAGGCAGTACAGTGTGCCTCGCATTTTGCAACCTGCAATTTAAGTATACATGCAGGATACTTCTGGGGTCATACATATGTATACCTTCTAATTTAAATGTTTGTATATGTGTTTTATAGGAAATGTTAGAAATACTGCACATTTTAGACAATTAAATTGTCCTTTCATCTCCATTATACACATCATGATGTAATGTGTCATAACTAACTTACTACATATGTTTACACAGTGCTTATAAATGATAAAGGTAGGGTGTTAAAGTGGTCAACATTTCTTTCATGAAACAAATCAGACTTGAATTTAAACTTCTGAACTACGGCCAGTAAAATGTGTCATGATTTCTGTTCTGAAAGATAATTTCCTGTGGTTGTGATTTTCTCTCAGTGGAGAGAAACTAAAAAAGAGACAGACTGTAAGTTTATAAAAAAGGAAGAAGAAAAAGAAGAGGACACATACAGGAGGGTTTTGTGTTGGTCCAGTAAAAACTCTCTGCCACACATACTTTGGCTTGTTTGCAAAGGCTCGTGTTGGAGCGAGGATCTCCCCGTCTCTCTCTGCTCTGTGAAAGGATCCACTGATGAAGGTATGACACTCAGCTCTTTTCTTCTTTGTGTAACAAATGTGTTCACTGATGATTGTTTGACTATACATGTTGAATGTTTTTCCTAAGGTTATGACCACATGCTGAATTCTCCTCATTATGTGTTTGTATTTATAAGGGTTCATTTGCAAAAACAGATGCATCAGTTTTTATTCATTCTCATGAATCATGTCTTTTGTGCACTCCAGGGAACATCAGTTAATCTGGTGTTAGTTTATTCATTTTAAAAGTCATCAACAATATGTGGATATTTTGTTAATGTTAATGAGAGCATAACATAACTATCAGTATCCATGTTTTTGGTTCATAGATAGGTAGACAGACAGAAGGACAGGTAGGTAGGTAGGTGGATGGATGGATGGTTGGACAGACAGAAGGACAGATAGAAGGACACATTGGTAGGTAGATGGATGGATAGATGATAGATAGACAGACAGATATACAGAAGGACAGACAGATGAACAGGTAGGTAGGTGGGTGGATGGATAGATGGATGGATAGATGACAGACACAGACGGAGGGATGGATGGGTAAATGGATGATTGGATGGATGGATAGGTAGAAAGATGGATGGATGGATGGATGGATGGATGGATGGATGGATGGGTGGGTGGGTAGGTAGATAGATGGATAGATGGATAGATGGATGGATAGATGGATGGATGGATAGAAGGATGGATGGATAGGTAGAAAGATGGATGGATGGATGGATAGATGGATAGATGGATAGATGGATGGATGGATAGGTAGAAAGATGATGGATGATGGATGGATGGATGGATGGATGAATGGATAGATGATAGACAAACAGGGATGGATGGATGGATAGATGGATAGATAGGAAGGATAGATAAATGACAGATAGTTAGAGAAAGGTAGAAGGATAGATACATGATAGATGGGTATGTCATGTCGAAGTATCTGAGTATAGTATGAGTAGAGAGTTACAGTGCCAGAAAAGGTCAAGATATGTTTGATTATTTAACAGGTTCAAATCAAGAAGACTGTAGTTGTAGAAAGAATACATGTATGAATCCCTAAATAGGTATAATTGATGGTCATTTTTTATTCCTTAAAGTATCCTAATTGATGGACACCTGAGCTTCTCTTACCTTTACGATATGTTTTAGCATTTTTCTGCTCATTGTTTTGGTTTTATGGACCAAAACTGATTTGGTTCTCTCCCAGCACTCTTCTCCAGAGATGGGGACTCGAGTCATTGTGACTTGGACTCGAGTCGACTCGAGTCGCTGTTTTGATGACTTGTGACTTGACTTGCCAAAAAATAAAAGACTTGAGACTTGACTCGGACTTGGAAGTTAAAGACTCGGGACTTGACTTGAGACACGATGACTTGAATGACTTGAGTGTTATTCACATCATGTTTTCAGTTTGAATATAAAATTAATAAATTAATTTAAAAAATAATGTCGATTACCCGGTAGGAGCGCAGGCTGAGAATGGCGTTGTCATGACTGGATCACTACCCTGTCAATCAGTCATGCCCTCTCTACGTACCTTACATGTTTATTGGAGAAACAGGCCCTCTTATATCAGATAGGCATCAGGATCCACATCTTCTAAAATATAGGGTGAAATATCCTTAAAAAAACATAATTCATGCAGAAGAGAGTTTAAGGAAATTTAATTGGTTAGAACATCAGGTGTTATGTGACTTTTAAAATATGTTTATAGTGCAAAAGGACAACAGGTGTTATGTGACTTTACTGACATGTTGTTTTATCAGCAGGTGAAGTGTAATAATTTCATACTCAAACTTTTTCATTCTTTTGAATGAATAAAATTAATCAGCCACCTGTTTTAATATTTGTCGTCTAAAATGAGCTGAAATCAGCAAAAACTGTATGTAATCATCAAACTCCCCACTACTGTGAGACTCTTTCAACATCAGTGTGATAATGATGTAAACTCGTCTCCTCCTCAGAGTCGTGCAGGGAGGTGGTGCAGCTGCAGCCTCCTCCTCCCCCTCCTCCTCCTCCTCCTCCACAGGCCTCAGATGGCTGCTGCCTGTGTTCAGCTCCTGTTGGCTGCCACCCTGTGGATGATGCCTCACATGGGAGCTGCTGCTGCAGCCGTGTTGTCGAGCTCCACGGAGCTGCTCAACATGACTGGAGCTGGAGCTGAGACAGACTTCAGGATGCTCAGTGGAGCCGTCAGCAGACGTAAACGAGCCATTTCATCCAGAGAGATCAACGCTCTGCTGGATTATCACAACCGGGTCCGCTCTCAGGTTTTCCCCCCCGCAGCTAATATGGAGTTCATGGTGAGGAAACACTGAGTCAGACTAGGGGCCACTGGTAAAATGTAACTAAGTACATTTACTCTACTACAACTCTGTTGCATTTTTGAGACAGTTAGTTTAGTTACATTGCAGATTCAAATTAATGATTGAAAATATAAATCAACTGATAAATGACATACAGCCAAGTGGAAGTTAAAAAGGAACAAAACTGAAACAACACATTCTTGCTTATTCTGTGGTACAAAAAATTTAAAAGACAGCGAGTAGCAGTTGTATGTTTTAGTCCAGTGGTTTTCAGTTGGTGGGTCACGGTCCAAACAACACATTCTCACTGCGACCTTGTCACATATCAAAGTTTGGTCGTGGACTTTCCACGCCCACATATGACGTGCAAGGTACCCTGGATGTGTTGGTTGTTGACGTTCTGATACACTTCTGACACTTCTGTCTCTTTCAAAATAAAAGCACTACGTCGGTACGTCCTTCAACAACTAACACATGGTTGGGTTTAGGACAAAGGAACAGGATTTGGCTTTAGAATCTTATGGGACACAAACACCTCTCTCTCGAGTGAAAGTCTGTTTGTTGGACCCATCCACCACCCCTCCCACTTGCCTGCCCCAGGCAGACTTTCGCTGCCTTAACTTTGTCCCGCTGCATGTCCCCCTGACACCACCAAGCACCTTAAAACTATAATGGCAATCAGCCGTGTATCACGCCGACGTTAAAGGATGCCTTTTTTCGTTGGTTTCTGATGCCACAAGTCACTGCCCAAGCACAAGATTTCAACAACTTTGGAGTGAGACTGGTCTCGTCCAAAAGTGGGTCAAGGGTCTGTTCTGAATAGACCGCAAGTGACTCGAAAACATGTCAAGTTAGTAAAAAACTGGTTTTACTTTTTGAAAAATAGTGAATTTCCGGCACAGAGCTTTCATCTTCAGGTGCCATCTCCTGCTGACAGACAGCCACTTCACAGAGACATTAAACTAGCTTGACGACATGGACAAATGCAAGTATGACGCTGAATATATTAAACTATATGGACCTTGAACTAACAACCAAGGAGAATTCTGGACCCCGTGGCTGTACGAGTTGGGAACCACTGTTTTAGTCTATTTTAAGATAAAGAGCAGAGTCTGTTTTTTTTTGTTGTTTTCTCACAGAACTGAGTAAAATAAAAAAAACATCTCTGTCTTTTCCTTTCTCTGTCATGGCTCTACAGCTCTGGGACGAGGGGCTCGCTAAGTCAGCTGACTCCTGGGCTTTACGATGCGTTTGGGATCACGGTCCGACGCAGGCAATGAGATATTTGGGCCAAAACCTGTCAATCACTTCAGGAAGGTAGTGCAGACTACAAAACCAGCCAAGCTCTTGGTGCTTTATAGTGTTGACACTGAATTGAACACACTAAACATGTATGTATAAATGAATGATTGATTGTGTGTTGGATGTGACAGGTACCAGTCCATCACTGATCTGGTCCGGACCTGGTATGATGAGAGGCATCACTTCTCCTACCCGAACAGATGCAGTGGATCAGTGTGCTCTCACTACACTCAGGTAGAAGATTTTCTCTTTGGACTGAGGAGGGGTCGAGATAGATTTGTTCATTTTGTGCATTCAAAGAGAGCATAGACTGAATAACCCCCCCCCTGCTAGAAATAGGGTTGAATTGAATGGGTCCAATAAACACCGACTTTCACGTCATGGTTTGAGTTGAAGGTGTGAGAAAGAATAGTATCAGTAACATTGTTAACACTGTGCTACATTACAGAGAAATACAAAACCGTACTAATGAACCTTCATTAATATAGGCCTATATTTTATCTCCAAGTGCACGTCACACACTGAGCGAGCCGCCTGTTAATGACGCTGTGGGCTAATGGGCATGTAGCTACTTCCATGTTTCAGATGATACGTCATGTTTGTAGTCGACCAATGAAGATGAGTTTACATATCACCTTGGGTTCGTCCTTCACCTTCTCAAAATGATCCCACACTTTGGATTTCCTGCCCGACATGTTATTAACTAGCCTGTGGAATAACTGCAGGTACCAGCCCTGGAGATTAACCTGACTGCTGAGCGTGGACACTTCCTGTGTCTGTCCTTTCAAGTTAAAGTCCCACATGGTCCAGTCATATAGGTTTTGATTTATTTTTAAAGTTGCAGCTCTGACCTGTGACTTGCTGACTAGTGACCTTTCTGGTCGACTAACATTTGGTCGACAATTAGGGGGCAGCCTTATTTTTCATACAAATGAAATTTCAGATTCAGCCCTCTAAACCCCACCCTGATCATTTTTGTACAGTCCCTTATGATGAATTGACAAATCTTTTTATGACGCCTTTGTCAGTGCATATACTGTATGACATTGGTTGACTTATGCCTTTTTTAAATGTGGACATTTGCATGGTTTCAGCATCAGAATGTGTTTGTGTTTCCTCTCAGATGGTGTGGGCGAGCACCAACAGAGTGGGATGTGCTGTCAGGAAGTGCTCAAACATGTACGTGTTTGGAAACACATGGAGGGAGGCAACGCTGCTCGTCTGCAACTACTCTGTGAAGTAAGAAGAGCTTTAAGGAGGAGTTTGACTTTTTTTAGAAATACATTTTCTTGCCGAGAGTTAAATGAAAATATCAAAAGACTGGAAACGAGGGATACCAGCTATCCTGGCTCTGTTCAAAGGCAACAAAATCTGCTAATGAGATAAGCTAAACAGCTGCTGGCTGTGGCTTCATATTCAGTGTAGAGATATGAACATTTTAATGAATTTCCCATTTAACTCTTGGCAAGAGGAATGAGTGTATCTCCACAAACGTTAATGTATTCCTTTAGTTCTATCTATTCTTTATCTCCTTCCTCCTAACTAGTGGTGAACTGAATACATTTGCTACATTTAAGTATACTTGGGTACAGTTTTAAGGTATTTTACCTCAGTGCTACTTACTTTAAATATGATGCATTGCTGCATTAAGTCTTGTGTGAGACCATGAGACACAGTACTGTCCTGCCCACAGTGGCAACAAGGCCAAGCACTCATGGCTTTGCCTGCCTTAGGTTGTCCCGAGCTCTACAGGGGGACTTACCTGTCATAGGTGAACCAGTCCTCTATCATTAACCATACCACACTTGCTTTTTTCTAGTTTCATCAAATCTGAAATATTTATTCCCTGTCAGTTACCTCCTCTATTTGAGGAGGCAAAGGCCACGCTGGTCCAATTTTTCTCACTGCTCTCCTTTTTAATATACAAAGGGCACATATGGACAGTATGACCTTTTTATGGGTGATGCCCCGTAGTGATATTCTGCATAACTGGGGGCGTTTGCATGACAGCCTTCCTCAGCACAGTTATGGTTCTGCATCCCCTTCAGTCTTTCCTTCTGCTCTCTCTCCAGTCTTTCATTCTGCTCTCTCTCCAGTCTCTCCTTCTCTCTCCTCAGCCTTTCCTTCTCCTCTACCCTCTTCACCTTCTGCTCCAGTTTGTATTTTTTGTAGACCAGCCACCTCCTTCTTTCGAGCAGGCTCCGAATTTTTATATTCAGTTGTATCTCTTTCTCTGGTGTGCAGCCAGCTGAAACTAAAAACATATAAAAAATCTGGAGTTCAGTTGTACAACTGCACACCTACGCAGCTGTTACAGTGTACATGTTGTTAAGTGAGATTAGTGGGTTAGTCGCCTTTCTCCTAGCTTAACTGAGTAGAATCACTTTGCTCTCCATGATGATTATTTGAGTTATAGTAGGGATTCATGTGCCCACTCTAAGATTAAAACAAGGCCTGACAGGCTAATAAATGATGAGAACAGGCCTGAACAGGACAACACCAGGAAACTTTGCCAGTTTTAAATCCTTTTATGCCAGGTACATACTACGTGATATCAACCCCATTATAGCCTGACACAGTGTCGTACGGTGTCGGCTCGGATCGTGAATGACAGTGAGTGTCGTCATAGTAGACGCCTCACGATGTTCCAACAGAAAGTCTAGTATGTTTGATTTTCTTTTTGTCATTCACGACTTCTCCCATTACAACCATGACTTTGACCAACAGAAGCACAGAGCGATCCGCTGCTGCTTGTATGTCATCAATTCCCCAGCCTTTTCGATATTTGCTCCAGTGACGTTACCGCACAGAGTAAAAAGGAAAAATGATGGCGTCAAAAAGCAGAGGCACTATAGCAACCTGGTGAGTACCGCTATTAGCATCAAGCTAGCAAAGAATGTAAGAATGTACTTATTCGGGTCCATGTCATTGGTCTGACATCCCATTAGTCTGATGTCCCGTTGTTCCGATATGTGATTATTACTGTATTTGTGTACCACAGAGGATTAGCAAACGCAACAAAAGTAGGCTACTGGCCGAGATACAACTGGCTGAGTTGTGTGGGGAGCTCTCTGCGGTGCTGAACGGCTCCTGGCGGGCATATTTCTGCCTTGATGGTGCGCCGCGACTGGCTCTGGGTCAGCTGGGAAAGGCTTGAGACGAAGCAGGCTCACGGCTTATGTGTTTGCCACTTTCTTTTTCATTTTAACCCACACCATGATCTTTTTCTGACCCTAACCAAGTGGTTTTTGTGCCTAAACCTAACCAGACCTTAGCCACAGGGCATCATGATGATTTCGGAACAACGGGACTTCAGAACAATGGGTTTAATATGGTCGGAACAATGGGATGTCGGACCAGTGGGCAGACCCCACTTATTCATAATGGAGGATATATAAAGTAATACAATTTTAAAATATAGTGGCGGGGCTTTTACTCACCATAGCTGCAGAGGCTACCAGCTTCATTTAAACGGATTTATTATTCCACTGTATCTCTATATTTTTACTTTTTATCTGCTCCTGTTTGCCTTGATAAAGTTAATGCATCGTGCCATCATTTCAAGCTCAACACTTCCTGTATCTGTTTCAAATTAAAGGCCCCTTATAACCTCGGCTGAGAGAATCCCTTCATTTTCTAAAAAGGCTTTTATTGTGAAACATTTACAGGAACTTGTTGTGGAGGATTCAGTGACTTGCATATTTGCAAACGGTACTTCAAATGTAGCTCCTGCCATCTGCTGGCACTTTTTGTGTTACTACAACATTTCGGCTGGCACATGAACAGACACAGTGACTGAAATAATAGTAATGATAAAAAAAATAGGACAAGAATAATTGATGACATCACACACATCGCGAAAGAAGACCATGGTGTAGTCTGTCGGCCAAGTCATGGCATGATTTTATGACTTGAGTAAAGAATCTGAATACTATACACTGCTTGAAGTGAAATTTTATGTGAAAGAATGCCAGTTGACTTTCTTACCTTTATGTCGGAGGCGTCTCTCCTCCTGAATGTTCACCTGGATGTCATCGTCTACAAGGTCTCTCCTTGCATTGTGCCACCAAATGTATAGTCTTGAACACAGGCCCATACTACTTCTCTCCTCCTGGCTCTCTCTCTCCTTCCTCTCCTCCTTCCCTTTTTCCTTTGTCTCCCTGTTGTCCGCCCCATGTGTTTGTCTCTCCTTCTTTTCTACCTTCTGTGTCTGTGTCTCCTCCTTCCTCTGTCTTTTTTCTTCAGTTCGCGCCCTCTCAAAACTCTCTTCCAGCTCTCGTTCGTAAATACAGAAGGAGGACACCTTCTGTTTTTTTTCTCTTTCTCTCCTCATCTCATATTCTCTCGCAATCCTGTCCCACTGCTCGTCTCTCATTCTCTCCATCCTCTTTCTCTCCTCCTGCTCCTGTCTTTTCCTCTCTTGCCAATCCAGGTGAAATTCGGTAACCCTCTTTACCCTCTCCGACTCCCTCTCCTCTTCTTCCCTGTTCAATCTGTCGATAATTTCCCGGACCCTTCTCCTCCTCCATGTCCTCTCCTGCTCCTGTCTTTCTGTCTCTTCAGTCTCCTGTCTTTCTCTGTCCTTGTCATGAATAGAGGATGGTCTTTCACCACTCTGCTGTGACTCCTCAATCTTTCCCAGAGAAGGAGACCTCTCAAGTTCAGGGTTACAGGATTCAGAGGGGATGTTTTCTGTAGGTGACCATTGTCTCACTTCCCTTTTCATCCCTCTGAGTGCCTTCTGGGAGGTCGAAGGCTCGTCCTCAGAAGACAAAGGGCTCTCACCCCTTCTGTACTCCCTCTGGATCGTAGGAGGATTGAGGTCTCCAGGAGACAAAGGTCTCACAGCCTTTCCTTTGGACTTCTTCTCCTTCGAAGGCTTGTTGTCTTTGGAGGACGACGGGCTCTCATCTCTTCGTCCTTCCTGCCTCTGGGTGATTGAAGGCTCTTGTTCTGCAGAGGATGAAGGCCTTACACCCCTTCGTCTGTGCTCCCCCTGGATCGCAGGAGGGTCAAGGTCTCCAGGAGACAAAGGTCTCACAGCCTTTCCTTTGGACTTCCTCTTCTTTGAAGAAGAGTTCCTATCTCCTGGAGACTGAAGTCTTGCAAAGGGATTTCGAAAAATGATTTCGAACATTCTCCCTTTATCCAACGCCAGTTTTGTTCACTGGCGTTGGATAACTGCAGACACAAACACACACAGCCGTTATTTTAGTGATAATCAGATTATTTTTTCAAGCAGAAAACTAAGCAAAGTCTTAACTGACTTTCAAACTCCACTACATTTTAAGATAACATCAGATGAAACTGTATTTAGGCCGAGGGGAAGTGTTAAACTGAACAGAAATTAACCCAGAAATATTTATCGTGATCATTGCACTGGGTAACAAGAAAACTTAGTGAAAGTTGATTTTTAAAAGCAGGTCGACCAAAAATCTCATTACACCAAACACTTACAGTAAAAAGTCTGAATACAATGCTGTTGTTTCAAATTGAAATTAAGTCGTTAAGATACACAACTGACACATTACACATCTGAAATCATTCCATTCAGTAACAAAGTATAATATAGGTGATAATAATCAGAAAAATCAAAACATTATCTCAGTGCCACAGTGACACCATTGTTTTCTACAGTTTAAGGAGAAGCTTTTTCTGTTACATGACAAGAAACCTTTTTTGTGATCAGCAAACTCAACACAGGAACATCAAAGAGAGGAGTCATTTAATCTGTCAAAGAAACTGCACGACTTCACATCACAACTTACAGATATTTTGTTTGTAACTGAGGAAAAATGCAGAGTACTTGAAAGAAACATGCAAAAATTCAATGTACTCCTCTCCCAACACAGTACAGTTCTCCTGAACATTAAAATTGGAGTTAAAAGTAGTTTTAACTCTGCTGAGAAATTTGTCTTACCTCTCCAAGACCTTGTGCAGGAATGAGACCAGAACTGTGTCCATGCGCGTGTTTAAACTCTGACAGTTCTACTGTTCTTTTTTTAAACCCAAACAGAGCTTGAATGTAACTAATGTTATTTAAGCAATATCACACGAGAGGGAGTGATGTTATACTCCTATATCGTCACGGCTGTGATTCGCTCATTCGAAGACAATCACAGCCGTGACGATATTACAGTACAACATCACGAGCTCGAGTGTGATATTGCTTTTATACAACAGTTCAACAGTTAAATAAGCAAGGCTGATTAAGAAATGTTGAAAAATGAGGACAAAATAGATAATTTAAGAATTTTATTTGTCTTCCGCCAACAAAAATAGTTCCCTCAGGACTCTGCTGTCACCGTTGCTATGTAACGCAGACATGGTGCACCAGGCACTTACTCTTTATACACATTTATCTGCACATATCCATTAATTGTGCAGCCGGTGAAATAAGTCTCTGGTGACTGCATGGTGGACTGTCGCTTCACAGGCACAGCTGACTCTGCCTTCTGATCTGACAGTATGTTGCTCCATCGTTTTCTGCTCTCCATGGATGGCTTCCAGTAGCTTTTTAACAAGCTCTCAGACTGGCAAGACAAAAGGTATATTTTAGAGCCCAACTCCTAATTAGAAGACTAACTTCACACATAGACTGCGTTAAAACAACATCATACCAGTCATGATCTCCCTCGCTTCAAGACCCGCATCTGACAGCTTCTGTATGGCAGTCGCCCTGAGGCTGTGATTGGTGTAGGTAGCTGTTGTCCCCGCCTCTTTACACATCTTCGGCAGCATCTGTGCGAGTGAGTTTCTTCCCAGCGGAGCTTTAGTGTACCAGATATTGTCTGTGTGAGCTGCTGTCATCCTGGGCTTCAGATAAAGGGCATTTGCATCTGTTGGAAGTTTGTTTAAATCCTTTTCCAGGGATGCAACTCAACTGCTGACCTAACTGACACTAACCGTCAGTTTTGATTTGATTGTTGATTGCAATCAGCTGTGAGGCGGAATGATACATACACAGTGAAATAACCGCGATGTTGTATTCCAATATCGTCACGGTTTTACTGTCTTTCGACCAATCAGATTGCAGGGCCGGAACTAACTGTTGTATAATAACTTATATTGTTTATTTATTGAAATACTATACTTAGGTCCTTGTACTTCACTTAAATATTTCCATTTTATGTCACTGTCAGCAACACTATCACTCGGTTCAAACCCAGGGTGGGGGAGTAGCCCCGTGCAGAGCCTGCATGCTCTCCCTGTGTCAGCGTGGGCCTTCTCCAGGTACTCTGGCTTCCTCCCACAATACATGCAGGTTAATTGGTGACTCTAAATTGCCCGTAGGTGTGAATGATTGTCTGTCTCTATGTGTTTGCCCTGCAAAAGTATGGCAACCTGTCCAGGGTGTACCCTGCCCCCCACACAATATGAGCTGGGATAGCCCCCCCACCCCAAACCCCAGCAGGACAAGCAGCTTCGGAAAATGATTAAATAAATGAATGAATGAATGCCTCATAGCTAACATTATGTTCTTTTGTGTTTCAGAGGGAACTGGGTCGGAGAGGCTCCCTATAAAAGCGGAAAACCTTGCTCTGTCTGTCCATCCAGCTATGGCGGCTCCTGCTGGAGAAACCAGTGCTCACCAAACACAAAGCACAGGACACTTAAAAGATATTAACACAACATGTGGTTTTAAATGTGTTTTAATGAGAGTAAAGAAGTCACAACACATTTAAAGTCAAGTTTTAACCCACACGAGGGCTGCAGCTGCCCAGTTATATTAATGAATGTTTCACACACAGGTGAGTTGGTGTAGTTGTATGTACAGTGTATGTTTCTTTTCATTGCTGTTGGTCACTAATATAATAGGACTGAACGCCAAAGAAATGTTTGCCCATTAGTATACTTCTTGAAGACATGATGGAGAGTTTTTGCACTGCTAGTGATTACTGTTTTTGATGCATTAACCAAAAATAAAGCACTTTTGTTGTACAGATCATATGTACTGTAACCTTGGATGTGTTACTGATTCTTTTTCTAACCTGATTTAATATTTGCTGTTTCTTTGTCCATTGTGGAAAAACTGTCAAATCATTCCTGCAGTGATTGTGTTCAACTCACGATTGTCTGTTTGCCTGAACAGTAATTAAGTTATAAATAACCGATGATGCTGTATATCCCTATAAATAATCTGCTGTTCACCTCTGCTGTGTTTATTCACTGCTGCTGCAGGAAATTTTCTGTCCTGCATTTCACCTCATTACATCTCTACATTTAGCCCTCTGAGACTTTCTGTGCCATAAAACAGGAGACTAATGCTGCTTTTATGGTCCAAAATATGAGGGAATCAGCTGTGCCTCCCAACCGATTCATGAACACACACACACACACACACACCACGACCACTAACAGCGAATGTGTGAGATATATGATATGCAAACCACTTTCGTCCAGCAAACAAAGTTCCTCAAACAAAAGTGTAAAAGAAACCGAGCTCAGCACTTCAGTGATTGTAATCACTCATTTGGCAGCTCGTTGTTCAGTAATGGAGAGTAGCTGGAATTTATTCTCCGTGTAA
This sequence comes from Epinephelus fuscoguttatus, assembly GCF_011397635.1. Lineage (NCBI taxonomy): Eukaryota > Metazoa > Chordata > Actinopteri > Perciformes > Serranidae > Epinephelus > Epinephelus fuscoguttatus. Next base: position 40,379,462 of record NC_064758.1, on the reverse strand, counting down.
GAGAAAAGTTTGCTTACTCTTCATTTTTTGTACAGTTCTGGTTATAATAGAGAATTATGTCTTTTGTTTTTACCACTGTATAATATTACTAGTCGTCAAAGTGTCATCACTAGTCGATGCCTCCACAGACACTTAAAATGCATGAGTCGATTAGCTTAGCTTAGCTTAGCATAAAGACTGGAAACCAGAGACTCTATAGAATAATGAACGTAGCCACCATGATGTCACCCATTCATTTGTACTCCTGTTTTGAAACACTGGGTTCAGCATTTTGGCCATCGCCACTTGAATTTTTGGAGCCAGAAGTGACCATATTTGGAAGGAGCTGTGGAGGAGCGAAGAGTGGATCCGACCCTCAGACTTTAGAGATGTCTCACTGATAGCCTGTCACTTAAAGTGGCCACGCCCTTAATTATGCCTACCTTTAAGCCTTAATAAAATATAAACAGTTATTAAAAAAAAATCACACTCTGCCAGTACCGTTCTCATGGATATAGAGCTGTAGCGACCAAAACTGTTTTTTGTACCTGGCTGTGAACATGTTTATTTCTGCTGTAAAGTTGGACAGGATTGATTTGCTTTTGGAGCCAGCCTCAAGTGGCCATTAGAGGTACTGCAGGTTTTGGTACTTTCAGCTCTGAAAATTAACGCTTCGTGGAAACAGGTAAACAGTTAGCCCACCTCTGTCTGACAGGATCAAAATCCACCTACCACCTCTGAAGCTCTCTAATCAACATTATATATCTAATTCATATATGATAGTGAGGCTGCAGGCTAAGAAATAATCTCTCACATAAGCCCCTGTAAAACCACAATTTACAGATTGAACAAATGAGTAGTTATGTGTCCATTGGAGAGTTTTAAAGGTGCTGGCAGGTGGAATTTGTTACCTCTGGAGAGAGCCAGGCTAGCGGTTCCTTCTGTTTCCAGTCTCTGTGCTAAGCTAAGCTAACTGATTGCTGGCTGCAGCTTCATATTTACTTTACAGATATGAGGGTGGTATCCTGCGGAGCCCCTAAAGGGACATGGAAGGGAAAAAAAATACTTTTATGAGATCTCGCAAAACTTTTGCGCAAAAGTCAATCAGGACCGCTAAGTCACAGATTGTTTTTCAACGAAAGTGTCCTCTTGCATTAAGTAGTCACTTCAGATGTCTCTCACTTACGTGAAAACCGTGTTTACTCGCAAGCACTGATTTAATGTTTTTATATTTGAGTCCAATCTCAAAATAAAACTCTATGAACCTCTCTCACGGGTGAATGCGCTCCATTGTTGCATTTGTTTGCAGTCTCTATGGGCCAAACTGACCTGGAAGTACATTACTTAAATGAAACTTTTGCGAGATCTCGCAAAAGTACATCTTTTTTTTTTTCAACTGTCTATTTTTTCCCCTTCCATGTCCCTTTAGGGGCTCCGTAGTATCCATCTTCTCATCTGACTCTCGGCAAGAAAGCAGAAAGGGCTTATTTAACAAATTGTATTCATTAAAGGAGCTGTATGAAACATCACTACTACAAATGCAGCTGTAGCCAGTATCTCACTATCACTATCCTCATTCATGTTTTAAGAGGCTACAAATTATATTTAGCCACAAAATAAGCCCAAAAAGCAGAACATCAGAACAGAATTACAAAGAGTTGTTGCATAGAGATGATACACCGTCTCATCTAGTTGCATTGGTGTGAACCAGCAGGTTTTTAGAACGTTGCAGAATAGTGCATTGCAAGTAGATGCTTGTTGGGAATCTTTGGTCTGAACGGGCTTAACACTGTTAACTCTGTCAGCATTGTTCACGCTGTTAACACCGTTAGATGATAGGCACCGGCTCAGCCACCTCCATGTTGGGAGCCATGTGCGGGCAATCCTGACTCAGACTCAGCTGTGAATGTTGCATACAGCTTCTTTAAGGGTCTGTGAATTTATATTAAGACTATAAAACACCAGTGATGTTACAGTATGTGATAAATCCAGAATATGTCTTAATATTGACAAGGTCGTACAAATAAATCATGTTAAATATTATTATTATTTTTGTGAGTGACCAAAGGAAATATGTACACTTGCTGATATTAGTAAAGATGGAGCTGCATGCTGCACAATCTGCCTTTATGAAGTGAAACCGTTGTTAAATTTCCATTTCAGCTGGGATACTGTGGAAATAACATTTTAAAATTAGATTTGAGTGGGCGTCTTCTTCCCCCCTTAGTCAAAACAAAACTGGTGACGCCACTCATCATACACAGTTTGCTCGCTGCCACCCTCAGTACATTCTCCACTCCTCTCTGTCTTTTATGTCGCTCCCCACCCTCCAGCTTTCTCTCTCCTTTTTGTATAAACTCAATTTCTCATTCAACTCACTCCCAACCTGTATCTGCAGAAACGTCTGTTCAGTGATGAGAAAGAGGGAAAAGCACATAATAACTTCATGTCTATTTGAGTTTCTATCATCATGTTGCCTTAGTTACAGCTGCTATATAGATTGGTGTCCATACGAGCCTGGTTACTGTTTAACCTCCCCACCCACATTTGCCCAGATTAGGAAAATCAATAAGATAACAGCAGCAACACCGGCCTTACCTTGCACCAACAACACCCTTCTCACACGACAGCAACCTGCGCCAAACTTCCACATTTTACACCTTATAGTGAGGGGGAAAAAGTGGATTTAAAACACATGTTTGAGAGAAGGCAGAAGACGACATGGTTAATGTAAACACACAAGTCAGTTCAAGTATGGAACTTCCATTTGGTGAGTACACACTTTTTGTGTTTTTATGAACTCGGCCTGTTGGTTTCAGTGGGGGAAAAAAGTTGAGTGTAGCAGCTGCTTGCTTTTTCTTTCTTTGTTGTTGGCTTGTGCTGCGTCTGTTTGCCTCCAGAGCTCTGCTGGATCACTCAGAGTGGAAATATCATCGCCATTTGTGTGTGCCTTTTTCACACGGCTGTAATCCAGGAGGTGTGTCAGAGATATGGAGGTTGTTAATATAGGCCATGGGAGCCGGGCCTGATGGTGATGAAGGCACAGAGGGTTTTTTTGAGATGTCAGAGCAGTTGGAGCGCATCGTGTCTGAAGGGGTTTACAGGATGATTTGAAAGGACCTGATGTTGATGGTGCAGCTGATGCAAGATGGAGTTCTGACAAGCTGCGGTGCTGGAAGAAGTCAGACGTGTTTTTATTCTGGACCTGGGGTGCTGAAAACAGTCTCTTTGCCACTGTGAAAAGCCTGAAATATGAAACTTTGATGAAGCTTACATTTTGTTACAGCTCATGTATACCATGCTGTAAAAACACAAACAGTAAAGTCTTTAAGATCACAGAATTCCCCATCACTCACATCTCTCTTCACACTGCTGCTATGAGGCAAGGTTAGTTTATTTATATCGCACATTTCATACACAGAGGCAACTCAAAGTGCTTCACACAGCACAGTTTTTAAAGTAAAAGAGGCCAGAGCAGGTGATTTATAGACAACCATCCGTAACTCAAAGTACTGTTCTATAACTGGCTGGTGCCTGGTGCAGATACCTGAGAACTGATGTTATGTATTCAGCTTTCTTTGTCTTTGTGAGAGCAGTCTGAATGAGCTGAAGGTGCCTGTGTGCTTTATTAGAGAGACCAGAGTAAAGAGTGATCTAACCTACCTGAGATGAAGGTATGAATTTGTTTTTCTAGACTCTGTTTGAATATTTATCCTCAAAGCAGAGGTGAATAAAGTTATGAAAATCTATACTCAAGTAAAAGTACAATTACTCCCATGAATGACTCAAGTAAAAGTGAGACTTGAGGTGCCTAGCAGCTCAGTGGTCAGAACAGGTGTCCCATGTACAAAGGCATTGTCCTTGCAGCCGTGGGTTCGATTTCAACCTGCGGCCCCTTTGCTGCATATCATCCCCCTCTCTCCCCCTTTCACGTTTTAATCTGTCTTGTCTAGTAAAAGGCTAAAGCTAAAGAAAAATAATCTTTAAAAAAAGTGAAAGTAAAAGTTAAAAAGTACCTGATTCAAAAATGAAAGTGAAAAATAAGGACTTGTTGACATAACCTTTTTTGTAATGAATCAATCACGCTGAACCTTTTAATGAATATTAATGACGTTAAAACCCCAACTGACCACTTGCTTGATTGATTGATTAACACATGAAACATTAACGTATCGGAAGGTAACGTTAGCTAGTTAATGACATTTGAGCCTAGAGTATGTGTAACTTCAGCCTGTCCTCACTGCAAACTCATCAAACCTGTTCGTCAGTGACTTCGGTGTCAGAAACTGACTCACAGAGGCAGATTTTGCGATGGTATGATATGCACTGGGTGCGTTAATTTTAGAGGCAGCGAGCAACAACCCAACTTGCCCAATACAGCACTGTGTCAGTGGACACGGACGTACAGAGACACCCCCCGAGGTGGTATGATACGAAGTGGGTGGCTGCAGTTTGTAACGCCTGGGAGGGGAGGTGTTAATTTTAAGTCAAAACATGATATTTTTCTCTAAACCACAGTTGGTACTTCTTTTTCCTCCAGGCAGCTGGAAACTCCTCGCACATTCTCCCCCACTACACTCAAGCTCAACACATTCTCACCTTAACGCTTTGTCAGTGGACATACACATCAAAATATAACTTAAGTACTCTCCAGCATCTGTTTTGGTCATTCAGGGATTGACACTCGTTACATGCATTCTGTCTTTTCAAAATACATTCCCATTTTCACAGAAAATGTACAGTCTCTGCTCGTTAGATGCGTTTTTCAAAATAAACTTACAACGTAGATAAAACACTTTGTTTTTAGGTTGATTTCCTCTGGTTTAGGCAACAAAAGTTCATACATGAACCGAACAGCGGGCTCTGGGGTGAAAGTCCATAGTTTGTTTGACCCACTGCCCTCTGCATGGACTTTAATCCCATTTCCACTGAGCAGTACAGTTCAGTTCAGTACGCTTTCTTTCCGTTTCCACTGTGAAAAGTTGTGGATGGTACCAATGGAACTGTTCCGTATCGTCCCCATGTTTGGTCCCCCCTCTGTTGGGGTACCTAGCACACAGATCTGGTACTAAAAGGTGGAGCTGTGAACACTGCAGTGTGATTGGTCAGTAGAGGACGGACACTCTGCTGTTCTGTTCTGTGGACAATTAACGAGGTGCAGACTTCCATCTGTGTCACCAGTAACCCCGCCCACATTTAAGGGTACGGTTTGCAGTGGGCACACTAGGGTCTAGGTACCATGTCTGAAGGGTACTTTTGGTTCCAAAGGTATCATACAGAAAGTGTTTGGTGGAAACAGGGCTTTTGTCCCTCTTTACATCATGATGATTGTTGGTAGCATTACAAACTGATGCTGACAAGAGTCAATCTTACTGCCATGAAAGGTGCCTCTCTGCATCTGTCTCTGAGTTGGGTTGTTGCCCACTGCCTCTAAAACTGACGTGCCTGGTGTGTATCATACTGCTGCCAAAGGTGCCTCTCTATGTTGACCTCAGTTGCCGAAATCCCTGAAAAAGTGGCAGGGAGTCAGTCCCTGTGTTTAGAGCAAAATTGGTGTCACAAAAGTATGAACAGCTAATGTAGTCAAATAAAAAGTAGATTACTGGCTCTAAATAATGCATGTATAAAGAGCAGAAGTACAGTTTAAAAAAGAGACATGAAAAGTACTTGTCCTTTAACCAAACTTCTTTTTCACTCATGTGCGTTACTTGAAATAAGTTACTATCCACCCCTGCCTCAAAGTCTTTATTTTTAGGGTAATAATAGGCCGACTTTGTTGTTGACTTGATATTGCTGTTAAAATTAAATCTAAATCAATAATAACAAGAAGATTTCTGATAGAAGATTTTCTTTTTCTATGACAGGCTACATACAGAACATTCCCCTTGTGTGGTACTGAACAGCTCACTGTTCAGTACCACCTCTCACACCAGCTCCCTAAAACAGCAGTTGATGGATGTTTTGTTTTTACTTCTGTGGTCATTCACTGGATGATTTGCATAAAACAGTGGGATGTGGAGATGCAAATTTCACAATGCTCCGACCAAATGAGAAAAAAAAAAAAATGTTAAAATTACTGATTAATGTGGCTCAAGGGTTGGTTTGTCCCTGAACAGATGTTGCTGTGTTATTCTGGTAGCCCTGAGAGTGATGGGTTTCCTTTTCTGGTTATCCATCTAATAGGTTTATCGCACACCTGCTCTCCCCATTTCTCTGAACTCTACTGCATCAGCCCATTACTGTCACTCCTGCTGAAGGCCTGCTCACACAGAGTGGCTCAGGTGCTTTTGTTTTCCCTTTAGTCAGTTTGTGACACTGTCACAGAATTCCTTTGTGTGCAATTCTACTCAAAAAAAAAAAAATAATAATTGTCTCAGATTCTCAGCAACATTTTTATCTTTAAAAGCTAGGAACCTGGGATTTGTATTGTCCCATTTTTCCCACTCTTTAAATTTTGTTCCTGGATTTATTATTTTATTCATTATGTTATTATTTACTCTTTTTTTATTTTATTAAACAGAACATTAAGTTCACACAGTTTATTCAAAATATGTATTTGTATTACTGACCCCTGTCACATGACTGTCTGCAAACTATTCCTCTCTTGTCGAACAGTTTATGCAACAACAGAGGAGGTTAAATAAAACAACACAGCAACAGTCTCCGCTCTCGTTTCGTCAAGGTTAGCAATGTTCGCATTGTATGTTTCTGTAAACCACAGATATGTTTTATTTGTGCGTGTGATTAACGTGTGGATAGGTTTAGGCACAAAAACAACTTGATTATAGTTGGAAAAAGATTATGTTTTGGGTTAAAAAACAAACGTTTAGTGGCACAAAAGCCGGTGGAAAAGCAGGGACGGGTTGATAAAACACTCAGGTTGTGTGGCAGAGTGGAAACACAATGAGTGGTCACAGAAAAACAACCTGTTGTTGTTGTTTGTTGGTCTCACAGAGTGGTCTGCAGCTTGGCAGCTGTCTCGCCAGTGTCAATTTCAGGAATATTGATATGCTTCGTATGAAATGAAACGTAGTATATGTGTGCCAACATTTTCTTCTGGTCGCTGGGCTGTCAAGACAGTTTGTTCTTGGTAAAATGGTCAAATACATGTTGAAGTTCACCTCGACGCAAACTTTTCCCATTTTAAATGCCCTTTGAGTAGCCCTTCACAAAAATCCAGTCACAAGAAAAAACAATTCACTTATTAAAGACAAAAGGCCAAATAATTGTATTTAATTCACGCTTTTCTTTTATTTATGACACAGTAAATACATGCACTAAAAGGACATATATAAATATATATAATAACAACATGTATTGTATTTTAATTTTTTTTATTCAGCTTTTTAAATATTCCATGTTACATTACACATTTACACATTCAACACAACTACAATAGCACACTAGTGAAAACAGTGTCTTTCAGCATGACAGAATCTTTTAAACAGGACATGAGACACCACAGTGATTCATCCTCATGAGTCAACTATGACAGCTACTTAATATTTATTAGAGATTTTCAATACTTGAGGCATCACTTTACTCCACATCATATGAAGAGGCCAAGACACTGTTACAGCTGTACTGATAGGCAATAATCTCATCTTTAGAGGACTTTAGTGTCTGGTGATATTCTTTGTTGTTCTTATCAACATATATGCCACGACAAGACCAAAACCAACAATTAATCGACTGACCTTACAAGTATTGTGTTTGTAGCTAAAGCTTGATAGATCTTATTTAGCTATCATTATTTTACAACCTGGCTTCACTCTGGAGTCGTGAAATATCGGCGCTTAGGCAGTGACCTCCAGCGTCACACACTGACGAAAAAAAACCATCTTTTCACGTTGGCATGAAATGTGACTGGGGGAAATGTGGCAGGACAACAACGTAACTTGAGGGGGCAAAAAGTGCAGGTAAAGCGGGTGGGAGGGATGGTGGATGGGTCCAAAAACCCAACCACGTGCGTGTGTTGGCTAAACGTAATCACGTGCATTTATTGTTGTAGAAAATAAAATGTGATTTGCAGTGTTGTACCAACGTAGTGCTTTTATGTTGAAAGAGACTGTATGCAAACTGTACATTTCCTGTGTAATCGGAAGTGTATTTTGAAAACAGACAATGCATATAACAAGCTGAAGTTGACACGGCATCCCAGAATGTCTACAGCCAACACACCCAGGGTACCTTTCACGTCACGTCGTTGTGGAAAGTCCATGACCAAATTTTGATATGTAACGAGATCGGAGTGAGAATGTGTTGTGCTGTATACGAATTACACTGTTGCCCTGGGTGACATGTTGTTTCATTATAATAAACGAGGGCACTAAAGTTCATTTTGACTGCATTCTGTCCTGCCACTATAAATAGTCCCCAACAGACACTACATTTACTTTCGTGTGTGTAACGTTAAACTACAGTGCCCAGCTGTTTTAGGGAATTATTAAGCTGTTTTCAAACATGGAAGTTTATATTCATGACCTGTTTTTAAGGATTTAAGTCTTTAGGAACTAATGGGCCACAGACAGGGCAGAGGAGCCATAGGGCACTGTTAGATGAACTAACATATTGTTGTTTCTGATCTTTATAATCCTCATCCTTTCAACTCCACACTATGAAAAGGAGTCCAGTCTAGAAAGAGACTGTATTATATGCATGCATTTTGTGCCACCTCTTTAATCCACGACCGTAAAACTGTCTCACCTGAGTTGCACTGTTTTCGAGTACAATAACAACCTTTTCTAAAAAGGATTTGTTTGTCCAGTATATGCTCAACAAATCTTCCAAAACCAGGACATTTATGTTACAAATGCATTCTTTGGCAGCTGCCTGCACTAAGCCTCTTTTTAGCCTAGATCGGTTTAAACTATGCGTCTTTGTCCAAACAGAGTACAAAACACTGCTCAGTTTTCCTCACAACTGTGCTGACATCATGACTCTGGCAAACAACAAATGTAACATGCTTAAATATCTATGTCACATATACTGAAAGATTACAGCTGTCATACAAAATACAAAGATTTCGATTAATTTCTACAAAATCAGTTATGTCTTGTACCAAAACAACCTTTTTAAACTCAACTATTGAGACAAGCTGACGAACCTCTCTCTCAGCGAAGTAACTTACAATATAGCTCCGACAACACACACAACTTGTGTCAGACATATGTGATTAATTGCCCAACGGTCACAAACTCCTGAGCTCTGCTGTTGGCAGAGTCACTGGGTGAATGTAAACATGACAGCAGGCGTTCAACAGCTTCTCAGCGGATATCTGTTTGCCTACAGAGCTGAATGACTGAATGAGGGGCGCAGAGAGGCTCCTTAACATACACCATCTGCAGGACAGAAAAGTTAACTGTTCAAAATGACTTAAGACAACGTGTTCTCTTCAAAGAACCTCACACATACTAGCAGCAGAATGTATCTGAAGTACCAAAAGTAGAAGTGCTCATAATGGAGAATGTCCCATTTCAGGGGTTCATTAAGTTTAAATTATTGATGTAATAAGAAGTAAGAAAGTAAAGTTGTCAGATAAAAGCAGTGATGTTAAAACGTGTAATATTTCCCTCTGAAATGTAGCGGAGTACAAATATATAAAGTAGCACAAATTACAAATACTCAAGTACAATTCTGAGGTACTTGTACTTCTCTGGAGTACAGTACTTAGTGAATGTACTTAGTTACTTTCCTATGTATCATCAGTAAAATGTACTTAAAGTAGCAAAAGTAAAAGTACTTAATAAGTGGCAAAATGGCCTCTGTTAGGGTTCATATATCATATATGATAATATTATTATTGATGCATTGGTGCATAAAAAGGATGATTAGATTTTAGCTTCCTACTTTTTTGTTCACGTTTATTAACTGTTGATCAGATGCACTGTGTGTGAAATATGAATTTAGAAATAACTATAGCTGTCCAATGAAAATGTACAAAATTAGTAGAAGTACTCAGTAATATAAGGTGGAAGCACTCGGGTAAAGCACAAGTACCTCAAAATTGTACTTAAGTACAATAATTGAGTAAATGCTTTTAGTTATATTTTAAAAAAAAAATACTGATTGAAGGAGTGTGTTTGTACTGAAAGACCTTTATAACAGACACAGTGACCTGCACTTTGAGACTCAAGTCTGGACTTCAACACGAGTCATTCTGTTAACTAGTGCCTTAGTGTGAAGCGCTAACTAAATCAGTTGAGTTTAAAGCTACTCTTACCTTTCTTGGATTTCTCACAACACACACAGAAAAAATTTGAACATCGACAACTCCACCTCCCTCCAAAGGCCTACTCCCCCCTCCTCCATTACGTCCTCATTACGTCTATGATAGACATAGGCGTTGGCAAGGTAACGTCAGATACACGGAAGAGGAGAGCGAGTGTAACGTTACAACCAAGACAGTCAAACTAAGTTATATTAAACATAACGTTACCTGTCCTGCACAGTCAAACGCAACCCCGGAGTTTTGAAACTCAACAAGAGTCAGTGATGACTAATGAGTTTTAGAATAAGGTTACAGTGCTAACGTTAGATAGTAGCATTAATGTTACTAGTAAATGGAAATGCACAAGGAAGATAACGTTAATGTTTCAGAGGCTACGCTAAAGTAGGCTAACGTTAGCCATTAGCAACTGGATGCTGTGTTGTCATATTAAACGTTATATGTTATATTAGAAGCAAACTAAACATAACGTTACCTGTCCTGCACAGTCAAACGCAACCCCGGAGTTTTGATACTTATCCGGGGTCAGTGATGACTGATGAGTTTTATAATATAACGTAAACGCTAACGTTAGATAGTACTGGTGACTGGCAACAAACAAGGAAGATAATACAGAGGCTCAGGCAATGTCAGGCTACAGTAGGCTAACCGTCAGCGTTACGCGAGCGGTTACGTCAGTCGGAGGCCCCCACTTGAGGAAGACAGACAGGACAGTCGGCCAATCATTGCATTCAGTCCGAATATGAGAATGGTGTAATTATGAGTTTTTATTTCTGGTGGAATTCACTTACATTTTAGTGTGCCATCAGCTTATTAATAGCATTTTAATCTAAACAAAGAAAAGCGTAAAATTTCCAGAAAGGTAAGTGTTGCTTTAACAATTTACATCTGAGCCTTTCAGCCTCTGTGGGCTCACAAGACACTACAAGAGCAAGAGCAGTAACACTGATGCAAAATCTCCATGCATGTCAAACAGAGTCAAATTATCAGAGCAGGTATAAACACCGTCCTCCTCCTGAGGCATTACAGCGGGGCAACATAACTCATCAATCGTTCATTTTATAATAAAAGCACCAGAATTGGTACTTACAGCTTAATATGTGTGGAAGACATCCAGATATTGGGGCTTCCAATGTGTTTCTCAAGGTCAAAAACCATAAAATAGACACCAAGCTTGCATTTGTACCTCATCTTGTTCAAAAGTTAAGGCCGAAACAATTTTCAGGTAGCGGCCATATTGGATTTTGCTGCCATGGTCAACAGAATGCCCCAATATCCAGATGTCTTCCACATATATTAAGCTATATATGTACCAAATTTGGTGCCTTTATCACAAACTGAATGACTGTGTTGATTTTGTAAGCTCTGATGCCCCACTATTACAGCTATAAAACATAACTTAGACACATTTAAACATAAAAATTAAGTCTGAATATTATCTAAATTAATCTCCAGTTTTGTCAAGATCCGAAACTCTGATACAGATTAGTCTGTGTTTCAACTTATTGCAGTAATAAAGCCTCTGATTGTGTCAGAGGTGTTTTTGTTTTCCCTTCAGCTTGCAGCTTCAGTTTGTGGCTGTGACCTTGTGATAAGACAGTAACAGGAACTTGATCTCTGGAATAATTTATCATAAAATAAGATAAAGAATATAAGTAACTGCAGCTGTATAGGAAGTATTGAGCTTGTGTCACAGAAAAGTTACAGTTCAGTGTCCTGGTGAACACTCAGCTAATGAAGTGAAATTGAGTCCGTACTGTAATCCGGGTGTTCAAGTCTCCAATCAAATCTCATTGTGACAGGCATTAGGGGGATTATCCCTGGGTGCTGTGGGCCCTTACAGCCGGCCTGGTGGCCCCGGCAAACAGCACTATCCAGTAACAGTGGCTCTGCTTCTCCTCCCAGTCTGCCTCAGCCTGGCCGGGCTCGAGAGAGCCGCTGAGGCTCATGGGCCTTCGCTCAGCTGGCTGGCTCACTGTCAGAGCTCGGCCTTCAGAGGGATGTATGGCCAGGATGGGACGCTGCACTTCACAGACCCACGTACAGGTAACAGGAACAGAGAGAGCTCTGAGAATCAGGAATCAGTGTGTAGGTTTTTTCAGAATGGAGGGTGAATAACAAGCTACTGTTTGTGTGTTAAAACCGTGGAGCTGTGGGAAGTAAAGCTGCTGGAGGCTTACAGACGCAGAGATGGTGTGGAAATATAATAGTGTTGTGTGTTTACTCCTGTTTGAATCTCTGAAAAGAAATGTGATGTAGACGTGTTCAGAGGAAGGAAAGCTTTACATGTTGACTGTCTACAAAGGCTGCTTCATTTAGGAAAATATATATAATGTAACAACATGTTGACAACACCACTTATTGGATTATATGTGATGAATATTTTGGATTCAGCAGCTTGTGGATAAAGATTCTAGTATGAGGCTGGGTAACAACTGGAGTGTGCACTTTGTGTTGAGTCCACATGATGGCAGTAGTTAGCCGTGATTTCATGTTGCATGACTAGCAGTGTTAGGAAGAACACTCAGGTAGACTCAGATACAGTTTTGAGGTATTTTACTCAGTGGTGGAAGGAATGAAGTGATAATACTTAGTGAGAGTAACTGTGTATTTTTTGGGAGTGTCTGTACTTTGCTTTACTCTTTATATTTCTGTCAACTTCCACTTTTACTCGAATACATTCAGTATGTTGAGGTAAAAGTATACTCTTTTTTGTGTGAAGAAAAACCTTGTTTTGCTTGAGTTTAACATACACTGCATTTTTAGGTGGTGTACATGTTAATAAGGAATTAACATTATTCTGACCGCTGGCTTTTTTTCTAAATTAAAAGCATTTACTTGCACTTTTACTTATAGTACTCAATTACACTTAATATAATAAAATTACTTAAGTACAGTAAATATAAGATACTGCCATACTGTAACCGACACTTACACTTCACTACATTCAGCTGACAGCTTTGACTTATTTTCATTTCACATGTAAAACCTTTGATGAGCTTCTAAAGTGTGATGCAGTGTTTTATAATGTGGTTAAAATGAGCTCTACCTCGACCAGCTGTGACATTAAAGTGCTCCTAACATAATAATTTAGCATTAAATTATACAATATATTATCATAAAACTTAAATGAGCTGAATGCTTTGACTTTTCAAACTTAAAGTTTTACTGAAAATACTTTCACTTTTTCTTAAGTAAGGTTTTCAGTCCAGCCCAGCTGACATCAGGGAGATGTTACCCAAGACAGATGTTAAACTTTGGTTTGCATTAAAATCGGGTTGACGATATTTTAAATGTCAAATGATGTTTCATGCTATGTGGACATTAACATTACTAAGTTTTACGTTAGCATGAGACATTTGAGCTGAATGTTTGACTTTCAAACTTAAAGTTTTACTGGAGATAGAATCGTCACTAATCTTGGAAGATCAGGTTTACATCCCCAGTCCAGCCCAGCTGACATCTTTGGGAGATGTTAGCCCAAGACAGATGTTAAACTTTGTTTGCCATTAAAATCGTGTGAGTGTATTTTAAATGAAATGATGTTTCATGCTATGTGGACATTAACCAGTGTACTGAAGTTTGTGCAGACTAAATGTCTCCATACCTTACAATAAGACTAGTTATTTATATCAAGGTCCATTTACCATTTAACAGAAAATATTTCATTTACGTCTGTATTCTGTGTCAAATTGATGCTGGCATTAGGTTTTGATCGTCACTAATCGGAAGATCGGTGGTTAGATCCCCAGCTCCTCCAGTCCGCATGTTGAAGTATCTTTGGGCAAGAGACTGAGCCCCAAAACTGCTGCCAATGGCTGTTCCATTCGTGTGTGAGTGTATTAAAAAGAAACTGAGTAGCAGACAACCATTCATGGTCACATTCACACCAGTGTATGAATATGTGTAATGGCTAAATGTTAACCTAGTCCCCAATCTGCATGTCTTTGGTTGGAAGACTAGGAAGGTCGCTATACAAGGTCCATTTACCATTTAACAAAAAAATATTAATGCTATCTGTCGTCTGTATTCTGTGTCAAATTGATGCTGGCATTAGGTTTTGATTTTGGTCAATGTCACAACCTAAATTTAACCAAATATTAACATCTAATAATCAGCTAGGAGGATTTTTACTTGTAAAAGTTGGTGGGGGAAATGGAAATGATTGGCCCGGGCCCCAATGGAATGGGGGCCCTTGAAAACCGTGGAATGAAAAGTTTGATTTTATTTGGACTTTTTAATTTTTTTTTACTTTTAAGTAATTAGCTCCTTAACTAAATCAAAGCTGGCTGAATAAATCAGTTGAAAGACTGAAATATGTATTGGAAAATAATGGAAGCTCTCTGATGGTTTAGGAAAATGGTTTAGTCCGCCCCAGCACCAGGATCTCTCTCTATATGCTGCTTGAGCTGAGTATATGACTGTTATGCTGCCGGATCACCAACGGACACCATGTTTTGCCATGTTTTTCCCCAAGAGAGGGGAATCTGGGTTTGAGAAAGAAAAAGAAAGGAATGAGAGAGAAAGTAAACTGGCTTCATAAAAAAGTAAAGGTGCGTGGGAGACATGGATCAAGAGAGGAAGGGAAGGGGGCCCCCTAGATAATGCATCAGCATAGGGCCCAGAATTTGGTGCTGCACCCCTGCTTGTAAGGGAGTATTTTATTTTGCAGTGCTGCATCTTAAGCAGCTTTCCCACTGCGCAAAAACCTGCTAACACCCACTAACATCTGGCTTTTTTAATATAATGGGAAAGGTTACAATTGGCATTCACACCCGGTTCAAATTACTCCTCAGTAGTCACCACAAGTACTTATTGGCGCCGTCTCCAATCAGCATTGATGGAAACACAATACCCAGGTAAATGTGCTAATTTTAGCCCCTTAACTGGCAAGATGCTACATGTCACTACCACAAAATACTGTCCGTCTCCACCCAAGCAGCGCTGAAACATCAATCCAAATTAGTCTGCACTAAGTTTGAAAGAGAAACTGAATAAGTAAGAGATATATAAAAAGAAGTAACCACAGTTAGGTTTTCACCGGCCTCCAAGCTGCTTTCTGCTGAGTACTAATTTTTCAGGCCTCTCTGTGATATTGAATGTGACACACCAAACAACACAAAAAAAGAAAAACAAACTCGTCTGCTTCAGAGTCGTGTACACAGGTTTGATGCACTGACAATGGGAAAGGAGTCTAAAGCCCTATTTGGACGGGATTAGTTTAACGTGGAGACGTGGGGTAAAGTAATTATTACCAGGGATTTTAGTCCCGTCTGAACGCGCCATGTCTGTAATCATTACGGATAATGTCAGTAAAAATTACTGCGACTGGTCTGGAGAAAATACCTTGGGTAATATTAATCCCGTGCGAACATGATCCTCTGTAAAAATGTATGTAAATATTTTGTCACGTCCTGTTTACAACCATTTTTCTGCGTTTTTTCGATGATGGAAGCGCTTGAAGAAGCATTCGGTGTTGTCGGCAGTCGTGATACACATTCTTCTAATGATCACATAGCCCTATGTGGGAGATCAATCAAAAAGGTCGAGAAGAAAGCACTTTTCAGAGCCACGAGACCTCTGGTTGTGTTAGGTAGGCCTAATATAAATTCATATTGCTAATCGTTGTGTACACACATTCCTGATCATGGGCAACATTTCATATTGGGCTAATCATTAAACGGGCACTGTGTAGGAATTTCTCCCATCTAGTGTTGAGATTGTATATTGCATTCAAACTGATAGCGCACTCTAGCGCCTCACTGTTTCAAACGCGTATTGCAACAACGGTAGCTGCTGTGTACCAAAAAGCTATGATAACATTGATGAAACCATGTCATCCGATACTTCGTGGAGTATTCATTCAGGCTCCTACGCAGACACACACGACGGGAGTTGACAAAGCCCCTCCTCACCATGCTGGCTGTGTTTACAACGTAGGACTGTTGGGGCAGGTGTAAATCGAAACAAACCAATCACAGCTTGTTCTTTGACAACTGACAAGTGGCTCAACCTCACACACCTCATCCCTCTCCTCGCAACACTGCGTCACTAACAGCTGTTTAGCTGTGGTTCTCCTTCAGCAGCTCTCTCCACCTGGGAAAGGCTACCCGGATGTTGACCCTAGTTTTTTGAAATTGCCGGTCAGGTTTCCTTTTTGCCTTTTTTCAAATGCACCGGCACTTGTGACTAGCCTGCTTGCTGCTGCTCTTCGTCACTCTACCTGCAGGCGGAAACCGGAAACCGACAAGTGAAAACGTGAAAGGCGATTCCATATTTCTCGAGTATGTCCCCATGCGTACCTGTATTTTCAAGATGGCGCACGTACATGATGAGACACCAGTCGCAATGTATATGTAAATGAGAAGTTCGGAGCTTTCGGACATACTTATGCTGATGGAGGTAAATACACATGTGCTAGGACACACTTTTGACTGCAAAATTTGTTTGTCTCAAAGAACAACTGAAATTGTTACACATAGTGCCTTTAAATTGAATCATTAGTAAACGTAACACATACAGGAAGCAACATAGCACGCACATGCAGACAGGGAGGTGACGCCAGGGCACAAACCAAGTTACCACTCCCATCTCTGGCAGAATTACGGAGATTTCTTGTCCCGTGTGAGTCAGACATTTATATTACAGACATCCTGTGGTAAACTGACATTAGTCCATATCCCTATGTAAAACTAATCCCGTCCGAATAGTACTTATAGCTCATTTTTAGTGGGTTTATCTGTATTTAAAAACATGCTTGCATGCAGTGGTGGAAAAGGGGTATTGAATGCAATAAAAAGATCTGAATGCATGACTGCAATTGAAATGCACATCTGCATTTTGCTGACATTTTTTACTTTTACTCAAGAGAAGAAATGAATGAAGGAAATGTTCTTGTAATAGAATATTTTTGCATCTTTAACTTGAGAAAATGGGTTTGAATACTTTGTGGATCACTGTTGACAGGCCTGTGGAAGTGGTGTAAAAGAAAAAAGGTTGACTGGTGACACAGCTGGTTTGTTCAAACAGAATGAGACTAGAAGAGAGCAGGATGTGACCTCTGCAGGTAGAAAGAACACTGAGGAAACATGAGCTGATGGAGTGTTAAAACTGTCAAACATCAGTGTTACTAATACAGTCAGCGGACAAAATGAGTGAGTTGAGGAAAAATATCCCAAATATTACTGAGAAATATTTCCAACAGCATTAAACAGATTTAAGTTTTGGATGAAGTCCTCTTTGATTCAGGCCGTGCGCTGACAGGATAACGTTAACAAATATTTAGTGCCTTGTTATTCAAGCTGTGGAGGTTAAATGTCTATTGATTGGCTGCTGACTGAAGGACCTCATCGAGAATCAGAGAGATAAAAGTGCTCGGCGCTGAGCTGCTGACGGAGGGGATTGGGCCGGCAGTCAAAACGAACTCTCAGCAAAACAGAGTTAATGATTACAGAGCCTTATCATCACACACTGTGATTGATTTACGTCTTGCATGGGTCTTCGTGTTTATTGATGCAATTGTTTACTTATTTGGTGGCACAGAGGCTACTTGACTTTTTCGGTCTGACGGGATGTGTCACAGGATGAAGCGTGTTTTTGTAGGTTACATTTTCAGAACGTTGGCTTGAGCTTGAAACATTACAGAGGTGTGTTGAAGGGTTATTTTGACCTCCAAAACAAATATGTGACATTAAGAGGTGTTTGTGCATGAGGGCCACAAAGCTGTGCACCATACAAAAACTACTTCTTACTATAAAGACATTTTAGACACAAAGACAGAGCATACGGTGTCAAAAATCATTCAAATAGCGGCTAAAATAAATCACAGTATTATATTACCTTTCTCCACTTGCATACCTCCCTCATTTTTTGGCTACTTCATTTTTTATTGCCCTGTAATACTATGAGAGTGAAAAACTAAATAGGCTCTAGTGGTTTATCATTACCCCAAGAGTAAATAGTCATCATGGGCGAGGACACTAAGACAACTCTTCTATTCTTTCAAAGAAAAACTGATTTAAATGTCTTTCCGTTTCAAATTTATTGAAACAATCTTTATAAACAGTTAAACATCCCCTAAAAAAGTCATGTTGTATGGCTGGAGAGAAACCAAAACCTTGTATATAATGTTTTTTAATTAACATGGAAAGACCTCTGTTTGGTGACCTGATTATGTCCATGATTACATCTGTCATTTTAACACAAATCCTGAAACCTACGCACCACTGCAGAGGATGAATTGGCTTTGGTTAACAGGGTTTGTGGGCCTCTGAGGACAGATAAGCTTCAGTGGAGTCAATGGGTGCTGTTATATGACAGGAAAAATTAGAAATAAGTTTTTTAGCTGAGCTGTGAAAAAGTAGTTTCAACTATAAAAGCAGGAGAAAGGTACAACACAATTTGTAGACGAATCACACGAACAAATTGGTGAATAATTACTTTAAAAAAAGGTAAAATGATCTTTACAAAAAAAATCAATCAGGGTCATTAGATGCAATGAAAGTCAGTGACAATATTCCTGTGACATAGAAAATATGATATTCCCGCGGTCAGCCACAGGGGCTTGCATAAGCTGGGTTATTTGCAGATAGTTATCTGTTGACAAGGTCTTTGCCATGACACTCTACTCACCTATCTCCTCCATCTACTGCAGGAGAGCAGAGCAGCAGCCTCAAATCTGCTGCAGCCAGCACATTGTCTCCTTCTGCTTTACTCTTATCAACATCAACACGCTCCTGGATGGTGCTTTACAAACACACATTCCCCCTGTGCCGCAGCTCTCTCTGGAAAGAAACAAAATAAGTCCCCAGACAGTGTATATTCCACATCTTATTAACTCTTCTGGGCCACCGTGATCACCGTGTCTTTTCCTCCCAGCCGCCGGCTCCTGTGTTTTGATTTTTACTATGTTGCTTCCCTGCCGCCTGCCTTTGAGATCAGACTTGGGGAAATGAAATGTAGTCATTGAGGAGAAGGTACAAATAGGCAGTGGTTGCAAATGGAGTTTGGTCAGTGGTCGGAGATTCCTATTCAGAAGATAGACAGGACTTTGTTCACAAACTGGAGTTTGAAGTTTCAAAGGGGAGAATCACACAAGTGTTACATCAGGTCTCAGCGATCCTTTGACTTTTAGCCCCAGGGCAAGAGTTTGGGTGACTGATTATAAGACAGCACTCTCTGGCCCATCGCATTTCATCATGGCAGCCTCCCACTGTATTTAACAGCTATTTAACAGCTAAATGTCAGGAAGTTACTGTCGGCTGCAGCCATTATCATGGTGTTGTGTTAAAGTTCTGCTTCAGCTCTGATAACTGCTTAGCAACTATTTATTCTGTGCTCACAAACATTAAAACAAGACAAATGAATTTCTTTCTGCCATAAACAACATGCACATGACACACAATTATTCACCATAACAAACACACAAATTAAGAAAACCAAAATAAAAGACATAGATTGAATCCAACACGAGACCTGGACAAAAAACTGAAAATAAAATTTAAAAAGTCTTATGCATAAAACTAAGACACAGAGTTAAGGTTGTGACATGCACATGTAATTATTGTCGGTACTTCTTAGTATACAAATATTCATTTCTAAGTATGTCAACCCATTTTCTTTTTTCTGTTGCTGTAAGTTTTGGCCTCCACACAGTCCAAAAGAATGATACCTGCTGCTAAATATGTCACCCTACAAGCAATTTTTAATCATGTTAATTATTTAAAATGTCTCATACTCAAATAAGCTCTTTCAGAGTAACCAAAAACATAACCTAATCTTATTTTGTACAGTCTGTTGTTTGCAGGAATATCATGATAGGCGACTACATGTCAATCAAGCTTGCATCGCAGTGAGGATATACTTTTGGATGCATCCAAACCAAAAGCTCAGAGTGCACTCCTTCTGTCATTTTAGGTAGTTCTTATCAAGCTCATGTATGTTTGAGTGCTCCTTTTGCTGATGAGTTTTGTTTTCATTAGTTATTTGATGCTATAAAAAGGGGGTGTGACATCATAACTGACAGCTGTGTGTGACAATCAGTGTGCTCGCAATCAATGGCGCTGCTTGCGATTGGTCAGAGGGCAGGAAGTCAGTACTGTGAAAACTGCTGCTGTGCAGACTCTGGCTCTAAATGTGCTGGGGATATTTTGGCTTCATTTTTTTTCAACAGTGGGAGAAAGTAGAGATGAGTTGTCTATCTTTATATGCAGTCATGGGTTGAGTGTGCTGGCATGCGAACATTTGATAATTAGCATTTAAGTAAGTGCAGCTGAGGATGAAGGAAATGTTATTATTTTTTCAGGTATTAGCCATGGATGCATAAAGAGAACTGAATACAGCACTGGAGGCAGAGCCCTGTTCATCCCTTTGAAAGTTGCTCAGTAGCACATAAGCCAAAAAGGTTTGACTTTCTGGGTTTAAAATTACCCAGATCTTCTGCATAGTTGGCCCATAGAGCAAACCCAGTGGCAGCCTTTCAGGGCTGGAAAATGAAGCCAACATGGAAGTGCCAAAAACTGTAGTTCTTTGAATGACCACTTGAGGCTGGCTGGGTATGTTAAAATACCTAACTTTACAGCAGAAATAAACATGTTTACAGCCTGGTACAAAAATGGTTTTGGTCTCTGTAACTAATTTTCCCCCTTTATGGCAACTGTACAGGGGTGACATTTTATACAAGTCACCTGTTTACATTCGGCTTACTGTGCGTTCACACCAAACGCGATGGACGCGATGTCATCGCCCGTAACGCGAGTATTGTGTCGCTTGATCACAAATGTCACCTTTTTGATCATCGCTTCATCGCTTCAATCGCGATGACGCAACCCTCCTCCCGCAATTTTCTTCACCTCCCGCTATTTTCTCGTCAACCATGGCTGAGTTAACTACCGTAGCTGCTCTTTATCTGTTGTGGACATCTGATTTGGATCGGAGACCCAAACGCCGCCGTGTCTGGGTTCACGATATTCTCCAGAAATGCACACAACTGGGTGAATATCATCACCTCCTGCAAGAGCTGCGTCTGGATGACGGTCGTTTCCAGCGGTACTTCAGGCTGATGCTGGCCCAGTTTGAGGACCTGTTGGCCCGTATCGGTGCAAGGATCTCCCATCTGGACACCAACTACAAGCGCCCCATCCCAGCTGCGGAGCGCCTGTCCATCTGTCTCTGGCACAGCGTCATGCGATGTTGCTTGAAAAGTTCAAAATTTTCAACTTCAAGAGACACACGCGATGAGGCGTGATGACATCACGGTACCTAAGTCCATAATTTTTATACAGAGTATGGAGAACTACAGTGAGTCGAGCAGTTAATCTCCACCAGTCAAGCTGCTAACTTCTGGTTTAGCCTGCCGCTAACTTGAATGGGGATAAAATAATTTAATCTTGTGGCTCCTCTCGACTTTAAAATGTCAGCAGACTGACTGACTCGAATCCTGATCGTGAAACGAGTCATTTCTCAGGAGGTGTGATGCATGAAAAATGTATCCACTGATCTACAGATGTCTCTTTCACAATGTAAGTCTATGGGAGAACATTTTTTTGGTCCCAATGGCATCACATGACAGATGTTGTAATTCCACTGTGTAAAACTGGCTTCAAGGCCTGTCTCACTCCGAAGTTGTCGAAATCCAGAGCTTGGGCAGTGACTTGCGGCGTCAGACACTGACAAAAAAAGCTGTCCTTTAATGTTGGCATGATATGCAGCCGGTCGCTGTTTTAATTTAACAGTGCACAGTGACGTCAGGGGGAAACGTGGTGGGACAAGAACCAAAGTTAAAGCGGTGAAAGTCTGGGTAGGGCGGACAAGACGGGTGGTGGATGAGTCCAACAAACACTTTTTCTAAACCCAACCACGTCCCTTAGTTGTTGGAGGAAACGAACATCAATTCGCGCTGTTGTACTGATGTAGTGTATTTATTTTGAAAGAGACTGTATGTAAATGTTGACATGGCGTCCCAGAACGTCAGCAACCAACACCCAGGGTAGGCTACCTTTTTACGTCGTATGTGGACGTGGCAAGTCCATGACCAAACGTCGATATCGATGAGAATGTGTTGCCCACTTAAGTCCACAATCTTAGTTAGCACAAGTTAGCAATAAGCTAGCTATGAAGTGTTAAACATCTCATACTTAAAAGGCGAATCACTTCTTCAGATGTAGGGGTGCATCGTGTAGACTCCAAGGAACAATCCAATAGTTGTGAAGACATCTCTGAAAACAGAGATTTAAATTAAGTGAAATGTCAGTAGATTCATATTTAGCGTACAGACATGAGAGTGGTATCGATCTCATCATCTAACTCTCTGCAAGAATAAAAGCACTCCTTAAAATGTCAGGCTATTTATTTGGAATCGACAGGTTAGACTTTTGAACATTTTGTTTCCTGTTAACAGCAGTAAACTTCTCTCTTCACAGTCTGTGGTTTTGTTTTATGAACACAGTGACTACATTAGAGTATGTCACCAGAAGAAACAGCTGCTGTGACTTTATTCTGCTCAGAGGTCCGTGTGTTTTACAGCCTCCTGCACGTGTCACTCCAGCCTGTGTACTGTGGGAATGTAATATGTTAAGACAAAGCCCCCACCTCAAAATACAGATAAGTGACGAGAGAATTTTAACCTAACCTTCCCTCTATCTGACACATCGGAACAGTTTGTCAGTTCATGATTAAGAAAGCTATAACCGTGCAGATTATACTTTATAGTCCTGTATACGACTGTTCCTTGAGGAGTTCACAGAAATTTAAGATGGGAGCAGCGATAAAAACACTTTAATGACAGGGAAGATAAGATTTGCTCTGAGTGACTCATTCATAGCTCCACACTGATTCTCCCATCCTCACCCTCCCCTCCCCCCTCTATCCTCTGCTTACTGCTTTGAAATAATCAGCACACTTCTTGAGCAAATATGGGTATTGCAGAAGAGCAGCACCGATCGAACGTGAAGAAATGTTGTAACGGACGACCTCTGTACACACAAGCGAAACAACATGCTCCGACTGAGCTGCACAGTTTGATGCAGAGCGCCGTAGGGAGTGTGTAAAACAGATGTTAATCATGTTTTGATGGTGGGCGTAGTTTCCATTGAGTTAATCAGTTTGTTAAAGATTTCCAGATCAATGAATCTAAATGTATGACAGAGTGAAGAGAAGAGTTTCTGTAGGTTTAATCACAGGTTGATCACTTCCATTTTCAGTTGTGATTGGATTATCATGAAGGGGTTTTTCTGTCAATATAATCATTAAACACATCAGAATCATAAACAGGAGGCTGCAGGAATGTTATTGTGTTTGCCTGCTGGAAGAAAAATAATTTTATGAGCCCTCAGTATAATTTGAGTGCGTGGTTAACAAGTTCAGCTACAGGGGGTTTACTGCACACTGAGGTCCGGCGTGAACTCGGGATCGTTGACCTGCTGCTATGTACTGGCACTTTCTCTTCAAATACAAGACTACTGTTTGCTCTGTGACATTTAGGAGGCAGACACTTTGCGCAAGCAGAGAATTTATTTTTTAAAACAATTGGATTCAGGAATCAGGAGCTTGGTACAAAAGTCACACGTGAAAGAAAACCACTGCCAAAAAACTAAAAGCATGTGGGTTTTTTTTTTTTTTTTTTTTTTTTTACCAATTTCATGTGCAATAAATTATTTTAGCATTTTATTCTCACAGATTTCACTCCAGATTAGGATTTCTAATCAGAACAGTAGATGAAAAGTACCACATTGCTTTACTCGCCATATTTAGCATCATACGCACTATAAACCCTTCATAAAGAGCTTATAATGTGGCTGTAGGCAGATAAAAGTGCATTTTTAAGTGTTTATTAATGTCATTTGACAACAGGTATGACTCCGTCCTGTAAAGCATCTGTAAGTGGCGTATTAATACTTAGTGAATGATTGACATCACAGTATTCCACAGCTGTAATGACATTTAATGATTAATTATTACACACACTTACAAATCATTCACAGAGGATAGATTTCATCCACATCTCTTGGCCTTCATAAGTGGAGGGAGTTTTTATAAATACTGACAAAAAACAAACATGTATATTTTAACTGACTAAATTAACATACAGTATGCGTTGTATTAAACCTGTGCTGGTCATTTATATAAATGATCTACTGCTTTATTCTTGACCCTGTCAGCAATGTTTGCATTTCAGTATCCTTTAAATATACAGGCTCTATTATTGTAATTAAGTACATAACATATCATCTTATTTGTACTATCTGTGACACTTTATTCTAATCCCACCTATTTAGCATTCACAAAAACTGTTGCAAACAATTTTTTATAACCCGTTATAATGTAGCTGTGAGAAGATACAACAAAATAATATTTTAAATGTCAATTTATGTATTAAATCCTTTACAGTTCATACTAATTTAATTGTTATTATGATGATGTCGTTAATCAGTCATTAAGTGTAACACCTGTTACGCTTCACGGGAGTTATAACAGTTGTCATATAATTACTTAAAAATGACCTTGTGTCTGTTCAAAACAACATCATAGTGCATCATTATGTATTAATAAACCAGATATTAAATGTTAATGTACGTGTGATAAAATTACATATGGGAATATTTGTTTTACATGTGGAAAATCTGAATCACACCTTCACAAACATCCACATGAAACGTTCTATTTACATATAAAATTTACACAAATAAGTATGTATTTTGTATGTTTTACTTTTTGTTTTAACTCGTTAAATATTTACCTTATATTTAGCGAAAAGTTCCTTTAAACAGTATTCCTAAAGTTATGATGATGTACTGTAGTAGCCTACTTGAACGGCTCCCAAACTTTTCATCAACACCACCTGCTCTCATGTTCTAAATATGTAGATATAAGTTGATATTAAACTGTGATTTAATTAACAGTGCTACATGAATATATTTTATAAGTTGATAGTGTCAATAACATTTATCATATCAGACATAATGATCCTGGAAATGTTCATGTTTAGGCACTTACTGTTTTTTTAGTGGGTCAGATTTGCATAGTCAACCATTCATCTGTCTCCTTTATGTATTCTGACTTTTCTGCTCACTCCATTGTCTGCCTGGCATATCTTATAGTTTGTTAGTTATTGTGACAATTAACATACTAAAGATCAGCCTCACTCAAATTTCTAATAATATTTGTGTGTTTATTTTCCCTCTAAATTGTGTATTTTACCATTATAATTTAGTTTTTTCTCAAATTTGCTGAGCTGCTCCCAGTATTTCACATACCTCCTGAAAACTGTACCTCCTGATGTGCAAGCTGGGAGTCACTTCTGTTTTTGATGGATTTTTAAGTGACAAATCCACAATAGAGGACCTTTGAGACATGTTTATCATAAATAACTACGCACAAAAAAAACCCCCATATATAAGAAATCAGTTTCGGTTCTTACTAAAGCGTGTATCCTTTGTGATGTTTATTTCCTCTAAAATGATTCCTAAATATGCTCCAAGGCTGTCTCTCTGTCTCTCTGAGCAGCTGCTGCCTTTCCAACAACAAGTGTTGAGCTTTTAGATCAGCCTCACGTGCACCTTGCATTTTCACAAACAATGAAGTCTTTTACATAAAGGCATCACTTTGCTTTAGCAAGAGTTGTTTCCCCTGTTAATCATGAAGGAATTAACTCAGATTTACCAACAACGTATTACACATGGAAGTACGTAGGTCTTAATATGACGGACTGATACGATCTGACTGGTGGGTTCCCTGAGGTAGAAGATGAATTCATCACCTTTGCTTGTAAATAAATACTCGAGTTTAAGTCCTGCATTAAAGTAAAACTACAAAAGTATTATAAAGAAATGTTGTTCAAAATGTGAGTGTGAATCAAAACAGAATGGACCCTTTTAGACCACCTAAACCCAGTTCATTGAGACCAAGTCATGACCAAGAACAGAGTGTATTGAGACCAAGTCATGGTTAGTTTCATCTTAGTGTTGCAGTCAAGACCACCTAAACCAACACCAAGCCATGACCAGGACCAGACTGCATCGAGACCAAGTTATGACCAAGAACAGGGTGCATCTAGACCAAGTCAAGACAAAGACCAGAGTGTATCAGAACCAAGTCAAGACCAACACCAGAGTGTATCGAGACCAAGTTATGACCAAGAACAGAGTGCATCTAGACCAAGTCATGACCAAGACCAGGGTGTATCAGAACCAAGTCAAGACCAACACCAGAGTGTATCGAGACCAAGTTATGACCAAGAACAGAGTGTATTGAGACCATGTCATGGTTAGTTTCATCTTAGTGTTGCAGTCAAGACCACCTAAACCAACACCAAGCCATGACCAGGACCAGACTACATCGAGACCAAGTTAAGACCAAGACCAGAGTGTATTGAGACCAAGTCAAGACCGAGAGCAGAGTGTATTGAGACCAAGTCATGACCAAGACCAGAGTGTATCAGAACCAAGTCAAGACCAAGACCAGAGTATAACGAGACCAAGTCATGACCAAGACCAGAGTGTATTAAGACCAAGTCAAGACCAAGACCAAAGTATAGCAAGACCCTGGCATGACCAAGACCAAAGTATAGCAAGACCAAGTCAAGACAAAGACCAGAGTGTATTAAGACCAAGTCAAGACCAAGACCAAAGTATAGCAAGACCCTGGCATGACCAAGACCAAAGTATAGCAAGACCAAGTCAAGACCAAGACTAGAGTGTATCAGAACCAAGTCAAGACCAAGACCAAAGTGTATCAAGACCAAGTCATGACCAAGACCAGAGTGTTTTAAGTCATGGTTAGTTTCATCTAGTGCCGCAGTCAAGACCACCTAAACCAACACCAAGCCATGACCAGGACCAGACTACATCGAGACCAAGTTAAGACCAAGACCAGAGTGTATTGAGCCCAAGTCAAGACCGAGAGCAGAGTGTATTGAGACCAAGTCATGACCAAGACCAGAGTGTATCAGAACCAAGTCAAGACCAAGACCAGAGTGTAACAAGACCAAGTCAAGACCAAGACCAGAGTGTATCAGAACCAAGTCAAGACCAAGACCAGAGTGTAACAAGACCAAGTCATGACCAAGACCAGAGTGTATTAAGACCAAGTCAAGACGAAGACCAAAGTATAGCAAGACCCTGGCATGACCAAGACCAAAGTGTATCAAGACCAAGTCATGACCAAGACCAGAGAGTTTTAAGTCATGGTTAGTTTCATCTAGTGCTGCAGTCAAGACCACCTAAACCAAGACCAAGCCATGACCAGGACCAGACTGCAACAAGTCCAAGTTAAGACCAAGAGCAGAGCACAGTGTATCGAGACCAAGTCATGATTAATACCAGAATATGTCGAGACCCAGTCATAACCCTGACTACTTAAAAATTGATCTTTTATTGCCATACCATATGTTCATGTCTTTATAAGTGTACTATGAGAAATGTGTTGACAAAATAATGACAAGGATTTGCACAGGTGAACTTATGTGTAGGAATTTTCCTCTGTTTTCCACGAGTAAAGAAAAAAAAAATCAGATTAACCATCTATATTCAGAACTCATTTGTTGCACAGGCAAATTAGTGATATTCCTGCAGTTGTGGTCTTGAAATAAAATCCTAAGTCCTCTTTTTCTGAGACCAAGACAAGATCGAGCAAAACTGCAGCTGAGTCTGAGACCAGACCAGAATCTTAATACAGTCTCGAGACCAAAACCGACCTTGAGTGCTGCAACGCCAGTATCATAGGTTATAAAGTGATCATATGTGTTAGCGGTAAATTCTGGATTTGCAAAGTAATTAGAGGATGCATTACTGAATGTTTGTATCAGGGATCTGTTGACCAAATCCAATCCACTGTTTATTTGTTTATTTTTAATTCTGACTGCAGTGCACAGTTACATTAGTAAAGCAGCATGAATCAGTTTGACAAGCAAGAACATGTATCTCTGGCTTTCTTTGATGGTTTCCTGTGATATTTTCTGTAGTATTTTATATCATATCTGTGCAGTGGAGTGTCAGTGTGGATCTGCTGTGACAGGGAGCTGTTAGTCAGACCCTGCGTCTGTAGTGTGAACTAATTATTTAACTCCAGGTGCAGTTTTTAGCATCAGAGAGTTCTGCTTCACCTGCAAAATGTCCCCTAAAAAGACACAAAATGACAATGTGTGTCTCTTTGAGTCTGGATGTCTTGCTCCTTTACAGCAGGAGTCGGGACACATTGTCTCATTATCTGCCCATGGCTGTCAGATGAAGTGAAATGTAGTGAAGTGGACGTATAAAGTAGCATACAGTGGAAATACTCAAGCACAACTACCTTAAACCTGAGTATACATACGATACTTTAACCTTCCCTCTACGACCTTTCAAAGGAAGTGAAAGTTAAAAGTAGCAGAAAATAAAACACTCAAGAACAACTCCATTAAAAGTTGCACTTTCGTACATGACTTTCTCCCTGCAGACATACGCACCAGGCTCTGCTGCACCTTCATGTGTTCTTGGCTGCTTCAATGTGGACGCTGTAAATTTGTGTGCATGTGACAACAGCATGCTACAGAAAGTGCTGGCTGTAAAAGTGAGCTGGTTTAAAGCGGTGTCGGAGCAGTGATTTGGCAAAGGATTGACCTGATTCCACTCTCACGGAGGAATTGTTTATCCATTGCTGACAAGAGAACCAAGAGGAGATGTCAGATATCAAAGTTGTGCTATCTCTTCCAAAAAAAAAAAAAAAAAAACAACCCTGTGATTCACCAGTGAAGGGGCTGGTTAACCATCAACCAAAGAGACACTCCACCTCTCCTCTGGTTAGCAGCACGAGGGAAGGAGGAGAAGGAGGGGAGCTTTGCTGTCACTCACTGGTCTCCTCTCTGACACCAGTAAGTCCCCATCACACTCAACTGGGCCAGGGAGCTACCTTGTCAGTGGGCGGAGCTAGGCTAAGGGGGGGTTCGTGGAGGTGTGAGGGGGTGTGAGAAAGAAAGGAGGAGGGGGAGGAGGGGGGCACATTAGCTTCTTGGACAAGTCTTTCTGCCCCACTGTCAGGTAGTTGAGAATTTGTTTGTCCAAAGCACTGGCAGACATGGACATGGCAGACTACAGCGAGGCTCTGGACCCAGCCTACACTACGCTGGAGTTCGAAAACATGCAAGTGCTCCCGTTGGGCACAGGTGAGTCACATATATGCAGCTGTGGTGTTGAACTTTGAAACTTTTACTGATTTAAAACTTTGGTCAGGAGAGAGGACAGGGGCAGCATGAAGTGATAAAAAGGGGTCATTTGTCCATCTGCTCACAGAGGGATGATCCTGTGCAGTGGTCTTCTTTTATCACCTCTGGGCGCGATAGTAAAACATTAAGAGACTTTGATTTACGAGGCTCCGCTCTATCCTCAATGTGCCAGGGTCATTTGGTCAAAGCAATTTTAACCTGTTTCAGCTTGTGGAGCAAAGTGGTGTCAGATTAATTTCACTGGGTTGATATTCATCCTCTGATGAAGCAGAAGTTTGAGTATCATGATCTTGCATCTCCTGTTACAAACGGTCTGTTCCCACAGAGGCTGAAGTGAAGAGAAAGTGTTCACAGTGACACCAACTTATTCATACATGCAGTCTCCCATGACGTGCGCTTGTGATCCTGATTCTAAAATTCCCAGTGAGACTCCAAAAAAAAGGAAGCTTCACAGACTTTTTCCATCACTTACATGTTTCTACTCAAACGTATATCAGGGTCTCATGAGTCAGCCTGCCGTCTTTAATCTATAGCATGACAAGCTCTATGATTGATTGACCCAGTGTGGTGGCTGAAAAGAAAACTGTCTCCAGTGATTGTCTTTTCAGAGGCAATCAAGCCGTCATCAATTTTGCTCTGTTGACACTGTCTGAGCTACTCAGGCAGGTTAACAGACCCTCACAGGCTCTCATGAAGGCCGGTTTTTGGTCAGGCGTCAATGGAGCTGATCACTGTATTCACTCTGGGCTGTTCACACCTTCTGAAATCAAACCAGCCTGACAAACTGTCACATGGAAACAACCTCTGAACTTCATGTTCCTTTATGCTTGATGACTGCCTTCTAATCAAGCTTTTAGAAAAGCACTCTTCCTCTGGTTTTGGCTCTAAAACTGATAAACTCAAAGCCAGCTGACCTGATGAGACATTTGTTCTCTGTTTCTCTTTCAGACTCCTCGCCGGCTGAGAGCACCAACATGAACGCTACCAGCCACCTGGGGGCAGGCAGCCTGTGTGCCATATGTGGAGACAGAGCCACTGGCAAGCACTACGGGGCGTCCAGCTGTGACGGCTGCAAGGGCTTCTTTAGACGCAGCGTCCGCAAAAACCACATGTACTCGTGCAGGTGAGGGCAGATCTGCAACTGACGGTTCTGCATGACACTAAAGCAAAGCATTGCACATGTAGTCCGGCCAATAGAGCCAGTTCCAAAGTGATGTTTGAGTGTGTGAAAGAGGAAAAAAAACAAAAGATAAACTTATGGTTTGTTTCAGTAAATTAGATGCCCAGTCGCTTCTTTGGCAGCAACTAGTCTGCAGATTATTTTCTTGATTAATCGATCAATCTCATTTTTAGAAATGTCACAATATTGAGAAATGCCTGTTATAATTTCCCACAGGTCACGCTGACATCCTCACAAATCAAATTTTGTCTGACCACCAGTCTAAAATCCAAATGTTTTTGTTTACTATGAAGAAATGCATCAAATCCTCACAGTTGAGAGGCTGAAAACAGCAAATGTTTGACATTTTTCTTTTAAAAAACACCTCTTCAATTATCAAAATTGTTGCCAAATAATTTTTTGTCAATCAACTGATCCCTGCAACTCCATTTGCTTTACTTATTCAAGTTTCTTTTTGGATTCTATGACAGCACAAACAGACTCAATCTGCTCATTTTTTCAGGTTCAACAGACAATGCATCGTGGACAAAGACAAGCGAAATCAATGCAGATACTGCAGACTGAAGAAATGCTTCAGAGCCGGCATGAAGAAAGAAGGTAGGTGCCTGTTTATGTTTTCAAAGCACACTGACAGAATCTATACACTCAGTTTGTGAAAACAGAAATTCCCCATTTAATCAGCAAATCACTGCCGGAGTGTGAGCTGTCCCCGCTGAATTGACGTGACTCGTCTGAGTGTGTCGCAACACCCAACATTGTTAATGTTCACTCAGTGGAGCGCTGAAGTCTCTAACCAGCTTATGCTGAGCAAACATTTCCAAGCAATAATAGCCATATACTGATAAACATGACAACCTTGGAAGACTTATTTTTCTTTGAAATGACTCTGCCATCTACAAAGAAATGGAGGAAAGCTACTTTTTTATTGATTTTCCGCCTTTTCAATTTCTTTAGCTGCATGAAAATGGCACATTTTTCTCTGAATACAGCTGCAGCAGCAATGACACAATAACTCTGTGTGTGTTTTTAGCTGTGCAGAATGAAAGAGACAGAATCAGCACCAGGAGATCCAGCTATGAAGACAGCAGTTTACCATCCATCAATGCACTCATCCAGGCAGACGTACTGTCAAGACAGGTAAGACCTACTATATCATGTTTTGAAAATCACATCTGAGTGTGATTAATCACCTGGAACAAGGACATCAAATGATTCCACATGTGCACGTCCAGATCACCTCCCCTGCTCCCATACTGAACGGCGACATAAGGACCAAAAAGATCGCTACCATCACAGACGTATGTGAGTCCATGAAACAGCAGCTGTTGGTGTTGGTGGAGTGGGCCAAGTACATCCCAGCCTTCTGTGACCTGCCCCTGGATGACCAGGTAAGACTTGTACGCAGACACAGTGTACATAGTTGTATAGACACTCTGGTCACTCATCAACCAGTCTGCTCAAAACCATAGTGTGAGCTGCAGGAGCACACGAGTATAGACACAGTGAATATGTTTGCACTTAATAAATAAAAATGTAGTAGAAAATAAAAGGAAATGCATTAAAGAGACACTTTTTTAACTTAAAACCTCAAACTCTTCAACCAGAGTGGTTAATGTATTTTAATCTTCAGTTAGAATATGATGAGCTGGTTTTAAAGTTATATCCCTCCACGAGAAAAAGTGCTGAATCATTAACAGTGTGATCACCAGGCCTCTGTAACTCATTTGCTGATGTTATATCAGGGAGGGAGCCCGTGTCTTCCTCCAGGAAGTTCAGTTCACACAGTGAGCTTCAAAAGAGACTTTTTTTAGAAAGGGATGTAAGAACGATACAATATTCATTAACACTGAAATGTAGAGGATTGCAGTTATTATCACACAGTTAATAAATCAATGAATTTCCTGTATTTCAGGTGGCGCTGCTGCGAGCTCATGCTGGAGAACACCTGCTGCTCGGTGCTGCAAAGAGATCCATGCTTTACAAAGACATCCTCTTATTAGGTAAAACTGAAAAGTAAAGTGTGTTTTACCCTGCTCATGTTACCCGTCTCTGTTAACAGAAGCATTGTCTCATCCTGGACTAAATGAAGTGTTTTAAAATAATATCATACTTGTGAAATGATCATTGGGATACCAGTTTCTCACAGCATTTCTCCGTCAATTCGTGAAGAAAATTTTGTTTTTCTCACATGCCTCCACGGTGAAAGAGGAATCCAAAACTGGTTAACGTTCTTCATGAATTTAAGTAAACAGGTTCCACATTTCACAACAGCAAAGCCATATCACAGCATCTGTTTACAAACTCTCACACAACTTGTGCAGTATAATCCAAGTCTCATTTGTCCAGTCATTTGTCATTGTTTAAGTAAGTCTCAAGTCTTTGCACTCAAGCCCCAAGTCAAGACTGCCAAGTCCTAAACTTTGAGTTTCGAGTCCCAAACGAGTCATAATGCACTTTTCACCAAATGTAATGCCATTTTAACAACAGAGTAATAATATATCAAATTTACAAAGAGCGTAAATGCTTTTAAAACTCGTATTTATTTGATAAAATAAGTTTGTTAAACAGGAGTGACTGAACTTAATTATAAAAAAAGTTGTAATGACATTGCAAATATTCATATATATTCATACATGAACCAGTACGACAACTGAATACATTTTGTATATTTCTTTCACGTCTTGTTTCACTAATCTAATTCTGGAAAAATATCTATAGCTCTATGGCCTTGAGCTAAGAAGCACCCGATGTAGCCGCATGCTGCTGGGTTGGGAACCCTGTTTCGTCCATAACTTTCTCTTCCCAACTTGGCTTGGAGGAAGGTACTAAGTTTTTTTTAAGTCAAAAGGCACAAGTCCAAGTGAAGTCACGAGTCAAACTGCAAGTCTTTTTTGTTTTTGTTAAGTCTAAAGTCATCAAATTGTTTATACTGACGTGTTTTACATCTTTGTTGGTGGAGTTTCTCAGTCATCCAGGTCATGGTCATTTTAAATGCTACATCGTGGGCAGCTGGACTTACTTGAGTATCCTGAAGATGTCTCACCTCTCATCCAAGAGGCTTCTTCACTTCAAACTTGGTCCAGTTTTAAATCTTTATGTTTAAGCAAAAATTCATGTGTTTGGGAAGTACTGAGCATATGACTGGAAGAATTAGACGTGGATTATACTGCATGAGTTGCATGAGAGTTTGTAAACTGATGTTTTGATATAGTTTTGCTATTATTAAATGCGACCCACATTACTTACATTTATGAAAAAGGTTAATCTTTTTTGGATTCTTCGGTCACTGTCGAGTCAAGTGTGACTTCTTTCTGCATTGTTGTACAAATGGTCACTTTGTGGGTGAAGTATTCCCTTAAATCTCATCATGCACCGTGATTCTCCTGCAGGAAATGACCACATCATTCCCAGAAACTGCCCGGAGTTGGAGGTGGGCAGGGTAGCAGTGAGAATCCTGGATGAGCTGGTGCTTCCCTTCCAGGAGCTTCAGATAGACGACAATGAATACGCCTGCTTGAAAGCCATAGTTTTCTTTGACCCAGGTACTGCTGCTGACCAATCATTTTGGTTGTGTGAGCTTCTTTACAAGCCAATAATATCAGTGAGAAGTATTTTAGAGACTTCTCTTTGTAAACGCCTCCTGCTTTCATTTGCCCACAGATGCTAAAGGTCTGAGTGACCCCGGAAAGATCAAGCGGATGCGATACCAGGTCCAGGTCAGCCTGGAGGACTACATCAACGACAGGCAGTACGACTCCCGGGGACGCTTCGGGGAGCTGCTCCTGCTGCTGCCCACGCTACAGAGCATCACCTGGCAGATGATCGAACAGATCCAGTTCGTCAAACTCTTTGGCATGGCCAAGATTGACAACCTGCTACAAGAAATGCTTCTTGGAGGTGAGCTCCTTCACATCATTTGGAACCAACACCTGATCTTAAAACCTTTGGATTAATACAGAGAAACCACGTGTTTAGAATATAGACGATAGAGGGGACTGTGGCATTCTTTGTGCTGACAGATGTGATATAATAAATCAAGACTGAGTTTATTTTTGTGTGTTGTATTTCTCAGGTTCTGCCAACGAGGCTCCACACGCACCTCACTCTCTGCACCCTCACCTGGTTCAGGAGCATCTCAGCGGCAATGTTATAGTGACCAGCAACATACCAACGCCGATCCACAATGGTCAAATCTGTAAGTACAAAACACAAACGTGAAGCACAACATGTAAAAATAAGGCCCAATCCCAATACCCCCCATTGTCCACTATCCCTTGGCCCTCGAAATGAAGCAACGAGGGGTAGGGGTTGAAATCTTTCCCTCAGAATTGGGACACCATTCACTACGTTACCGCGTCAATTACGTTCACGCATACGTAACTATTTTAAACAGGAAGCTGCGAGCCATCTACATTTCCAACCGGCATCTACAATGGAGTCTCCAGTTGAGTTCCAGTTGAGCTGGCGTGTTATCGTAATGTGAAAAATCCAACAATTTTGCTGAACAGGACAGATGACAGACGCCAGATAGTGCGAGCTAACTAGCTAGCTAACAAGCAACCTGACGACGGTAACATTAGCTATGTACGAACTTTTTCCCCGTCTCTTGCTTGGTGGTAGCCATGGCAACATCCACCCCTCGCTGGCAGGTCAGCATCTGAAGTCCCTCGCTCCAAAGGGCTAGTTTCATACCCACTACCACCTCGTTATGCCCCCTACCTCTACACACAAAAAGTAATTGGGACACCCCTGCCCCTCGTAGGAACGCCCAAATGTAGGGGTAGGGCTAAGGGGTAGGGCTAAGGGGTAGGGCTAAGGGGGGGTATTGGGACGGGCCCTAAGTCTCTGTCTTTGTTAAGGTTATTTTCATTGCCACATACAAGAGAAGAACTTGGATGCTTTTGTCCATCCAAGTTTGATCAGTGTGATCAGAAGAATTAATCTAAGTGAACTGAAAACAATTGTATTTTGATAAGAAGAGACTGTCAGATCTCCCTCCCCCTGCTCCATGTGCAGCCCAGCCAGGTAGCTGGAAGGACAAACAGGCTTGGCAGAATAATCCTCTAAATTCTTCATGGGAACTAATCTGGCTTATTTTGTCAAAGAGAACTTCTGTTATTCTTTCTTAACGTGTTTAATGCTCTGAGAAATTTCACAAAAGTGCTTATTCCTTATCTGAAAATTGTGTTGCCCCCCCAAGACATGTTATACCACAGAATTGTAAATATACACCTGCTTATGCTGCGGTTTCTAACTCGCTCCTGTTACTCTGTGTTCTACTTTTCAGCCACTCCTGAAACCCCGATCCCGTCCCCGCCTACTGCCTCCAGCTCAGAACATTATAAACTGGCTCAGGGGGTCATAGCCACCGTGCCCAAGCAGCCGACCTCCATCCCTCAGCCTACTATTACAAAGCAAGAGGCCATCTAACAATCCTCTCAGTCCTTATTCCTTCAGTTTTTTTATTGTGTTAAACCAGGGTCTTTATATGTAAGTTTATATATAATCAGCATTGAAGCTGTCAACTTGACTGAAACAATAAAGTAACTAAATATATGATTGCAATTATGTCCCTTGCAGATTGTTGCTTTTCTTCAGGGATCTATTTGTTCACATGCAGCTGCAGTTGAGCTCCACAGCTCAGTGAAAGCCACACAAAACTATGAGCATTCAAACTATCCTGTTGTTCTGTAAGATCGACTCGTAGAGAGACGTACATGGTTGTATATAATGTAGTTTATTATTGGGTAACATCACTTCCTGTAGCATGGCCTCAGTGTGTGCAGTAAGGCTCATGTTAGACATGGCGACGTGATCATGTCAGTATTTTGTGAATGTTACAACAGACCTTACATTGTCATGTATTTAGTGTTGCACAGTATTTTATTTTATGTTCATTAGTGATAACATTTTCAGTCAGGAACTCAGAAAATTGTCGTTTTATCAAAGCTAAAGGAAATCACTTGAATGAGTTCAGCTTTTAAACATTCTGTGACAAGACTAAAATATGTGTGGTTTGTTTTATGTACTGGAAAATACTTATTTAGAGTAGTAAAACTGAACATCTATACCAAGAAATCTTGGTGCATACGGTGAACTCTGTGGTGCCACTTTGTAAAAGTGCCCTGCAGACACACTGAGGAAGTTTCCCAATAATATGTTGGATTGGTTTTTAAAAAATATATTATATTTTTTGTTTAGTACTTTGTCATGGTTTAACTGATGGAATAAATTGTGCCTTGTAACCTGTACTGCCTTAAAAAAAAACAGGCATTGTTTCGCCTTACAATGTGAAGATGAATTAATAAATCTCAAGGTCTATTTTTACATCGTGTTTTCTGCAGATCATATTTTATATTATCTGTGATTTTCTGGGGAATGGATGGGATCACACATTCTCTGACAACTTAGAAATGAAATCAGACATGCTGGAAAGTCTGGAGGAAAAAAGGGTCCAACGTGGCAGTGCTTGTTCACTGATACGTAGCATAATGCAACATGTTGCTTCAGACTGATAAGGTGCCATAAAATCATTATAGATAGCACTGATTCAAGAGGGAGAGGGGGTGGACACTTCAAAGATTTATTTCCACATTCAATTTGGAAAAACATAGCTACTGCCAATGTGTTGCATTTAAATCAACTGTATAAACACACTTAGAAAACAAGTGGAAGCTTCAGACATGAAGGTCATCTTCAAGGTCATTTAAGTTTTTTTTTTCTTACCAAAACACCAAACACTAACATACATAAGAACACATTAGTTAAATATATTATTTTGAAAAATTCATTTTCAAATTTGAAGTAGAAAAAAACATGCCTGTCAGACCTTGAGATGTAGCCTACTGTGACAAGGACGCAGGCTGACCAGTTTGAGGGTAAACTCTGCCATCTACCGCATTCAAGTGTAATTGATACACCCGATTGCCAACATTAAAATACATTTAGGCCACATCAACCCTCTTGTAACCTTCACATAGCCTAGTTTACATCAGCATGAACGAAGTAGAAATATACTAAAAAGTTATTAAAAAAAAAAAAAAAATAGAGCTAAACTGTGCAAATGTAACTCCAGTATGCACGAACTGCTGTTGTCCACTATAATAATAAATACATAAATTCAGCTCTATTTTTATTTTACTCCGATCCTGCGCTGTCGATAAGATAAGCCTCAAGCTTTAAATTAATAACTTTTAAGTAGTGCTCAATGGTACGTAACAAAAGCTATGTTAGTTTGCAGGATGCGAGATTCAGGTGCACTGAAGACGTGCGAAAAGCCTCTGCAAAAATTTGTAGACTGCAGTGTTTGTTTGAACAAGTGGTGGGAAAAGTACTCTGATATTTCGCTCAAGTAAAAGTAACAATACCACCGAGTAGAAATAGATCACTCTGTTATATGTTAGACACAAATTCAGATGCTTACTTAGGTAAAAGTACAAAATGACTTAATAGCTTCAACATATAGCCTACTGACAGAACAAAAAGTAAAGGTACTCATTATATAGATTAGAATATTGTTTCTTATAATATTGAGATATAATTATTGATGCAATATGGAGATTATTTCTTCATATAAATAGGCTGCTATTCTACTGTGTTGCTTGTGAATTTTACCAATGGATCAATAAATTCTTACCTCCATCTATGATAACACCATTTATTTGTTTAATATATTTTTCATTAGTAGGCTGATCTGAAGAAGATTCGCCTCCGAACCCGAGTTAGAGTAGAGGTATACAGTACCTTAAATGGAATCAGTCAAGCGAAGTGAAAGTTTTGACAATATTAAACGAAAACACCCACGAAACAAACTTTTCCAAGTGTGATTTGCTAGTTTCCGAGGAACACTTGAATGCAGCACTGCCGTCAAAACAACAGACGCAAAGCTCCACCGCTCTGGTGCGTCAACAGCGCGTCACGTGCTTGCAAACGGACCAATAAGGGAGCGCCATCTCTCCAACCCGGAAATAGGATTTTCCTGACAGGTCCGTTGTGATTTCTTTGACACTTCTGTCCGTCGCTGTGCTTCTGAGGACATTTTTATCTCCTGTCAATGGACGCTCATAAAAGGCGTGTATGTGTGTCCTAGTCGGTTAATGTCCAACGCATCTCCGGGTTGGTATTCAGACATTATTCTGACTTTAATTGTGTGGCATCGGTTCTGCTCAGGTTCACGTTATATTAGCTCGTTCGTGCTGAGACTGTGACTCAAAGCTAAATAAATACATACAGTTAGCATGTCTGTGCTGCTACAGAGAACTTCCTTACTCTGCTGATGTATCCCGGGAACGCTTTTTAGTTACAGTACATGTTGTTCAGTTCAGTTAAAATGGTATTAATAGATGTATGTGTATGTACAGTGGTGGAAGAGTTATTCAGATCCTTTAGTCAAGTAAAAGTATTAATACCACACTGTGAAAGCACTCCACTACAAGTAAAATCCCTGCATTCAAAGCCTCACTTGATAAAAATTATGTAGTATCAGCAAAATGTGGACTACTTAATGTAAAAGTACTCATGAAGCAAAATGTCCCTGTCTGTGTTTTACTATCTTATATGATGTTTTTTGTGTTAATATTACTGTCTGGTAGATGTTTAAGGTTGTGCTTATTTTGACTCCTTTATATCCTGTTGGGTAGTTTAATTTCCAGTAATGCATCATATGCTATTAGATCATCTTGTATTTGTAGGGTCACTGTCCGCAGCCCGGTTTACAGCTTTGTGATGGTGCATTTTCCAGCTGATCCAAGAGGGTTTTAAAATAGTTTATTTAGCTTAAGTAGTAGGAGAATTTTCTCAACACATAAAGGAACACTTTTCACAAACATTCAAAATCAGAATCACAGAAGCTGGAGATGCTGTAATCACTTTAATAAGAAAAGGAACGAAAACTGCCAGACAAATATTAATAACATAATTTATGTGTATAGCACAATTCATACAGCAAGTGCAACTCAAAGTGCTGTACATTAAAAAATGAGAAAATGCACATAAAAGACAGGATAAGATAAATAAAATTTGATCACACACTCACACATACATTGCAATACGAAGTAGGAGTCTACAAAGACAGGCTTTAAAATTGCGTTTGAAGCTGTCAACTGAATCAGAGAGTCAGACGTCCTCTGGAAGGCTGTTCCAGAGTTGAGGGACAGAGACACTGAACGCAGCTTCACTGTACTTTTTAGTTCTACTGTGGGGGGCATTCAGTAGACCTGAGGTGGAGGATCTTAAGGATCTGGAGGGAATGTATTTGACCAACATATCTGATAAGTAGTCAGGAGCCAGTCTCTTTAGAGATTTAAAAACTAAAAGCAAATTTTTAAAATGAATTCTAAAATGAACGGTAAGCCAATGAGGAGCGTTTAAAACCAGAGTAATGTGTTCTCGATGTTTAGTCTTGGTGAGTAGACGTGCTGCTGCATTTTGGATCATCTGCAGTTAGTTTAAAGACTTCTTCGAGAGGCCTGAGAGCAAGGCGTTACAGTAGTCAAGTCCGCTGGAGGTAAAAGCATGAACAAGATTTCAGGTGTCATCTTTAGATAAAAGAGGTCGCACACAGTTGCACAATGTTTCTAAGATGAAGAAATGTATTCTTGATGTTTCTCACTCGGGGTTCAAAACACAGGTCACAATCAAAGATGACACGAAGGTTCTTTACTTCATGCTTTTTGTTCACAGCCAACCGATTTTGTCCCTATTGAGTTGTAAGAAATTTTGCGACATCCAGATATTAATTTGGTCTTTACAGCAAGACAGTTTTTCAATTGGGCTTGTATCATCTGAGGACAATGATATGTACAGCTGAGTATCGTCAGCAAATGTAGTGGAGTGAAAAGTACCATATTTGCAACTGAGATGTAGAGGAGTAGAAGTAAACTGTTACATAAAATGGAATTACACAAGTAAAGTACAAATACCTCTACTTAAGTATAGTACTTACTTACTTACACCATTGAGTGTGTGTGAGACAGTGGCCAGAGGCTAATGTGACAGCCCAAAACTCAGTCCTTTTAACACCAGGGGCGGCAGTAGCTCAGTCCATAGGGACTTGGCTTGAGAACTGGAGGGTTAAGTCCCTGTACGGACTGAGTATGGAGTCTGGACCAGTTCACCTCCCAAGCACTGCAGTCCAGGCAGCCCCATCGCTCAGACATCTCTCCATTTAATGCATGTATAGGTCCTGTTTGTGCATGTGTGTGTATTTCAGGGCTGTGTGTATATGACAACAGAGTGAAAAAAATGAATTGCGCCTCAGGGATTAATAAAGTATATCTTCATCTTCTACTTCTTTTCATAACCTCTCTGGTCCCTCTTGTGTCTTTATGTCCGAACAGCTTCACCCAGCCAGTCCATGGCCGATCAGCATGAGTCCATCGATCTCACCTCTCCTTCAGTGGACCCGTCAGCAGCTGCAGGACACAGCTGGTTCCCTGGGCCCCCTCCACCCATGTATTCCTGCACCCTGACCCCTGAGCTGGTGCACAAGGCACGGGAGGAGCTCCAGGAGAAGCCAGAGTGGCGCCTGCGGGATGTCCAAGCACTGAGAGACATGATACTGAAGGTATTCATAAGAACATAAGCAGTCCCGTTACTGTTTATAATGTACCAGTTAGGCTATATTTAAAGCAACACAGGGCAGTTTAGTAACAAACATCCCTGAAGTTAGAAGACTTTGTTCCTGTAACCCCAAAAAATGTTGGCACTAAATGCTTACTAAAATTCTCAAACTTGTTAACCTCTTTGATCACATATTTACTTTTCTAAATTCTTTGTCTCGTCAAACGTGGCAGCATAAACATTCCACATGGGTCATTTTGTATTTCCTGTTTGAATGCAAGGAAACTATATAACAAGGACAGGACATGACGTCAGTGACAGCGTTCAAATTTAGCGGTGGAGCCAGACTTTGAAACCACTTCTACTGAAGGCAGTTGGGCAGGCACAGCAAGTCTCATTATAACCTGTCATATCTGTGCTGGTTTACTGAAAAAAGCACACATTATGTGATGCTAACTGATGTTTTGTGTCTAAATGTGCGTGTTCATTTTCATTGTTACGGTCTCCAGGCAGATCATAGCTCTGTCTGTCATCGTGGGTCGGCACCACACTCTGGCTCCACTGCAAAATTTGAATGCTGTCACTGATGTCATGTCCTTTCCTTCTTTTATAGTTTCCTTGTTTGATTGTTTTGCTGAGGTATGTGAATGACATCAGGAAGTAAAGATCTGCCGAGCAATGTAATGCCAGTGAAACGGTCAATACATCTACAAAATAAAATATCACCATGAAAATTATTTTGATTACCAGCATACGATAAACGTTTAACAATCACAGGTTGTGTTCAAAATATTTGGTTTTCTTTTCAGTCTAAGGAGCCTGGCAAATAGCATATCTAAGTATACTTAGAAAGGGAAAAGTTGACGGAGGATACTTGTTCAACTGTTAGTAGAAAGTGTCAGGACTTAGGAAGGTGCTAAAA
This sequence comes from Epinephelus fuscoguttatus, assembly GCF_011397635.1. Lineage (NCBI taxonomy): Eukaryota > Metazoa > Chordata > Actinopteri > Perciformes > Serranidae > Epinephelus > Epinephelus fuscoguttatus. Next base: position 40,337,398 of record NC_064758.1, on the reverse strand, counting down.
GAGCATCTTTGGGCTGTGGTGGAATGAGAGATTGGAATCATGGATGTGCAGACGACAAAGCTGTAGCAACTGTGAGATGCTATCATGACTGAGGAATGTTTCCAGCACCATGTTGAATCGGTGTCTTGAAGAATGAAGGTAGTTGTTAAGGCAAAAGGGGGTCTGGGGTGACTAACAAGGTGTATAAAGTGATCTGTAAGTGTGAGAGGAGATGGAACTTATCTGAACTTTTCAAAGGTAAAGCTGATAATATTCTGTATTTTTGTTACTGCTTACAAATCACACAAAAAGATGATTTTTTTTTCTTTAAAAAATCTTTTTTTAAAGGCTAAATAATTTTGTAAAACAGCCGGACCAAACATTACTTTAACTGGAGTAAATACTGCCTTCGTTGAGGACAATTTTCAACCACAGACTTGATGCTCTAGTGAATATTTGCAGCAGCAGGACAATGTATTTGGGATGTAGAGCTTGTGTTCATCACCCAGTGCAATAGTGTGGCTCACTGGAGCTCTGTGGCACAGAGGAATGTGATATATCAAGCTCTAGATACACACAGAGTACATGTTAGGAGGACAAATATCAAATGTCAACAGACTCATCTTAATAAAATTGCTATTATTTTCCTTTGCTTTTGTCATGCCTGTTTTCTTCATGTTTTCCAACTCTTTCTCCGCTGAGCTCACGTGCATTTCACCCGACTCTGCAGGAGCAGCCCAATCTCAGGACCAGGCTGGATGACGCTTTTCTCCTGCGCTTCCTGCGGGCCAGGAAGTTCGACTATGACCGTGCCCTGCAGCTGCTGCTCAACTACCACGCAGGCCGAAAGGCTTGGCCGGAAGTGTTCCAGGACCTGAAGCCATCCACAGTGAAACACGTCCTGGACTTGGGTTTCCTCACAGTCCTGCCACAGCCGGACCCCAACGGGAGATACATCCTCTGTCTGCGGCCAGGTTGGTGTCTGCTCCACCTTCACAAGGAGAATTCAGCAGCTTTATAATGACTGTTTTCTGTTTACCTCTCCTGTTGACATCAAGCTCAGTCTACTCTCTAAAATCTCTGCTGTGTGACTAATTCTTCCAGGACGGGCTTTACTCACGTTGTACGATTACTCAGCACAGTGTCCTTTTACAGGAAAATGGAAACCGAATGATTATCCATTTGTTGACAATGTGAGGGCCATTTATCTGACTCTGGAGAAGCTGATCCAGCCGGAGGAAACGCAGGTGAACGGTATCGTCATCTTAGCCGACTACACCGGAGTGGGCATGTCACAAGCGTCCAATCCAGGCCCGTTCCTTGCCAAAAAAGTTGTGAGCATCCTCCAGGTGAGAAATCAAACATCTAACGTCTGGTGATCTTATGACACGTTTATATTTAAATGAAATATATTTTAAAGTGAAAGCAGCAAAGACATATTAATGCAGTATTTACTCATCTTATTGTGATGACAGCAGTGAATATGAGAAGCCGTGTTAACACACCTTGTCATTTACAGAATTGGCTCTTCAGCGCTGGCTGTTGAGTTTTGTCGTGACTGCAGAGTGTAATATTTACACAAGCACACAAAGCACATCTGAAATGTTTGACAAGGACCATCTGCGACTGTTCTGAATGCAGTGTTCTCTGTGTTTTGTTTTTTTCTGTGATTCACAGGACGGTTTCCCAATCAGAATCAAGGCCGTTAACATAATAAACGAGCCCAGGATTTTCAAAGGCATCTTCGCTATAATTAAGCCTTTTCTGAAGGAGAAGATGGCAGAGAGGGTAACTATTGTCCTTGAATTGTCTCTGACTCTTTTGTTTCAAACAAAGGGCTATTTTGAATCACGAGCCTCCCTTTTATCTGCAGCCTGTGCTCCAAAATAATGGTCTATTTTCATCTGTGAAAAATGAAAGGCCAAGCGTTTTCTCTTCAGAGGAATGAACTCAGACTAACAGCTACACAACCCTGTGGTTTCCAAAATCTCTTGAGAGGTGCCTCCTTGTGTTTGTTTAAACCTGCTGTTTTTATTAATTTGGTGGCAACACTGTAATGCTAACTTAAAGGGGCAGTTCACCCCAAAATCAAAAACACATATTTTTCCTCTTACCTGTAGTGCTATTTATCAGTCTAGATTTTTTTTGATGTGACTTGCCAATTGTTGGAGATATCGGCCGTAGAGATGTCTGCCTCCTCTCCAATATAATGGAACTAGATGGCACTCCGCTTGTGGTGCTCAAAGTGCCAAGAAAATACATTTGAAAAACTCAACAGCAATGTCTCTTTCCAGAAATCATGACCCGGTTACTCAAGATAATCCACAGACCTTGTAGTGAGCAGTTCAAGGTGGAACTATTTTCTTTCTACCAAACTACACCTGCCGACCGTATCGCTGTGCAGAAGGAAGCGTACATCTGCTCATGAACAAGAGGCTTTTACTCATGATAGCGTAAGATAGCCTGACACTCATTAACTGGTGACTCACTTGGTAATTTTTAAGACAAAAAAAAAAGCTAAATGATGTGCTTTTTCTTTTAGTCCAGTGCTTCACTGACTCAGTGAGCTTTAGCACCACATTTCAAAGTGCTATCCATTTAGAGGTGGTGAAATTATGATGTTTTGCATAAATGTCTTTCATTTATTTTATTTCCTGTTGGCTTTGCTGACACACAGCCGACTAACTGCCTTAACGGGCACAAAAAAAGTGCCCACTGCCCACCCTCCGGGCTCCACTGGTTAGCTAACGTTAACCTTGGCTGCTCTGCACTGTGCACCACCCAGGTGAGGTCGGAGCAAACAGCAGTCGTTTATTCTGCACTTGCCGTTGTTGCAGAAATATGGTAACCTTCCTCCGTTTTCCCCCTATATAGCCCTGGTGAGTAAGTGGTTTCATTTTGAGCCGCAAAACCCCTTTGGCATTGTTAACTGTGTTAGCACCACTAGCCGTGTTGACTCTGCTCATGATGAGTCATAACATAGATTATGCTAAAGGGGTTTGCGGCTGAAAACTGAGCCGCTTGCTCACTGGGGCAAAAAAAAAAGTCTCAGTGGTTAAAGGATTAACGGTTAAAGTTGACATCCCTAGCTATAATGTTAGCTAGGCAAGCTAACAGTTAATGTATTCTTCCGTCTGCGCAGTGATAGAGTAGGTTTGTATAGTTTGGTAGAAAGAAAATAGTTCCTACGTGAAACTGCTCACAACAAGGTCTGTGGATTATCTTCAGTAACCAGGTTATGATTTCTGGAAAGAGACATTGCTGTTTTTCAAATGTATTTTTGGGCACTTTGAGCTCCACAAGCCAAAAGTCATTTAGTTCAGTTATACTGAAGAGAAGGCAGAAATCTCTACAGCTACACTCGGCAGCTCATACCAAAACTATCTTGAGTAATAAATAGTTCTACAGGTAACAAGCAAATTATGTATTTTTGATTTTGGGGTGAACTATCCCTTTAAGCTAACATGGCTAATTTGTTAGCATACACTGATTTACACTATCAGCAGATCCAGAGCAACATTTGCAATAATTTAGACTCTGGCCACCTGGCAAATGTAACTCCAGTAGTCAGTCTAGCTCTGGTTTGTGTTGCACCAACCCCTGAGGGAAATATCTGGCTTTATAGCTGCTAAATCCATCACTATGTTTCACCAGCTAGTCACCAACCGTGTCTGGCTGCTGTACAGTTGGCTTTTAGAGCTTCTCTACTGAAAACAGCTTCCTGCTGTGGCTGTAAACTCTGTCATCAGAGCGGTGACAGACAGTGACCCAAAACAGAAAAGTTGTGGGCCGCAGTGAGCTGACAGATGCTATAAATCTCTCACCGCAGAGTCCGGTGATAATTCTTTGTGGGTTCATTAATATGAGTGACACCTTTCACATGACATGAAATATTGATCGTAGCCACTTAAATTAATGAAACTGATGGTGAGAAAGATGACATCACTGACATTGTGTCTGTCTCCTCATCCAGTACATCCTCCACGGCTCAGACTTGCGCTCTCTGCACCGGAACATCCCACGGTCGGTTCTGCCGGAGGAGTATGGCGGCACTGCGGGCCAGCTGGACTTGTATGCGTGGTCGAGAGTGCTTCTGGACTGTGAGGAGGAATTTATAGTGGAGTTCTGCCAGCCGGATCCACTAGAGGGCGTGGTGCTCCCAGACTCCATGCTGTTTGAAGGAGCGCAGGCCAGCGGGCAGGATGACGACACCTTCAGGGGGCTGCGCTCCCAACTCTACTACTGTTACTGACGCAGACTGTAGATGCACTCACTCCCACCGCTGAGAGGACATCTTCTGTTTCATTTGAAACAAGTGTGTAGACTTTTACAGGGCAAGTTGCCAATATTATACATGATTTATTTTACTAACTAAGCAGCACTGCTATAGGTGGATAGTTTAATGTAGTTTACACGTAGCCCAGCATTCACTCATGGTTCCAAGGCAGCTGTAGGCTTTTGACATGAGCCAGTGCATGTTTGGCCATCATCATCGGTGGCCCCTCTATTCAGTTATTTCTGGTATTTGAAGGATAAATTCAGAGTTTTTTAAATAGTCAGACGCCCATATGTACATTGAAGCATGTTTTGCTTGATGTAATCATTCTTCCTGTCCACACTGGCCATTTAAAAAAAACATATTAATGTGCTTTTAGTGCAAGAGATGTGCGGACAAAAGCCACAGTCTTCGTTTTGTATTTAGCAGAAGCTAAAATGAGACATCAGCAGAACAGGTTCGACACATCAAGTGGATGGTTTAGCACAAAATTCCCTCGTGTTACTTACTCTCTACCACAGAGGGGAAACAAAAAAGGGAACTTCCTTCTAAAAACACTAAAACTTTTGAATTTACCGACCTCATTTGGTCAACTGAGTCTGCTGAGGCCTCATATTTGTTTTAGCTGAGTTTTGAAATACATTTTTGTCCGGAGTGAAGACTGTGGGACGTGGCTCTCTTAACAGACACTATGAACAGGAGGAGTGATTACAGCTAGCAAAAACAGTCTCAATGCATATATGGGCATGTTTGTACTGCTTTAAAGGGATAGTTCACCCCAAAATCAAAAACACAAATTTTTCCTCTTACCTGTAGCGCTATATATCAGTCTAGATTGTTTTAGTGTGAGTTGCTGAATGTTGGAGATATCGGCCGTAGAAATATCTGCCTTCTCTCCAGTATAATGGACCTAGATGGCACGAAAGAAAAAATACATCTGAAAATCTCAACAGCAATGTCTCTTTCCAGAAATCATGACCCAGTTTCTTAAGCAGTTTCGTGTAGGAACTATTTTCTGTCCACCAAACTACAAGTGCCAACTGTATCACTGTGCAGAAGGAGGCGTGCATTTACTGCAAGCTCACCTAGCACCACAGAGCTAGCTAACGTTGCAGCTCAGCCGAGGAGGACGCCATTAATGTTTGTTTCTCGCGCTGTCACGACACGAGCCGCGAAACTGCTCACAACAAGGTCTTGGCACTTTGAGCACCACAAGCTGAGTGACATCCAGTTCCATTATACTGGAGAGAAGGCAGACATCTCTACAGCTGATATCTCCAACATTCAGCAACTCACACCAGAACAATGTAGTTTGATGAAAAGCACGACAGGCAAAAGGAAAAATATGTGTTTTTTATTTGGGGGTGAACTGTCTCTTTAAGACAGACATGGAAAAACATGAACCCATCCTTCAATATTTTTCCACTGAGGCAAAATACTAAAAACAGTTTGTTAGGACCTGCATACTGGCAGTCAGTCACATACTGGCCATTAGCGCTCCGTGCGTGGTTACATTGCCCCCCCCAAAAAATGGAGACAGTTTTTGTGTATGTAACCATCTAATACATTGCCTTAAACTGCAGATTTCCTTCCATAAATCACGTTGGATTTGTGTGTACCAAAGCAATATTCATGTGTACTCTCATCAGGGCTCGTCTTACATAAGAGTTGATATACTTCATTGTTAGGGAGTAGGAATGGATGGCTGCTGCAGCTGAGAAAAAGAATAATACAGTAGATTTATCAGTTACATTTTTTGCTCAGTATCAAACTCTCACACTGTTTCAGGGCCTTTGTTTAGTTGATACTTCAGTTTTCTGTGACTTGAATCTCCTGAGAGGATTATTTTTTCTAACCTCAGATAATCTGCCTTATGTTGTCTTTTTTAACCTTTTATGACCTGGTTGCTTTCATCACTCAGTCTTAACGCAGGCCCGTCACTGATCACAGGAGTCACATGAGGAACAGAACATTCAGTCCTGACTTTACAGACATCTCGTTTGCCAAATTTCACTCCAGGCCATGTGCAGAAATGTGCAATAATAATGTTAGATCTGATATCTTGCAGTAGCCCGAAGCTAACTTGAATAGTTTGCATTAATCTTTTATATTTTTATTTTAAGCATGTCTGTGGGTATAAGCTATATTGTATTGCAGGATATTTATTGTTGGTAGTAAAGACAGTAAAGTAAAACTCCAAACGGAGAAAGTGCTATTTGTGTCTTGTTTGTGTTGTGGATGTTGTTGTTGGCAGAGCGGTAGAGGTGTGCTGCAGGCACTGGGGAGGTTGTGGGTATTTTCACAACATAATTACAATACACTGTGACTGACTTGAGCAGTGTTTGCCAAACTGGGTTTGTGGCTCCCCAAAGAGCTCATAAATACAGTGGTGGAAAAAGAACTCAGACCTTTTACTGGTGTTTAAGTTGTAATATGACAGATTAAAAATACTCCATTACAAGCAAAAGTCCTGCATTCAAAAACGTCCTTAAAGGGTAACCTTGATACTTTCCAACCTGGACCTTATTTTCCTATGTTTTTAAATAACTAATTGCAATGTAATCCATGCAGGCAATTGAGCACCTTCAATTTACATGCACTAAGTGCTTGTTTTGCCACTGACAGTTGCAGATTGTTATATGAAGTGTCTGACAATTTATGAAAAGGATCCTTACAGAGAGAGACTCTTTTGTTACAGAGTGAGATCCTCTTTATTTAACCAGAAACAGCCCCAAAATTGCTATCACCAAATCTACCAGACTCCATTTAAATAAATGGTAATTTTAGTGTGTATAGAACCTGAATATTTTCACATCTAACTGGGTGAATTAAGAGTTTAATCAACCAAATCAGAGCTGGTGATTGTTGGAACACTAATAAGACAAACTAAGATGGCTTTTGTGAGTTTTATTTTGTTTCTGTCGTCTTTGAATGAAGCGTGTTTTACAATGATAAAATAACTGTTTATTTAAATGGAGTCTGGTGGGTTTGATGATTGTGATTTCTCACCTGTTTCTGGTTAAACAAAAAGGTCTGTCTCTGTAGGGATCCTTTCCACTATATTCCACACTTTGAAAAATAGTCTGAGCCTCTCATTGGCAACAACAAACACTATAAGTGGACGTAATTGTTTTGCCGCCACCTGCTGCAGCAGTCTTACTAAATACCGGACCAATTTAAAAATCTGTCGTTCTCATTTGTCATTTAGACACAAAAACATGGGAGAACAGGGTCCAGGCTGAAAAATTTAGAAGTTAGCCTTACAGAAGTCTTAATAGCTAAATGTAAAAGTATAAATACTCATGTAGAATTGGTGTTTTCAGAGTGCTACATCATGATACACATTCTAGTCCATTGGGTACAACGAGAAAACTAATGCAGTCTAATACAACAGCCTTGCAATAAATTCAACAGACTACCATGTGACATTTCTCACTACTTTCACTATTTTTTAGAAATCAAACATTCAGTCGATTCATAGAGAAAACAATCAGCAGTTTAACCCATAATGAAATTAATCATTAGTGGATTTTTACAAAAGTTCAAAGTGAGCTCCACCTCGACCAAATACAACAGTGAAACCCTACTTTTACATTAATGCATGAGTAAAAATCTAATAATATAATAGTCACAGTCACAAGGGACATTTTTTATTGAGAATTGTTACTCTGAAGTTTCCCTGATTATAGCCTACTTACATAACCTACATTTACTACGGGTAATTTCAGTGTGTGTTTTTTTTTCAACCTGGACCCTATTTTTCCATGTTTTTTTGTCAAAGTGACTCATGGGAATAACACGTGTTTTAAACGGCCCGGTATTAAGGGAGAGGGCTGCAGCCGACAGCAGCAAAACAGGCTGCAACGTAACTACTCGGGGCATCTGTGCACAATTAATTTAGGTCCACTAAAAGTGCTTGTTTTTGTCACTGACAGGCTCAGATTAATATTCTTAGTGTCTGACAACACTGTGGAAAGGATCCCTACAGAGACAGACCTTTTTGTTCAAGAGTAAGATCCTCTTTATTTAACCAGAAACAGCTGAGAAATACTATCACCAATAAACTGTAATTTATCATTGTAAAACACACTTCATTCAAAGTTGACATAAACAAAATAACTCACACAAACAATCTTGATTTGTCTTTCCAACTTTCCAACAATCACCAGAATAAACCCTTAATTTACCCGTTCAGATGTGTAAATCAGCTGGCTCTTTACACGCTTAAATTACTGTTTATATTTTACGATTTATTACCTGTTTTCCCAACTGCAAATTATTTCCCCGAAGGAAAACTGTCGATATCAATTTTACTTCATAAGATCACTCAGCTTTATGTTTCACTTCTCCATAGAGACTGGGCACGGCAATGTCGGTATAAAAACTGCAGGACGGAGTCACGTACCGATAGAGTGTTTTTAGCTTGTACCAAAAGCTTTTGTTTTCAACAATGCTATATGGATGCAGATCTTTGCTCATGAAGTAGGTGAGGGACTGTGTTATTTTCAAGTTTTTGTCGTGCTAAGTGTGTCCAGTGTTGGTGTTTTTTTTCCGGCAGGGTGGTTTTAGCGTCACCTTGGCCGTCAGCGGCTAACGCTATCTTTGGATCGTGGAGTGTGAGGTGAGCCCTGATGTTCTTGGTATTCCCGGTCTCGCATGTGTCATATCCATGTCCGTCTTTCCTTCCATGTTGAAAAAAATCCCAAATAAGTAGAGTTGTTTGATTTGAACGCCAACAGCTCATTTCGGATTTCTTTGTTTTGACGAACTTCCTGCCAAATGCCCCCGAATCAGCACCATCTAGTGGACCGAAAAAGCAGCTGTTTTTTTGAGTATCAGAAGTTGTATTTAAATGTGTATTTGCATAACTGAATGATGTAAAAAATCGATGCTTGAATACAATTTTCACCACGCAAAATATTGCGATACTATACTGTATCGATTTTTTTTCCCTCCACCCCATTATTATTATTATTATTATTATTATTATTATTGTTATCATTATTATTGTTATTATATTTTGTGATAGAGTATTTCTTTTACTGTGTGGTGAGTGCTTTTATTAAAGTGAAGCAGAATAGCTCATCTGTCACAGCTGAAACCAACATGAGAAACATCTGGGGGTTCCCCTCCCTGCGTGGACATCTCATCAGTGGGGTGTGTGCTGGTTTGATGTGCATCTAAATAAAGCTGCCGTGACATGAAAGCTATAGTGAATCCTCCCTTAATAGAATTAAAAAAAAAAAAAAAAGATGCATAATGTGTAAGTGTTTGATCTTCAGAGTGCAGTGTGGTGTTGGCTCCAGCCCACAGAGGAGTGGGAGCCTCCACAGGCTCGCTCTGATTGGCTCAGACACGGATAACTCCATTTTGGAAAACAGCTGTTTGAAGACACAACCTTCTCTCGTTGTTTGCAGACGGTACCTGGAGAAAAACAGGCAGCCTGATAACACACGCACACACCTGTCATCGCCACGGGGGTTTTATCCACAGCAGCGTGCTCCAGTTTTCGGCCCGGTTCGACTCGCTCGCTGCGTTTTTGTCCGACTGCCAGGAAACTTAACCGGAGGATCCATGGTGTTAAATTTCCATTGTAACAAGTGGATAACAGGAGGCGACCCGACCAAGGTTAGTGGCGATTTTACTGATATATATGCGGCGGGAAAACCGCTTTTACTGTGGATTTGTGTGCGTAAAGATGCTGAATGTTTGAAGTGAGCAGCCGCAGGGAGCTGCAGAGTCACGAAGCGAGGGTTGGTTTTTTCTCCACATGATTTCCAAAAGGCATTTCTCCAGCCAGCACAAAGACTAACCACAGACAATACATCTTTCTTTGCAGAGCCGCTGCTGTCCACTGTACACACACTCAATCTGAACGCCTTACATTAATGCTCCTCCGTGAATCACATTATGAATGTTAATCACATTTTTTCCCTCGACTGTGTGAGGCATTCAAGTGCATCCATTATGCTGGTGTGTATTGTGTGTACTGTGTACAGTTTTAGGCATGCACGTCCTTCCCACACATTAGCTGCTGCATTCAGGGAAGCTAATGACAGCCTGGATAGCTTTTGAAAGCTCTCATCTCCTCTCTCATCAACTGTGCTTTTCTGCTCTGTCAATGCATGCAGCCAACAGCCTCCTCCCCTCCTCCTCCCCTGTAAACACAAATCAACTTGGTCTTCTATTTCCTAACTCGATTAGATAACAAGGCAGCGATGACAGCAGGTTTTCATGCAATAACCTGGCTGCTGAGAGAAGAGGGGACATGTCAGTCCGGCTTTTCTGCAGGTGAAATGACAGGGCTGGATGGAGATGGTGCTCAGAGATTCAGCAGCAGCAGCAGCAGTAAGGAGGGGGGTTGGGATGGGGGGGGCAGCCTGGGACCCCCCACTTTGCTTGAGTGTTGCTGGGCAAGTGCCAGCGTTACTGGGCATGGGCACTGGTGAAGATAAATAGTGGCTTCTCGCCTGCCTGTGGTGCTTTGCTTCATTGTGGACTGGCTGGCTGGCTGTAACCAAAACAGTGTTCTCCCTGAGCTCAGCCAGTGCACGCTCAACATGTAATCTAGACATAAAAAAAGCACCAACAATTCTGATTAAAGTAGCAGTGTTGCAATATAACAACCGGTTTTATTTCAGACCAGTGTCAGCTGGATTGTATCATGTCTTGACAGGGACAAACGGGAGGGGGGACTGGGATGTGTTCTGGTTTTGCATTTCATGGTTCTTGCAAACTGTTGCACATCATTTTACATTCCACATTATGGAAAGAAAAGCAGGCAACTATGTGATTCTGAATCCAGGGTTAAAATATTCCCTGAAAGAGTAAAGACAGGATGATATGTAGGGCTGCAATTAATGATCATTATAATTTTTATGTAGATTATCTTCCTGTTTCATTGATTAATCTTTTGACTTAAAAATGTCCATCACAATGTCCTAAAGCCCGAAGCGATGATATGAACCAGCTTGTTTTGTCTGACCAACACTCCAAAATCAGCATATATTCAGTTTACAATCACATAAACAATGAAAAATAGCAAATCTTCATTATTTAGAAGCTGAAACTTGAGAATATTTTGGAAACATTGTGGATAACGTGATGTTAGATTAAGGCACAAAAAACACATGGTTATGGTGGTTTTGGTGGCACAATCACAGCTGGAAATGTTGCCGATGTCTCGCTAAATAAAACCCCCACGTGTAGTGGAACAATCACAGCTGGAATTATCGCTGATATCTTGCTAAGAAACATCCACCTTTGGTGGCAGAGTCATGGCTAGGAATTCTGCTGATGTCTTGCTAAAAAAACACGCCTTTGGTGGCACAGTTGAAGCTTGAAATGTTGTCGATGTCTTGCTAAGAAACACCTGCTTTTATTGGCACAGTCACAGCTGGAAATGCCCCAAATGTCTCGCAAAAAAACCCCCACAACCTGCTTTTGGTGGCACAATCAAAGCTGGAAATGCTGCTGATGTGTCACTGAAAGAAAAACACTTTTGGTAGCACAATTATGGCTGGGAATTCTGCTGATGTCTTGCTAAAAAACACCTGCTTTTAATGGCGCAGTCACAGCTGGAAATGTTGCTGAAGTCTTGCTAAGAAACACCTTCTTTTGGTGGCACAATCATGGCTGGAAATGCTGCTCATGTCTTGCTAAACAGCTGCTTTTGGTGGCACAATCAAAGCTGGAATTCTGTCATTGCTAAAAAACATCCACATTTGTTGGCACAATAAGAGCTGGAAGTGCTGCTGATTTCTCGCTGAAGAACAAACCAATTTTTTGTTTTGTTGGTCTGAAACAGTGGACTGTAGTTGTCTGCAGCTTGGCAGTTGTCTCTCCCAGGTGTCACACCATCCACTATTCTCTACACCTCCCGATGACAAAGTCAGGTCATGCACATGTAATCAGAACTACGTCACTTTATAAAGGTTAGTATGATATGCAAGACAAAAACAAATGTACCTCATATTTGCCTGTTTGGCCAGCTGAAGGTGAATCTGTCTGGCCATATATCAAATGGTACCATCATTCCTGGGCATAATTTCAGCATCAACAAGCAGATCATTTTGTTTAAACTGGTGGAAAAATCCAGTGATGTAGGGGATTAAACCACCTGATGAATTTAAGATTAAAATATGTACAGTCCGATGTCATTTATGTCTCTTTTTGGAATAATGCTCCACTGCCTCGTCTCCTCTCTTTGTACCAGCTAACCAAACATGGTCTGTTATCCTTCAAAATGGCCAGGGGGGGTGGAGAGCAGCCAGAACAGAGAGCGCAGCAATGCAAGAAAAACCACTGCAACTACAGAGACACACTTGCCCTGCTGACCTTGGTTAGATCCCTGCAGAACCTCTTGTGTTTCAATCATATTTACCCAATCAAAACAAGACTGTGTAGAACAAAAGACGGAGCTTCAAAACCGTGAAGATGACATGTTACGGCTGTTATAAAGGCTCGTCCCCAGAGGCCTTTGTGTATTATGCATCTTGTAATCTGTGACGCCGGTTATTCAGAAAGCTGCTAAATCAAGAGCACTCAGATCATACTAGTACCGTTATATCTGCAGTGCTGCACGACACTCTCCCTAGCACCGTGCTCTTCCTGCAACTCCTTCAGTCATATCTGCTCCTGCTGAGGGCTGCCAACAACAACATGATTACCCTGAGAACATTTGGACCCCTATATCCTGGTGCTGAGAGTCTGCATTAAGCATAAACGGCAGGGGTGGGACGGTTACTGTGAGGCTGTTTTTCCGTAAGTGGTCATCAGATTTTTTTTTTTTTTCCTGCCAGACAGCTTTCTCTGTGCTCCGCTCGTAGTCCTGCTGAAGGTTAAAAGAGCCTTCCCCAATATGCTGTAGTACATGTAGACTGTTTCACTCCAGGTTTGAGAATACTGTTGTTTAATGTGAATCTGAGGCGGCTGGATTTGAAGCCTTTCTGCAGGACGCACGATAAATGCTTCAGATAAAAATAGCAATCTATTCTCAGAATTGGTTCAAGAGCCTTCTAGATTTCTTCGTGATTGCGTCCACAATCAGTCGCCTGTCCAGAGACCTTTGCATGTTAAAGATAACATGGATCGGAAAACAACAGGCCTGCAGCTGAGTCTGTGATGGTGAAGCAGGGTTTTTGGTACCATGTGAACGCACTGCTCAGGGTCTATTTTTGTATGCCTCCCTCTGTATAATCATGGGTTTAATGTGTACATATTTTGTGGACAGGGATTTGTCGGTTCAACTGCGATGACCTCTAACCACATTCTTTGCCTTGTGTGCAGAGGACTTAAGCCCCTCTGTTTTTAGCTCCCTGCCTTCCCCATGAGGAGAAAATGAGTGCCATCATCACCCCGGCCATCAGTGTGTCGTGCACCAGACAGAAAAGGCTCTCTGATACAGATTGCAGAGCACTGCAGGAGACTCGGATTATAAGAATGAAAAATGATTATTTACTCTGTAACTTCTCAGTCAAAGCTCCAGCTCGAGTTTAATTTTCCTGATCGTGAGCATCTATGCAGAGCATCTCTGGGGTCAGATGTGCAAACCACGGTATGCACAAAAACCACGCGTACATCGTTTCCCACGCTTTTATTTATGAAAGGCCGGCTGGATGTTATGACAAGTAAATGAAATATAAGGTGACAGATGAGATCTAAATAATAAAACATTGTCTGTTTAAGTTGTTGCAGGTTTCACTTACTGTCTGATGTATTTGCAGTCTACATAGAAAAGTGCTTATAAATATAATGTGTCTTTTCAAGAGCACTCTTTTACTGCAGGGATCCTTTTTTGTCCTTTTATTTAATGCTTTACTGTAAAGCACTACTAAAGACCTTTTGGATAACGGTGCTGTAAAGTTAATTATATTGATTATCTGTCTGACTTTTAATCGTGATGATTGAGACGTCAAAGCCTGTGATGGTACATTTAATGAAATAGTGATACAGATGCTATAAATAGCCACAGTTGTGTAATGATAGCTGACAGGTCTAATGGAGAGGTGGAGCGAGATGAAGTATTGATAAAAATGGGTGACGTGTGCACCTATTTATGGCTGGAGTAGTGCCGGTCCTCCAGTTTTACTATGTACCGAAACATACTGATTTTAACACCGCCGCCAACAGTGTCTGTTACAGAGTGTACCATTTTTTTTGTGCACAGTGAACACAGCACAGCACCCCTGCCTTCATTAGCAGTTTTATTTTAATTAGCCACTTGGGTGCACCTTTCTGCTGGTCAACTTGAGGCAGAGCAGCCGCAGCAGGGGCAGTGGACTGAGCTGCTTCTCTGCATATATACTCTACTACTGCGGCCATGATCAACCCTCAAAATGATATGACTTTCCTCCTCATGGGTTGGCTTCACGTATTTGTTTGTAGTAGTTTCGCGGAAGTGTGCACAGGGGTTGGCGGTGTCAGTGCCCAATTTACCTGAACACGTGGAGGGAAAGAAAAGAGCACTTGCCATAGCTCTTATTCCATTCACATGATTTGGTGAGGATTTTTCTGTTGAATATAATTCAGTAAAGTTTTAATTATGGATGTTTAAAGAGACCTAGATACAGCATCGAAGGGCGGCCCCCCCTGTTCATTTCTTTGAACATTGTTCAGTGGCGCATGAAGCCAAAAAAGCTCTCTTTCCATGGTATGAAATTACCCAGATCTTCCACACTGTGGGGCCCATAAAGTAAGAGCACTAGAGATTTACGGTGGCCGAGTGCAGCCGAGCAGCTAACTTCCGCAAGCTGAACAGTGAACGTCCAGTCTAGCCTTGTGCTACCTTAAGTAGGGATGAAATTTAACAGACCAAACGGATCAAATCCTGAAACTAAAAGGAGGTTGTGATGCTCAAAAAAAATTAGCTGCTGGTTTACAGACGTCTCTTTCACCATGTAACTCGATTGGAAATTCTTTTTGAGCAACAGGGCATCACATGACCGACCTAGACGGTGTAATTCCACTTTTGGCCACTATGTAAAATTGGCTTCAAGCCTGGCTCTGGGGGCCTAATGCACAATGATGTCCTTAATAAGCAACTGAGTGTATGATGTCATTTGGTGACTTTTAGCGAATTTTGGAGCTAGTGCTAGTTTCTTTTATTGGCAATGAGTTTGCAACACTGCTGCCATCTAGCATTTTGGAGATGTAATTGCAGAGGGGGCAAGCACTGTAGGCAGAAGTCCTTGACTTAAAATGCTGCCACTTCCTGTTTCAAATTAAAAGCCATTGTTTTAAATACGAGTTGACGGCTGGTATCACCATTCTGGCATTCTCGGAACCCATCAGCTGTATTCGGCGTCTGACTTCCAGCAGACGGCAATACAGCCTCTGGGGGCAGACCCCCGAATTTTTGGCATTCCGGTTTGATTTGGGCGGAGGAGGCGAATTTCTGTGTATATATACGTAAATACGCTGAACCATTGCGATGGATTCAGAGTTTGCAGTGACACCAATTATGTTCCGCCTCGTTAGTTCACCGCACGGACCATTTAACCTGGCAACAACTGCAGCCGGCTGAAACGTGATTGGTCAATATCATGCGGACTACAAACAGCCTACAACCGGAAACCAGGGCTCTTCCGCTCTTCTTCCGGAGGCAAGATCTCTGGGGTTTGCCTAACAGAGTCTGTATAGAGACAACATTCTGGTGGCGGGAGGTTGCTGTGGAAACATGGTGGCCAGTGGGCATTTTGAGCTGCAAAACCCCTTTAGCATTGTATGTTAGGACCACTAGCCATGCTGACACTGCTAGTGCTGCTAACAAAGCTAACAGTGAAGTTTGATTAATCAAATAATGGTTAACCCTTAACATCCCTAGTTTTAAATTAAAAACCCTCTAGCGCGTAACACGGTCCAGCCACACACTCGGTTCTGACCCAGTCTAGTTGAACTCTGATGATTTAGTTTGGCCACATGTGTGAGTGTTGGTGACACACCGAGCTCACTGACAGACAGCAGTAAAGATACCCCAGGAACAGTCTTAGAACTTTATGTACGCCGTGAAACTGGGTCACCATTGAAATACACTGTAATCTCCGTGAATACAAACTGACCACAGCCACTGCAAAAGATCAGGCTACTAACTTATAATACCCGCATGGAACAAGTGTGTCATACTCAAAAGATAGATGTTTGGGTGGAGCAGCACTTTGGTAGATTTAATTCCAACTGAAAATTGGCACAGGAAATATTATATAGTGACCCAGCCAATTGAAATGGCTTGGCCTTGTTATGGACTGCAGCTGCCTGCAGCTCTGCTCGCACTAAGTGGCTACGGCCTGGATGAATATTACATATCCATTAGTCTTTTTATTGTTTCTACATTTATAAGACTCAGCTCTATTTCCTCATGTATTCCCTCTTCCTGATAAATGATTTTATTTGGTGATGCTGCTCCTCAAAGTGGCAACACATTTGTTTTTCAGCATTAGTTAATTCAATGCAGCAAAGCCGAGTTACGCCCTCTTGCTTCGGCTGGGTTGACCCACAGCATCAGCATACATTTCACAAATAGGGTCGAGGTGTTGAATAAACACTGTTGTTTACTTGGCGAGAGGAAATTTTAATCAAGCCTTATTATGTAAATGCATTCTCATCCATGTGAACTGGTTTGGAAGTAAAAGAGTCGTGTCCTGTTTTGGCCTCTCGCAAGTCAGTGAGAGATGATTTGATGAGAATCTCTCTCCACTACAAAAAAGATAAAAATGAGCTTTGATTATTTTAGGTGGAGTGGCCCATTTCAAATTCCATGTGAAGTGACGAGACAGAGAAATGCTGGAGGCTAAAAGGAACAGCGTGACCTTGACTGTTTGATGGGGAGTCGTAAGCTTGTGATCTGCTTTGTGCTTTGATTTGATCCACTTTGGGAATTCTCAGGCTCCGTTTGCCTTAAAATATTTGATTGTTTTTCTGAGAGGGTTTTCATCCAAATCCCAGAGGACGGCGGCCGATGAGTGATGTTGAAACAGGGTCGCTCACAGGAAGTATAGAGCAAATTACTGACTGTCATTAAAATTCAATTGACAGTGAGATATTAGAAATGTATCCCATTTCTCTCTCTGCTGCTGGAGGAAAACCGAATTCATCAAATGTGTTAATTACTCTTAACTAGACAAATAAACTGTCGTCGTTGAATGGCCTGTAGGAAAACACTACATGATGACTCAGTGGTCAATAGGCTTTATTCAAACTCTGCTGACTGTAAAATAATATAACTAATAACTTGGTTTTCATATCATGCTACTTAATATTTCTACTTCACGACATTTCATTTCATTGCATAACCTTATAAACTGCAACACAGTGTTAAAGATTGAAACAGGTCGTCCATCCTTATGAGCTTGTGACTCACAGTGTCTAGTTTGAGCCCCTTGTTACGTCTTATGTAACAGTTACACCAAAGATTTCCCCTCAAAACCTCTCAGACAGTTTTATTTAGATAAACATTAAATTAAACGGTACGTGTTGTGCTCCTTTTCAGGTTCATACTTGTGTTTTAACATTTTACTTTCCTCACACTGTCTGTGCTTTAACACCTGTTTTCACCTTCTGTCTGAAACGCTCCATTTTAGCGCCTGTTTCTTTAAGTACCCCCTCCCGAAAAGCCCTCTCTGCTCTCATTGGTCCGCGTGTCTGGGTCTTTCACAGCTGGCATAACTGCACCGTCATAAAGTGTTGCAGGAACAACCTGGCCTCACTCCGAAGTCGTCGAAAACCGCCGCCTGATCAGTGATTTCCGGCGTCAGGCGCTGATGAAAAAAGCCGCCCTTTCATGTCGTCATGATATGCATCTGGTCGCTGTTACTGTTTAATGGAGCCCGGCGATGACAGGGGGAAACATGGCGGGACAACAGGAAGTCGGGTAGTAGGGTGGGCGGGTCCAACAAGCACTGACTTCCCTAAAAGACTTTAAAGCCAAACCCTCTTCTTTTTTTCTAAACCCAAAATCCTAAAAGTCAATCCACAGTGTTGAACGAACGTAGTGCGTATTCATTTCTTTTTTGTAATTTACTTTTTTATTGATTTTAACCGCCAACAAGTAAAACAAATAACAACAATAATAATAATGAAAAAACATACAAGTCGAAAAATCACAGCAAACTACGACAAGACAGGACAAAAGTTTTCCAGTGTTGCAGCAGTAGTGCTTTTATTTTGAAAGAGACTGTATGCAAACTGTTCATTTGCTGTGAAAACAGAAGAGTGTTTTGAAAACGGACGATGCACGTAACAGGCTGAAGTTGACATGGCGTCCCAGAGAGTCAAAAACCAACGCAACGTTCACTGCAACGTCATATGTCGATGTGGAAAGTCCATGACCATTATTATTATTATTAGGATCCACATTAGCTACTGCATTACAGCAGCTATTTGTCCTGAGGTCCACAACAACTTTACGTTTGTGACAGTGCACAGAAAGACTCCCATGTAACACTTACCAAAATAACAGGACTAAAACATTGACGCAGAAAAACAAGACAACTCCTGGTAATACAATAATTAAGACAAGTACTTTTTCATGATTTCATTTGGTCAGTAACTGCCAGTTTGGGGCTAAATTTTGCTCTGATCACCTGATGATGCTCCGGCATTGTAATATTAGACCGAGTATTTATATAATACTAAACACTAACATTTGTATGTTTCCATACACACATTACATGTGCAGGTAAAGGAATAGTTCCCAGGAAAAACAATATTTTTGAAGTTCATTACGGTATGAATCCTATCATATAGCTCACTTTTTTCGTAGTCTCATTTGGAAAACATGACCATATATTAGCATACTGACAGAAAGCCATCACCAAATGCCCCTGCACCACAAACAAAGGCCTGAGACTGTGTCAGCAGGAATGAGTCCTAAAACCTGGAAATGAGTCATCATGTTAGCACTTCCTGTTCGTCTCCTGGAAGTCAATGGGTTTTTTAAATGGGTTTTTGGCTAGATGCCTAAAATACAGTCTGTGGAGACTTTCATGTTTTGTTGAACAACATAAAATACGTCAATAAATACACCACTCTTGAATTTTAAAGCCTTTACGTGTCTTTAAAAAGGCAGCTGCTGACAAGTAGCTGAATGAGACTTCAGGATGTCATTACATTACAGTCTCATAGTTTGTCTATAGCAGTATAACGTTAGCTTCTTGCTTCTGGTGGTTGTATTTACACTTCAAATATCATAAATGTGGTGTTCATTTGTGAAGATTATCCTGCTAAACAAAGTAAGCATCATAAACTTTTGTTTGCCACCAAGCTTATTTTCTACAATAATCCAGAATCCAGTGGAAAAATACAATTGATTTAGTTGGCCTACAAGGAAACATCATTCCTGCGCCACTCTTCTGCAGACAACAAATGACCGTAACGCAGAATAGCTGGACTTTCTAGTGTAAAAATCAGCAACAAAAGCTTTTAACGCAATTTGGCATGTTCCAGCACTTAATATGAGCTGAATTCAGAGACTAATGAACAATATGGGCAAACAAGTCCTCATGTTTTCCTGATGTAGCAGCATAGGTAATGCAAACACTTGCAGCAGCAAATCCATCACAAGCAGACGGCAGTTTGTCAGTGTATTAAGAACAGTCTGAAGGTTTTTACTTTTACAGGCGTTTACCTCATTATTTGATTATTGTTTAATATAAACATCTGATATCATCACCTAATATATATATGAGAGAAATTCTGCCTAACAGGATTTAATGTAGAGCTGTAGTGATTAACCAGAAAATTCATCAGCAACTGTTTTGATGTTCGATTAATTGTTTTAATTATCCTTAGACTGCTTTCTTCTCCATGGTGAAGCTTTGTGATTGTGTTTTTTTGATAATGAACTGAATATTTTGGGATTTTGGACTTTTTTTTAACCATTTGCTGGTGTGCTAAAGACAAAACATTTAATTGGCAGATTATTGATTAATGAACAAAACTGCTCAACAGTCAAATAATGTAATGAATAATTAGTGACAGAGGCCATTTTAAAAAAATAATAATATTTAAACAATACAAACTACACAACTACACTATAAGTCTCTGACATAGACGTACGGTAGTAAAAGGAAGAAAAGAAGAAAATCACAGACACAAAAAAACAAATCAACAACAAACAGACAACAGAAAACAACTGAATAATGACATCATCATTCTTCTTCTAAACTTGGCCTTCTATCACATCTTTTTTCACAGTCATTCAGTTTCCGCTGCCTTTCGATTCAAAAGTAAATCTATAATAGTATTTAAAATGCTCGGACAAAAATGTCTTAATTCACCAAGCATTGTTGTTTGAGGTCACATGGTTAAGAAAAGTTGTACTGGGACTGGATATTCAATATTCTGTTGCCATGTAGACAGGTTTATGATCTAATTTATAAAGATGTTATAGATTACAAGTCACAATAATTTCAATTAAAAATTATTTATAAAATACTGCCGACAAGAAAAACGCTTTTGGGTTGGGGTATGGACGAGGGTGGACACTGTCATTTCTGTAAATCTGAAATTGAAGATAGGTTGCATTTATTTTGGGTCTGTCCTCATGTGGCAACTTTTTGGACGACTAGCAGAAGATAACTTGAGGTACTTTTATTTTGATTCTTTAAGTACAATTTGCTGAAAATACTTCTGTACATGAACCTAAAGTGTTTTACACTGTTGTATTGGTACATTTACTTGTGTAAAAGGTCTGAATGCTTCCTCCACTGTGCACTGGTGTCTCAGCAGCTTTGCCGTACAATAGAACAACTGAAGGTGTTTGTCCTGTATACCAACATGAGCGATGGTCCTCTTATCTAGGTCTGGAGGAAAGTGCAGCGGTTGCCTCTGCTCTTTTTACTGTGTTTGCTCACGGGGAGGGTTACGTATTTGCCTTTTTATCCCCGTCAACTCAGCAAATCGAATCACATGACGCCCACATCCTCCGGGACTTGTGGGAGAAAAGTGTGATGATGCAGCTGAGTGGAAATACTTGGCAAACCTCAGGCACATCGTGGTCATCGGTACAGGTGAGAGGAGCGACTTCAAATTATTTTAGCTGCAGCATAAAAAGCAGTTTGTGGTTAGAGCGATCAAATATCTGGCTTTGTAAGTGAGCAGTCTTTGGCTGGATGTGGTTTCTATTGTGTGTTATTTTATTAGACAGAGGACGGGGTTGGCGCTGTGGGTGAAATCCATCTAACAGGTGGTGCAGAGGGACGTAGCCCGCAACCAAATCATATATTCTGTTACAAATTGGCCAAGTGGTTGTGTGCTGCAGCATAGCTGAGGAGGATGTATCATGTTTCTCAAGTTTTTTTTTAGTGAAGTAGTGAAAACACTGGAGCCAGTCAGAGATATTTCCTTATTTAGAAAGCACAGTAAATAAACATGCATTCATTCCTTCTCTGCTCCTCTCGCCCTACCTGTTTTTCCTTTCGTCATTTTACCCTCTCTTTGTCCTTAACTGCTTTCCATCCCATCATCCTCCCTTCACTCCCCACCACACCTCCCTCACCTTCTCTTCTATCCCCTCATCTCCCTCTTGTCCTCGCCTCCTCCTCCCCCTCCTCCTCCTCTTCCTCCTCCCCTTCGTCAACTCAAGGGTCTTTTGCAGCCTCCAGTGTGTGCGCAGAGAGCCTGGGAAAAAGATAGGGCATAAACAACACAGGCAAACAAACCACCTGCTTCCTGCTGAGGTCTCGTGTTGTTAAATGTGTGCACAGAAATAGAACCGGGCAACCTTGCAGTAGAGTTAGAATGGATAGAATGAACAGTGGGAGGAAAATCACAGACGAGCACGGCAGTTGTCCTCGTACGACACATCGGCTTCTGTGTTGTAGATGTAGAAACAGAGTGTGGTTACATCTGAGGACATGTGAATGGGGAGATGACTTGTATTTAAAGTAATCACTTGATTGGTTGACTGGCAGAAAATAAAAGATCTTTTGTTTCTTCTTTTGTTAATGAAAAATTATCAAAATGTGCTGTTGGAAATTGTCACTGACACTTTTAACAGGTTTTTTTTTTTTTTTAATTTTGAGACCATACTGATCAACGCATTCTCACCCCAACCTCGTCACATATTGACGCTTGTTCATGGACTTTCCATGTCCACATACGACATGCGAGGTACTGTGGGTGCGTTGGTTTTTGATGTTCTGGGATGCTGTGTCAACTTCAGCCTGTTACGTGCATTGTCTTCTTTCAACATACACTTCTGTTGTCGCGGGAAATGAACAGTTTGCATACAGTCTTTCAAAATGAACACACTACGTTGGAACAATGCCACAAATTGTCGCACATGGTTGGTTATATGAAAAAAGAGCAGGGTTTGGCTTTAGAATCTTGAGGGTGCTAACATGGCTCTCTTGGGTGAAAGTTTGTGTTTGTTGGACCCATCCACCAGTTTCTGATGCTGCAAGTCACTGCCCAAGCGCTGGATTTTTCCGAATTCGTACACTCCTTTGAAGACAGCAATGTGCACATTTTGGACAGGGAAGACAGATGGTTTGAAAGAGGTGTAAAAGAAGCCATCTATGTGAAATTGGAAAAACCATCTCAATAGAGGAGGAGGTCTGCGACACCACCTATCCCCCACCTATAATGCTGTCCTTTCATCTTTGCCCGGGAGATTTAACAGCTTAACCTCTAAAAACAATGGTCGTTCACAAATGGCCTCATGTGACTAACAATTCCAACGACCACCAGGCGGCAGCAGGAGTTTCAACGACCGTCGTTGACACACCATTGGAGCGCTAACGAACCAATGACATCATTGGCCTTGTGAAGACCTCCTCAGAGGTTAAACACCTGGGTGTTTCCACACCAGTTTGTCAGACTAGTTCCAGCCTAGTCAGACAAGAATGAACTGATGAAGCCTCTTGGATAAGAGGTGAAACGTCTTCTAAGACAAAACTAAGTCCAGTTGCGTTCGATTCAATTGCCTCGAGTTCTCCAAAGATGATGATATAGTTGTCTACAAAACCTGCAAAGCAAAAATATGCCAGGCATCTAGCAAATCCAGTCATTTGTTAATTTCTAGAATTGATTGACAGTGTATAATAATGTTAAATATTCTTTAATAAAGTAATTTATCTAAGACAGCAGCCACCTGAGTAACTTTGTATCATCATATTGTTGCAAAATCAGCGAACAATCCACATAAAAAGGTCTATTTTCATTCCAGCTCAAAAATTAATTATATCAGCAACCATAGTGGTTATCAGTTCATTTTTCCCCTCTAAAATCTGTATTGGTATTGGCCTTAAAAATCCCAGCAAATAATATTGAGACAATCAGGGCAGAGGGATTGTCATTAATGAAATATCTTTATAATTTGAATTTGAATATTGCTTTATTTTAATTTAAATCTTCATCACTCAGTGTGATTGGATCACCAACTAAATCTAATAATTAATTAATAATTTTTAGACCAAATGAAGCAGCAAATCTCCACATTTAAAGCCTTGTTCAGACTTACAGCTAACATCCAGTTTTTGGCATATACAGTACAGGCCAAAAGTTTGGACACACCTTCTCATTCAATGCGTTTTCTTTATTTTCATGACTATTTACATTGTAGATTCTCACTGAAGGCATCAAAACTATGAATGAACACGTGGAGTTATGTACTTAACAAAAAAAGGTGAAATAACTGAAAACATGTTTTATATTCTAGTTTCTTCAAAATAGCCACCCTTTGCTCTGATTACTGCTTTGCACACTCTTGGCATTCTCTCCATGAGCTTCAAGAGGTAGTCACCTGAAATGGTTTCCACTTCACAGGTGTGCCTTATCAGGGTTAATTAGTGGAATTTCTTGCTTTATCAATGGGGTTGGGACCATCAGTTGTGTTGTGCAGAAGTCAGGTTAATACACAGCTGACAGCCCTATTGGACAACTGTTAAAATTCATATTATGGCAAGAACCAATCAGCTAACTAAAGAAAAACGAGTGGCCATCATTACTTTAAGAAATGAAGGTCAGTCAGTCCGGAAAATTGCAAAAACTTTAAATGTGTCCCCAAGTGGAGTCGCAAAAACCATCAAGCGCTACAGCGAAACTGGCACACATGAGGACCGACCCAGGAAAGGAAGACCAAGAGTCACCTCTGCTTCTGAGGATAAGTTCATCCGAGTCACCAGCCTCAGAAATCGCAAGTTAACAGCAGCTCAGATCAGAGACCAGGTGAATGCCACACAGAGTTCTAGCAGCAGACCCATCTCTAGAACAACTGTTAAGAGGAGACTGCGCGAATCAGGCCTTCATGGTCAAATAGCTGCTAGGAAACCACTGCTAAGGAGAGGCAACAAGCAGAAGAGATTTGTTTGGGCCAAGAAACACAAGGAATGGACATTAGACCAGTGGAAATCTGTGCTTTGGTCTGATGAGTCCAAATTTGACATCTTTGGTTCCAACCGCCGTGTCTTTGTGAGACGCAGAAAAGGTGAATGGATGGATTCCACATGCCTGGTTCCCACTGTGAAGCATGGAGGAGGAGGTGTGATGGTGTGGGGGTGTTTTGCTGGTGACACTGTTGGGGATTTATTCAAAATTGAAGGCACACTGAACCAGCATGGCTACCACAGCATCCTGCAGCGACATGCCATCCCATCCGGTTTGCGTTAGTTGGACGATCATTTATTTTTCAACAGGACAATGACCCCAAACACACCTCCAGGCTGTGTAAGGGCTATTTGACCAAGAAGGAGAGTGATGGAGTGCTGCGGCAGATGACCTGGCCTCCACAGTCACCGGACCTGAACCCAATGGAGATGGTTTGGGGTGAGCTGGACCGCAGAGTGAAGGCAAAGGGGCCAACAAGTGCTAAACACCTCTGGGAACTCCTTCAAGACTGTTGGAAAACCATTTCAGGTGACTACCTCTTGAAGCTCATGGAGAGAATGCCAAGAGTGTGCAAAGCAGTAATCAGAGCAAAGGGTGGCTATTTTGAAGAAACTAGAATATAAAACATGTTTTCAGTTATTTCACCTTTTTTTGTTAAGTACATAACTCCACATGTGTTCATTCATAGTTTTGATGCCTTCAGTGAGAATCTACAATGTAAATAGTCATGAAAATAAAGAAAACGCATTGAATGAGACGGTGTGTCCAAACTTTTGGCCTGTACTGTATATATATATATATATATATATATATATATATATATATATATATATATATATATATATATAGTATCCAGATTGATTTTTTTATAAAGTGTAGAGAGCAAAAACAACACATGAAATGCAGTTTTTGCAAATTGGATCTAAACTGCATTTGGAGGTGGTTTGAAATGCAATTACAGCTGGATTTCTACGGACGTCTCTGTCTGGACTATAGACTGTATAAAAGAAGTGGACACAGTGATGTCACCCTTTGGTTTGTGAACGACTGTTCTGAACTGTGAGTTTGGCATTTTGACTGGTGCCAGCTTCATTTTGTCACAAGAGGTGACCGTATTTGGATGAGAGGATGCTTCTGAGGAGGATACATATTGTTAGGGTTCTAGGGATGTCCTGATCACATTTTTTTTTGCGTCTGATCCGATACTGAGTCCTTCATTTTGAAACCGAGTCTGATACCGAGTCCGATCTGATACTTTGCAAAGCGTTAAGAAAGAAAGAAAAAAAAAAGAATGCATCCAAGTTGTCCCATAAGGTTTGTTTTTAATTTAAATAGTACCCAAAAAGCTTATCAGTGGTTCAGCACAAAATGTAAACAAATTCAATATCTTCTTGTCTTCAACAAACAAAATAGGTCTATATCTTTATACATTGGAAAGCGGAGGCAACAATGAACAACATAGATGAAAAACCTGGCCATTTTTGTTGTTTTGATTCCTCCGATCTTTTATTACCGATTCCAATTTTGTAAAAATAACGTGATCGGAGCCAATACAGATCGGGACATCCCTATAGTCTTCTATCCTGATTGACAGGTCGCCATAGTAGCAACCTGTCAATCACAAGGTAGCCACACCCTAAAGCATGCCCTGCTATATCACCTATTTTCGATCATAATTTACTAACTAAACATCATGCTGTGTTGTATAAGATTTGACATCATCGATTCAGACCATAAACTCATCAGGAAAATGTTTACTCAGTTAATAATCAAGTGAGAAGTTGAGTTGTGCACTATCAGACTCCTTTTTGTAACCAGTGGAGTAGCCACCTGCTGGCCATTAGAAAGAATGCAGGTTTATGGCACTTGTGCGTTCCCCTTACTTTTTCAGATTTTTCCACTTCCTCTAAACAGCCGATATCTGGATGATTAAATCCTGTTTCAAAAAGGGTTTTTTTGTGTCACTCTTAATGCGACACACGAGTGAAGAAGTGCTGAGCAGAATCCATGCTGCTACTGGTGGATGGTTAAGTGTACCCATCGAATGATGGTGTTTCACTTAGTCCGTCTTGCGCTACTGTGCTTTGATTGGCTAGTATTAACCCCAGCCATGACCTCTTTGCTATAACCCTAACCACTTCTGACCTCGACCTGCCAAACACAGCATGTAGTCATAGCACAGTAGCACAGTAGGGCTGGATGTTCATTCTAGCATGAACTGCTACTGCTACTATCAGAGTGTTATGGAGGAGTTCTGTACTGCGACTTGAAAGCTTGTTTATTTTGAGGGCGAAATGTTGAACCTCCAATGCTCATGTTTACACGTTGTATAGCCACGTCACCAGTGAAGCCATGTAGTTACTGATGCTTATGTCATTACCACAGCAACCCATGCAGATAGGATACAAATCCGATTTGATCACTTGCAAATAACAGGGTGGACAGTCTGTCTTAAAGACCAGATTTGAGAAACAAATCTGATTTTGCCTGCAGCCTGAACGTACCTGAGAATGTTTTGCATTTTTCTTTGATGACTGATCATAAAAACTGTCCAATTAACTTTCTGTTGATCAACTATCGATTCATCTAGTAATACTTTCGGCTTTATGAGCATTACATTAAATAAATTAGCAACTAATTGGATGTTTGACCAATCAAAGCTACAAGTTTCACTGGTTTCAGCTTTTTAAATGTGAATCTTGACTAATTTTCTTTGTTGTCTGATTCATTGTTAACTGCATATCTTCAATGTCTGGACAAAACAAGACAGTTGAAGACATCACATTCAACTTTAGTAAACTGTAATGAACATTTTGTACTATTTTTATTTTATATGTGAAAGAATAAGAAAATTTACTCCAGATTAATCAGTAATAGAAATAATTGTGTCTTTTGCAGCCAGTTCATAGAGATGTCTTTTTAAGTCCGACCAACAACCCATAAATATTTAGTTCACTGTGATTTAAATCAGCAAATCTTGACATTTAGGAAGCCAACACCAGAGTGTGCTTAATTAAAGATCTGTAGAGATTAATCGACTATTATTAAAATAGATGCAGATACAATGTCTTTTGATTGAGTCTGCGATTAATTACTTATTTCAGCTGCACATGTCCATGACACAAACGTCCATCTTATTCATTTTAGCTCTTATAACAAGAACAAGCACTTTGCACTTTTCATAACTTGCAGTTCCGTTTGGATTTTATATGACGGATTAATCTTAAGATTATTTTCTAGATTCACTAATTAATACATTGATGAAAACACCAATCACATTTTCCCAGAGCGCATGTTGATCTCTTTAAATTAAAATTGCTTGTGTAAAGACATAGGGGATTGTTTCTGTAGCATAACGTCGTCAAGTTGTTTGTTTTGGTCATCCAACAGTCAAAAGACATTTAATGTGCAATGATTTTGAATAGAGCAGCTGAAACAAGAGAATACCATGGTGGTTAATTGATTATAAACAATGTCAGGTCTTATTAAAATGATTAAATCACAATTCCAAGCTGGGGACATTTAAAAGTAAACTAAATGGAATAACCAGACAGAATATAAACACAACTTTCAGAGCAGCATGAATGAAATATTGCGCTTTTTATCTTCTTTCAGCTCTCCGCACTTTCCCCCGACACACAGCAGAGTCACACACATCTAAATATTTTTAACTTGGAAGTAGCACCTTTTCAAAGAGTTATAACCGTGTGACGTCCTTAACTTGTAATACCCCCTGGAGCAGCTTTACACAGACATAAATTAGTTTGGCTTCTTAAGTAAACAAGAGAATAACTGCTGAGAGATGTTTGTCTCAAGGAACATTAATCTCTTGTACTTGTTTTAACCCAGAGAAATAGGCTGTGATTCGTACGAGCAGAGGTGGAAGAAGCACTCGGATCTTTTACTTCCTCTCACGGTCTGTGTCTCTTTCTATGTATCATTTTGTCATATGGATTACTGTAATTTTATAATGTTGATTTGTTTTGTACATACGACGTCTGTTGCATATTTGTCTGTCCTGGGAGAGGGATCCCTCCCCAGTTGCTTTTTCTGAGGTTTCTTCCCCATTAAAGGGTTTTATACGGGGAGTTTTTCCTTATCACGATGAGAGTCCAAAGACAGAGGGATGTTGTATGTTGTAAAGCCCTCTGAGGCACATTGTGATTTGAAGGGCTTTACAAATAAAATTGATTTGAATTGAATCTTTCTTCAGTAAAAGTAGCAGCACCACTGTGTAGAAAAAGCCAGTAGTTTATAAGAACTTCTAATGCAGAAGAGCCCTTTTCAGAATAATGTATATTATTAGATTATAGTCACTGATGCAGTCATGTGAACATCACTGGTGGAGCTACTTTAAATTACTTTATATCCTGCTGGGTAGCTTAATCCCAGAGTTAATGGTCCAATATAATTGGAGTCGAAGTATAAAGAAGCTTAAAGTGGAAATACTCAAGTAAAGTACAAGTATCTCTGAATGTTGCTGAAGTACAGTAGCTGAGCAAATGATAATTATGATAATCTTAATGTATAATGATGAAAACTCTGTCTGTGTGTCTGTTCCACGTTTTTCTCCTCACTGACTCGGTCAATCCATGTGAAATTTGGCACAGTGGTAGAGGGTCATGGGAGGATGCAAATGAAGCAATATTACATCAATTGGCCAAAGGGGGGCGCTATAGCAACCGATTGAAATGTCAGACTTTGAATGGGCATATCTCATGCCCCGTATGTCGTAGAGACATGAAACTTTGCACAGAGATGCCTCTCCTCATGAGGAACACATTTGCCTCAAGAACCCATAACTTCCGCTTATATAGATTTTCCACCATTTTCAATTTTTTTGAAAACCACTTCAAATGGATCTCTTCCTAGGAAGTTTGAGCGATCTGCATGAAACTGGGTGAACATAATCTAGGGACCAATATCTAAAGTTCCCTCTTGGCAAAAGTTGGAAAACTTCCTAAAACTGAGCTTCTATAAGGCAATGAATATTGCGGAGCGTGGCTCATCACATAAAGGTGTATAACATCTCAAGGGTTTCACCCATCACCACGCAACTTTGTAGGCATATGACCACACATAATCTGAAGGGACCCCTCCATTATTGACCCCATCAAACAAAATGGGGGCGCTAGAGAGCTCATTTCTTATCTAGGCCTAACCGCCATATGGATTTTTACTAAACTTGGTAGATATGTAGAACAGGACGCCTCAAGGTGACTGGAGAAATTTAACTCTAATTGGCAACTGGGTGGCGCTATAACAACAGAAAAATGCTTCAAAATGGCTAAAATCGCTGTGGCTCCCCCTGTGGACCAATGTTTTAGTTTTTTCTTCTAATGTTTGGTATGACTAAGTCATGGTGTGGTATGCTGTACATAATCACGGAAACTGTCAGTGTGTCATTCTGTCAGTCCCATGTTTTTCTACTCACTGACGTGGTCAATCTATGTGAAACTGCACATAGGCATTGAGGATTGGCATAGGTAGAAGGTGACAAAGCTACCAATGGGTATGGACTAGTATTAATAATGAACAATGGACATAAAACAGGCAAAGAAAGGAAATTCAATATTAAAGGACAATTAAAAACAGTTTAAAACATGAATTAACTGATTCATAAAATCATAGAGTTGTAAAACTATAAATCATAAAATCAAGTCCGATTTCAAAGGAGTTGCAGCAGCGTGAAGTGTAAAAACAAAGAGTGTCAGACCTGTATCGGGAAGTCAGAGCTAGTTAAAGGCTAAAGTGAACAGATACATTTTAAGCTTTCTTTTAAAAGTATTTAGCGAGCTAGCTTCCCTGATATCTGTAGGTAGTGTGTTCCATATAGCTTTGGGGCGTAACTGAAAAAGGCTGCATCCCTGATCTTCTTCTGGCTGTTTCTGGGAACCTCCAATAAACCAGCAGCAGATGATCGCAGTGTTCTTGGAGGCAAATAGTTAACAAGGGAGTTAGCAGTGTAGCTCGGTTCCAGCCCATGTAGGGCTTTGTATACGAGGAGGAGGAGCTTTTAATCAAGTCTAAATGTAACAGGAAGTCAGTGCAGAGTAGCTCAGACTGGCCTGATGTGGTCTCTCCTCTTGGTTCTGGTTCATATCTGAGCTGCAGAGTTTTGAATGGACTAAATTCCATCACTGGCTGCAGTGCAGTTTTGCCACCTTCGTGTTTTTTTCATCTGTAGCCTTCTCCCCCTCTAGACATGTCATGAAACTCTGTCCAGAATCCCTGGATATTTGGGCAGCCCCTTTATTTCACATGTTGGGATTGAATTTATTTAACATGGTTGGAGTTACATGTGCTCTCATTATCCATGCCACCTTCATGTTTTACTATATCGCTGGGTAGCCTGTGAATTTCACCAAGGGATCAATAAAGTTTTATCTTCATCCTTAATAATACATCATAATTGAAATGTTTATTATATTTTGTACTATTGATCTGGAGTTACCAGATAAATGCAGTAGAGTAAAAAAGGACAATATTTCTCTTAATAGTAGTAGAGGAGAGATATAGAGTATTAGAAAATGGAATTACTGAAGTAAAGTACCTCAGGAGTAAATGAACTTTACTTTCCGTCCGTGCATACGAGTGCCATCTCTGTCAGTATTTCATTTTCAGTCATAAAATCTGTTTCTCCCGACACATTTGTGTTTGTAACAACACTTCCTGTGAAGACTCTCGAGTATGATGAGACTCTAAACGAACAGTTTCGACACCATCCGGAGATTGAGATGTGAGACTGTTTTTTTTGTGGGGGGAGGGCAGAGAGGCAGGGTGGGGGGTGTAATCACGGTCTCATTTCAGAGTCCAGTCGAAGCACCTGCTCCTGACTCAGCTGTGAATCATGGGTGGTTGATGAGGCTCAGTCACACACCCGTCCTGTTCCCACACAAACACACACAAACCAGGGGATTCCCTATAGCTGGAGGCAGGGCATGCTGCTACAGCACACTCATAGTCTCATATGTCTGGCTGTCTGGCCACTCGTCTCTGCTGCCTGTGAAAGCATCGATCGATCACAGCTTATTTGCAGTTTTTGGGCCGCAGGGACACTCGCGCACACACAGGGGACACGGCGGTGTACATCCAACACCTCTCTGGTAATGTAACCTTCACTTACCTCCAAACACGGACATCTGATCCTTGTGTATATGGGATCCTTTTTCTGTGGTTCTTTATTGTGTCGTGTGATATTATGATGCTCTCACGCCTCGAGAACTGGTTTTGGTTGACCCAGCTGTTGCTAAGTGAGCTGTGCTAACAAAAGGGAACATAAAAGTATTACCCGTCTCTTCAGTGTTTATCACGCTCTCCTGCCATCTGTTTAACAGATGAGACGACTTAGTAGATTAACAAAATCTGCCGTTTTGGGTTTCTAGTTTGAGCTGAGCGAGAGTCACGCAGAGGAGATCTGTGTGCTTTAATTAAAATATATTTATTTATTTATATATATGCATTTTAAAGCATTACATTCCAGCTGCAGTGACCAGTGTGGTTTGTCTTAAGTGGAAGTCATAAAGGACTTCCTGTGCAGAGGCTGGTCATGTGAACGGGATGTGGTCATCTGGGCGGAATCACTCAGTGACATCATTTGATATTTTCTTAAAGGAATAGGTTGACAGTTGACATGGATGATCTACAGTCTGATTAGAGACTCCAACTAAACTGTTTACATGGAAGCTAATTAAAGTGATCCAATAAGATGTGCGGTTACTTGCCCCAAAGCTTTCAATCAGAATATAAGAGAAAGATTTGAACTCATTCAATAAAGTACGGAAGCGTATTGCATTCACTTGACAAATAATGTTTTTCTGAGTAATTTTTTCTGTTTTTGTAGTAATTTATTTATTTTTCTGTTTTTTGGTGTAATTTTTTTCTGTTTTTTGGGGTATTTTTTTCTGTTTTTTGTGGTATTTTTTTTCTGAGTAATTTTTTTCTGTTTTTTCGGGGTATTTTTTTCTGGGTTTTTTTGTGGTAATTTTTTCTGTTTTTCGTGGTAATTTTTTTGTTTTTCGGGGTATTTTTTTCTGTGTTTTTTTTGTAATTTTTTTTCTGTTTTTTGTGGTAATTTTTTTCTGGTTTTTGGGGTGTTTTTTTCTGTGGGTTTTTTTTGTAATGTTTTTTTCTGTTTTTCATGGTATTTTTTTTTCTGTTTTTCGTGGTAATTTTTTTTCCTGAACAATAAGAGTAAGACACGTAATTAGTTACACACAGGGTATGATAATCTAGCTATGTTTTCGACTGCATCCTTCTGTTGTTGGCCTATCGCTCAGTGTAACAGGTTAGGTTAGTAACAGGTTGTAACAGCGTTAGCTGACAAACTTGTATGGGCATGATTTCAGTTGTCAGCTAACGTAAGTTTAAAAAGCATTCATGTCAAATGTCTTTTTTACCAAATTGTTTGGCTGCACTTTAACCTGTGTTTGATCTGTGTCAACACTGGATAATAATAATAAAAAGTTTTATGGCATTCATTCTACTATTATGTATTTATTTCTTAATATTTTACATAGAGTTTTAGGAGCTGAGACACACATAATTCATATCCCAATGCCATCCATTTTTATTTTACACAGTGGTATCGGATCAGTACTCGAAATCGGCAGAAACCTAAGGTTCAGGGATCGGAATCGATATCGGGAAGGAAAAAGTGGTATCGGTACATCTCTACTTACACCTCCCCTCTAAAACCAATTGAAAAATTCCTTCCAATCAGGCCACTCTCTTCAGATTGAGGTGAACGCATGATGCATTTTTATTTCGATTATTCGCAAAATACAAGCATCCATGTAAACACACCTATTGTGGGAAATAAGATGTCATAAGATGAGAAGATTGAAACCACTCCTCACATCTTTGTGTGATTTGTTCCACCCATGCAGTTCCCATATTTTTTTAATCCAGATGTTGTAAGTTGGAGGTTCAGGATTCAACCATCTAGTTGTGATACACGTAATCGCAGCCCCCAAGAGGATTTATAATAGATATATTTTTGCCCTCCCTTCAAACCCTTCAGGGATTGCTATGAGGAGAATCACCCTTGGATCCTTGAGGATATTACGATGAAACACTGCTCTCGGGGCATCTAACACATCCTTGATGACATGAGAGGATGGAAACCACTCAGCACATCTTTCTGTTCAACTTGAAGAGTCTTGACGTCATGATGAGGCATTCTAGCAACCATGGGTGATACCAGGAAGTCAGCGCACTCGACCAAGAAATAGTCCAATGTTCATCCACTGTTAGAATATTTAACTCTGACGAACAATTTCTTCAACTTATTCCAATTTAATGGGTTGCTGGCAAATGATCTTCACATCATGAGATGGACTTTAGGGTTCAGTGTCTTTCCCAAGGACATGTGGACAGGAGGAGATGAGGATCGAAGTGACAACCCTGTGATCAGTGAATGACTTGCTCTGCCTCCCGAGTGTGCCACTGAATACATATTAACAATACAGTTAAAGGGGAAATCTTTTAACCAAAACATGACCTGTTGCACCAGATGGTTTGTTACACAGACCCATCTGAAAGCTGTCATCAGAAACTATTTAGAAAAGTGCAGTCACTTTCAGAAATACTTGGCAGGTTATTGGACGAACCATCTGTCTATCGCGGAAGCCAGTGGGAAGAAGAGCAAAAATATCTGTTCCATTGACAAATGCCTTCAGTGGTGTTCTTTGCTCTTCTTACAAAGAGAGAAATACTCTCCAGTTCTTATGCAGTCGATGCTATTGCAGCATCTATACTAACCTATGTAGGAGCTGCCATTGTTCTTTTGAAAACAGTCACCCCTTTATGTTGTCTTCACCCACACTTAAACCACGCCTGTAGCAGCCATGTGATGCCATGGGGCCAAAAGACTTTTCCCCATAGACTAACATTGTCAAAGAGACGTCTGTAAATGCCTATGAGCATCACACCCCCAAGAAACGACTTGTTTTACTATCGGGATTTGATCCAGTCGATCCGATAACATTTCAAATGTCTGGAAGAGCCGCACGATTCCGCAAGTTTATCTCAGTTAAGTTAGCATAGGGCTAAACCAGAAGTTCACCATTCAGCGGGGCAAACTTTGCTGCTCGGCCACTCTCGGCTGCTCTAATGCCGAGTTCATTCATGCGTATGGGAATATTTTAAATGAAATATTTCACAAAACATGCCACGTACCTGGCAGGCCAACATATCCATTTATATGTTGCTATGCAGTATTGGTCCTGTTTTTGTCCCAGTAATGTTCCAAGCTCATATTCCAAACTATTGGATGGCGAAAAACTGACAAAATTAGCCCCTCCCTCATGGCTGCAGGTGTTTCTATCAGGTTTCCTTCCATCTGTGAAGAAATTCACTTCCTTGCATTGATCAATAGGGGCATATTTAAAGATCTACAAACATCGGTGGAAACGAGCTGTAAGGGCTCATTTATGCCCATCGTTAGATATAGAGTATGGACAGAGCCTTCGGTCTGTACTCTACGTTCATTTTGTCTGTATTTGGACACGTTTTGTAAAAGCTTACAGATACAGATGAACCCTCTGGAGATTGCGGAGGCAATGTAGCATAGTTTAAGCAAGATGCCATCGTAGGAGACAAGTAAGAAGCTTAAATGATGGCAGAACGGAACGAACCAGTAATATATGGTAATATATAGTGAAAAGAATTCTCCATCCACATGTTGGGGTATGGGCGGCGTGTAGCGGTTAGCACTGTCGCCTCACAGCAAGAGGGTTCCTTGTTCAGTCCCAGGAGGGGGCCTCTCTGTGTGGAGTTTGCATGTTCTTGCAGTTTCTCCAGGTACTCCGGCTTCCTCCCACAGTCCAAGACATGCAGGTTAATTGGTGACTCTAAATTAGCTGTAGGTGTGAATGTGAGTGTGAATGGTTGTCTATGTGTCAGCCCTGTGATAGCCTGGTGACCTGTCCAGGATGTACCCTGCCTTTCGCCCAATGTCAGCTGGGATAGGCTCCAGCCCCCCCGCGACCCCCAAGAGTATAAGCGGTTACGAAAATATATGGATGTTGGAGTGTATAAAATGCCCGCACAGACCTCTGTTTAAAGGTACAATATTACCTCCTTTATAACTGTCGCCTCGTTCGTTGTTGTGTGAAACTTTTGACTGCTCTCTAGTGCCATCTATTGGCTGTACCTACACTATGAGGGCAGTGATGTTTACAGCATTTGAAACAGGTGTCTGTTTTCTATGTAAAGGGAGTATGGATGAACCTTAAGTCTCTAATGCACCTGCTTTGTGGGCCCCACATTGCAGAAGATCTGTGTAATGTCATACCGCGGATATTGAGCCTTTTTTTGGCCTCATGTGGAACTGAGCAACTGAGCTAGCCTCTAATGCTGTGTCCAATTCTCTTTATACATCCATAGTAGCTGCCAGTAGCTCCACACTCACTGATTGGTCACAACCACTGCTGGTATTTGTTTTTCCCCAAAAGTAGGTTGAAACGGTACAGTTGTAATATTGACATTGTGCAAAATTCCCCAAATTCCCGAGCTTAACTTCCCTTGCAGTACGAATCAGATTGCATCATACTGTTGGCGACTGACATCCATGCTCTGGCTGTTCCCTTCTCCTTCATGCTCATAATGTTCCAACATAAATCCATTACTCAAACAAATATGCAGCTTGACATTTATTGGGTACAACGGAAAAATACACACGTGATAGTCGGCACATTATTGTCAAGTGGTGCTTTCATATCTCACCGGCCTTTCAGTGGAATCTGCTTTATCTTCCGCCCATCTTCTGTCTGCTTTTCCCGAAGGTCCCATCCTCTGTATTACTGCTCGCTATCTGTATGTCTCCTCTAGGTCTCATTATTCACAGACACATCATTGAATACCTGTGTGCACAACACAACTGTATGAAGCCATAAAAGCCCGAAATCCCTCTCAATTTGTTACTGACACCCAAGAGTTGGATATCCCACTGTTTAACATCGGTATTTTCTTTTTTATTGATGGCCATTAAAACTCCTGTAGTTTCCTTCAGTCTCGTACATAATGTTTAGCCGGGTGTTAGAAAGGTGAAAATGATGTTTGTTTTTACTCTTGTCTTGGTTTTGATGATCACAATAAGAGATAAAGAATACTATTTCCTCCAATTAAAAACCCATCCACAATGTTTTAAGAGCTGAACTCAACAGCACAGCAGCTGTGAACTAATCCAGGGTGAAATCAAGTTGGCTTTATTTCATTCATAACTGTGGGGTGATATCTTGCAGTAGTAAGTCAGCTGACTTTAACAGCAGCCCACTTGCCACATTGATCCTGCTAACCTGGAGAACAAAGTCAAGAGGACCTTCTGTACGGACACTTAACCACACAGGTTGCCTGTAAAGTTTATAATTGATTTTCTGACCACCGAGGCTCACGTTGCTTTAGTACCTCGTTGCATCTCTGACCTTCTTTAATTCCCATGAGCTGAAGCTTCTCAGGCAGCAGGCAGATAGACAATCCTGGTTTTGTAAAATCATCAAGACGCTGTGAAATATATCATCCTTTGTTTTATTAACCTGTGCTTTTATTTTGTATTGTTAACTTTGATTCAATACCTTGAGAAATATTGATATTCAATACTATTTTTGATACTAAAATTGACATTAAGGGTACAATATTCAAATTTTTATACAAAGTTAATAATTAAATGTAACAATAACAAGATATTGACAATGAAAAACTTATTTTTGGCAGGATGACTAACTGACATAGCGAGAAAGTGTAGCTGGCACTGGTATATGGATACTGAGGAAAATGAGTAACCTTTTTAAATATTAAAAATCAATATATATCGCTAAATCAATATTTTTGACAATACTACTATGTATAGATTGATTTCCATCTTCATGCTGCACATTGTAACAATTAGCTAATTTATAGTTTAAAGACAGCAAATTAAAGGCAAGAATTTTAATACTTTAGTAAGCAAAAATCATCGGTTCCAGTTTATGGATGTGAATGTTTTCTGATTTTCTTTGTCTTCTCTGACAGTAAACTAAATATCTTTTGAATTTGGATGGTTGCTATGAACTTAGGGAAGTCATAATTGTTTTTTGTTTTGTTTTGCTGCAGACATTTTATAGATTTATCAATTAATTGAGAAAATACTCTGTAGATTAATTGATAATAGAAGATAATCAGTAGTTACAGCCCTGCTGCAAGCAATTAGTTATTGTCAGATTTTATAATGGCATTTTTATCACCATCTGGTTTTGGTTTCTTTTTTCCCCCGTACTGTCTGTGCCGTGAAGCACATTGTAAAATAAAAGGAGTAGTAGTTATAGTAAGACATTATTCATTCTTCAGTCAAATGTGTAAAAAGGTCTTTGTTCATTTTCATCCATATTTTTCAGGACTTTGTAGCTTCATTGTTTCCTATATTTTCATTGTGCTTCCTCAGAAGTTAAACGGCTTGATTATCAGTTTGATCAGTTAGGTGGAGCTGATATGATTAGTCTTACATTAGCAAATTAATTGGCAACTACTTTGATAAGCAGTCATCATTTCAGTCTTTTTCATGCCTCCATGTCTGTGACAGCTGTGGCCTGAGGCATCGTGTTATCGAGTTGTCCGTACATACGTCCCACTCTCGTTAATGTAATATCTGAGGACCACCTTAAAGCTCGGTACACACTGTGCCATTTTGGGCTGTCCGAGACGAAAGATGACCAACAAGAAAGACACATGGCGATATCTTTGGTCGTGGCTCTAAAATGGTGGCTCTACGTCACACAGTGAGAGAGGTTCAAGGATGGCTGTTGCCATGGTCTTGCGATCAAAGACAGCCTGGGATGAAATTCTGACGGTGTCAGACATTTCGAATGACGATCTCAGTGTGTGAGACCTACGTCTACTAGCCAACCAATAGAAAGGCAGCATGAAATGACACACTGGTGCTAAACCCAATCAAACAGCAGGATAGCAGCTCGTCATGGAGGCAAAACACGCTACAAGAAATGTGTGTGATTCCAGCAAAGAGGAAAACCTTGTGGAGTTGTGGCAGCAGAAGCCTTGCCTGTATGATGTGTTCTCCAGCTCATCATTGCGTAAAGACGAACGAAGCACGGAAGGAAAAAGTGGCGGAGTTGCAGCTGCCAAATGAGCAACCTAGCAGCTAGCAAACACACACACAGATATTGTGACCCTCTGTGTTGTGCTCCACAGTTGGAGAAGTAATAACCCGTGCAGCATCCTTGCGCACTCAGTATGGGAAGCTATTGCATCGTACGTTGTTGCCTGTGATTCAGTAGGCACTGTCATCGTACAGTCTGCATACATCAAACTTGATGTCGTACCAAAGTTTACTAGATCCATGTCGCAAAGTGTAGCTGCAGCAAACTTATAAAACTGCTAAAATCTCACAGTCTGTAGGAGGATTAAGGGAATTTTGGCACAAACGTCCACGCACAAAGATGAACTCATTGGACTTTGGTGATCAAACAAGGTTCTGGCCATGAATCAAGAATGCTGATGCTAATTTTTACAAAATTCAACACAAATGTCCAAAAGGATAAAATGAAGTGATGACATTTTATATCCAAAAGGTCAAACGTCAACTTTAACATCATAATGTTCTGCCAAAATACTTTTCTGGCCATTACTGGTCATATCTCAGGAATAGAAGGGAAGACATTTGGTCAGGCACTGAAATGGTGACACTAATCTTGGGTGTCCACCCTGAAACTGTGCTGATTGTAAAGATCTTTTGGTCTGCTGGGTTGAAAATGTGTGTGAAACATCAATGTTTTGCCAAAAATACACTTATTACTTTTTAATTAATTCCTTTTAAGTCCTCACTACATATGTAAAGATACTGGACAGACTTATGGATGTTAACTGCTACTTGACAGGGTGGCAGAGGTGTACAACCACAAGGGAGTGATTCTGGTTTGCAAAAATCCTCTGCTTCCAGCTTCTTCAACATCAGGATTTTTCAGTTTCAGTGTAATTAAATATATTTGACTTTTTGTTGAGACAAAACAGACCACTGAAAGACTTCACCTCGGGCCTTGGGAAATAGTTTCTCTTATGTCATTTTTCAAACTAAACAACAAATAGACTGATGGAGAAAAAAGGCCAAAGATGATTTGATGATGGCAGTTTTGATCTCAGCATGCCAGCAGTCAACATCAGAAAGCCTTTGTCACTTTTTGGACAACTCTTGTTGGAGCATCGCCATCCATATGCATCTTTTTGTCCACCACTGATCTCTCGTGAGAGACAAATGCTGGGAATTGATCTCTGAAGTGCTGCGAGTTGTGAAGTGGGGAAGACAAGTCTGATGCTTCTCTGTGTGCCTGCCAAGATCATCTGTCCAAGCTTGATTGATTTTTGATTTTGCTGTAGCTTTCTGAAGAAGCAGCCTTTTGCCCGGGCCCTTTTGTTTTATTCATTAGCTCACTGAAGACTTTTCCATGCAGCAGCTGATGCTAATAGCCTCGGTCAGGCTTCTTATCTCCTTTCCCTCGGCTGATTCATAATGCCTTCAGGCGCAGGAGCTCAGTACGCTCATTTAGGATGGCAATTATGTGAGAGTGGCAGTGATCATCCTCGGTATCTCCGCTCGGTGAGAGGGAGATAGGAAATTGCATTGAGTATCCAGTGTTACCAGTGATAATTTTGCATGTCAGACAGAGAAGATGGAAACTTCTACTGTGACTTAAAGGTTCAGTGCGTAGGAATTAGGGGGTTGTATCGGCTGAAATATGTAATATGGGGTATGTTTCCTCAAGTATATAATTAAAATCATGGGCGGATATTGTGATGGTGAGCCCCTGGGTATAGATATGCACCATCACCTCTCCTTTATAAGAGCACAAACTACAGACTCTGTGGTGGATTTCCTTCTGTGGCCTCTGCGTCTGAAGTAGTTTTGTGTCTTTTTTATCATTTTAATGTGTCGTTGTGGTTCTTTTGCTTCTTTTTGTAATTATTTTTGTCTCTTTGCAGTTCCTTTCCATCTCTTTGTGGTCATTTTGAGTATCTTCCTGGTCAGTATATGTTTATTTGAGTGACATTTTGCAGGTGAAGGCCAAAGGAGCCCCTCGGCCTGTGCCCAGTAGGCCCATCCAGTAATCCATCCATCATTCAAACAAGTTGTTTATATCTACGTAGGAAGCAGGTTCTTGCCATGTTGCCCTGCTGGGTTTCTACAGTAGCTCAGAGCAGACATATCAAACACTGGCTCTAGATAGGGCTAGTTGCATTTTCACATTGACCACTGTAGTATGCAGTCCCTTTTGCAACCAGCGTGTCAGCGTGTCAGCGTTAGTCATGTTACTAATTTTTGTAACATGAAACTGCTTATTCAGTGTTTTTACTGGTTTTAATCACCTGGTCTGCTTGTTTTGAAGAGGAAAAGACCTCTTCAGATAATTTGGGTCATGATTAAAACCCCCTGAACATCTGGATCACATAGCAGGTGTTGGTTGATTGGCCCATCTGCAAAGTGCCAAACAGGGAAGGAAAAACACTGATTTATAACGTGAAACTGCTTTATTATGTGTTTTCACCGGTTTTAATCACCTGGTCTGTTTGTTTCAAAGAGGGAGAGACCTCTGCGGATGATTCGGCTCCACGTACAAATGTCCTGAACGTCGCAGGGCTTGACGCTAACTTTTTTCCCAAGGAGCACATGTGCTCCTAAGTTGAAAAAGTAAGGAGCACACAAAAAACTTTAGGGGCACAATGTAAATTGATCAAATAATGTGTTTTCCGTAATAAACGTGACGCAAATAGACATTTACAAGCAAAATTATTTAATGAATTTGTATACAAAATGTACAGAAAGGTAAAATCATCAAGTTTTGAAAAAGTATTGCAATTTAATTTTGTCTTTAATGTTATCTTATATATATTATCTTTGCAATATGATTATCTTATATAATGTTATTACTATCCTAAAACATTCTCCAGGTCCTCTGAAACTCTGCAGGACTTATGTCCACCCAGCCAACAGCCTGGCCGTGGAGAACGGTCCCTAACTGCGGGGAGAACGGAGCAGGCTTCCCCGGAGGTCCGCTGCTTAACCCGGTCCGTCTCCTCCACACTTTGACTTATTTCCACCCTGCCGACAGTGGGACTTATATTCATTGTGCCGACAGTGGCTTTGAAAACCACCCATAACCGTGTCACACGGGGAAGAGGGAAGAGGGAAGGCTGCTGGAGTTCCTCCAACATTTGCGGTTAGATTATCATATGTTTTTATTGACAAAAATATGGGCTGCTTCGGCTGATTTTTTTTTTATGTGCACATGTGCCCCTGAATATATTTTACAGTTCACACACACCTATTTTTAGTCACAAATGTGAGTGAAACACTCGCACCGTCGAGCCCTGGTCTGGATTGTAAGTAATCAGAGAAAAAGGTGAGCACACATGAGCAGGTGCTAGGCTAATTGCCCGTGCCAAACAGTTACGCAGAAACACCAATTTGTAATGTGAAACTGCCTTATTTAGTGTTTTTACGGGTTTGAATCACTGGCTTTGTTTGTGTTGGAGAGGAAGAGAATTCTGCGGATGATTTGGGTCATGATAAAAAAACCCTGAACATCTGGATCACATAGCAGGTGCTGGGCGAGTGGCCCGTCTGCGAAGTGCCAAACAGGGAAAGAGAAACACTGATTTGTAACGTGAAACTGCTTTATTCAGTGTTTCTATCAGTTTAAATCACAGGGTTCGTTTTTTTGGAGAGGAAAAAGCCTCTGCTGATAATTTAGCTCCCTGTAAAAACCTCCCGATTGATGAACACTGAAGGAATTCTAATCAGGAGAAGTTTCAGCTGGTTGAAGTCTTAAATCCTCACCACTAGACGACATTAAATCTCCCTAAATCGTACACACTATTACGTCGTACCTTTAATAGTAAGCTTGAGTCCTTGAGTGAGAGCGAGGTGGTAATTACCTTCTATTTAGTGGAAGACATTTGTGCGTGCTCGTCCCCTCAGCAGGGAAAGTGTCCAATGTAAATGGCTGACGTGCTGAAGAGCAAAAGCTAGCTGTTTGGCAAGTAGCAGTATTCACTTCACCAGGGGAAATAAGGCCTTCACACCCAAGCCCCGGGTCCCATCAGAACAGGAAGGATATAGGGCAAATATATACACCAGAGTTGAATGG
This sequence comes from Epinephelus fuscoguttatus, assembly GCF_011397635.1. Taxonomy (NCBI): domain Eukaryota; kingdom Metazoa; phylum Chordata; class Actinopteri; order Perciformes; family Serranidae; genus Epinephelus; species Epinephelus fuscoguttatus. The sequence continues at coordinate 40,294,684 of NC_064758.1, read as the reverse complement.
ACAGGGCTTTTATTTATTTATGAGAGGGAGACCGGAGAGAAACAACAATGCTAATCCCGACGAGGAAATACAGCTCCCCTGTGTTTGAAGTGGGCTTGCTGTCAGCCGAGCAGCTGCTGACATCATGTGAACAGACAGTGCCCAGACCACATTTATCGGGGGCTGAGAGGAGGCGAGCAGGAGGGCAGAAAGAGCTGAGGCACACCAGTGTTATGGTCCTCTCGCTGTGTAACACTTAGTACTGGAGGGTAAATGGATACAGAGGGATTTGTCTGAAGGAGTTTGGCTTTGCGGGCACCCCAGAGCAGATGAGGCAACTCTGATGACTTTGGTAAGATAAGAGGGTTTGTTGTTAACTTCTTTATCTGTGAGTTATCTTTTCATTTATTGTTCGACCACGAGATCTGAAACAGCCGAGAGTTGCTGAGTGTCTGTTTTGTACTGCAAGTTGATGAAGACGGCGTTTCTTTCATTAAGAAGCAGGACGGTTTGTAGCATTTTATTAGACCTTAATTTGATTAGTAGAGTGACAGAAATGAATAAACAACCATTTAGATAGTTGGTTAAACACCTGAGTCGTATTTCAAGCAGAAATGCTGAATGTGCTCTGGTTACATCCTCTCAAATGTGAGGATTTGATAGTTCCCTCTGTCTTATCTCATTGTAAATTGAATATCTTTGGAATTTGGACTGTTATTCAAACAAAACAGGACATTTAAAGACATCACCTGGGACTCTAGGAAAATGTGGTGGGCATGTTTTAGGGCTGCCACTAATGATTATTGTCATTAGCGATTACTATCTTTATTAAATGATCATTTTGTCAAAAAAAAAAAAAAATCAGAAAAAAGGTGAAAAATATCTGTTTAAAGCTCAAGGTGACATCTTTGAATGTCTTCTTTTTCTGATCAAAACTCTAAAACCAATATATATTTAGTTTATTATCATGTTTGACAACCATAGACTATGTGAAATGATGCACGTAGCCACTGTGACATGATGCAACCGAAGTGCATATTCAACAGATTCAGTGTGGACACAGAGATGCTTGCTTGCCTGCTGTTAGGCCAGCAGATTCTCAGAGGAAAACATTTTTACCTGACGTTATGATTGGAGAGATTTAAATATATTTAAATAGATTGTATTGGTCAAAAACTGGAAAGCAGAAACTCCAGATACTGAGGATTGAGGTGCTTGTTGTGGGGAGGGAGACAGAGAGAAGAGAAGGTGGAAGGTGGACTATTGCACAGTGTTTCTGTAAGTTATTAATAACATACACTGCTTTGACACTTAATGACCAGCCTGCCAGAAAACTGCAGATTTTCTAACAAGCTTATCTGAACCGCCTGACCGTTGATTGGCACAGGGTCCTGTAGATTGTGGGTCGACCTGGCCATTTGAGGGCCATTTGGTTCTTCCATGTTGGCTTCATTTTTCAGCCCTTAAGATTAAGTTGTCACATTTGAAGAGCTGAAACCATCAAGTGTTTGCTTAAGAATAACTATAATGATTATTTGATTGTTATTTACATACTTTTTCTTTTAATTTTATTTATTTATTTATTTATTTATTTTTACAATTTTTCAATACTTTATACACCAAATGATGAATCAAGAAATTAGATGACGGATTAATCCACAATGAAAATAATTCTCAGTTGCATACTTTTTGATTTTCGTCAGCTTGATCACGTCAAACTTTAAGGCAGGTCATTAAGTATTTGTGGTTCAAAAAGGCCAGTGGAAACTTTAGTTGCTAGTAGAAGCGTGGAGGCTTTTTGCCTCGTCAATAAATGCGTCACAATTAGTTGACTTGAAATTGGTTGTGTAGACGGGCCTAATGGACGTCCAAATCAGCAAAGAAGCCAGTCTTTGTGTGGGTTATTGCAGATAATGTGAGTTTATTACACACATATCAGGCTTAAAAGGCTCCGGCGGGACAGAAGTGAGCCTGCCTCTCTAATGGGCCCAGTGTAAGTGGCTATGCTGACTCATATTCCCCCAGTGATCTCAAAGGCTTTTGTTCCTAATATCTGCATGCCAAAACCTCTCCTGTTACATGTCACCTCGCCCAGTGTGGTCACTTCATGTTCAAACCTTTCGTATGTAACAGCTGTTGTGCAGCTGTGCTTTCATTCACAATGAGGTTATCATGCTTTTTGCGTCGAAACGACAATACAGCTTTCTCTCAGAACAGAGGAATTACCAGAATTTGAATTAGTTCCTGAAATAACTTTTGTAGAGAGAATCCCCTCGTTGGAAACAATCCACACATACAGTGCAGAGCAGGAAGGAGAAGAGGGGAAAGAGAGCGAGCCGAGTTCAGCTCATGAGCTGAGCTGCAGCGATTTCCCTTTGAGGATTGAGTTGTTATTGTCTCGGGTGAAAATACACACCTGTGACATTTGTCTTGTGGTAGTGTTTCCAGCTGCAGCTGTGTCAAGTTTCCCTGTGTATGCACGCCCTGGCCTTTTCACATAAAGACGGCCTTTTTGTTTAACTAGGACACACACATAAAGAGAGCTGTAAGTCATCATTTCCTGGAATGTGGTGTGAGATACTGTCGAGATGTAAATTATGCAAGGCCGCATCACATGTGTGTAATAGGTCAACCATATTACACTTACAATGCAACTTTAAGAGGACACATGTATGTTATCCAGAAAGAAACATGATATTAAAGCAATTTTGAGAATTGAGAAATCATTTAAGTCATTTTTCAGGAATAAATCCATAATAATTGCAGCCTTCAGCTTTTCAAATGTGACAATTTTGCTGCTATAGTATTCTCTGTAGGTCATTGTAAAATTGATATATTCTAGTTTTGGACTGTTGGTTGGATAAAAGAAAACATTTGAAAATGTCCAGCCTGGACATTTTTTCACCATGTTAATAGTTAACCATTAATCGGTTTGCTGCTTCCTTCCAGGATGTTCTTGTTTCCTTGAGTTCCGCCTCGACAGACCTTTTCCAGCTGTTTCTTGGTCTTCCTGGCTTTCTTTTCCCTTGTGTGTTCCCGGTTAAGGCCTATCTGGTCATGTTGGAGGATGGTTTTCTCAAGGTGTGCCCGATCCAGCCCCATTTCCTGCGTTTGACTTGGGTTTCAGTTTGTTCTTGTTGTGTGGTTTGCCAGAGCTCTTCGTTTGCGATGGTGTTGGCCAGTAAATTCCCAGGATGTGTCGTAAGCATAATCAGTTTACTGTTAAGAAAATTGTTGGTCTATCAGTTAATTTTGCAGCTCTTTAGTTTACTGCACTGCACACCACCCATGGATGTATAAAGAGTAATGGATACATTCTGCGATTAACTCTAGTCACACCAACCCAACCCAACAGCATTACTGTGGAGATATTGTGTCCACCCTATGGTCTCACACCTGGGTCGCCCCGCTGAGTAAGTGGCTCAGTTTTGAGCTGCAAAGCCCCTTCACTGTTAGCACTGTTAGCAGTGTCAGCACGGTGAGTGGTGCTGACATAGTTAACAATGCTAAAGGGGTTTTGCAGCTCAAAATGACTGATGGACTGGATGGAAGCTAGCTAGCAGCACCGCTCATTCGCATTTATCGCTGGTAACCGTGGCAGTGTTGCTGTGATAACATGGTGGCCACCCTCTGGTCTAAGCAGCTTCATTTTCTAGCCGCAGCTTTGTTAACTATGTTAGCACCACTAGCCGTGCTGAGGCTGCTAATGGTGCTAACAAAGCTAACAGCGCCAAAGCTGTTTTGCAGCTCACAACTGAGCCACTAGCTCATCTGTGCAACCTGGGGGGAGACTGGAGGGTGGGCACAATGTTATCGAAGCAACATCACCCTGGTTACTAGTAGTAAATATGAATGAGTGGCGCCGTCCGAGGCTTGCTAACCAGTGGAGACGCCAGGGTGGGCAGTCGGCACCAAAGTGTTAATGTGGCTATCCAGCTGTCTGTCAGCAAAGGCAACAGAAAATACATTAAAGGCAAAACATTACATCACTAAACATTAAAATTTCACCACCTCTTAATCGATAGCACTTTGAAATGTGGTGCTAAAGCTCACTGAGTCATTGGAGCGCCAAACAAATAGGAAAGGCTTCTTGTATTTCATGTCATCTTGCCTTTTATTCTTAAAAATCAGCTGGTTAGTCACCAGTTAATCGGGCTATCAAAGCAAAGTAAAGCCATTCTGACATCCCAAGTAAAGACTAAACAATTCATTGCAACCCTAGATGGAGTTTATGATTATTCTTTTATTCAGCTCAATAAACAACAGCTGCAATCAGCTCAGTCACACAGAAGGTCATCAGTGTCTTTTACTCATCGGCTGCCTCCAAGTCACTTTACATAATCATTTGCATCATACAAATCACAGCAGGTGAACAACAACAATCTGCACAGCTTCAGTCAGTCAGCCAGCGCTAAAAACAAAAACAAGTTCATCATCCTGATGTGCTCTGTGGATATCTGAGGGATAAAGTCATTTCAAAGTGCAGCGCCATTAAACAGCTTCTACCACAGCTGAGACCAGACAAAGACAGACAAGAGTGTAAACACGTGCCGGAGAGCAGGAGGCAGAACATCCTCATCACCACCATCATCACCATCATCCCTCCATGGAAACCTGTTAATGATCTCATGGTAGGATCTGATCCACATGCACAGGCAAGCCGACTAATTAAACAAACAAATGGCAATTAGACGGAGGTCCCATAACAACTGGGCCAGTGGAGTAGAAAAAGGCAAACAGGCCATTTCATTGCTGCACTGGATACACAGTCAGAGCTGGCTGTTTGTTTCAAAGATAGATCTAATGAAATATTCAGTCTGTAGAAAATGCATTGATTGTGTATCACAGGAGGTCAACTTAAAGGGATAGGTTGATATTTGGAAAATATGCTGTTTTGCCCAGAGTTAGGCTGCTTTCAGACCTAGAGTCGTCTCCTTTGGTCTGAATCAGGGACTAATTTTATTTAGAAATTTGCATAATTGCCTAGAGTTGGTTCGTGTTCAGCAGCATTTACAAGTGGGACCAGATCAAATGCCTTGTGTGAGAAAGCTGCTCTTGATTGGTCAGAATTTCCATGCAGGAAAAATCCAGGAAGTAAACAAAACGTTGAAGAAGAGTACACTTGCAAGATAAATGTGACACTTTCTAATGTCACAATGGAGGGACAACTACGCAGGTTGATTTTAGCGCTGCTCATCGTGGACTATATTGCTGTCATTGTTCATTTTAGTCAAAGCATACAGTTTGAAAACTAGAAAACAATGTTTTGATACATTGGATGTGCTGAATGTGCATATTAAGGCAGTACAGGAGGAGGTGCACATTAATAATCCTCCAGGACTGTAACATGCTCATGTTTAACCCAAACAATGTGTCATGTGACTGCAGTTGCTTCACATCCAGGTCGGAACACCTTCTCACCACAAACCAACCGCACCAGAGTTCGTTTGGAACCGGACTGAGACCATCTCTTCAAGAAGATCTCGGTCTGGTTGTTCTGGTGCACACCTGAGTGTGATTGCTGTGTTCACACCTGCCCAAACAAACCACACTTAGGGGGCAAACGAACTTGAGTTCAGTAGAATCACAGTAAAGTTTTCACAGGCCTCTGTTTACTGACCTGTTCTCCAGCTGTTTTCCCGTGCTTTAAAAACCTACGTACACATGCTAATTTTAATGGAAAAGGGGTATAATGATTGGTTAGGGGAAATTGAATGCCCCTCCTCCACAGACATAGGTAGGATTGGACACAATGTCGGACTAAAGGTGGAACCAGGAGTGTAACAAGTTAAAAATTCTGTTTGATATCAGGTAAGGCCTGGCTCTGCATCTCCAGATAAACTCACAAAGACACATTACATCATCGCTTCAAGTTTATCACCTTTAAAAGCTCTGAAGAGATTTTTTTCTTTTCCACGATGGATTAATCTTTTGGGCTGTAAAATAGGGAACAGTGTCCCCCATACTTCCCCACACCCTGAGGTGACGTCTACACATATCTTGATATGCCTGACCAACGGTCCCAAACCGAAATATTTTCAGTTTCCAGTGATATAAAACAGAGAAAAACAACTGTGGTTGTTTTTATATAAACTTGATTTGATTTGAAGTTTACCACAAATGTACATGATTCTTTCATAAGTGGTTTTAAAAAGAACAAATAAGATAAACTGTGTGGTTATGAACGTGATTGCCCCATCTTAACACTAATGTTTGAACTAAAGGTGGAGGAAAAGGTAGTAGTGAAGGTGTAATTATGAACCTGTGAGACGCTGGCCTCCCACTGTGATTTGTCTCACTAATGACTGTTCAGCCTGCCTATCTCAATGACAGTCTATCAGAGGATCACACCACCGTCCGTCTGCAGTCGGGAATACAGAGTGGCTCTTGTGTTTAGTAGATGCACTCGGAGAAACGCCAGCAGCCCGGAACTCAATGACATTTCCTGAGGTAGCGCTCTCACCTACAGGGGCTTAAAGTTTGCCCTTCACTGCAATTTTCACATTCCCAAACAGCATTGCCGACGTCTCTGTAGCTCGTGACCTCTCAGGGAATGACCCTGGGTTGCTTCCTGTTTGGCATGGCGCTCACATACTGTACATATAAGAGAAAGAAAACAATTGTGGGACCTTCTTTGAATGATACTAAAAGAATGTGCGTGAAAGGGTTTGGGAACAGACTGGCCCAGGGTCAGCGTGTTGCTGCCGTGTCTGCCAGCTCGTTTTTATTCCTCTCTCATTCTTTCTCTGGGTTCCCTTCGAGACTCCAACCCCCTCATGCTTCTTAAAGATTCACAGCCGCTCAGCTGTTCTGTCGTGTTACATGCTTTATCAGAGGGTGTGTGTGTAGCGGTAATGTAGTCAGTTATGCTGCTCATATACAGCAGTGAGGTCTGATCTGTAGCTGTAGGAGAAGAACAGCTGTGACGACGTTTACTCTCTGATGCAGTGTGTTTGGGTTTCTTTCTCCTTTTCTTTGCATTAGAGGACGACGTCCTACTGCTGCTCCAGTTTCTCTTCATATGAGAGCCCAGTTCTGCCAATTTAGTTAGATTGTATAATAATAATAATTATAATGAGAAACTTAATCAAAATAATGCGTTAGTCTATATTATCTGAGATAATCATGTCACTATTTTGAGATACTAACTCATTGATATACTAATGACATACTTATTTTGAGATAACTATGTCATTATTTTGACAAAAAATCTTGTTCAGAGAAGGTTCTCTTTATTTAAGGATACTAACTCAGTATCTTGAGATAAGTTTGTCACTATTTTAAGATACTAACCCAATCTTTTAAGAAATTTTATGTTGAGACACTGACTCATTTTGAGATACTATGTCATTATTTTGAGATACTAAGTCATTATTTAGAATTGAGTATGTCACAATTTTGAAAAACGAACTCATTTTGAGATACTGTGTCATTATTTTGAGATACTAACTATTTATTTTGAGATACTAACTAATTTTGAGATTAGTCTGTCACTGTTTTGACATACTGACTCATTATTTTAAAAGACTAACACATTATTTTGAAATAAGTATGTCACAATTCTGAGATACTAACTCATTTTGAGATAAATATGTCACTATTGTGAGATACTAACTCATTATCCTGAAATACTAACTCATTATTTTGAAATACAAACTTATTTTTAGATAAGTATGTCACTATTTTTAAAGATACTAACACTGTTTTGAGATACTAACTTATTGTTTCTAGAGACTCTCTCATTAGTTGGGATAAATAAGTCATTATTTTTGGTGAAATTACACATTTTAAGGAATTTCCTCATCTTTGAGGTACTAACACATCATTTTGAGGTAAGTAAATCATTAGTTCGACCAAAAAAGAAACATCTCATTCAGAGAAAGTTACTCATTATTTTGAGATAAGTAAGGTATTATTTTGACAAAAATCTCATTCAGAGAAGGTTGTCTTTACCTAAGGATACTAAATCAATATCTTGGGATAAGTTTGTCACTATTTAAATATGCTAACCCAGTCTTTTGGGAAAATTTCATTATGTTGAGATACTGACTCATTTGGAGATACTAAGTCATTAGTTAGAGTTAAGTATGTCACAATTTTGAAATACTAACTCATTTTGAGATATGTTTGTCACTATTTTGAGATACTAAGTCATTTTAAGATAAGTATGAAACTATTTTTGAGATACTCATGTTAAGTATGTCACTGTTTTGAGATACTAACTTATTATCCTGAAATATTATCTCGTTTTCTTAAAAATACTCATAATATTGACATACTAACTCATTATTTTTGAGATAATAACTTAATATTTTGAGATATGTATGTCACTGTTTTGAGATACTAAGTCATTATTTTGAAATACTCAGTCATTATTCTGAGATTTGTATGTTACAATTTGGAGATACTAACTCATTATGTTGAGATAAGTATGTCACTGTTTTGAGATACTAACTTATTATCCTGAAATATTAATTATTTATCTTGAAATACTCATTATATTGACATACTAACTCATCATTTTTGAGATAATAACTTAATATTTTGAGATATGTATGTCACTGTTTTGAGATACTAACTCATTTTGAGATAAGTATGTCACAATTCTGAGATACTAACTCGTTATTTTGAGATAAATATGTCACAATTATGGGATACTAACTCATTATCTTGAAATACTTATTATTTTGAGATACTAACTCTTTATTTTGAGATAAGTAGCCTATGTCACTGTTTTGAGAGACTTTCTCATTTTTAGGAATAAATATGTTATTATTTTGGGGGAAATCACATATTATAAGGAATTTCCTTACTTTTGAGATACTAATACTGTAACATAATATTTTGAGACAGTAAAACATGATGTTAAGAAATATTCTCATTCAGAGAAAGTTCCTTAGTATTTTGAGAGAGTTTGATATGTTGAGATACTAACTCGTGATTTTGGGGTACTAATTTGTTATTTTGCAAAAGTTCTTGAGAAAGTTCTTCATTTGAGATAAGTTATTTTTACAAAGTTTCTCATTACCCTGAGACACTAACTCGTCATTTTAAATTTAAGATTCTCATTAACATGACTTACAGGATCCCCTTTTTCACCACACTGGCAGAAGTGGGCCTCCATACTACTCTTTCTTTCTGTCTTGTCTTTTCTGGAGCACTCTTCCTTTTTGTCCTGGTCTCTCTGAGGAATCACCAGCTGTATAGTGTTTTAGTGGTTGGCAGGATCCATGACCCAGTTAAATATGGACTGAGAACAGGAAACAGAAGAGGAATGAATGGCTAATGGGACCTCTGCTTACCTTTTTAGCTGGGGCTCTTTGTGGCCATGCCTCTGCTCGACCTCTGATTGTTTTTAAACTCTTTTACTCTCTCCTTATTGATCAGTGCTCTTTCCAGTGCCTCCTCTCCTGTTTTTTCCTATATCTTTGCTGCGTAAGAACCTAAAGGACAAACAAATGGACTCTGTAGAGGGGTGTGACGATGCAAGTGAGAGCTACGAGAGATGTGGTAAAGCTTTTTGTTTTTCCTGATGTAATTAGGACAACCTATTAGCAGAGGTGTCAGGAGTTCATTAATCGTTGTGCAGAAATAGGAATTATTAACGCCATCATTCTTCTTTATATTAATACTCTCCCAGCTGCTGCGGCTGTCGGCCTTTCAGGTGGTGGAAGTGCCTCTGAAGTGCCTCCTCTCTGCCCACTCTCTCACTCTGCATTGGTCATCCTCAGCTGCCTCTTAAATAGCAGTGTGTGATATTTTTTAAAAGTCTGAAGCCAGTATTCCTTCATGTCACGTTGATTCTCCTGAAGTAGAAATTCACAGCACACAGTGATTCGTCCTCCCACGGGTCCTGCAGACCATTGAAGGGAGACAGCAGGGTGATTTATTTGCTTCTAGCAACACCTCCGCAGCCGTCTGACATCCTCCCCTCCTCCCTCTTGGCAGGTGTAATGAGAGCGCTGGTCATGGACAGATGATGGACGTGGAGACGTCGTACTCAGACTTCATCAACTGTGATCGCACAGGCCGCAGGAACGCAGTGCCCGACATCGCAGGCGAGGGAGAAGGAGGGGCCAGCACCAGTGAACTCACCAAAGACCTGGCAGAGATGGACCTGAAGGCTGCAGGTCAGTAAATCCACAGCTGAATACATTAGTTACGCAGCTTGGAAGCAGAAGTAATGTGCATATATTTGTGCATTAAAGACCTGGGGCTTTTTAACGAAGATATTTTAGACTGGTCGGTTGTATAAGGCCAGTTTTAATTTTACTCTTGGGGTGCTTTCACACCTGCAGTTGGGCTCAGTTGGAACAGGCCAAGTTGCCTTTAGCTCTGATCTGATTCCTGTTCACAGTGACTTTATACAAATGCACCAAGAGCAAAAACATGCCAGACTCACAGGTACCTCATTGACTGGACAGGTTTGGCGTTTGTCATCCTGCATCATCAGGACTAGGGCTGCTCCTGACTGAGAATTTTCCAAGTCAGCCAATAGTCGTCATTTAGGGCCATTAGTCGACTAGTCACCCGCATGTTTATGATATTAATGTAATTATTAAATGATGTATATTGGTGGTTTGAGTTGAAGGTGTGAGAAAGAATAGTATCAGTAACATTGTTAACACTGTGCTACATTACAGAGAAATACAAAACCGTACTAATGAACCTTCATTAATATAGGCCTATATTTTATCTACAAGTGCACGTCACACACTGAGCGAGCCGCCTGTTAATGACGCTGTGGGCTAATGGGCATGTAGCTACTTCCATGTTTCAGATGATACGTCATGTTTGTAGTCGACCAATGAAGATGAGTTTACATATCACCTTGGGTTCGTCCTTCACCTTCTCAAAATGATCCCACACTTTGGATTTCCTGCCCGACATGTTATTAACTAGCCTGTGGAATAACCGCAGGTACCAGCCCTGGAAATTAACCTGACTCCTGTCTGACTGCTGAGCGTGGACACTTCCTGTGTCTGTCCTTTCAAAGTAAAATCACACATGGTCCAGTCATATAGGTTTTGATTTATTTTGACAAGGTGCAGCTCCCGATGGAGTTTCAAGTTTGTTTGTTTTTTGTTTTTTTTTTAATTTGCTGCAACCTGCAACCTTACTGTTTAAGCAACCAATGAAATCTTGCCAATTAATGACCTGTCTGGTTGACTAATGTTTGGTCGACGATTGAGGAGCAGCTCTGATCAGGACCCATACACACTTTTTAATGGACCTAATGATCTGACAGAGCACATGAATTCAGATTCAAGGACAGTAGTTTTCACAGCTTTATAGTCCCGAAAAATACCCACGCTGACATCCATACAATGGTTACAAAATTATTGGCATAAATGGGTGAAAAACACAGTCTTTTACAAATCAATTACAGGATTGTGGACAGATTTCACAGTCAGCACATGGATTTATGAGTCGTTTAGCTTTTTAAATCATATCTGCCATCATGAAATCCAGTGGTTGGTTTTTTTTGCTTTCACACCACAAACAAACTGCACCGAAGTCTGCTTGTAAGTAGACCATGACACGCTTTTTCAAGAGTTTGACTGACAGATTTCACACCAGCCCAAATGAACCATACTAACCGGGCAAACAGACCTGAGGTCATTTTAACTGAATCAAACACGTCAGGTGTGAAAAGTCTAATACAAGTTAGAGAGTTTCAAAGTTTATTAACAGTAGTTTAAGACAGAATCAGGGTTTGACAGTGTGGGGGAGAGTGGATTATTCAACTATTGACTATCACCTCTACCCAAAGGCAGATTATGAGACAACAGTCCTCTTGGCACAGACCTGTAAAAGTGAATACTTTCACCTGTATCTCAGCAACACAGGATTTCCAACACAGGTTCACTCAATTAAAGCCAACAGCACATTAACAGAGAGGCCTCTTAGAAGGAACCTCTTTTTTAAATACTGTTTATCAAGTAGTTTTTGAGAAACACAAATATATGTGTCAGTATAAACAGAAATAAATATACAAAAAATATGTTCAACACTTGAGCATAAACTTGTGCATGTAGGTCTGATACTTCGTTGAGAACCAAACTTTTACTGCTACACATTTTGTTGATAAACTATAAATGAAAGATGGACCCCTGTGCATCATGCCATACACGCCACCCACTGGCCAGGTGTTGTCAGTGCAACACAAATCTCTCAAAACCAAGATGGCTGACAGAACGCAAGACATGTTGTGCAGCTCAGGAATATCTTGCCAATCCTTTTATAATAGAAGGCTCTGGCAGGTAGATAAAATCTGGTAACACAAAGTAAAATCTAAGGAGCAATACAGTTGATTATATGTTGGGAGGAAATTGCAATTAATCATCATGGACATCATGCAGTGCTGGGTATATTTCAACTACACTAAATACTATTACTGCATCTTTATTGTTGTTGAAAATACTTCACCTGCAGTGACTTTTTTCAGGGCTGTAAAACAATTGATTCACGCTATTAGAATTTAATGTACAGGTATTGTAACAGAAACTATTTTGACAATATTTTTGCAAAAAAAAAAAATCCTTGGAAAAATGATACAGTTGAACAGGAGGAGGTGGGTGGGGGTTGAGGAGTGAAGAGGAAGGAGTTGAACAGAAGGGAGGAGTAGAAAGAGAGGGGAGAAGCTTTTTTCATGCCTAAAAAGGAATAAAAACACTCAAGAAATCTTGAATGAGGTCGTAATAATTCATGCATGAAAGGGTGAGAGAACCCCCTGATGCACAACATGCACAAACTACAAAAAAAGGGAGAGAAAACAAAAAAATAGTGCTGTTGTTCTGCACTTGCTTTTTGGATTCCCCCCACAGAGTCAAAGGGCCCATGTTGCATTGTCCTAATTTTAAAGTCCTGTAGATAAAGTGAAGGAATTCACCTAAGATGTATCATGATTGTTTCTTTACATGATGTCATCAAAGTTAATGTTCAGGCCATTCCCTCAGTGTTTCAGATTTTGGGGGCTGTGCTGTTGAAATGAATGACTCATCCTTTGACTTTGTGACAAGAAACATAAATAACAGTGACTTCACAAAGATGCTCTGGTTTAGGCCCTCTGAGCTGTTGGGCCTGGTAGGTCTGTTTGGTAATTCACCAATGCCACCATCACACTCGTGGCCAGTGGAGTATTAACACACAGGACAAGAAGAAGAGGAGGAGAAGGTATATCTTATCAGTCGCTCTATCTAGACTGCACAAAAGGTGGAACTGTTCTGTTATATGATGTTACACTGGTTTTGCACTTTACCACACTGCTATTTTTTGCACCCTCATTTAAGCTGTAACCAAAGTTTTCTATTTGCACTGTATGTTACACATACCAACATAATTTGTGTTTGTACATCACTGTGTGTCTTCCTTGTACTTTTCTTTTATTTCTTCCGCAAGTGCTACTTTTTAATGTACTTTGTTGTGTTTCATTTCTTATTTTAGTGTTTATGTTTTATACTAATTTAAATATTGTAATATTTGTTTGTACATTTTCTGTGTGTGAAACATGGAAGGAGCTACAACTACATTTCATTGTGCAGACCTGTATTTTAGACTGACATGACAAAAAAGCTGAATCTTATTCACCCCAAAATATTACAATTAAAACTTATTTTAAAGGAATACTTCACCCACAAAATGACCATTTGTAAATCAAAGGCTAACTCAGAGTTAACACCCATTTCTCCATTGTAACAGTCAGTAGTCGGGTTTCCATCCACCTATTTTTATTCGCATTTTCAACAGTTGCAAAAAAAAACTTGAATGGAAACGCCAGAAATTAGAAAAAAGGCCGAAATATCGCAAAAAAGTTTTTACCCTTGGAGGGGGTGGAAAAGTCAGCGTATCGATATTAGGAAAATGCGACTTTTGGCAATGGAAACAGATTTAGCGAATAAACAATGACGTAGGCTACCGAATCTTACTTCTACTTCACACACACACCTGTGTGAATTTAGAGAGAGGTAATTACTCCAGTGTCAGGTGAGTGTAGGCTATTTCACAGCTTACCTGAATAGACTGGATGCATTGGTGCAGATCCCGGGGGGGACATGTCCCCCCCAAATTCTGAAAAACACAAATTGTCCCCCCCCCCCCCAATTCTAAATAGCTTAAAAGATTGAAATTGAACAAATGTATACAGTAGTCCTGTATACTGGGAGAAAGGGAAGATGATGAGGAGAAATGGGAATCCGTGAGAGGCGAGAGATGAGAACATGAGTGGACATAACATGCCTGAGACCCTGAAACTAGAAGTAGCATTAACTAACAGCGAAGCAGTGAAAAGGAGGGTGATGGCTGGTTCCATGTACTACTGGCTGTTTAAGAGAAATAAACAGTAAAGGTAAGCATATGATTCTCTTTTGTCTCTTTAGTGCTTTTTGAATGACTTGGTGATGGTGATGAGCCTCTATGAAATCGTGAAATATGCTGGCAATCTCAAGCACTCTGTGGGCATGATTTGCACGCGTGCAATTAAAAAAAAAATCACAACTGATTGTGTCCCCCCCAAACTTGTCATCAGATCTGCACCCATGACTGGATGTGTTGAATACGGCTGCATCATGTGCGCTGCCTGGTGTACCAACACAGACATCACAGCATTATGTAGGCTACGCTGACAACGCTGATATGAGTGTGGTGAGAGCTCTCGCAATAGCCAAGAAGTTCCCAAGGAATCTCTCCATCTCGTCATAGTCATGGATGTGCCGGTAATTGTTTACATCAGTTGTGGGCATGAGACGCTCTCAATGACGTCATCTCACGGCGCCCTCTTCTTCTACGGGTGTTCTTTTGCATTTTTATTTTTTATGAGAAGCGCCACCTTCTGCTCGACCTGTTGACTCCCAATACTCGCAAAACATTAATGAATGGAAACGTGCATAAATTCGCATTTTCTTTTGCGCATTTTCACAAAATTTGCTTAAAATTTGCGATACATTTGGATGGAAACCCAGTTAGTGACATGTGCCAAATGGTGGTGCCAAATGCTAATTATCATCAGTTATTTACTGAAAAAAATTAAAGGTCTAGTGTGTAAGATTTTGGGGGATTTAGTGGCATCTAGTGGTGAGGACTGCAGATCGAAACCAGGTGAAACTTCTCCAAGTCAAATTTAACCAGTTAAAAAAACAAACAAACAAACAAAAAAAAACTAGACTGATTAAACTAATTTCATGTTTCATGTTTTCCGATGAGGTGGGGCTTTTAACTACAGTGGCCAGCAGGGGTATGCCATATCATCTTGTTCACGATAATACCAGTATAATTTTAATATCATGTGAAAAATTCATATCGTGATACTGGCAATATTTCCACTTGTTAACATACACCAACCAGCCAAAATATTAAAACCACTGACAGGTGAAATGAATAACATCCATCATTTCATTACAATTCAATGTTCTGCTGGGAAACCTTTGGTCCTGGCATTAACGTGGTGGCCCCTTTACACACACCACCCACCGAAACATTGTTATAGACCAAGTACCCCCACTGATTGCAACAGTATCCCCAATGGCAACAAGTGCAAGACAGTGCACCATGCCACACCACAAAAACTGCTCGGGAATTATCCAAGGAACGTGACAAAGAGCTCAAGACATCAACCTAGCTTTCAACTTTCAATCTGGTCGAGCATTTGTGATAAACCAGTACCCCCCAGAGGTCCTTTGTCTGGGCCTCGACAGGCCAGAGCAAAGTCCAATCTATGGTGGGGCATCTGCCCTGTGGAGGCATGGAGACAGAACCTCTAGGGGTGTCCTGTGTTATGTGGAACCAGGGCGTTGTCAACGGATCCTTTGAGTCCTTTGAATCATTTAGGTATTCGTATACATTCAGATACATATTCTTTTACCCAAAGTCTGCACTGTTACTGAGTTTCTGTATTGTTACACTCTTTCTCATAACTGTTCCCAGAAGTTTTCTGATGGAGTTAACAAGCCTGTGTGGTTTGACACAGTTGTCATGTTTTTCAGTTTAAAAAAAGTTTACCAGAATGTATGGCAGATGCATCCACCTGAAGATAGTCAAGAACTGGACGGCTCTGCGTCTCAATGCGCCAAAATATCAAACTCCGAACAGGTGGTGCCGCTCAGCTTTTGGTCTCTGTGAGATTTGATTGTTGTGCTTTGTTGCCTCAGAGTTAAATGAGTCGTAACAGCGGCATGATGACAGATAGTCCTTCACTTCCTCTCCTCTCAGCACACAGTGTCAAGTTGTTAGGAGGAACATGTCTGAATGTGACGCAGATGTCCCCAGCCCTGATCGTTGTGTGTGTTACATCGACTTCCTTTTCAGTCAAAGACAAGTTTCCCATGACATGATATCAAATCTGACGGCTATAAATCAGAGTTCTGTAGCGCTGGTCTGGTGGGAAACCTCACAAATTGGAAATAATCTCATATCAGGCTTGACACTGTTACTACAGGAAGTTGTAGTTCCTTCCACAGGATTCTCATTATTTTTCTCTGTCTGAAGCCTGAGAGCAGATTTATCAGTTGCTGTCAGGAATGCCAACTCAATTTTGAGCTCGATTATGTTCACAGATCTTTGACTGTTTGTTGTTTTGCCTGTTGTTTTCTCCAGAAGGAGACCCAGGGGCCTCCCCAGCCCCTGAGGCAGAGGGCTCCACCAGCCAAGACGCCCAGGGAGGTGGAGGCCCGTCCTAAACGCAGCCAGAGACCGAAGGAGGGGGCAGAGCCAAGGAGTGAAAAGTAGAGGAAGAGGAAGCAAGTGAAAGTGGAGAGACATGCAGAAAGGAGAGAGTGTATATTGGTTTGTCCTAAGTGGACACAAGGACACCTTCGCTCACTGCCAGCCTGTTTGGAGCTTCAGGGGCCCAAATGTTCGCCTTTTCATTGGATCAGATTGTAACAAGCGGAGCAGAACAGAGTAGAACTGACAATTGAGATGCTGCTTCATTCTCTGTTAGTCGTTCATATTCCCGACGAGACAAGAAAGCACAGAAACTTTGGATTCATGCCTGCAGAGATGGACAGAGAGCTGAACAGAATTCATTTATAACACTCGAAACATTGTTCCAGCCTAATATGGAACTGTGTCACGGAGGGCGTATTCATAATCATCTGTTTGTCATTTTCTTTCAATGTGTGCGTGTGTGTTTGTGACCCTCTTGTTCAGTTTCATCGTCGAGTCCTTTTCCTTTACTTTCCAGTAACAAAACATAGTCGCCATTATACTGTCGTGTACGGACTTCATATTTATTGCTTAAATGTTCAGTGATAACTTTGTGATAGCAATTTTCTTTGTGTAATAAAATACTTATGAATTACTGTAACATTTGTGTTTAATGTTTTCAAGCCTAATTAGCCTTACACATGAGGCGGTGTGCACGTTTCTGTCGGACACAGCAGGCACAGGAGTTGCACAGGATTAATGAGTTCAGTTTGCTGAGTTGTTCCAGAGCCATAAATATTATTGAACGCAGCTTTTGTGTACATAAGCGTCACCACAGGAAGCCAGTGTTTATATTTCCACCTAGCCTGATCCCAGTGTTCCCATTTATCTCTTTATATATAAAGAAGCAATGGGTGACAGAGCAGTTTATCTGCAAAGCTGGGATTAGTCTTCGTGTCAGGCTTTAGCTAATTCCCTCTTAAAGAGTAATTACTTGAAAAGCTCAGTGTTAAAGTAGCTTTATATTATAGTGAAGATACATATATGGACTCGCTTAAGGAATACTTCACCCACAAAAAGACCATAAATATATCGATAACTCACCACATGTTACCTTGAAATTATGACGAAGACGATTTTTCTCGCATGCCTCCACAGTGAATGGAGAATCCAAAAACAGAACATTCATCATGAATTGAAGTAAACAGTAACTACAGCTGGGCAATATGGACCAAAATCCATATCTTAGTATTCACAGGCTGACTGGCGATACAAGATATATTTCTCGGTATTTTGTACGAAATGGGCTACATGGTTTCAGTTGAAAGTCAAAGCCACATTTGAGATGTCACAAGCAGTTTTATAAAAACAGACTTTGATCAAAATAAAATGCAAAGACAGGGATTGTATTCCCGTTTGAAAATATGCAGCTGCACAACAGTTACACCTCCAAAACACTAGTCGGTGGCAGAAGTGTTGTAAAGTTTAGTTGATTCAAAACACACATTAAACATGGCTTAATAGCAACAATTTCAAATACAAGTACACAGCAGCATTCACAGACAAAGCACTTGTCTTTATCTGGACACATTTTCCCCGGGTCCATGTCATTGGTTCGACAGCCCATTGGTTCGACATCCCATTAGTCCGACTGTCCGCGGTGCTGAATGGCTCGCGGTGGGCGTATAGTGTGCCGCGACCGGCTTGAGGCGGAGCAGGCTCACAGCTTATGTGTTTGTCACTTTCTTTTTCATTTTAACCCACACCATGATCTTTTCCTGACCCTAACCAAGTGGTTTTTGTGCCTAAACCTAACCAGACCTTAGCCACAGGGCATCATGATGATTTCAGAACGGACTTCGGAACAATGAGTTTAATACGGTCGGAACAATGGGATGTCGAACCAATGGGCTGTCGAACCAATGGGCTGTCGAACCAATGGGCTGTCGAACCAATGGGCAGTTCTTTTTTCCCCACAAATACAACATGCTAACATTATTAGCACAAGCCTATGGCAATTTACATTGTATAAATTAGCCTAGCAGCTAGCAAACTTTTCCTCTACTCATATGACGCCAGGGACAACAGCAACATTTAACAAAGGCAATGTTACAAAATCCGGCTCCATTACAATTCACAAGGTTCACTGACAAAACAACTGTCTTATACGAAACACGTTTACCACTAGCACAAGTGTCCACAAACGGGGACAACAGATTGGAGTCAAGTAGAATAAAGTTTAAGGTCAAGTAAAACCAAAATGTGATGTCCTCATATGAGGACACAGGATCTCAGGAGAATATCACAGCATCAGTTTACAAACTCTCAGAATAATCCAAGTCTCATTTATCCAGTGGTGTCAGAGATTCAAATCAGATCACCCCATCAACCACAAACTGTTCTGCCTGCTGCCGTCTGACAGACGGTACCACAGCATCTGGTCCTTCACCACCAGGCTCAGGGATGGCTTCATCACTCAGACCATAAGACTGTTAAACCGCTGAGCCCATCACTCTGGTCACTTTCACTTTACGTGTCACTTTACTTTTTTAATGCCTCTGCACTGGCGATAGCTGCGGTCGGAGGCATTATGTTTTCTGGTCGTCCGTCTGCATGTACATAACATACGTCTGTCCTTTCCATTCTCGTAAACAGATATCTATAGAATTTCTTGAGGGAATTTCTTTAAATCTGGCACAAACGTCCAGGGGGAATTAGTTTGAGTGGGTGGAAGTTCGCTGCATAGATCAGCCTCTCATTGGGCTGAACGAGCCATCCGCTGAAGTCCCGCCCTACCACCACCGGTTGTGTAGCAGTTTTCAACACGTCCTTTACTAACTTTTGCTGTGTTTGATCTTGCGGGGATGTAGCCATTTTTCTGTCATGGTTCGCGTCCTGTAGGCGATATTTTTGTGGGCGTGTTACACCAAAACCTGTTTCCCCCTGGCAATATTTTTGCAAGCGCACCGTTGCTGTGGCACCGCCCAGAACGATTGTGATTGGTTGACAGAAATAAAAAAAAGCCGGGGCATTTTTTCCTCCAATCTTAAAGTGAGAGTCGACCCAGCCAGACCTGGTGAGCGAAACTAATGGGGAATCAGTGATTAACTGATTAGATTTTGGTGGTCATAGGTCAAGGTCACTTTGACCTTGCATCCATCTCATTCTTGGGAACACAAGAAGACCTTGGGGAAATTTCTTCAATTTGGCACAAACATTCACTTGGACTCATGAATAAACTAATTCGATTTTGGTGGTCAAAGGTCACTGTGACCTCACAAAACATGTTTTTGGCCATAATTCAAGAAGTATTTTTCTAATTATGACAAAATTTCACATAAATGTCTAATAGAATAAAATTATGAGGTCAGGACATTTTAAATCCAAAAGGTCAAAGGCAGACATCATGGTGACATCAGAATGTCTGCATAAACACTTTTCTGGCCATTGTAAAACATAATATCTCAGGAACTGAAGGGGAGACATTTGGTCAGACACTGAATTGGTGACTCTAATCTTGGGTGCTCATCTGGATTGTTTAGATCTTTGAGTTGTGTGTAAAGCATTCATGTTTTCACAGACATAGACGGATACAAACTGTAACTGCAACTTGGTTTGCGAAGGTGTGCACCATCAGGGCAACAATTCTAGTTTAAACAGTTTGCACTTCTATATAAACATGTATTTACACTGTTGTCATGCATAAACATTTTACTACAGCACATTCCTGTTACATTTTGTCTATTCATGCTATGACTGATTTATATCACTTACCCCATATTTTATTTGTTATATTTTATCCTTCATTTTAACTTGCACTACTTTATATAATAATAATAATCTTTATTTATGAAACGTTTCTCAAAACAGTTACAAATCGCTTTACATGTCGATAATTAAAACAGACAAGACATGAAAACAACATTTATAAGAACTGATAAAAACACTTTAATTTATAAAAACTGAGGAAATAAAAGACAGTTTAAATGAACTTTAAACTTAAGTAAAATCAGGAAAGGCTCTCCAATAAAAGTTTGTTTTAAGAAGGGACTTAAAAGAGATCGCTGACTTGGCTGGCCTAATTTCCTCGGGCAGATTGTTCCAGAGCCTCGAGGCCCTGACAGCAAACACTCTGCCCCCCTTTAGTTTTCAGTCAAGCCTCTGGAGCAGACAAAAGACCTCTGCTGCCCGAGGACCTCAAAGTACATCCTGACATGTACGATACTAAGAGAATCTGTGTCCTTACAGATCCTCTTTTTGTTTCTACTTGTGTGATTCTAATATTATTTATACATATTTAAACTCCATCGCTGGGGGGAATCTGGGACCCAAAATTTTCAACAGAAATGGATGCTCTTGCAATTTTTGTTCATTCCACTTTGTGTGCTCAGTGCTTCCCAACACATGCATTTTCACTCAAACATTATGATGTAAAACACGTCAGTAAACAGTCTCATGCACAGCAGGGTGCAGGCACACTCAGTGCTCACTACTCGTGGGCCGAAGTGTTTTGAAAGAGTAGGTTTGGTTAAAAATATATATTTTTTGGAAGTGCTGAGCGTGACTGGGATTACACTGCACGAGTGGTGTGAGAGTTTGTCAACTGATGTTCGATTTAGTTTTGCTGTTGGTGAAGGTGGTCCCCCTATGACGTCAGTTTATGTTCATCTTTTTTGGATTCTGCACTCATGGAGGCATGCAAGAGAAGCAGAGTTTTCTTCATCAGTTCAAGGTAACACAAGGTGAGTAATAGACCTTTTTCACAGCAGACATCCTGAGTTGTCATCATGGGAAACAACAGATGAACGAACGATGGCTCTGTTCCATTAACCGTCCCAGTAGATATCCCAGTGAGCCAGCAATGTGACTCTGTAGAAGCAATCATTAATGTTATTAGATCCTCTTGTGCTTTTCCAAATATGACATGTTAAAAAATTACTGCTGTGAAAAAGGCCCACTGATATGCAAGCGATCATTTGTAGGCGATTTTCTGAAAGCAAAATAAAGTAACTGCAGATAATCAGGATAAAGACACAAGCTGACACACAGGAACGTTTTATAATAGATTTTATTATGCTCAAAGATGCTTTTCATAAGTGTCATAAATGTGTCTGTTACACATGGAAGTGTTTTTTTTTATTAAGTGAAGTGAAAAAATATTTTAAATAAATACATACATCAAAAGAATTGAGTAATTAGGATATGCAAAGCCACCAAGTGTGGTTTGTCCATCTAGGTGACTGTATTGCGCCCCCTAGTGTTCAAATATAAGACTCTACTTTTGGTATTGAGCTGTTTTACCTGTTTTAAGAATGGAGGGCGAAAAGCACATGTCCGACACTGGATTCCCTTATTTCTCCCTTAAACCAAACACTGGATATTCACTGTAAACCATATTCTCCCTGTAGGTAGTAAATAGAGTTATCCTTCACCACATGCTCTCACACCAAAGATGAACGACATATTCCTCCCCCATCCTTCCCTTTAACATGCTGACAAAGTATTAAAACTGCTGAGTAATTGTGCGTCAAAAGCTTCCCTGATTTTCTCCATGACAACAGGATGTAAACACAAGATGAAGAACGTATCCATAGTTTTCATAAAAACAAAATCTGCTTCATAAACATGAAACACTTGCATGCCCGTGTTTTTAGCACCGTGCAGAGCGCCACGCCACCCTCTGTAAACTGTATTAAAACGTATCTTGGTGATGGAGCACTGACAGAACACAAGATTGGGATGTGTAGATATGTGAGATGAAGGCAGCAGCCATATGATAAACAGCATACGTGATATATAATTCTGTCAGTTAAATGTCTGGTTACAAATGAGGAGAAAGACATTGCACTGCGTCAGGTGAGGAGATTAAGGGTTCAGAGTGATTCGTCCCTGGGTTAGGTCTCATTTCCTCCTCAGACTTCCTCCTCCGTCGGGTTTAAAAGGCAGTCGTCTGTAGCATCCCGTAGGCCTCATACAGCTTGTGGAGGAGCTCATTCTTCTCGTCCTCCGGCAGGAAGCACGACTCGGCAGATTTTAAGTTCTACAGGACACAAGAAGTCAGGAAAGTGCACGTTAAATAGTGTGTTTGAGTTCACTTCTAAGGAATAGTCCAGCAGCAATGATATATTACAGGGGACACATCCACATCAATAATCATCCAATATATTGGTAAAAGGAGATTCCCAGTATTGTTATTTTTTCCTCCAAATATTGAGCAAAATATGTCACAATACATAATGACTGTCACTGAGCTGTGGGTTTGAGAAAAAGGCCTTTAAACCTTTGAACCCTGAGCAAATTGGTGCAATTTCTTTCAAAAACATGAGGGGGAAAGGCAATGAGCAACCTGATAAGAAATGTTCCTAAAACTGAAAAAAAAAGAAAAAAAAAAGATTTGGAAAAATATTTTTAAAAAGCTTGGGAAAACATATATTTATAATCATCATTATTATATATTTTACCATAATGTTAAAGAATTATTCAAATTTTCAAAGCTCTTTTTCAAAGTCATTTCCTTTTCCTTTTTCTTTTTTCTTATTTTATTTTTTGTTATTTCTTACTAGTTTTCTTGTTTTTAATTTTCTATTTTTTTTTTTTTTTTTACTAATTTCTTGCTGTTTTTTAAGGTAATTTCTTCTTTCACTGCTCATTGCCTTCTTCCTATGTTTTTGAAATAAACTAAATCACGTAGGAAAGAAGCAAGCACTCTCAAAATAAATCCACTCAACAGGTGCATGGCCAAAAGCAGCAGAAAAAAGAAAAGAAGCCAGCACTCACAAATGTCCTTTTGGTAAATTTAATAAACCAACTTGGGTGGCGTTACCAGAAACACGGTCTGTGTTTCTGGTAACGCCACACAAGTTGGTGGGTCTGTGTTTCTGGTAACACAGACTGTGTTACCAGAAACACAGACTGTTTTTTTTTTTTTTTGAAAGAAACTAAGCCAACTTCTTCAGGTTTGTAGTGATGTTGCTGCAAAGATACATGAAAGACCCCATTCACTTTCTTAAAGGGATAGTGCACCCAAAAATGAAAATTCAGCCATTATCTCTCTATCTCTACTGTCGAGGGAGGCTCAGGTGAAGTTTTAGAGTCCTCACATCACTTGCAGAGATCCAAGGGGAGAGGAAGTAGCAGCACAACTCCACCTAATGGAGGCTGACGGAGCCCCAGATTCAAACGTCCAAAAACACATAATTGAAAGCACAAAATATCTCCATACTGCTCGTCTGTAGTGATCCAAGTGTCCTGACATAAAAAGTTGTTTGGAAAAACGTCATTTGAACTGTTTTTAGCCTCATTGTAGCCTGTAGCTCTGACTGCCTCTCTGTGGACCGTGCTCACGTGTGCAGCTAAAAACAGAGTTCAAATTACGTTTTTATGTCAGGACACTTGGATCACCACAGACGAGCAGTGCGGAGATATTTTGTGCTTTTAGTTATGTGTTTTTGGACGTTTGAATCTGCTGTCAGCCTCCATTAGGTGGAGTTGTGTTGCTACCCACTCTTCACTTGGATCTCCGCAAATGATGTGAGGACTCTAAAACTTCACCTGAGCCTCCCTCGACATATGGGTGAGTAAATAATGGCTGAATTTTCATTTTTGGGTGCACTATCCCTTTAACTGTGAGCGTATGCTGTACTGTTGGGGCTGTCCCGGGGTAAAAGCCACACAGAAAAGCTCCAGGGCTCAAAAAACTTAATCATATCACCACATGTTATGTTTCGGACACCATCCCTTCGTCTGACATGAACAAGATAAGGAGACACACCTCTGGATATACCAACAATGGTGGTCGCCCAACAGATCATGTGAACATCTATAGATAAACAGAAACTGAGTACAACACACTGCGAAACCAGAACAAAATTACACCACAGGAATACATTACATTCACAAAAGATGCAGATGTATGTTGTTAATGCATTTATAATTTCACCCTGAATTTGCATGTCATTATGACTTATTTTATCTGATGTTTAAGTCATGTGATATTCCAGACTACAGAATATTGACTCAAGAAATTGTGGAACGGAGACATATTCGGACTCTAGTTCTGCTTCAGAGGGAGGGAGTCACCAATTTTTCTTGGTCTCTCTTGTTTAGTTGGACATCTGAACTTTCAGAACCCCTGATCTAAGATGTTTGTTTCAGAAGCCCTGACCCCTGGAGGGTTGAGTCACAGAATGTGTTGATGCACCAAACCCTGAATCCTGACCCTGCAGATGGTGGGCCCACAGGACGGGTGGTGGGCCCACAGGGTAGGAGGCCCCGGGGCAGACCCAGAACATGCTGAAGGGATTACATATGTCATCTGATCTGGGAACGCCTTGGAGTCCCCCAGGAGGAGCTGGAAAGCATTGCTGTCATTTTAATGCCAGGACTCGCCTTCCTATGAGCAAATGTTCCACCAAAACAAATTGTCTTCAGATGCTATTTTGCAAGAGCGCTGTCGCTGCAACATGGCCTCAGCGCCACCTTTGACCTATGATTTTCCCCTTAACCGGACCCTTCTCCAGCACTGGCACAGTGTGAGAAAGGTCTGGCAATGCAAGAGTAGTGACAACGAATCACTGAACTCAGCTTATCTAAATGATTCAAATCAATCAGTGATGCCCAAACAGCTAGCCACAGCTGAACACATGGCAACCTCACAGTGATGACGAGACTCCAGAAAGTCACAGCTCCCAGACAGTACCCAGTCCGACACTGTAAATCCATCTGTTGTTTTTACACTTACAAACAAGATGAAATGTGGTAATTAGTGAGCTTTAAAGGTGAAAAAAGATGCAGATTTTGTCATATTTGGACAGGCCAGCTGTTTCACCTTGTTTCGCTGTACAACAGATATGAAAGTGTGTCTATCTTCTCATCAAACTCTGGGCAAGAAAGCAAAGTGTTTTTTCCAAAATGTTGAACTGTTCCTTTAAGCTCCAAATTCAGTCCACCTGCAAACCTGATGGAGCCTGGATGTGAAGCACAACTCTTCACACGCAGTTTAAAACACAGAAAGAACTTTATTAAAAGGATCTGAGGCTTTTGTTCCTGCTTTAATTAGAAACTGAGGATTGGCATTACCACACACACACCAGGCTATTCAAACCATATTCACATGCCTTCATCCTGTGAACCGCTGCTGTAATCATTCATGCATTTGATCTCACCAGGCGTTTGAATTCCTCCTCGGTGAATCCCATGTATTTGTACGCAGTGCTGTAGTCAAGGTGCAGGCTGGAGTTGAAGATCAGGGGATCATCTGTGTTCAGGGAGTAGTTTGCCTTGTCCTTTCTGAACCTGCACAAGTGAAACAATGAAATCCACCAGGATGAAATGAATTAAGCCTTCAGTTGTGGTTTAATGTGGGTTAATTATAAGTCTGTCATGTAAAATAAACCCAGCTCACGTGATGACAGGATGCTTAGTGAAGTCTGGGTCGCAGGCGCCAGTCAGCTTACTGGAAATAGGACACACCTGCAATCAGGGCAGCACAGGCAGCACTGAGAAACCTCATTACTGCAGCGTCTCTTCTCTTAGTTGTGACACTTAAGGCCCCACTAGAGGGCAGCGTTTAACTGTGTCACTACTGGTAGGGACTGTAATAACACAGTCAACTGAGTCACTTTAATTACCTGATTAAATGATCTCACACCTGATAACGATGCACAGGTACAGTATGTTTAATTGATAACACATTTTTGCAGACAGTAATAATCTTGTCCGTGACGCAGCATTTTGATTAAGATGCCGATGTCTCTGCTAGTTCCTCACCTCAAAGTGCATGTTCTTAGCCAGCAGTTCTCTGTACAGATCCTGGTCCTCCAGGGTTCTGTAACCGTGTCCAACTCGTTCAGCTTTCAGAACTTCTACAGCCTAAAATATCAGACAGGGGTCACGAGGCAAAAGGTCATAAACTACAAGAAGAAGAAAAAAAACTGAGTCTTGTACATGTCAGCAGAGTCTGCGGGCTATTTCTAGAGGCACACTTGAAACAGTTGTGACATAGCTGAGCTGTCACTTTGAGGGATGACTCCCTCAGAGAATGGCCACTTACTGTGGCAGTGAGACATACTGTAGTTCTGCGCTAAAGCAGCTGTGACGGCAGCTGAGATAGACACAAATATGGAAGCAAAACAGTGACATAACTGTTTGAGTTTTAACGGCAGCTGAATATTTTTACTGAAATGTAAACACCACTACATTTATAGCATTGAGGGCGGGACAGTGGAGCAGTGGTTAGCGTTGTCGCCTCACAGCAAGAGGGTTCCTGTATTGAACCTGGGGTTGGGGATCGAATCCCAGGGTGGGGGAGCCCTTATGTGTCAGTGTTAGTTTCCTCCAAGTACTCCAGCTTCCTCCCACAGTCCAAAGACATGCAGGTTAATTGGTGACTCTAAATTGTCCGTAGGTGTGAATGGTTGTCTGTCTCTATGTGTCAGCCCTGTGATAGTCTGGTGACCTGTCCAGGGTGTACCCTGCCTCTCGCCCAATGTCACCCAGGACACCTAACACGATAAGTAGTTACAGAAAATTAATGAATGAATACTTAAGTTTGAAAACCCAGCTCGGTCTCCTTCACGATCTCGGTACGAGACAACCTAGGTGGTGACATTTCTTGACACTCCGGGCAACTACTGTAGAGCAAGAAAGTCTGCATGCAGTGAGTGGGTCAAACAAACTCAAGACTTTCACCTGGGAGACGCTGTTCATGTCTTCTGTGAAACCAAAAGTCAATCAAGTTATTTTAAAAACGACATTATGTGCTAGTGTGTTTAGCAAACTATGCTGGTGGCATATGTCACATGACGTTATATTACATTAGTAACAAACATACTTATTTGAAGCGAAACCATGATGTTTTTTTCTCAACCTAACCACGCCCTTTGTTGCCTACAGTGGTTTCAAACTTTTTGTGCCCAAGACACACCAAAGGGCACACCTGTATTTATATCTGTGCACATATATATAACACATGTAATTATCTTATCAGGACATAAGACAAAAAACTAAGACAGGTAGCTTTTATGATACTGTCTACTGTTTTTTCTTCTCTTCTCTTTCAGCGGTAGGTCGTCTTCGCTGGTGGTTTGTTGTAATTTCCTTTGTACAATAAAGCTGTTAATTGTCCCAATCACAGCTTCCTCCTTTTAAATGTTATCATCCCTCACACTGGCTGCCGATCAGGGCTTCTGATGTGTCACACATGTGTAATTCCCTCACATGAAAGGCGACAAATTAGGGTTTTTTAATTTGATTTGTATTACACTTTGTAGCTAGAGTTGCCCCTTTGTATACTGTATACTGATACAGTCAATTAAAAATTCATTCATAACTTTTCATATAGGCCCAGTTGAATATTGCTGTAATAATGCGGTTATCACAAAATACCATGGCACACCTGGATTGGCATCACAGCACACCAGTGTGCAGCGGGACACCATTTGAGAAACAGTGGTTGCCCAAAACGTAAGGAAGTCAACCTAAAAACAAATGTTTTTACCTACGTTCTAAGTTAATTTCTTAGAGTTTATTTTAAGAGACAATGCATGTAACAACCAAAACTTGACAGAACGTTCTTTCAGTGTAACAGGAAAGAAGAAAGTTGACTGAGACTCCAGGCTTGCTCAACTCTTATTGGAAGACAAAGCGAGAAGGGGCAGGACTTATAAAGGGCTAACTGAATTTGAGCAACATGAATCTTTTTTTATTCTAAAACTTGAATTTCTGGATCTGAATTTGTTAACACTGAAAAAGATAAATTCAAATTCAGAGAAAGAAATCTTGTGTTTTAATTTAAGAGGTAAACTAGATCAAATACATTCAGAACCAAGGTTTTCAAAGTAAAATAATTCAGTTCAATTCAATCTTTTCTTTGTCACATGGAATTCTACCAAGTAAAACTGCAGAGAAATGTGATCCATCAGCTCCTTTCACTTGTGCACTGTAGTTAAGCCCCTTTCTTGCGTCGTCTTACATTGTTGGCTGCTGCTGTATAATCCATCTTTCCGGATGGTTCTATTCATCCATGGCTTCTGGTTGTGGAACAATTTAATTTCATTTAATACTTCAATGATTTGAGTTCAGTTGTGTTTAAATTGAAATATTAAGTCATCAGTGCCTGTTAAAACTCAAATACTTATGGGTCTTATTTGCTTCCATACACACAGAGAGAAATAAAGTAATCAAATGCAGTATTTGCATCTACACGTATGTAAGTATATGTGTTTAACCCTTTGTGCTTTTGTTGTCCAGTCTGCTGGAATTTCAAGATACTCCCGCACTGCTCCTTTACGCCAACATCTTGTTTCTTTTGGCTCTCTGCCTCTGATAGTCAGTTTACTGATTTCTATCATTAGTGCGTGACTTCATTGTTTTGTTTAGTTGCTGCCACAAGTTCCACCAAGGCATTATGTTCTCAGATGACATCCCGTCCAGAAATGCCTCACGTTATTGTTGGACGTCTTACCTCCTTCACAACAGTCGGCGGGCCCACCTCTCCTGCGTGAACTGTCCTGTGGACCCCACAGCGCACTGCTTCCTGTCAACAAAATCAATTACGCAACACGTCAGCAACCAAACAGCACAGCCAAAGGTCTGGCTTTCACATCTGCAACACTGCAGCATCCACTGAGGCGCCTTGATGTCATTAAGACTGAGTTTTGCTTTATTTTGGAGGGAAAAGATGTTGCTGTGGTAAAGAATGGTATTTTTACTGAGTGTGTACAGAATGAAAACTGAATGCAGAGAAGACACTCCTCGGGTTTCATCTGTTTTCATCTTGGTGTTGTTAACTTTGAACACATCAAGTGTGGGTTGCTTTATCTGCAGGTATCTGTAGGTCGTGTAGTTATGAAGATAACCCTCAATATTAGTGTGGACTCTGCTCTGTGACTTCTGCTCCTTGTTAATAATTAAAGCACGTTTCTGTTTTTTCCATCAATATCAATTCAGCTTGACATGATTTTTCAGACTCTATCTAAACCTGATGGTCAAAACACATTCTGGAGGACTGAACAATAAGCATAACGCACTGTCGGTGTAGATCTCATATTTCACAGTGCTTAACAAGGAGACATGCACTTACACAATCATAAACTGCACACATACAACATGAGGAAAGTAAAGTCATACAAGTCATACAAACACACATGAAACTGCATTTCATACACACATGCCAACCTGCATACACACATGAACAAAGACATACAAGCAAAATTGCCCAAATTTAATTAAGCCATAAAAATCCCTCTCAGTAGTAATGTGTTTTTAGCTAGGCAGTAGATATTAAATATATCGGTGGGCGCATATCCCCCTAGCCTGGTAAGACCAGACCAGCTGTGGCTCAGAGGTAGAGCGGGTTGCCGGTCATGAACCTGTTATGAACATTATGTACCTGTCATAAACGTTCATGACTGCTGTCATTAAGTGTCATTCGGTTTTTGTAATGACAAGCTGACATTGTTCGGTTTGTCTTGATTATGACACCTTGACATTAACATGAAGACATCTTCTGGTGATGTCATCCTGGTTAAGGTCAAGTTGTCATTATAAGGACATCCCAAACAAATTTAATGTCAACTTGTCATGACAAAATTTCTGGTAATGTCACTTTGATTAATGCCAAGTTGTCATAATCAAGGCAACCCAAACAATGTCAACTTGTCATTACAAAAACCAAATGACACTTAATGACAGCAGTCATAAACGTTTATGACATGTACATAATGTTCATGACAGGTTCATGACTGTGTCATGTCATAGTTATGACAGTGTCATGTCACCCTTATGTAGATACCTTCAAGTAAAGTGTTACCGAAGATCGGCTAGATACCTGGCTCCTCCAGTCCACATGTCGAAGTACCCTTGGGCAGTAGCAGGTTGCACCTTGTATGGTAGCCTCGGCCACTAGTGTATGAATGTGTGTGAATGGGTGAATGTGACTCGTAGTGTGAAAAGCGTCATAGGACTAGAAAGGCACTGTACAAGTGCAGATCAATTTACCATCATCCTAATGAAGTGAGCTCAACATTCTGTTTTGCTCTCTGTATCAGTCTGGACTCGATGCCGCATTTAACTCTTCCCCAAAATTAAAATCCAATCAGCACCAATCTGGGATCCGCAACGTAGTTGACAACGTAAGTAGCCAATCAAGGACTGCATCGTAGTCGATGACGTAAAATGCAGGCCACAGTTTGCATAACAGTAACGGTGGCTCCTAAAGCAACAAGTGCTAACTCTAACATTAGTAAACACTGCAATAAGTGAAGTTACTACAGAAATAGATTCAATAACAACAATTAAAGAAGAACAAGAGTATACAGTTTGGGAGGAAAAGACCTTTTCGCTTTTCTTCCGACTGGATTTGGCGAAAGCTTGATTTATTGACTGGATTCCGACCCTGGTTTTCTTTATTATTTAAAAGAGGGTAGCTGAGTTAGAATAATCTAGGATAACTATGGACAAATCAGTAGAATGGTATTAGGTCATTGTTGATGTTTGATTGCTTTTAGATTAGATTAGATTTTATAGCCAGTTTATGAATTATCGACCAGGTGTTTACCTCAAATGATTTTTGACTGGCTTTATTTTAACTTCATTGTCAAACAAGTTGAGCCAGTGAGAGCAAGAAAATATTTTTTCGTGCACACCTTAATAAACACACAGACAGCAGACTCATGGATGAAGAACTTTCATTTAGTGTCCAACCTTTCACCAGGAAGAAGAAGTTGTTACCAGAGAGTCATAACAGACTGATGTAATGTAAAGGGGAACACCACCTAAATTAAGAATGGCAATGTATTTCAATGCCTTGGGAAAGTTCAATCAGTACTTGTGAACACGAGCTGCTCTCTGTCAGAGCCAGAAACCATAAAGGTTAGGCCCCATCAAAGTGTTTTTTTCCCCAGGTGAAAACCAGAGGCGCTCCTCAGGAAACGCCCAGCTGGGAGCATTTGAAGGCACTTTGGATGTGCCGCTAAGTACAAATGTGGGCACAAGGTAGAAGACTTGCTCTGGATAAAGGGAAGGCTAAAGTATGTTGGGCAGGAGTATTCAACTTGCTTTGCCCAGTGGCCACTTTTGAAAATGACAGGAGGCCACTTGCAGCAGCCCTAAGCAGGTAGATACGCGCATCATCATCCTCTGGCATTTTTTGATAAACAAGCTCTATTTTGATGCTTTTTAATGCACTGTGCCACCTTATTTACATTAAAATGACCAAAAAACCTTATCAATTTATTTTCATTGTAAATTAGAAGAAGCTTCGGGGGCCACCTGGCACCCTATTAGGCCCACGGGCCATAGGTTGAGTATTACTGATGTAGGGAGAGAGGACAGACTATATGAGCTCGTGAGAGAAAACATATCAATATAAATACAGTATATTAACATATTTCTCCTCCACTGTTGTTGTTGTTCAGCTCTTGTACATGTAAGATGTGATGGCTGGTCTTTATGGTATTTGTCCCTCCTCCACTGTGAGTGGTCGGCTGGGTTGAACATCTTTCGGCTCTTTGTGCTCAGGAAAAAATGCCAAACAGGAAGCTCTCAGCACAGAATACACAGTCAACACCTAGTCAAGCTGCTGGCATTTGTACCGTATCACTAGTACGCAGCACTCCCATTGCATAGAATTTCAAAAATATGCTGGCCTCAGAAAAATAACACTTTGGGGGATACTGCCCCTGAGAACTTGTGTTGTCACTAAGTACCCATATACTCTAAACATTCCCCTGGGTGCTCTCAGTGTCGCCTATGACATCGTTCCTAATTCATTGTCTGTGGAGCAGCTCCAGACTTTACACCCTGTGACATCACAGATTGAGTTTTTTAGCACTCTAGCTTCTGGATTGTGGAGTTGTTCATGTTTACCAAGAATTTTTGGACTGTCTGAGATCAGAGGTGTCAAATTCATTTTAGTTCATGGGCCACATACAGCCCAATTTGATCTCGAGTAACCTATAAACGACAACACATCCAAATTGTTTCCTTTCTTGGCATACATATAGTGATATGATAAGGGAAGCACACCCTTCAAAGTATACCCTTCACAAAAAAAAAAAAAAGGAAAAAGTAATCAACACCTGTTAATGTCAAAAATACCAAGCTTGTGACTTCATACAAAATTCAACTAACTAAAATAAAACCAGTGATTCCTCTTGCTACTAAAAGACAATCGTAGCGAAGCTTTGCATCATCTGATCGACTCTTCTAAATGGCCCTCAAACTATTTAGAACAAACAGGCCGATATCGACCGATCTTATCTGGTGGTATTCACTTTATAATTCCAACTCGTCCCCGATTCTGGCTGCTTAAAGTAGAGATCGTGAGTTAACTGCGGGGGAAGATATTTTTATGTAGCAGCGGTGCTAATCATTTAGCAGCAAACTGATTTAGGAGAAACACGGCCACAATAAATATTCTTTGTTTTTCAGACAACTGTTTTCTGGTCAGGGTGAAAAAGCCTCTGAAGCAGCATTTTCATAAAGTGGACTCATTGTTTAACCTGCTCCTGAAATCTAGCACCTCTTAGCTGAAATATTAACAAGCGTCCCTGTGAAGTCATCTCCACCCATCCTGTATCCATTAATCCATTAATTTCAGCTAAGAGTGGTTCCATGTCCAGCCCTGCAGCATATCAACTGATTCATCCATCACATTCATTACGGTCTGACAGGCAAAATTGATTACTTACTGTGGTGCTCTCTGAATTAATCAATAAATGCTGTCTGAAAACCTAATTGGATTTTTTTCTGAGAAGCGTCAGTGCTTAAGACTAAATTGGTTTGGGAGTGTTAGGTTTTACTACAGTACTGTCTCAGTTACAGATACAGACATTAAAGTTGTCATGAGTTTGACAGTTTTCACAAAGCCAGATTGGCAGGTTGTCAAACTGAACAATGATCGCACTATGACAACAGCTGTATTGTGGTGACAGGGGGTGCCATGTGCACCTTTCCCACGGCTTGGCTTGTATTCAGAAGGTCAGGACCAAACAAGACGTTGAGACATTGTACACGTCTGAGAAATGCTATCAGCACAAAGACAGTGGCTGATGAGTCATGTGGATGTACATAAAACATAATTAATCAGTCATGTTTGCAGCTCGGTGAAGTTGAACTACTACTCTGTACCACACTTCATGGCAATCCATCCAATAGCTGTCAAAACATTTCACTTAAAGGAACACTGTGTAGGATTTAGTGTCATCTAGCAGTGAGGATTGCAGATTGCAACCAGCTCAAACTTCTCCTGGTTAGAATTTCTTCAGGGTTCATTGTTCTGGAGGTTTTAACCAGGAGCCGAATTATCCGCAGAGGTCTCTTCCTCTCCAAAACAAACAGACCCAGTGATTTAAACTAGTAAAAACTAGGGATGTCCTGATCCAGCTTTTTCACTTCTGATCCGATACAGATATTACAGCCTTGAGTTTTGGCCGATACCGATACTGATCCGATCCAAGCGCGTAGTCATGTCATGTCAGTCATGTTAGAAAAGGTTTGATCAAGCGATATTACTCTAACAAGAACAACTACTTAATCAGGTTAGTTAAAATGAGCCACAACAGTTAGTATGAGAAACTGACCTGTTTATTGTGAACAGGGTTAAATAAACAAACTTTAAACTTGAACATTAACATTAAATAAAAAATATAGCTGGTTTGCTTTGGCTGCTTTGGCCCCTTAATAAATAGAAAATAAATCAACACAAGAAATCTTTAAAATGGCTAACATTGAAATTAAAACAGCAGCAAGACTCCACACACTTGTGCTTTGGCCCCCTAATAAATAAAAAAAAAAAATAGATTAAATAAAAAAAAGATTAACACCATAAGACATTGTTGACATTTAACAAACAATGCAGCCTTTCCTTCTCAGTTATTTTTCTAGCGTCAGTGCCAGCCTGGTGCTGCTGTTTCCTGTGTGTCTGCATGCTGGCCTGGTGGATTGATAGTAAGTGCTGGAGCGGATCACTGGAATGGACTGCTTGAATTGCGGAGTGCTGGGCTGGCAAGAAAACCTGGATCAGATTCCATGAAAAACTGGATCGGAGTTCTTGGATTGGCATTTTTCCATGCAGACCGATCCGATGCCGATGCACGTTCTTTGCTAATATCGGCGGCCGATACCGATCCGATGACATTCCTAGTAAAAACACTAAATAAAGCAGTTTCACATTACAAATCAGTGCTTTATCTGACATTATGTGGCTCGTTGTGGAATGGCTGCCAACTATGGTGGCTAATGCAAAAATGCAAATTAGCCAGTGTTTGGTTTGTCTGCTCAAGACTACTGTAGAAACATGGCGGTGTAACATGGCAATCTCCATGGACGAGGATCCGTTGCCTGTGTAGACACAGGGTAACAAAAACACGACAATTCCTATTTTCAGGTGATTATACACTAAAGAAAACATACTTTTTTTAGTATATTTCATGCCTACCGGTATATCCCCCTAAATCCTACACACTGGACCTTTAAACCCACAAATCTGAACCTCATGGTGGTGCAAGAGGAAAAGTCAGAGCAGTGGTTCCCAACTGGTGGGTCGCAGTCCAAAAGTGGGTCCTGAGTCCATTCTGAATGGACCACAAGTGACTTGGGAATGTGTCAACATTGTAAAAAACACACTGTATCTTTAAGTACAGTGAATTTCTGGCACAGAGTTTTTACTTTGAAGTGCAGTTTCCTGCTGTAGAGTGAGTGACTAACAGACAACTATATGACAGAGACACCAAACTAACCAACGACATGGCGACATGCAAGTATGAGGCCGAATGTATTAAACTGTGTGGACCTTGAACAAACGACTAAGGAGAACTCTGGACCCTGTGGCTGGACCAGTGAGTCAGAGCATCACCAACGTCAGTGTGCTTCATTCTCTGCTGATAATGAATGTTTATGGAAAATTTCATGGCAGTCCATCCAGTAGTTGTCAAGATATTTTGGTCCTAACCACTGACATCCCTAGAACCAAATCTGTATTTAAAAAAGCTTTCTAAACATTCCTGAAAGTTGTTGGTGCGATGAATTTCAGCCATGTTTCCACCAGCCTGTTGCCTGCGGCCTGTGGGAACATCAGATGGACCGTGTGACTGTAAAATGTTTTTACAACCTCAAAATGATGCTATCAATAAAAACTATGCCCACTGTACTCTAATGCCAGGCAAGGCAAGTTTATTTATGTAGCACATTTCAGCAACAAGATGATTCAAGTGCTCCACACAAAACATCAAGACAAAGTGCAAAAGAAATACATTATAAAGGACATTTAAATAAAAGGTGAGCAATCTAAGATACTTATGTATTCAAACTGTCTGTCATTTCCTCCAGCAGTCACATTTCCTGTCAAACTCTGCAAGAAACCACAACCCTTTCAAACACATTCAAGAGCACAAACACTCCTGGTGACACAGCAAAACGAGCTGTTGTTGTTTAGCTGACTTTAAATATTGTTACCAGCACTGCTGTTATTGCTATACAAGTTACGCTAAGTGTCATTTGAGGCTTTGATTTAACAGACGTGCCAAAAGACACACGTATGTAATTATCAAATGTAATTTGGCAAAAACTGTTTGTCTGCATTATGTTAACGTTTTGACAACACGCTCACCTCATATGCTTTCCTGTGCCCTGGATTGGCTACACAATTGAGCGACTCGTCACCTGCCAGATCGATGGCGACCACTCCTTCTGAGCGGTATTTCTTACACAGCTCCACGACATCCATGGACCAGCCTGCAGGATTTAAAACACACATATATTACTTCACAGTTTAGTCCTAACAGACACACAGTCATGCAGATAATGAGCAGATGAAAAGTGATGAAATAGTGGAAGCATCATGCTGCATCCACCTGCATCAATCTGCAGTGTAACGAGCACACAACATTAACCAACATGCTGTAGTAACTGTATACATCTAGCTGACAGTAACCAAGACTTAGGAAGGTCTTAAAGGATGAGTTCCACATTTTAGGAAATGTGCTTTGCTTTGTTCCCAATAGTTCCTAAAGTCTCGATGGTCAATATGAAGCTACTGCCAGCAGCCAGCTAGCTTAGCTTAGCTTAACATAGGTGGTTTTTGTTACCCTTGGAATAGCCTCATATAGCCACACCTATCTCCACAGTGCTGCGTCAGCGCTACAGAAAGGTCAAGAGACACACATTATTATTCTGCTAGAGGAGGAAAAATACTCTGGTTTGTTTGTATTTGTTACGTGCAGCAGCCTGTACTGTCTCTCTCTCCTGTCAGGCTTGTCTCCCTCCTCCCTCTGCCTGCTGCGCACCTGAGTGCAATCAGCACTCAGGTAGAGAGCGGAGGAGGGGATAGGAGGGACAGGGAGGCCCAATCCCAAACCGGCCCCTATCCCCTCGCCCTATTCACTCCCCCTCCGTTTGCGCGGTCATGCGGAGCTTCGCCATATTAAGGGCCGTCCCAAACCAATTATCGCTGAGTGCAAGTGGACTGCTCAGCCCTTAGATAGCGAGTGTGCATCAGTGCAGGCTTCTGATGAGCCCAGCAGGAAGCGCAACATCACAATGGAGGAAACAACGTACAAATGAAAGAGTTCCGTCTTTCTACTTTGTAAAATATTTTAGATCAAACACTCACATTTGTTTTTCCTCACCCTGACTTTACAGTCTCAAACAAACTCAGAATGTTTGGTGTCAAAACCTCCACGTCCATATGCTCAAATAAACTATAAACTAAAACTGTCTAAAAAATTCCTCATCCCATTCTCATGATTTTTTTTTTTAAAAATCTATAATTCTCTTATCTGACTTATCCAAGTTTATTTTTAATATAACTCATTTTAATTAATATTTAAATGTTTTTTTTTATAGCCTGTTGCTCTATTTTGCTTTCACAAAGCTTATGTCGGTATCCATGGTTACATCTGCTTCCTTCTTCCGGTAGAGTGGTGAGGGCGTCCCATGGTTTGGCTTCTTCTTCATACACTTCCCCTTAATCAGGAATGCCCTCCGCAGCTGCGAGTGTAACTTGATTTGGAGTGACACTCAGTAGTGAAGTGGTAGTGGGTAGGGAGTGGTTTGGGATTAGGCCGGAGAGTAGAGACAGGGGCTCGGCACACGGCACAGACACCAGCGCAGGTGGTGAGGAGTTTTTCCCCTTTTCCTCCTTTGTTCTCTTTCCCCAAGCAGGTTTTTCCCCCATGCTCATTTAGGAGCTGGGGTTTTGTTGTGTTAGTTTGTTGTTTTAGTTTGGGCTGGAGATTACTGGTAGTTACTTTATTCGTCTTTTTGTTTATTCTAGGTTTAGTTCCTTTTCAGGTAGTTTAGGGGGAGAAGCTGGGAGCGATGGCCCACTGCGTGGATGGCTCAGGGTCTTCCCTCCTTTTGTTCTTTTTGGCCGGGGTCTCCAGCCCCTTTTGTTTCTCCCTTAGTTGTTTGTGTTTTGGTTAACATTTTGGGTTACAAAAATAAAGCTTGTGGGTGAACTGTTACTTTTGGTGTGGCGTCCTCTTTTATGTGTTGCAGCCTCCCGCCCCTATGGAGCCATGATTTCTGTGTTTGTATGGAGGCCGTAACAGTATTTCTTAAAACCAATGACAGTCGTCTTGGGTGGCGCTAAACCCAGGATGCAGTAACCGTGCCCTGGCAATAAAGTGTCCTGGTGACTTATTTAAGTGGAACGTTTGCACATGGGGAGGTGAGTGCTGTCATTGAAAGGCACCACAATAATTCATTAGAAGATGTTTTAACATGTAGCTTGCTAGCTGTGTTTCAACTTTTACTGATAAAAAAGACTTAATTTGATCATCTGTGCTCGAGAGGTGAAGCCTGACTAAACTGCAGCTCTGGAGGAGCTCACTGGGCCTGCTAAAACCAACATATGTTTTGCTGGCTGTGTGTGGCTCTTGCACATTATTATGACGATATTACAGGAGATCACGTGAAGTGGAATGGATCTGTACATTCGTTAGGCCTCATTCACAAATAGCACTTGTGCACAGATCTGTTCTTACAGGGAAATTTCGGTTTATTTCAACCTGTCTCCTATCGTCCTAAATTTGTTTCAAGTGACTAGTGACATAAAAATAATAGTTAGTGTAGTGTATTAAGATCTACTCTGAAGCTTTGGAACAGATGACCAGTTAGGGGCCCAGGGTCTAAAGTATATATGGTCAGGGTCAAGAAGGTATTTATGGCCCAGGTCAAGGTTTGGTGAAGTCCAACTAGGGTGTCTCTCTGTCGTCTGTTTTGCCTTGTCTCACATTTCACAAACATCACCAGTTGATATAAGCAGGGTTTTTGGGGCTGTTATTCAGAGCAGTTCATATTGGCTTCGAACCCTCTCCAAGCAATCTAGCATGTTAGCCGTTAGCCTAGATACAGCCGGGGCGCATAGTAGCGTCAGACCTGTTAAAATGTAAGTGAACGGGCAACCTTCAAGTGCAAAGTTAGTCCACTGAACAAGCTTTTTTCCACAAAGACCGCCTCATATCGTTAGGATAAATGTCAGAGAACATATAGAAAACGACATGTAAACGTGTTGTCTTACCTTACCGGTGTGCTGCCATGTTTGTTGTTTACCATCTAGCTCTGCTTTCCAAAGCGCGGCCGAAATATATCTCGCGAGCTCTAGATAAAGCCCAGCTGGATACTATTCCAGGTGGTGTCGTCTCGTCCTCGGTCACATCCAGACCTTGAAAATAAGGCTGCAACCGGTCCCATTCCTTGCAACAGAGGCATTCCTCTTCTGTGGGCACTGGGGCACAGCATTCACAGGTACACCACCAATCTCCAGAGCTACGCAGCCTTGCAGCAGCCATTCCTCCCCTCTCGTCCTCTACCTGTTGTGCCTCTCTCTCTCTCTCTCTCTCTCTCTCTCTCTTCCTCCATTCTTCAATTTCACGAAGCTCTTCGTCAGTGTATTCTGGCTCAAATAAATAAGGGCAGCCATCAAACTCTGCAAAATCAAATTCCTCCTCCACAAAGTCGAAGTCTGGCAAAAAGTCAGCCATTATTCTATAAATCTTTCATAAAATAAATGAATGAACTTTTCAGGCTACTGTCCGGTTCTGCCTTCCAGCTGTTGCTGCTTGTTCTCACGAGATTTCTGCCACGCTTTGGAAAGCAGAGCTAGAGGGATAAACAAACATGGTAGCACACCGGTAAGGTAAGACAACACGTTAACATGTCGTTTTCTATATGTTCTCTGACATTTATCCTAACGGTATGAGGCGGTCTTTGTGGGAAAAAAGCTTGTTTAGTGGACTAACTTTGCACTTGAAGGTTGCCCGTTCACTTACGTTTTAACAGGTCTGACGCTACTATGTGCCCCGGCTGTATCTAGGCTAATGGCTAACATGCTAACTATTATTTTTATGTCACTAGTCACTTGAAACAAATTTAGGACGATAGGAGACAGGTTGAAATAAACCGAAATTTCCCTTTAAACCGTGTGTACGAACGTTTTAGTAGAAACCAGGATTCATCAATATTCTATTACTTTGTTTCTACTATGCAAATAAATTAAGAACTGTCTCAGACCATGCATGCGCACATGATAAAGGCCCGGCTGTCTCAGAAAACGTAAACACACACCTTCTAACTAAATGCAGAACATAATTATTTTAAAAGGCTTTCATAGACTATATTTAAAACCGTTAACTTACTAATGCACTGGTCAAACGTAAATCAGTGGTTCCCAACTGGTGGGTCCTGAGTCCATTCTGAATGGACCGCAAGTTTCTCATGAACATGTCAAGTTTGTAAAACACACCTTATTTTGAAGTACAGTGAATTTCTGGCACGGAGCGTCTCCTGGCAGCAGCTTCATATTTAACATACAGACATGAGAGTGGTATCAGTGCTCTTATCTAATTCTGTGCAACAAGGTAAACAAGCATAACTTTCCCTTTAATTTGGTGTATCACATCTAGACTTTTCTTACTGTGTAAAAACATAACCTATTTTTACAAAACCAAAACAGTTAGTCAAAGTAAATATTAGATACAGCACTGAAATATTAGGCTGCAAACTGTTTAAACATACACCAGTCTGGCTGCATACAGTGACACTACAGCGTGTATGAGCTGATGTTTTCCTAAAATAGCACTTTGTGTTCTCAGCTATGATAACAAAATCATATTTCCTCCCAAACATGTCGGTAGTCACCCAGGGGTGTTACGGCATGGTTTGCAAAAGATGTAATGCATGAACAGAATGGATGATATAAACTGATCTTGGCTGACGGGTAACACAGGAAACAGCTGCATGAATGGAGCAGAGCAGATTGCAACAGACTCACTACTGTCACTGCTGCTGCTGCAACTGCTCGTGTAACAACAGTTTCTTTAACTGGAGGAGCTCAGAGACTGTGCACATTGATTGGCATAGTAACTGTTATTGATTTTACCATTACTACTCTTAAAATGCTGTATTAGTACTGTCCTGTGAAAACCATTTATCTCCAAAACATCAACTTTTTTCATGAGGTAGTGATGGCAATATTTGTCTGTTGATCTTTGGTTCACCTCTTTGGTCCAGACTGAAATTCCTCAACAACTATTGGATAATTTGCCCTAAAATTTTGTACAAACTAAGCAACATGGAAGTGCCAAAAACTGCAGTTCCTTGAACGGCCACTTGAGGCTGGCTCCAGAACCCAGTCAATCCCCACAGATGTTAAAATGCTCAGCTTTACAGCAGAAATAAACATGTTTACAGCCTGATAAAGAAACATAGATGCCTCATTGGCCTCTTAATCATACAGCAACAACACCGCCATATTGAAGAGGTCAAACTTGCATGTGAACAAATGCAAGCAAACAGGGAGCTGCGCTTTGTCTTGATTACAAAGATGTAGTTCACTGAGCAGTTTCACAAAAAACTAAATGGTACTATGACAACAAACTGCGACTTTCTTAACTTGCAAAGGGGCCTGTCAGTGTGTAATTTATCCCACAATTCAAACAGGATAAAAAAATGTTTTTTCTCTTGCTATTAACTACAGTGGAAGGAAAGCGACTTCGCCTCTTTGTTGCTGGCATGGCTGTAGACTCTAGGGGTGCTTTCACACCTGCCCTGTTTGGTTTGTTTCAGTCGAACTCAAATTTGTTTGTCCCCTCAGTGTGGTTCGTTTGGGCAGGTGTGAACACAGCAATCACACTCAGGTGTGCACTTAAACAACCAGACCGAGACCTTCTTGAAGAGGTGGTCTCAGTCCGGTTACAAACGAACTCTGGTGCGGTTTGTTTGTGGTGAGAAGGTGTTCTGACCTGGATGTGAAGCAACTGCAGTCACATGACACATTGTTTGGGTTAAACATGAGCATGTTACAGTCCTGGAGGATTATTAATGTGCACCTCCTCCTGTACTGCCTTAATATGCACATTCAGCACATCCAATGCATCAAAACATTGTTTTCTAGTTGGAGCTGCGCCTCGTTTTCAAACTGTATGGTTTGACTAAAATGAACAATGACAGCAATATAGTCCACGATGAGCAGCGCTAAAATCAACCTGCGTAGTTGTCCCTCCATTGTGACATTAGAAAGTGTCACATTTATCTTGCAAGTGTACTCTTCTTCAACGTTTGCTTTACTTCCTGGATTTTTCCCACATGGAAATTCTGACCAATCAAGAGCAGCTTTCTCACACAAGGCATTTGATCTGGTCCGCTTGTAAATGCTGCCGTGAGAACATGAACCAACTCTCAAAACATTTTTAAATTACATAAAAAAATACAAAGTCACCAGATTTGAACATAAACAGTTTTCACTAAATATGGACAGTATGCAGCATAGGTTATGTTAAGAGTAGTGAGGTTTGATAAGTACAGAGCACACTGTGTCTCTCTGTGGTGCTCCTGCTCCGTATCTAACTGAGGCAGAGCTCTGACACAGGACAGAAGACAGTACGGTTAGGACTCTTATCTCACAAGATTGTGTGGGCAGACAGAAGCATGAACAGTTCATTACTTGGCATGTGGCGCATGCAGCATAGAATGGACCTGGCTTTGATATTGAAGGCCCTCTCCCCATCGCTGAGGCCCATGTTAACCAGGTGCACCACCTCGTCTGGAGACAGGTCACCTCTGAGTGAAGAAAACATGGTGACAAAGAAAACATGTCATGAGCCAGAGTTAATACATCCCTCCCTAAAAGCAAAACACCAGGCTTCACCAAAGACTTACTCTTCCTGGTCCCATGGTATGGGCTCCACTTTAGTGTTTGCCAGAAAATGCGGGCTGTATCTGACCTCAACGTATATCACCCCCTCCTTAGCTTTGTCCTCGACGAACTCATAGGCTATCCTCTTGATGGCCTCTCTGTCTCCACTGTAAAAGAACAAAGAAAAACAAAGTTAATGACGTTGGCCTTTGGCTCTGATAATCTCTTATCTGAGTGGAACATACAAAGCCATTAGGCACAGCTAATCCAAAGGAGCAATATAAGCATTTACAGAGTATTATAAATATGACATAATTAATGAAGGACAAGGTCTAACGAGCTTCAGCTGCCTCACAGTGAGGCACAGGCTTGTGGTTTGCTCTCAGTGTTTGGCAGTGTTGTTTCAGGAGAGACTTCAGAGATGTGGCCCAAAGTATACAGAAGCCCACCGTCCTCCCATCGGCCTCCAGTGTGCTTTGGACCACATGTCTAAAGTCTCTCCTGATACACAAAACAGTAGATTTTATTTAAACACCTCCTACTCATCTCTGTGCAACATACTGTACTAATAGTGATGGTTGACTTGGATTTTATTGTTATTTCATTGTCGGGGTGGAAACTACAGCAGAGCTGGAGGGAGCTTGACTTCTCTAAATAATACATAAGCTCCCTTGAAAAGAGGACTGAAAAGAGTCTTTTAAAATTGTTGACAATATGCTTGCATCATCATGGGTCATGTGTAAGGATCATTCATGTATAATCAGTGGTGTAGTGGTAGTAACTGAGGTGCATGTACTATTAGGTAGATGTCAAAGAGTAAACAAGTAGGTTTACAGATTTAATGCTGATACATTTGCGTGTTTATAGGCTGTTTTGCTGTTTGAGGTATTGTACCTGTCTCTTATGTCTCTAGAACAAAGTGCATCACTCTGCAGAGTACACTGCACCCTCCTTTAGTGGTGTCATAGCCTAAGCCAGTGTGCCGTGATGCAAATCCAGGTGTGTTATTATTGCATTAATCAACTGGGCCTATACAAAAAGTTTTGAA
Source organism: Epinephelus fuscoguttatus (assembly GCF_011397635.1). NCBI lineage: Eukaryota > Metazoa > Chordata > Actinopteri > Perciformes > Serranidae > Epinephelus > Epinephelus fuscoguttatus. The sequence goes on along the minus strand of NC_064758.1, from coordinate 40,250,879 downwards.
TTCATTTTTAATTTTATTTTGATTTTAATCAGTATGTTGTGGGCAGCCATTTCATAATAAAGAGGCAAACTACTTTACCTAAAAAAATTAATTTAATTTAATTTAGTTCGTTTAATTTGATTTAATTTTAATTAATTTAATTTAGTTTAATTTGATTTAACCTAATTCAATTTAATTCAATTTAGTTTAGTTTAGTTTAATTTGATTTAATTTAATTTAGTTTTGTTTAATTTGATTTAATTTTAATTAATTTAAGTTAGTTTAGTTTAGTTTATTAAATTCAACATTCACGTAAGGATATTTTAAGTGTGTAACACATCACGTTATCTTCCATTATTTCCCGTTTAAAATGAATTCTTGAATCAATTTGTAAATAAATATTTCATGAGTCATAATTTGTTCTCAATTGATTATTTGATATTAGTAAACAAAAACAAACCATTATGTCGTGAAAAGAGTGATAACATGTTATAGAAGCTACTGTGCGCAGATATAAATACAGGTGTGCCTTGAGAGTTTGGCTTGCAGACATACCAACTGTTATTGTTTGTTAGTGCAGCAAGAATTAGTCAATAAATTCACTGTATTATCAGAAAATAAATTAACAGCTATTTTGGCAATCGACAATCATTTAAGTATTTTTTTTAGGTAAAAATACAAACCAGTGTGAAGATTTTTTGCTTTCCTTTGTCTTATATAATAGTAAATGTGACTGCATTTGGCTTTTTGACTGATAGCTGGACAAAACCAACATATTGAAGATGTCACCTTGGGCTTTAAAAAATGTACAGACATTTCTTACAGGAAGGTGCAGCCTTTTAGGATCTGATACAAAAAATATTAATAGCGCTGGGGAGGACCTCACTTTTTTAGTGAAGTGAAACACTAGATTTAAGCACCTGAAACATTTTCATACAGTCCTGACCTTTTACTGGTACCACTACTATTCCCAACATTTTACACCTATGGCATTTTTTTGCTGTCCTGGCCGTATGTTGTGCTCCATGACAACACAGAGAAGTGTTGTGAAAATTTTTGGAGAACCATTTCTGTCTTTCCTTTAGACTCAGCAGCACACTCTCCGTCCCACATCACATGACGGACAACAACACGGCTTCCAGCATGTACACTGAAAGTGAATGCTCATGGCACAGGTCTGAATGCCTGTTGTTCTCCTGCGTCCTCTCATTAACCCCCCACAAACTCACACCGCCACAGCTCATACAACAATTCTGCATGAGCCAAACTCAGCTAGCATGTTCCCTATGTTGTTGAAGCCACACTACACGAAAGGCTTTCAAGTGCCTTGATACAAGAGGGTTCATTCAGCACAACTGCGCGCTGACGTCCGGCCACTACAGACCGTCATTGTTGAAAGCTTTCACGGCTGTTGTGTGTCTTGATTTGGTCTTTTCTAAACAGTTCAGCCCCTTCACTGAAGGACTAAATGTAAGGCTCCGGAAAGGAACAACTTTACTCTCTTAGTTTGGTTGCCAAGGTGACACTTGATCTCAATAATAATGTTTTCCTGTTCTGCATGTCTGGCATTTAAAATCAACTCTCCCACCATTCATCACAAACTATACTACACGCTCTGGTTTTAAGACTCTGAATGCGTCGTAGTTATATAACATAACTGCACGTGTGTGACTGGACTTTGACCCCCATCATAGACCTTGGTGGAGTAACATTCCTGTGACACTAATGAGGTGGACCCTGACTCTTAATCACTCAAACTCTTGCTCTTCGCTCTCCCTGTCACCTGTTCAGCAAGACAACACCTGTGATAATTATGAAACTGAATTGTTCAAGGAGACATGTCAGTACTTACGCAATCACGTGCATGTACTCTGCAAACTTGCTCAGGAACTTGGTGAGGGTGGCCGGCTCTTGGAGAATAATATTCTGCTTCAACTCCTCCACGGTATTTGCTGGCAGAGTGATGCCGCGTCTTCTGGAAGGAGGAGAGGCAAAAAAGAGACATTTCAGGAACAGATTTAAAATTTAAATGTGTTTGTTTCATTTGAACAGATGTGTAAATCCTTCACTTGTATCTGCTCTGTTAAAAGAACAGTTCAACATAGTGTTGTTTGAGTGATGTGTTGAAGCTTTAACTTGGCAGCCACGCAGGCTTTCTGAGATCAATACCAATATTTGAGAGTTAAAGCTGCTCTAATCTATATTTTTACGTTACCAATGCATCTGATGACGCGGTGTAACGTAAAAGGAGAGAGAATTATCACCAGACTGCAGTTCCCCTCAGCTCTCCAAAGTATTTCAGTGTCTTTCAGCTCATTGTTTCCGTTTTATGGTGTCTCATTGCGCCATTTTCCGATGGAACAGGCAATTTAGGCCAAAATACTCTGATAAACCCGCTATACACTACCCGCCTAGCCTCATCAAACAGCAGACTGAAAGTTAGCAACCAGCTGATGAGCATAGTGGAGCATTCAGCAGCTTAAGAGACAGAAATTTCCCTCAGGAGATGGTGGAGACCAAAAATGGAGTTAAAAGAGAGTGAATGTGGGCCAAACAAATGTTAGTGTGTCTGCTGAGGTAGTCTGGCTCTCCGGATCTGGGGTCTCGTTTATAAAACAGTGGGTAGGAGCCCTACTAAAAATATACGTACAGACAAATCCAAAAATGGCGTGCCCCAAAAAATATTCAACAGTTTCTACAATCAAGCTTCCACCTCTTCCACCATCTGCCAATTTCCCAACTCCAAAATTCTCGTAAGCATGGTTGTGTGTGAAATGACAACAACCTCCAAGCTGCATACCAAAACATATTCTAATGTCTTATGTGGTGTTCCCTTTTTGCAAAGATTTAGCCTTTTTAAAACCGGGGCTCATTTCCCCACAAGCAGATGTTCTACCAAATAAGTTCCCTCAGACACTGTTTTGCACCAGTGCTGAATCCTTGGCTTAGTGCCACCCCAGATGATTGAGACTGGTTTAAAAGAAATGACCCAGAGCATTTTTTTGTCCCTTTGTGCAGAATTAGGAGGTTGGGTTCAGCCGGACTTTTCTTTAGCATTAGCACAGCATGAGATAGGTATGTCTATGTACAACCCAGTCTCACTCTGAAGTCATCGAAATCCGGCACTTGGTCAGCGACTTGCGGCATCAGACACAGACGAAAAAAGCTGTTCTTTAACATCAGTATGATTCGCAGCCAGTCGCTGTTAAAGTTTAACGGAAGGTTAAATCCCAGAAGGTCAACAACCAATGCACCCAGGGTACCTTGCACATCTTATGTAGACGTGGACAGTCCATGATGTAACAGTACATATAGGCAACTGTTTGCCACCATGTTCACCATGTCAGTTTTATGAGATGATAATACATCAAAATTGTGTTTAAAGCTTGTTGCGCTGCCCCCTAGTGGCCAAAAATATAATTCAATATAACTTTAAAATATAAACCATACATTTCTTAAAATAAACACATTTTTTAAGGATCCCATTAATTTAGTCATTTAAGAATTATGACCTGTTCTGAGCACATTTAGCAGGAAGTAAAACAAACCTGTGATCTTTGTAACATGTTTCTAAAATACCTGAGACATTCTGTATCGAGCATTTACCACTATACAACCATTTCTTGTAACTTAGCAGACGACTGACGAACCTAATCAGGAGATTTATCAGTTGTGCTCTATTTTACTTAATCAGTTCATAATTATCACAAATAAAGTTAATCAACAAAACTGTAAAGTAGCATTGAAGTTTGCTGATCTCTTAACTAACTTACTTGGCAACGTCGAAAATAGTCTGCACCCTGATGGCTCCATCGAGATGCACATGCAGCTCAACCTGTGGAGGAGAAAGTCAAACAATGATTAATTAAATCAACTATCGATTAAAACAAAATATTTTCAGATGGATATAGCCACATATCTGAGCCTCACTGCACACTGGAGTTTAGAAGCAAAAAGCTGAAGAAACCCAGTAGTGTTGGAAATGAGAGCAGCCAGAGAGAGCAGTGTTGGCGGTGGTGTTGCAGTTCAATGCCTTGGCTACGGCCCATCATGAATGCAGCACGCATGACTGGCCAACGAATGGTGGAAAGGCCAGAGGAGGGTCATAGAAGATTAAGTGTCCTAGCTCCCTTTCCAGCGCTGAGAGCAGTGATTTATTCAGGCAGATGACACCGATAAATCTACGCTCCTCCTTCAACAACTGAGGCCCAAACTTTGCTCATCAGTCAGGGTGAGCTTTAACTAAAAGATTTTCGACAGCAGACATTTAATTTCTATTTCTGGTCGGGAGCCATGAGGAAGAAGAAAATTGGCACGGTTATGGATATTTGGCCTGCAACCGCAAAGTTTCCTCCTCTGTAGCCTCAGTTTATTCTAGATTCTAAACTTATGTTGCCACCTTTATGATAATGAAATCTGATTTTCTTTATTAACTTCTGACTGTGAGTGCTGGGATCCTACATGAACACACAGTTTTCTACCAAACTGTTGCGAAGAATCAATACTCTAAATACTTCAGATTTAAGGCTCAGGGGGTTTTAATTTGTCACTGATTCTAAAAACACATTCAAACATCAGTTGAAATGTCAACACCCTGTTGGATCTAGAAAGTTTAAGAAAGCAACCAAAGAGCCTTTCCACGACCTCAGCTGAGCTGCCTCCAGATGTTCTCATGGAAAACCTTCACATTTCAGAAGAGGAAAGATTCAGGGCAAAACATGTTGAGGATATCAAAAATCAAACATGGTAAAGGTCCAAACACTGGGAGGGAATTTATGGAGAAAATTGCTCCATGCCAGAATTTACAACATCACAATCTCCTCAAAGGAGCCATCAGGGTGGAGAGCGATTTTACTGTATGCATTAAAATAAATGAGGGGATCCCCTTATTGGCCATGACGCAGCTCTGAACTGTTTTGATATTTATATCCTGAAGCCCGAGCAGAGCTTAATGTTTCAAACTTTAGCTCAGTGACTGTTTCAACATGATTTTATGTTGTCTAATGTCCTCACGAGTCACTACAGGAGGTGTGCCAGATTGTCAGTTGACATAACTTCTGGAACGTCTTGACTCAAGTTCCTTTTCAGACACAAATTTTACTGACAGTGTACTTTGTGAAATGATAACGTGATGAAAAACAATATTTCTCCACAGTGTGTGTTCAAAAAGCAGGGAAAAAAGAAGAAGTAAATCTGCCAACAGCTTCCAGTAAACCAAATATTTCTGGTGTATTACAGCCAAAGCTGACACGGTAAGCCAACTAATTGTTTCATAAATTGTTGAAGGATTAGTCGGCAACTATCTTGATAAGTGATTAATTGTTTAGGTTATTTAAGAAAAGAAAACTCCAACAATGTCTACTTTAGGATCAACTAATGAGAAGATTTACTCCATTTCTCCTGTTTTTGTGAATAAAACTATATTGTAAATTGGATTTCTTCTGGTTTTGGGTGAACAAAAAACATTTGAAGACCAGTTGTGCCCCCATTTTTTAAGCTAGAGTGAGGGTAGTGGTATCTCATGAAACTAGACAACCTAAGGCATCTATCGGCATCAAACATGCAGGCATAGATTGTGATGAAGGGGCCTAAAGAAAGCTCCTAGGTCTGGCCAAATATTTTTGGTGAGGGAACAACTGGCATGGCCATTTTCATTTGGGTAACTTTAACTCTCACCTTAAGATATCTGAATGAAAATGGGCTCTAAGGGTACCCACAAGTCTCCCTGAAACATGAGGTTTGTTTCTGCTAAAAATGTTGTTCCTTATAATCAAGATACTCCTTCAAATTCAAGTCGTATATTTCTCTATTTGAAGAACAATTAATCACCTAACATGTAGATACACAACAAATTAATACAGGACTATTGTGGAACTCAAAATGTTGTCTGTTCTGGTATTAGTCTACGCACATTAGATAATTAGTAATATTAACTATTAAATACGAAACCAAAGCATATCCGAGTGCGATCCCTTAACCCTCCATATTGACAATGTACTTTAACAGCATAAGTGAAGCCCTGAAATTCAGTCATGGCTTCTGGTTTTGGTTTGCCACCTCAAAAATTTTACATGGGCTACGAAAAATGTCTGTTGAAGACATCTCTTTGGATTTGGAGAGATCATCTGAAACTTGAGGGTCATTTTCCACTATTCTCTGATGATGTGTGAGCCAAATGATTCATTGATTAATGAACAAATTACCACACAATAACCTGTTAATAGATAGTAAACACAACCCCTAACTGTGACCAGCTGCTTTTATAACCTGCTTCCTTATCACCTTATTACTTTTATACAAAGTAAAAGCATGTAGACGTTGTGCAGCTGAGCCCATCTGTGTGACACAGGACAAAAAACAAGAGTAGAAAACGATCTTGAGATCAGACGTTTACAACATAATGTTAAGCAGTCTGGGCGTCTCTGTTGTTTACATTTATTTCTTCCCTTAAAGGCACAGCCTGTCAGTGACCCTTCAGACGCTTTACAGCTGGTTAACCAATCTGCAACTTCAGGAAGTCCCGAGGCAATCTCTATCAGAACATTCAGCACTTCCTGTAACACACTGTGGTAAGACATATGTCAGCTGAGTTTATACTCGTTTGAATGTGAGGCCACAAAGCATAGAAAGTTTATATCTAGAGAGGCGCTGAGTTCCAGTTGTGACTAAATCAACACTACGTTTTTAAGCTCCTGTCAAATTTAACTTCTTGCTGATGCCTGTATTTTCCAATAATAATGTTCATCAACACTTGGACTGTGACAATTTGCTGACATTTTATATGCCAAATGATGAATTGACTGATGATGGAAATCCTCCCCTCCATTGACACTTTCAAGACAAATCTTAAAATGTTGATGTTTTCAATGGCCTTTGGTTGTTTGTAGTGGTTTTAATACTTTAGTATTTCATAATATTTTTATGTATGTAATTGTTCTTACTGCTGTTATTCTGTTTTAAATTTGTGTGTCATTCTTTTAATTTCGTGCAGCACTTTGGTCAACTGAGGTTGTATTTAAATGTGCTATGTAAATAAACTTGATTTGATTTGATTTTGATTTGAAAATAGTCGTTCCATTAACTAGCAATGAATATAACCACTAGTGGTACTCATTTCTTTGTCTTAAGTTGAAGTAAACTTAAATGTCTGTGTTTGGGACTACTGTTAGGGTAAAAAGACGACATTTAACATTTAGAAATATTTGTACAGACACTTTATAGACCAAATGATTTATCAAGACAAATAACGTTACCAGTAGCTGAGGCCCTGCTTCTGTCAAATTTAGCTGTACCAGAGTGTAACTCAAACCAAAACGGAGTAGTCTGATTAGTCAATCAACAAAAGAATCATCTGCAAATATTTTGATAATCAATTAATGGTTTTTCAGCAAAAACGCCAAATATTCGCTCGCTCCTTTTTTCTGTTACTCACATTATTATACACTGAATATTCTTTGGGTTTTGGACTGTTGGTTGGACGGAAAACATTTGACATAAAAAGATGTCAAATGTGAGTTTTATGAGGAAGAACAACCACAGCTCCACCCAGCTTGGTCTTGGCAAGGTGCTGAGTCATCAGTAAGTCTAAGCTGGTTTGCAGTTTCACTCTGAGGCGTAAGGTAGTTACGCTGCTAGGACGGTACCCTAAGGCACGCCACTTACTTGTTATTCACCTTACCAAGCTACCATCAAAGCTTAGTGTAACATGATCAAGTAGTGACTTGACATTGGATGACACCAACATACATATTACCCAGAAATCATCGCATATATTTGACAAAAATACCAATAGAAATAAGGTGTCATTCATTTAATTTTATAGTTTTTTTTAATTGTTTATTCACAGTTATGATGGAGATCATGTTGTTCCAAGGTTGAATAATTTCCTAGAGTTGGTTTGTGTTCTCACGGCAGCATTTACAAGCGGACCAGATCAAATGCCTTGTGTGAGAAAGCTGCTCTTGATTGGTCAGAATTTCCATGCAGGAAAAATCCAGGAAGTAAAGCAAACATTGAAGAAGAGTACACTTGCAAGATAAATGTGACACTTTCTAATGTCACAATGGAGGGACAACTATGCAGGTTGATTTTAGCGCTGCTCATCGTGGACTATATTGCTGTCATTGTTCATTTTAGTCAAAGCATACAGTTTGAAAACGAGGCGCGGCTCCAACTAGAAAACAATGTTTTGATGCATTGGATGTGCTGAATGTGCATATTAAGGCAGTACAGGAGGAGGTGCACATTAATAATCCTCCAGGACTGTAACATGCTCATGTTTAACCCAAACAATGTGTCATGTGACTGCAGTTGCTTCACATTCAGGTCAGAACACCTTCTCACCACAAACCAACCGCACCAGAGTTCGTTTGTAACCGGACTGAGACCACCTCTTCAAGAAGGTCTCGGTCTGGTTGTTTTGGTGCACACCTGAGTGTGATTGCTGTGTTCACACCTGCCCAAACGGACTGCACTCAGGGGGCAAACAAATTTGAGTTCGACTGAACCGAACCAAACAGGGCAGGTGTGAAAGCACCCTTAAAATTTCACATGAACCTCTATGGGCCCCAGTGCAACTGCCCTGCCTGCAATATTACGCCCTTGGCTTCACTTTAAAGCGAAACACTGTCCAAATGTAAGTGTGCGGAAATCGTTTCTACCAAATGTGAGTTTTATTCAGTCCTGATGGCTGTTTTTAACCATTTTCTGTCAAGGAATCAATTAACTGAGAAAATAATCAAGACGATGACTGGCAATGAAAATGATTGTTTACCAACTCCATTTATTACAAGCTTGCACATCTTAATAGCCCTGTAGCTCCTACACTGTGACAGCTGTCAGCACATGAAGCATGGATGGTGAACTGATGGTCACTGCAACAACGACCCCCTTAATGGTATCATTTCCACAACAGCAAATTAATATTTAATGACATTATCTCTGCAAGAAGCCACCCCTCCCCTATGGTCTCTCCTTTTAAAATTTATGATCACACCAACACACACACACACACACACACACACACACACACACACACACACACACACACACACTGTAGAGCCCACAGTACTGCATGTGTAATTTCCTGTCTTCTTATCAGCTGCCAGCTCCTGGACAGAGCAGGTGTGTGCACCGTCAGCCCCAAGACTCCAAAGGGCACCAGTGAGAATATAGTGAGTAGGCTATACAGTGCGTATACATTTCACAGCTGCCTGCCTCATCATGTCAAACTGAAAAACAGCCTAAATGTGCTGTTTACCTCAAGGCATTGTTGTGTAATGCAGGTGTCACCCTGCTAGCAACACAATAAAGAACTACCATGAAAAAATAGACAAAATTGAGTGTTTACTGTGTTTCTGTTGCTGTGAGGAGAAGCTGGCATGAATTATAATATACTATACATTAATGCAGAATTACACAAGCTGATCAAAAGCTGCATACAAGTTCAGAATGAGCCCAGTTTCTTTGCTCCATAGTAGTGTAAATTCTATTAATAAAACAATCCAAAAGTGTGTGGGTTTGCTGAGTAAAAACAGAAACACGTCTGTTAAAATAAATACTCATGTTTTCATTCATCACAGTGGTGCCTGTCTCGTGTTAAACTGAAACAAATGTCCTTCCGTGCTTTACAACCATCAAACACACACACACACACACACACACACACACACACACACACACACACACACACACACACACACACACACACACACCTTCAGCGTTTAACACTGTTTTCAATCTAACATTTAATCTTTGTCTTTACATTTCTAACCATTCTTCATCTTCTTTCTGGGACTGAGGCAGTGTTAACGCATTCGCAACGTGTGTAAACCAGGAATGAAAACCCAGTGGCGCCTGTCAATAATTCACCTCCTTTCCATTTAAATTATTAATACCTACACTTGCAGAGTACCACCGGCTGACAACGTACCTTTGGCTTGTTGAATACCACTTGCTCGGAGGGGATCTCGGCCATCGTAGAGAGCCTGCGGCTGAGTCTGCTGGTGCAGAGAAAGCTAAGGACTGGGGAGCCCAAGCCTATTGCGCGCCTGCCTATTATATGCATTACTCCCCCGGACACGCCTTCGTTCACAAAGCGGCAAAAAGCAGCCTCAGAGAGCCGTGAGGCGACTGTACAAGTACAGCAGGCTGGGGGTCTGTGAGGAGCACGGATCTGTGGGTAGCATTAACACACAGACACTTCCAGTTGGTAGAAGGATTAACGGGCCCTGTATGGCTACAGCTTTGCGCCCATGTGATGAGCTTTACCGCCGGGCTAATTAATTATGTCAAACCCGGTGACACCAAACCACATATAGTATTTATGTAAAGTATTCTGCATGCTGGCTGCAGAAAACATGTCATTATTAAATCATTATGTTTAATGAGTCAAAATAGACCGCTATTAACAGCAAGGAGATTTCAAAGAGGTGCATTCACAAGGTCATGTAATTTAACTGAGTACATTTACTGGAGTACTCAGCTTATGTACAATTTTAAGGTACTTTACTTAAGTATTTGCATTTTGTGCTTCTTTATATTTCCACTCCACTATGTTTTGGAGGCAATATACTTTTAACTTTATCACATTTTTGACATCTCTTGTTACTTTTCAGATTTAGATGATTCATACAAAATATAAATCAACTAAGATGGGATGTAATATTGTAGGTTCAGTAGCTGACAAATCATCTACAATTTAGTCTTTGTCATAAATAAACCAACATAAAATACTGTTTTATACCATTATATTACTGTTTGTAATTGTTAACCAGGCATTAACTGTTAATTTACCTTTAAGGGATGAATATTGAACAGTATTTTCAATTTTCAATTCAATTTTATTTATAAAGCCCAATATCACAAATCACAATTTGCCTCACAGGGCTTTACAGCATACAACATCCCTCTGTCCTTAGGACCCTCACAGCGGATAAGGAAAAACTCCCCCAAAAAAACCCCTTTAACGGGGAAAAAAACGGCAGAAACCTCAGGAAGAGCAACTGAGGAGGGATCCCTCTTCCAGGACGGACAGACGTGCAATAGATGTCGTACAGAACAGATCAACATGATAAATTAACAGTAATCCGTATGACACAATGAGACAGAGAGAGAGAGAGAGAGAGAGAGAGAGAGAGAGATGCAGGACAGACGATAATGACAGTAGCTTACAACAACATTAATGAAAGTAATAATATTATAATTAATAATAATATATTAATATCTGGCAGTATACAAGTGTGACAATAATCATATGTGTATAATAACAGTAGAAGTATGACTAATGATGGCAGCAGCAGCAGGAGGCATCTGGCAGGACCACGGCAGCAGCACAACCACACACGTCACGCTGTCCAGGCACCGCTGTGATATGAGTTAACCTGAGAGACAGTGGAGCACAAAGGCTCCGGAGAAGAAGCCGAGTTAGTGACATCCAGAATGGCTGAGTTAGCAAGATGCAGTAATAGGACACGAGAGAGAGAGAGAGAGAGAGAGAGAGAGAGAGAGAGAGAGAGAGAGAAGGAGAGAAGGTGCCCGGTGTATTATAGGGGGGTCCTCCGGCAGACTAGGCCTAAGTCAGCCTAACTAGGGGCTGGTACAGGGCAAGCCTGAGCCAGCCCTAACTATAAGCTTTATCAAAGAGGAAAGTCTTAAGTCTAGTCTTAAATGTGGAGACGGTGTCTGCCTCCCGGACCATAACAGGAAGATGATTCCACAGGAGAGGAGCCTGATAGCTGAAGGCTCTGGCTCCTGATCTGCTTTTGGAGACTTTAGGGACCACGAGTAACCCTGCGTTCTCAGAGCGCAGTGTTCTGGTGGGATAATATGGCACTATGAGCTCTCTAAGATATGATGGAGCTTGACCATTTAGAGCTTTATAAGTTAACAGTAGGATTTTAAATTCAGTTCTGGATTTTACAGGGAGCCAGTGCAGAGAAGCTAAAACAGGAGAAATATGATCTCGTTTCTTAGTTCCTGTTAGTACACGTGCTGCTGCATTCTGAATTAGCTGGAGAGTTTTTAAGGACTTACTAGAGCTACCTGATAACAGAGAGTTACAGTAATCCAGCCTAGAGGTAACAAAAGCGTGGACCAATTTTTCTGCATCTTTTCGGGTCAGGATAGGCCTAATTTTCGCAATATTACGCAGATGAAAAAATGCAGTCCGTGAGGTTTGTTTTAAATGAGAATTAAAAGACAAATCTTGATCAAATATTACTCCGAGGTTTCTTACGGTAGTGCTAGAGGCCAGAGCAATGCCATCTAGAGAAACTATGTCATCAGATAAAGAGTCTCTGAGTTGTTTGGGGCCAAGAACAATAACTTCAGTTTTGTCTGAATTTAACATCAGGAAATTGGTGCTCATCCAGGTTTTTATGTCTTTAAGGCAATTATGAAGTTTAGTTAATTGATTACGTTCTTCTGGCTTCATAGATAAATACAACTGAGTATCATCCGCATAACAATGGAAATTTACAGAGTGATTTCTAATGATGTTACCTAAAGGAAGCATATATAGAGTAAACAGGATTGGTCCGAGTACAGAACCTTGCGGAACTCCAGAACAAACTTTAGTACGTAAGGATGACTCATTATGAACGTGAACAAACTGAAAACAATCAGATAAATAAGATTTAAACCAGCTTAGCGCAGAACCTTTTAGGCCAATTAAGTGATCCAGTCTCTGCAGTAGAATTTGATGGTCAATAGTGTCAAACGCCGCACTAAGATCTAATAAAACAAGTACAGAGATGAGTCCTTTGTCTGAAGCAATGAGAAGGTCATTTGTAATTTTAACTAGTGCTGTCTCAGTGCTATGATGCACTCTAAATCCTGACTGAAATTCCTCAAATAAATTATTATCGGGCGGCACGGTGGTGTGGTGGTTAGCACTCTCGCCTCACAGCAAGAGGGTTGCCGGTTCGATCCCGGGTGTGGGAGCCCTTCTGTGGGGAGTTTGCATGTTCTCCCCGTGTCAGCGTGGGTTCTCTCCGGGCACTCCGGCTTCCTCCCACAGTCCAAAGACATGCAGATTGGGGACTAGGTTAATTGGTGACTCTAAATTGTCCGTAGGTGTGAATGTGAATTCACAGGTGTGAATGGTTGTTTGTCTCTATGTGTCAGCCCTGCGATAGTCTGGCGACCTGTCCAGGGTATACCCTGCCTCTCGCCCGATGTAGCTGGGATAGGCTCCAGCCCCCCTGCGACCCTCAAGAGGATGAAGTGGTTAGAAGATGAATGAAATTATTATCATGAAGAAAATCACACAGCTGGTCTGCTACTACTTTCTCAAGGATCTTTGACATAAAGGGAAGATTTGATATTGGTCTATAGTTGGCTAACACCTCTGGATCCAGGGTGGGCTTTTTTAGTAGAGGTTTAATTACAGCTACCTTAAAAGACTGTGGTACATAGCCTGTTAATAAGGATATATTGATCATATCTAATATATGAGTGTTAACTAAAGGAAAGACCTCCTTAAGTAGCCTAGTTGGGATGGGGTCTAAGAGACACGTTGATGATTTAGATGAAGAAATCACTGCAGTCAATTCTTGAAGAGAAACTGGGGAGAAGCAATCTAAATATATATTAGGTTTTACAGCTGTGTTTGAGGTTAGATAGGTACTATCTGAGGACAGGAGGTCATGAATTTTGCCTCTAATAGTTAGAATTTTGTCATTAAAAAAGCTCATAAAATCATTACTGCTAAGGGCTAAAGGAACACAAGGCTCAATAGAGCTTTGACTCTCAGTCAGTCTGGCTACAGTGCTGAAAAGAAACCTGGGGTTGTTCTTGTTTTCTTCTATTAATGCTGAGTAATAGTTTGCTCTGGCATTGTGGAAGCCCCTCTTATACATTTTAAGACTGTCTGCCCAGATTAAACGAGATTCTTCCAGTTTGGTTAATCGCCAATTCCTTTCAAATTTTCGCGATATTTGTTTTAACTTACAGGTTTGAGAGTTATACCAAGGAGTGAACTTTCTTTGCTTTGTTAACTTCTTTTTAAGAGGAGCTACAGAGTCGAGTGTTATTCGCAGCGAGCCTACGGAGCTATCGACAAGATGATTAATTCGGGAGAGGTTAAAGTCGGCACGGGAAACGTCTGTTACTGAAGGACTTGGTATTGAATTTAACGACGGAGTAATCATTTCCTTAAATTTTGCGACAGCACTATCTGATAAACATCTAGTATAGTAACTGTTGTTGAGTGGAGTGTAATCGAGTAAAAAGAAATCAAAAGTAATCAAATAATGATCCAACAGCGAGGGATTCTGTGGAAAGACTGTTAGGTTATCAATTTCAAGTCATTGAAGGAAGTAATTGAGGTAGTAGTAGTAGTAGTAGGAAGTAGTGAACTCCGTCGACATGAATGTTAAAATCGCCTACAATAATAACTTTATCTGATTTAAGAACTAAACTGGATAAAAATTCTGAGAATTCAGAAACAAATTTAGAATACGGGCCAGGAGCACGGTACACTATAACAAATAAAAGTGGCTGCGAGGTTTTCCAGGTCGGATGTAAAAGACTAAGAACGAGGCTTTCAAATGAATTATAATCTAGTTTAGGTTTAGGGTTGATTAACAGACTAGAGTTAAAAATGGCTGCAATGCCCCCTCCTCGGCCACTGCCTCGAGGAATGTGGGTATTATTATGACTGGGAGGAGTGGATTCATTTAGACTAACATATTCATCTGGACATAGCCAGGTTTCGGTAAGACTGAGTAAATAATATGATTATCTGAAATTAATTCGTTTACTAACACTGCTTTAGATGATAGAGACCTGATATTTAACAGTCCGCATTTAATTCTCCTGTTTTGTCTTTCTGTCACAGAAGAGGTTTTACTTTTTATGAGGTTGTTATGCACAACTCCTCTTTATTTAATTTTAGATTTAAATAATTTAGGCGGTCGGGGGACAGACACCGTTTGTATAAAACTATGAAAACTATGGCTGGGTAATTGCATTAGAAGCTCAGAGAAGCGTATAGGACTGTGACTCTGAGTCCTGGTCTCAACTCTGGGTTGTCAGGGATTTGAATTACTAATAAAATTTGCCGGGTTCCTAGAAATGAGAGCAGCTCCATCCAAAGTGGGATGAATGCCATCTCTCCTAATAAGACCAGGTTTTCCCCAGAAAGTTTGCCAATTATTAAAGAAACCCACATTGTTTGCTGGACACCACCTGGACAGCCAGCGATTAAATGATGACATGCGGCTAAACATGTCATCAGTGGTCAGATTTGGGAGGGGTCCAGAGAAAACTACGGAGTCTGACATCGTTTTTGCATATTCACACACCGAAGCAATATTAATTTTAGTGAACTCCGATTGGCGTAACTGGGTGTCATTGTCGCGGACGTGAACAATCTTAGTGAATCTACGTTTAGCTTTAGCCAGCAGTTTTAAATTTGATTCAGTGTCGCCCGCTCTGGCCCCAGGGATACATTTGACTATGGCCGCTGGTGTTGCTAACTTCACGTTCCTCAGAATAGAGCTGCCAATAACCAGAGTTTTATCCTCAGCGGGTGTGTTGCTGAGTGGGGAAAAGCAGTTGGAAACGTGAACAGGCTGGTGGTGAGCCGTGGGCTTTGGCTTGGAGCTGTGCTTCTGGCGAACCATAACCCAACCTCCCAGCTGAACGGGTGTTACCGGAGGACCGCTAGTGGAGGCTATGCTATGTGGCTCCGTACCGGCTACAGGGGGCTGGCTAACTACTGCAGCTACAGAATGGTTTTCCATGGTGCGGAGCCGCGCTTCTAATTCACTAAGCCTCACCTCCAATGCAGCAAATAAGCTACACTTGTTACAATTAACACTGTCGCTAAAGGAGGCAGAGGCATAGCTAAACATTTGGCACACCGAGCAAGAAAGAGCAGAGGGAGAAGCCATCGCTAACTGTAAAGCTAGTGTAGCTACCAAGGCTAGTAACGTGCAAACAAAAGCTAAGAGATTAACAGGGAAGTTGTAAAAAGGAGGAGAGCTATAAGTGCTTAAACAGAACCAGTGTGGGTTAAGACTTGAAGTAGATGTTAAAGCAACTGAAGTGAGAAAGCAGAAAGCAGGCTAGTAGAATTCACTAGAGCAGTACACAGACGCTGTCACAGAAACACCGGAAATGACACAACTTGCTTACGGCAATACGTCAGCACGTTGGACACAAGACACAAGATTCAATTCAATTTTTATAAAAATTACAGTAAGATACAGTTGTTATTCACCATAAATTTACAGTAATTCGATACAAATACTGTTTTATACTGGTATATTACAGTTATTTACCGCTTTAACTGTTAATTTACATGCAAGGGATGATTAATCAACATGATTTACAGTTATTACAAAATATACTAAGATACTGCCATCGTAAACTTACAGCACACTGTAAAGAATGTCACAGTAAAATACTGCCAGCCTGCTGCCAGTATTTTACTGTTATTTTACAGTGAAACTCTTTCAGTGTGGGCTGCTCTAATGGCAAACCAAGGCTTGCCAACAATCCCAAGTAATGTGGCCTTCAGTCAGTGGTGTAAGGTAGTTACCACAGGCCCCAGTGCACGCCACAGTGATGGGCCCTAATGCATGCCAGCTAGTAGTTATAAGGCGCCCACACACACACCACTGGCAAAAAAAGCCAAAGGAATCTAATTTAGGAAGCCTTGCTACTTTTTCCACTTGTTTACTTCTCTCTTGTCCTTTCTTACAGTCATGCTTTTTGCTTGTGTGTGTGTAGATGTGCTCAGCTTGTCAGTCTGGACAACACATTCTCACTACAACCTCGTCACATGTCAACGTTTGGTCATGGACTTTCCACGTCCACATACGACGTGCAAGGTACCCTGGGAGTGTTGGTTGACGTTCTGGGACACCGTGTCAAGTTCTGCCTGTTACATGCATTGTCTTCTTTCAAAACACACTTCTCTTTTCACAGGAAATTTAACGTTTACGTACTCTCTTTCAAAATAAAAGCACTATGGTGGTACAACACTGCAAATTGATGTTTTTTTCCCTTCAACAACAAACACACATGGTTAGGTTTAGGAAAAAAGAACAAGGTTTGGCTTTAGCATCTTATGGGATGCGAACACCCTGGTCTCTATATACAGACTCTACATTCAGTGAACGTAGAGTCTGTAGGCAAACCCCGGAGATCTTGCCTCCGGAAGAAGAGCAGAAGAGCCCTGGTTTCCGGTTGTAGGCTGTTTGTAGTCCGCATGATATTGATCAATCACATTTGACTGCAGTTGTTGCCAGGTTAAACGCTCCGTGCGGTGAACTAATGAGGCGGAACATAATTGGCGTCACTGCAAACTCTGAATCCATCGCAATGGTTCGGCATATTTACTTATATATAAACAGAAGTCAGGAATGGAAATTCGCTTCCTCATACCGGAATGCCAAAAAAATCGGGGGTCTGCCCCCAGAGGCTGTATCGCCACCTGCAGGAAGTCAGACACCGAATACAGCCGATGGGTTCCGAGAATGCGAACACCCCACTCGGACTTTTGTTGTCTCAACTTTCGTCCTTGTCTTGCCACATTTCCCCCTGACGCTATAACAGGACTGGCTGCGTATCATGATGATGTTAAAGGACACCTTTTTTCGTTGGTTTCTGATGCCGCAAGTCACTGGCCAAGCATTGGGTTTTGACAACTTCGGAGTGAGACCAGGCTCATCTTGACATATCTTGTATCTAAACTAGCTACTGTATGGTATTGCTCTATCACATGATCAAATAGAAACTTAGATGTTACTGAGTATAATTTTGTTCTAGATTCACAAGAGAGATGGGTTTGCATTTTTTAAAGGGGAATATAGCCCATAGCAAATGGCACCATTTTTAATTTAATAGGAGTTCTTACTTGAACACAGGTGCAGTTCCAAGGTGTCAATATGAATCATTCGCAAGGGCCTCACCTCAGGGGCCCCAGTGCAACCACACTGCCTGCACTGTCTATATTTACACCCCTGTCTTCAGTCCTCTGAAGTGAACACAATATTAGGTTATGTGAGATAGCACAGAGTCTGGATTTTTCCCCCAGACATTTTCTGCAATTTCCTGACATTTTATAGATAAAATGAGGAACTGATAAAACTTAAAAACAATCATTAGTTGCAGCCCTACAAAATCATCATCTCTTTTTATTGTACATTTCTTTGTCTGTGACCGACTTTTTCTCATGTAACAGGGATACTGATTCATTCACACGCAGCCTATATGACATATATAACATAAAACATTATTTTATCTGGTGTAATAACAATGTCTTGTCCACATCTTTTGTCACCACAATCAAATGTGCAAACCCAGTTTGTGTCATAACGGGTTCATTCATTCATTCATTCATTCATTCATCTTCAGAGGTTATCCCAGCTACATCGGGCGAGAGGCAGGGTTCACCCTGGACAGGTCGCCAGACTATCGCAGGGCTGACACATAGAGACAAACAACCATTCACGCTCACATTCACACCTACGGACAATTTAGAGTCTCCAATTAACCTAGTCCCCAATCTGCATGTCTTTGGACTGTGGGAGGAAGCCGGAGTGCCCGGAGAGAACCCACACTGACACGGGGAGAACATGCAAACTCCACACAGAAGGGCTCCCACACCCGGGATCGAACCGGCAACCCTCTTGCTGTGAGGCGAGAGTGCTAACCACCACACCACCGTGCCGCCATCAAAACGGGTTAACACTTCAAAATGTGTCTCCATTTTGGTTTTAATTATGCATATTGCTGGAATTGATTTTATTTCTACACAACACAAGGTAGTTTTTTTTGCATGTTTTCCAAATCTATAGTACTAAATCAAAATTATTTGTTTGTCTGCTCTGGCTACAGATGTAAACCAGCAGTGTCTCTGAAATTGTCTCCATCAGCAACATTGCCATGTCCTGAAATAACCTCCACCTTTAACAGTTGCAAGATGAAAGTGATAAATAAATGAACACATTAATAATACAGGTATATATGATTCTGAAATGGACCCTTCTGCAGAGTGACTACAGATAATTATTGTAAATAATGTATGTATTTTAAGCAACAATGGCATCTTCTTAGAGGTGAGGGTTTGATGCTTTGACATGATCGCTCACTGGCTGTCTTTTCGTTTTTGGACTGTTGGTCAGACAAAACAAAAGACATTTGAAGGCATCAGTTTTGAAACTGGTGGCTCAGCCCAAACCTTGGGGGCCTTGGGAGCACACCTTCCCAGGGAGATTTTATCCTCTTTACGACAGCTTTAGAGTGCCACAGGAATGAGTCCTAAAATCTGGAAATAAGTTAGCATTTTAGCACTCCCTTGTCTCAAAGTCAGTGGGTCTTTTTGAATGAGTTTTTGGTTAGACGCCTGAATTAAGGTCTGTGGTTAGCACAAGCTTAAGAGACTTTCACATTTTGAGTGACAACATAAAATACGTCTGTAAATACCCCACTCATGAACACGGCTTTACAGTCTTGTTGTGGTGATAACGTTAGGTCATGCAACCGTAGTGTAGTTTGTTTATAGCCTAACCTTAAAGGAGCTATATGTAAGAAATCTAAAGCAAATAGTCGTAAAATCCTCCTAATATGTCACAGAGACTAAGGAATAATGTTCATATAACATACTGATCTCACTGACAACAATAGTACAGCCTGAATATTCACATTTAAAAAAAAATTTAGGGTCTGCAAATCATGTTTATGTTTTGA
Source organism: Epinephelus fuscoguttatus (assembly GCF_011397635.1). Taxonomy (NCBI): domain Eukaryota; kingdom Metazoa; phylum Chordata; class Actinopteri; order Perciformes; family Serranidae; genus Epinephelus; species Epinephelus fuscoguttatus. The sequence goes on along the minus strand of NC_064758.1, from coordinate 40,231,199 downwards.
ATTTGTGTTTTGGCCTGTTGCGCCACCCACCACCGTCTACCAGTCACACAGTCAGTAGTCTCAGCATCAGTTACAGTTATGACTGAGCTACAATGGCTGATGGTGCGACTAAACCCAAACAACCTCATTATGATTCCCAAAAACGCCAAGACAAAACTCGAGGCAAAGCGAGGGTCTTTATAGGAGATGCTTTTGAACGGTGGAGACAGTTTAAAGCAGAGAAGAATTTGAAATCGGATGTCGAAGTGGCTACTCTTCTCCTCAACGGGTAAGCTGTAGCCAAAGTTGGCTAACTAGCATCATAGCTAGACGGGGATGGACATTTCGAATACTTTCAAATGTTAAGAGTTCAAAAACTTCCAGCGCACACTAGAATATCAGGATTGACACAGAGTTTATTCAAAAATGTTTAACAACAAAAGGAGCGAACAACGCATTTCGCTTGTTGCGTCATCAGATTCGCGAAATATTCTAGTGTGCGCTGGAAGTTTTTGAACTCTTGACTGTGATTTATCCTGCACCAGCTGGCACCTAGAAGAAGCACTGCGCTGCTGTGCACAGGGATTTACTATTTTTTTGTACTTTCAAATGTTATTCATTTTCGATCATACATTGTAGCCCATGTGCAGGTGGGTCATCGACCCGACTGATTTTTTTGAGAAACAAACGTTAGCAGCACGGCAAGCAGCATTAGCAGTGTCCCAGTACATAGCATTAGCAGCCGGCTCCTCCTCAGCTGTATCCCGGCAGCAGCGTTAGCAGCAGAGAAGCCGGACTTGCTCGAACGGTCCGCTGGAAAACCGAAGATCAAGGACGTGGCATTGCGGCCCTGCCATGGCAGCCACCTGTGGGCAAACAAATCAGTCTCCAGCGTGCCGCTGTTCAGCAATCTCGAATCTGTAGGGGAGGGGGGCGGACACGACTCGCGGCAGTATTTTGAATTTGAGTGCAATAACTGTTTTGGCCACATTCTTACATACGGCGCCTTTAAGCTTTTTACTTCTGGTGACTGCATTTAGGCTTCAATAATCATGAAGGTGTTGTTCATTTGTGAAGATTATGTTGCTGAAATGTGGAAGTGTCATAAACGTTTGCTACAGAGCTTATTTTCTGCAATAATCCTAAATCCAGTGGGAAAAAACCCCATTAGCTTTCTGACGGAGGAATCAGAGCAACGCTAACTTCCATGTCGGCCCAAAAAACGTCATCCCTGGGGTACTCTTTATGCACAATTTTTTTTTTTAATCATCTGTCAGCATCATTCTGACATTATAACACAACCAGTGCTGAGGACAACAAATTTTTACTCCACCCAAAAAGAGGCAAAAAATATAAGTAACAGGGTAAAAAGTAACAGGGATACTGATTTATTCATGCACAGCCCTTATCTATATAACATAAGACATTTCTTTATTTGGTGTAATAAGAATGTCTTGTCCACATCTTTTGCCACCACCATCAAATGTGCAAACCCAGTTTGTGTCAAAAAGGGTTAACACTTCAAAATGTGTCTCCATTTTGCTTTTAATTATGCATATTGCTGGAATTGATTTTATGTTTGCACAACACAAGGGACAAGTTTTTTTGGTGGGGCGTGTTTTCCAACTCCATAGTATTAAAATCAAAGTGTAAACCGCTGTTAGCAATTAGATGAAGCAGCAGGTGTAGAGTGCCACAGGGATGAGTCCTACAACCCAGGAATGAGTGAGCATTTTAGCGCCCCTGGTTCCCTGATCTCGATTTTGGTCCATATTGACATGATGACATCATACAGTTGCTGCAGATTTGTCGGCTGCACATCCATGATGAGAATCTCCCGTTCCACCACATCCCAAAGGTGCTCTGTTGGACTGAGATCTGGTGACTGTGGAGGCCATTGGAGTACAGTGAACTCATTGTCATGTTTGAGATGATGTGAACTTTGTGACATGGTGCGTTATCCTGCTGGAAGTAGCCATCAGAAGATGGGTACACTGTGGTCATAAAGGGATGGACACGGTCAGCAACAATACTCAGGTAGGCTGTGGTGTTTAAACCATGCTCAGCTGGTACTAAGAAAATCTCCCCCACACCATTACACCACCAGCAGCAGCAGCAGCCTGAAGCGTTGATACAAGGCAGGATGGATCCATGCTTCCATCTGAATGTGGCAGCAGAAATCCAGACTCATCAGACCAGGCAACGTTTTTCCAATCTTCTATTGTCCAGTTTTGGTGAGCCTGTGTGAACTGTAGCCTCAGTTTCCTGTTGTTAGCTGACAGGAGTGGCACCTGGTGTGGTCTTCTGCTGCTGTAGCCCATCTGCTTCAAGGTTGGACAAGGTGTTGTTGCTTCAGAGATGCTCTTCTGCAGACCTTGGTTGGAACCAGTGGTTATTTGACTTCCTGTTGCCTTTCTATCATCTTGAACCAGTCTGGCCATTCTCCTCTGACCTCTGGCATCAACAAGGCATTTTGGCTCACTGGATATTTTCTCTTTTTGGGACCATCCTCTGTAAACCCTAGAGATGGTTGTGTGTGAAAATCCCAGTAGATCAGCAGTTTCTGGCACCAACAACCATGCCACGTTCAAAGTCACTTAAATCACCTTTCTTCCTCATTTTGATGCTCAGTTTGAACTTCAGCAGCTCGTCTTCACCATGTCTACATGTCTAAATGCTCTGAGTTGCTGCCACGTGATTGGCTGATTAGATATTTGTGTTAACGAGCAGTTGAAAAGAAGTGGCCAGTGAGTGAATGTAACATAAAACATCTCCTTATTTGGTGTAGTAATAATGTTTTCCAACTCCACAGTGTCACAATCAAAGAGTAAACAGCTGTTAATTAAAATGTCAAGCTCATTAGTTACTTGTTTTGTCTGCTTTTGATCAAACTTAAACCAGAAGTGTCTCTTTAAAAAACTGTCTCCATCAGCAACATTGCCACGTGTGAAAATGACTTGCGCTTCTTCTTCCACTTCCTCTCTCCAGATATATGTTATGTTATAACATATGTTATATATATATGTTTTTACTGACAGAAGAACCTTGTAGCATAATTGTTTCCTAGCTCTGCAACATAGAGAAACAGCTGCATCAATTCAGCTTTTGGAATGTATTTGTGGAGTCTGAGGTCTTGTGTAAGGGATGTTTTGAGCTCCTAGTAAATGAAAGCATCCATGGGAGTTTCTTTATATCCCTCCCAGTTGTCCTTATTTTTTTTTTAAAGGATATTGCTCAACAAATAAATTATATTTGTATCACTTACATTGCAAGATAGCTGGTCGGATAAGTTTTCTTTTGTTCTTCTGAGGTTTTGTGTTTCCTGATTCTAAGACTAAATACACCAGAAGGGAAGTAAAACGTTATGTCTCATGCTCAAAGCTGAAAGTTAGACATAAACAGTTTTGTCATTTGCGATAAAATGTCCTGGTTACTCAAAATAATCTCATCAGTTACACTTACACAAGACCTCAGACTCCACAAATACATTCCAAAAGCTGAAAAAATTACTCAGAAAAACAGGGCTTTTTTTTATTTGTCAAGTGAATGCAATACGCTTCCGTACTGGTTGAACCTGAGGATTCTTTGCCACTGAAACATCATTTGGTATCATTTGCTCGTTAGCATCACCCTGTGGTTGTAGCTCAGGACTACAGCAGTGCTTTATTAAAAGATAATGCCTTCTGGATTCTGGATTCTTCCGTTGCTTCTCCTTTCCTTTCTGTTGCACAAACAAGCGTCCATTACTTACTCATTTGAGTTAAACAGTACGTTTTGTAATGACATCAATAAAGATAAGGGAGATTGCATAAGAAATGAGTCATGACAGAGATGTGTTTCCTTATCTGAGAGCCTTGGTTTCACTTGTGCTTGCAATTTTCATAAACACAGAGATAAAACCGAGACATCATACTGGAAATTGCATCACAAGTTGTGAAACTATAAATGTGTAGGAGTGGAAGTAGTAGCTTAAAGTGTCTTGGTCACAGTAACTCAGATCTGCCCAGCATTTGCAAATGAGTGATATGTTATTCAGACACCAGCAAATAAGAGAAAACATGAACAGGAAAATAATGTGCAAATAAGTGACAAATATTTGCAAAAATGATAAAACGACTGCACAAAAATGTCTTCAGTTCTTACACACAGTGTGAGTTGCTGGCAGTTGTTTTAGTTTGGCTTTAATTCTGATATAAAAATAGATCTATTATTATAATAGCCTTCAATTTAAAAGTCCAGTGTGTAGGATTTAGGGGAATTTAGTAAATGGACTGCACTTATATAGCACCTTTCTAGTCTTCCGACCACTCAAAGCGCTTTAACTTTGCATGTCACATTCACCTATTCACATGCAGGTGGCTGAGGCTGCCATGGTGCCAAATGCTGCTCATTAACCATTTATATGCACTCACACACTGGTGGAACAGCCACGGGGAGCCGGGGATTGAACCACTGATCTTCCAATTAGTGGATGACCCACTTTACCTCTGAGACACAGCCGACCCATAGGTGTATAGTGGCATCTAGTGGTGAGGACTGCATTATTAGCATTTTAACCTAAACAAAGGAACGTGTTAAATTTCCAGAAAGGTAAGTGTTGCTTTAATAATTTTAAAAATATGTTTAATGGCCGCTAGGTGGAGATAGAGCACGCTCACGGTCAAGTGCTCCGAGTGTGGGACACACGCATGCCCAAAGAAGTAGGCCCCCTGCGATATGATTGGCTGTTTGCCACTTACGTCATTCGCTCCTCTGTGGTTGAAGACGGCTCTGGTTGAAAGCAGTAATGGCTGTTAGTATTTCTTATCGTAACGTTACACATTTTAAAGTCTGTCCTTTGGAGAAAACTGTAGTTTACAACACCTCGATGCTCACAAGCCGCGGGAAAATATTAAAACCAAACCTGTGGTAAAAATAATGACATTTAAGGGAACAAAATGGCTAACTGCTAACGTTAGCTAGCTTGTCCGAAGACGCTGTTTGTTGCTTCGCGCGCCTGTTTAAGGCGGAGGGGATTATACCTGGTCAAGAAAAGGCCTTCAGGATTTCAAGTATCTTTGTGAGAAGATTACCAAACATGAAAACACCAGAACGACGCGGTGAAATTCATCAAACATGGCGACCCGAAATGACAGCGCCGACAGCCACACAGACGGGGAGTGGAGTAATGGAGGAGAACAGGTACGTGCTCGGTTGGATTATCACCTGTGTTAAACTGTGTGGCGATTTGTCATGTTAAAAGTGGTGTTAATTTTCAGGTTTTGCATCTGTTCAAAGTAGTTGTTGCTCTGCCTTATCTCCACCTGAATCCGCCATTTGCTAACCTCCAACTGATGATTTTTGTAGCACACACTGCACACCTGCAGCACACACATTTGTCACACTCTTATCTATTAGAGAGGAAAAAGAGTGTTTTCTGAATAGTAAGTAGTGCAATCGGTGTCAGAGAAAAACAACATAAAATCCAGACTCCTTGTTTATTTGCTATGCAACCTTTGCCCTACCAGGCTAAAAGTGCACAAACAACTGGAAAGTAGGAAACCACATAATTGTTGGTGCCTGATTTTTTTTTTCTACCTTTGGACTAAGCCAAACTGACTTAGTTTCTAAAGTTTAACCAACATACTTTGGCTGTAGCTTCTTACAGTGTTAAGTGAGAGAGTGCTGTCCATCTGACAAAGGGAATAAGTGCATCTACCAAAATGCTGTGTCCTAAAAAAACACTCTTGCCTGCAGTAACCACACGGACAAAACAATGTGAGTTCACATTGTTTGACCAAGAGTATCACTTACACCCATTTGTGATTCCTCCTCGAAGACTTTGCGCAAGAGTTAGGGACATGGCGGCAGGGATTTTTTTTCCTTTCAGCAGCACTGATGCTCACGTGGCTCACATATGTGTTTCACTTTATCCCAAAGGTGTTCAGTGGGGGTTGGTTAAAGTTGTGCAGCCCAGAGTTCTTACACAGCTCAGAAAACCATTTGTTTATGAGCCATTTTCATGTAGAAATAGACACAAATCTTCCCCAAACTGTTGCCACAAAGTTGGAAGCACGCTGATGTCATAAATTATAATTATACGCTGTTGCATTCAAGAACAACATTTTGGAAATAATTGTTTAGTTTTTTGCCAATGCTCCCTTTGTTTGTAAGGCAAACCCTTGGCTTCGTTCAAAGGCAAAAGAATTCCCCTACTAGCTCATCGGAAGCTAACAGACTGATTAATGCATCTTGTTTGACAAGTGACATTTTGTGGAGTGCAGTGGCTTCCTGGAGTCATACCTTTGCTTTATTTATAGATAACAACAACGAAAGCAAACAAGCGTGTTTTCTGAAATGTTGCACTGAAGGTTTCTCAAAGGTGTTAAAAAGGCCCACAGAAACTGGCTTATCTAGAGTTCCTAAGAAGAGAGGTGTGGCAGCACAGTCAAATCCTCAGTGAGCAGTCCTAGACATGCTTCACCCAAAATGACCCACATGGCCTTCAGACTTGTCAGAAGTGTCAAGAAAACGAGAAGACTTGACAGTTGGGTCAGTCAGTGAATCCCCAGTCTGCAGTAGCACTCTGGCTTATTGAATCTGTCAAGCTGTGATGCTTGGACGTGATGGCAGAGTCCAGCAGATGTTCTGGCCAAAGACAAAACTTTCGTTGGACCTGTAGCTCACCTCAGACTGTACAGCTTCCTAGGCCTGGGCAATACATTGATATTTTGATACAAGACTAGATATCTTCTTAGATTTTTAGATATTGTAAGTGTTGTCTTTTCCTGGTTTTAAGGGCTGCTTTACAGTAAAGTGATGTCATCTGAACATTGTTCTAGCTGTTTCCTCATTTGCCCTACCCCACTTAGTCATTATATCCACATTACTGATCATTGTTATATCAAAAATCCAATACTGTGTTATCTCTATCTGTTTTCAGCAGTGTTGCTTTATAAAAATCTCCCCACACACAATTAACTGTCTCTACTTTAAGAAGCCAGAGTCAGGGACCAGCAAGGATTTTCAGTGGAGCACCCCCAGATAAGGTTGGCAAACGGTGGCCAATCAGTCAGCCACTGATTATCAGTCGATATTTGTTCTAAATGAAAACTGATCAGAAGAGCCGATTAGATGAAACAAAACATGCAAGACAATTTCTCTTTGTGCAGGTAAAATAGTTACTTGGTTACTTGGTAGTTATTTGGCCAAAAGTATTGTGATATTTAATTTTCTCCATGTCGGCCAGCCTACAACTACCTGCCCTCAACACAGAGGAGAAGGACTCAGAATTGGTCCAATTACAGACAGATCTGTCTGGAAATATTTGGGCCAGCCATTAAATGAAAACTTCAACCTTACTATTTTAAACACTTCTGCATAAGAGTAGCGTACATGGGCATGTAATAAAAATAAGAATACCTTTACATGTCAATAATTAAAACAGACAAGACATGAAAACAACAACTTTTAAAAGAACTGACAAAAACACATTGGTGTATAGAAACAGAGGGGATAAAAGACATAGGGAGTAAGAGACCACTGCACAGCCGACCTGATTTCCTCAGCCCTGACAGCAAACACTCTGTCCCCTTTAGTTTTCAGCTGGGCTCCACCTCTGCTCGAGGACCTCAAAGTACGTCCTGGTGTGTATAGCACTAAGAGGCCGGAGATATAGTTGGGAGAGAGACCATGAAGAGCCTTAAAAGTAATCAATCCTAAAATCTCTTCTAAAACATACTGGGAGCCAGTGTAAAGAGGCATAAACTGTAGTGATGTGATCATGTCTTTTGTCAGCCGATCTCTGAACAGTCTGGAGTTTCTAAGATGATGAAAACATGATTGCATACGCTTTGTGACATGCTGCTCAAAGCTTGAATTACTGTCAGCCTCCGAGATTTCTTTCAACAGGTTTGATATTTTCCAAAAGGGCACCAGCCAAGCGCAGAGATTGTTGGGTAACATGCTGGAGCTGGAAGACAACAGTCTCTGTTTTTTCTGAGTTCAGCTGAAGAAATTATTTTTGTGCATGTATTCTCGTGCATTTCAGTGGGCAGAGTTAAAACGAACGCCCTTGCCCAGGGCCCTCAGGCTCATTCAACTCAGAGATCGGGATTAGGCTCAGCGTTTATTGAGCCTAATCCCGATCTCTGAGTTGAATGAGCCTGAGCTGGGAAACTTCCAGAACAGCTGATCCGAATTAACTCAATCAACTCTGAGTATATTCAGCCTGAGACAGGCACGTTGACGGTGAGCACCACAAGCCATTATCAGTGGTGTGCAGATGACATGATTCTCAGTGGCAGAAAGCGGAGTTAAAAGCTGAGTCACTTATTTCATCCCAACTGAATCTGAGATTTTAATGACCTCGAATGAAGACATGAAAAAAAAAATGATTACATTAGCTGCAGATAAACAGCGTGAGGTATGCTGGGAAAAGATTGCAGAGCATCTTAATCGGTAATGTGAAGTGACACTGTGTAACGTGATTCATTAATGCATTTGATATAGAGAAAATATAAAACATAGGCTATTTATGTCTTAACAGTGTTCATATGTTTTAATATAATTTGCTGTATCCTCTTATTCAGCGCATAAGAAAAATGCACTTGGCATTGAAACACAAAGATATTGTACAGACTGGTGAGAAGTTTTGCTGTGAAATGACTTCCTGTTCACGTAATCTCCTTTATTCTCAGATAGAGCTATGATGACATTGTTGAGTCCCATAAATGAGACAGTTACACCACAGAATCTCTGACTAAATGAAAAGTATTCATGAATCATTGCATCATGTATCCCCGCAGTTTAGTTTCTTAGTAACACTGACAAACCTGCAGTTCTGTGGAATTCCTTTTTTGTTTTTAAAGATAATTTCTTGGGCTTTCGTTGCCTATAGTGGCAGGACAGTATAATGTTAAGGGGGAGGGAGTGACACTCAGCAAAAGCCACAGGGTGGAGTTGAACCCGCGGCCACTGCAACAAGGACGAAGCTCTTGTACATAGGCCGCCCACTCCATCCACTAAGCCACAAATGATCCGGGAAATACATCTTTGATAATCCTTTCTGGTTTATACCCAGGGAGAATCACAAAAACAGGCAAAAGTCTTTTCAGAGCCAGAGTCACTTTTCTTCTGGCCTGACAAACTGCTGTCTTGCTAATGTGTTCAGTGTCTCTGATGTTATGAGGAAAACTGCCGCTGCCGAAGAATCAAAGGGCAATGCATAAAATTTGCTCTGATGATAATGCGAATCCACGATGTGTAATATTTGATATATCTGGGTGGAACAGAATGTGAGATAAGTGATAGAGTGTGAGGTGAAATTGTATCTTTCATATAAACACTCCTCCAGGGAGACATCTAAACGGGGTCTAATCACGTTCTCCTTATGCAACAACCTCTGAATAAAGTGTGCCGCAATGTCCACCACTTAAAACGGACACGCCATGTCTCTCCTTCCTGCCACACGCTCCGCCTCAGGCTTAGATGAAACAAACCTGTGAGCCAGAATGATGTTCTTGTGTTTCAAATACATAGGCGGGTCTGACACTATCTAGTTCCTAGAGCACCTCCCCTTTTAGCATTCCTGGTATGGGATGGAAATAAAGAAGCGTTGGTTGAGCACGTCGATCAAAGGTCTGTAGGTGTAAAGCTGAAAGCCCTCCACAATAAGAACGTGATTCTCCTCCTCCTCCTTGTGATCAGACTTTGGGACGATCTCAGTATCCAGGGTGTTATTGACACCTTGGAGTTTTCACTAATCCTGCTTTCTGAAATAGGGCCCGACGTGCCACTTATCCATGCATGAGAAGAGATGAGATGTAAATGCCAAAGTGTTTTAAATTGTTTTGGCTAAAATGCATGTGTTCGGGAACTACTTAGCATACTACTGGATAAATGAGCCTTGGATTATAGTGCACGAGTTGTGTGACAGTTTGTAAAGGAATGTTTTTACTACACTTTATCAACCATTTTCTCAGTGTTTGGATTCTTCATTCACTGTGGAGGCATGTGAGAGGCATGTGAGAGGAATGTGTAACACAAAGAGAGTAACTGATCCAGTATAAATACCTTCGTTTTATGGGTGAAGTATTTCTTTACAAAGGTCAGTAACTGTTGTTTTAGGTTGTAGGGTCCCCTGCTATTTAAAATGTCCAGCAGGTGGCAGTGAAACATAACATAATATTTTCTGCCTGCTTTAACAATTTAAACAGGGTGGTCTAGCCCAAACTATAAAAAACTGTGTCAAACCAGAAGTACAGAAAGTATATAAACATATTTTGTACCATAAAGTGTTCTTCAGCTGTGCTTTCAAAAATGTGGTTACAGTCTGTATCTACCTTAATTATTGTTAAATCCATCCAGGCATCTGTTCCCTCATGTATGAAGCTAAGGTTCACTTCCTGATGCTAAACCCCTTTTCTTTTCATCCTCCATCACATCAGAGCAGTGTTTCTCTACCTGTCCTTTGATCTGCAGCGCAGCATTGATTTCTCCGTGGTTTTCAAACACTGCACCAAGCTTTTCATCCTCTCTATTAGATCAGCGTAAAATAGGTCATTATGGTGCAGGAAGAGGCTGAGTGTCTACTCTGGGGCCCTCTCTGCTCCATACATCACCATTTGGTCTTTTAATATCCAAAGAATCTATTTACTATGAGCCTCTTTTATCTCCATATTCTGTCCTATATGGCAGACCTTTTTTTTTTTGACAGCGGATATTTTGAATTGACACAACACAAAAAGCACAGGTGTTACCAAAAACATTAAATATGGTTCTGTTTGTATCCTGGGATTGAGACATGCATAGGTCATTAGGCCCCCGAATGCTACGTGCACCAAAGAGAACACCAAAAGAGAGAGCCTGTAATCTAGTTTAATCATTTTTTTTAAATATTTGATTTATTCAGTAAGGAAACAAACAACAACAACAACAACAATAATAATAATAATAATAATAATAATAATAATAATAATAATAATGTGTATGTTTCTACTGTAGAATAAATTCCCCAGGTTCCTATGAAAGTAAATAATGAATAGATAACACATGGAGAGAATCAGGCCCTGCCAGTATCCCAGTAGGTCATTAATGTTATTACGACCTGTGTAATTTTAAGGATGATAGGAACAAAATAGGAAACACTACCTTGCTTTGATGAGTTCAGTTGAACTCAGGCAGCTATGGTGAAATGCAAACTTGTTCCACACTTTAAATTGTCTGTACTTGGCCACTAGAGGTCTCTTTGACCTTATAAAACAATCTTCTGTTCAGCCTCTGGTTCAAGAGCAAGTGCAAATTGTCCTTGGGTGTAAAAAAATCCTCATTGTCTCACAGAAGTGTATTTCTCCCTGGTAAAGAGAATTACTTAAATGTAAAAGCATCAGGAAAAACAACATTAATACCTGCGAATGAATAACTGGCCTGACTGTCAAAGGGTTCATCAGAATGCAAGCTGACAAACCAGAGTGCGGTTGATTTCCTGTCAAACTTGAACAGCCCATGTTATATAAATATCCTATGATTCACAAAGATACAGTGTGGTTTGGAAAACTAAAACATCATTAACAAAATAAGGCATTTTATTTTATAGTCTACACCATGTCCTGAGAAATTCACCCTCTGCAACAGCAGGTGGCGCTATCAATCAATTTAAATGCCCCAGAACATCGATCAGAGCAGTTTGAACCATAAGGCTCATTCAAGACGAACTTCACCTCGCAGTGTTTTCACAGAAATATTGGGCTCGTTCGAGATGAGCCAGGCCTGTGCAGATGGTTTGTGGCTGACTTCACCCTGACTTGCTCTGATGTCATGCGAAAGTTGACAACGATATTCTCATGAGATCGAAGCAGCCGCAGTTTAAGAGCCAGGCGCTGCAGTTGCTCTGAACTGACTGCAAGACCCGGAGCATGATGGGAAACACCTGGCTCTCACCTGATCTAACAGCTGATTGGTTTAGATGTTGACTCAACAAGATGACGTTTTAATAGACTTTTAATTTTTGTTGAATTTCAGAGATTTTTGTCTGATTTGAAGGTGTATTCTGTTTACAGAAAACACATGGTACTGATAAAGATGTCTAGTAGAGTCTTGATACATTCATCATAAACTACATGTAGTTTATTGTGTATTAACATTAAATTTTTAATTATTGAAGTATCTAGCGATAAAAATACTTGCAGTAAGTGGGATGTGAGGATTCTTTAAATAACATCTGTGCAGATATGAAGCCCTGACTACATGACTTATCTTTAATAACAGCTGCTGTGTTGTGTTTCTTTCCTCAGTGTTTGACTGATGTTTTCAGTTTATTTATGTAGTTGAGGGGACAGGTCTGCTCTGCTGATGTACATGACAGTTCATGTAAAATGAAGGTAGAGTCATGAACATAAATTACAGATTGGCTGTAAAGCTTTCTGTCATAATTTTAACAGTTGAAGGCTGTGAACAAACTGATGTTTGGGTCTGATAATATTTTATTGAATCTGCATCAGATCTGACAGGATGTGAGTGTTTCTGTGCCTTCCGTTAAAGACTGCTGCTGGAAACTGTCCAACTTTACTGCGGCTTTTTGTCACCGCCTCCTGCTGCAGACGCCTGATCTTGTCAACTTTCCAAGTGAGGTGCAGATAATCTCAAACGAGCCTATTTACACCCTGTTAGATCCATCTGCAGGCCACGTCATGGCCTTATAACTTTTATTATCCACCACATAATCTATTAACCCACAATCTAGCATTAAATATTGCAATTACACGGTAAGTTAGGACTTTCTACAAAACTAAGAGCAGATCAACTCTTTGATCAGGCGACAGCCAAGTGTTTCCCATCATGCCCTGGGTCTTATAGTCTGTGGAGAGTAACTGGCTCTAAAAACTGCAGCTAGAGCTTGGCGATATGGAGAAAATCAAGTATCGCAATATTTTTGACCAGTCAATTTTTGATATTGTCGGGTCTACTTAGTGCTCTCACAAAATTTTAACACAATGACATTTTTGATAGATAATCATCAGTAATGTGGATATAATGACTTTGTGTAGAACAGCTTGAATTTTTGTGGTGTGTTCTGAAAATTACATCCAAAATCTGGGATGATAACTAGTCTCATATCATGATATCAAAATAATGTCACTATATTGTCCATCCCTAACAGCAGCTGCCTCAATCTCATGAGGTGGTAGTTGCCACTTGGGCATGACATCAGAGCAAGTCAGGATCAAGTTGGACACGAATCTAACTTGCATGCACTGTGCAGCGATCAATCTCAAACAAGCCTATACACTATGCCAGTGGTTCCCAACTGGTCCAGCCACAGGGTCCAGAATTCTCCTCCGTTATTTGTTCAAGGTCCACACAGTTTAATATATTCAGCGTCATATTTGCATTTGGCCATGTTATCGAGCTAGTTTTTGTCTCTGTCAAGTATCTGTCTGTTAGTCACTCACTCTACAGCAGGAAATGGCACCTCAAAATAAAAGCTCTGTGCCTGAAAATCACTGTACTTCAAAATAAAGTGTGTTTTTCACAAACTTGACACATGGGTGAGTCACTTGCGGTCCATTACGAATGGACCCGTGACCCACCAGTCAGAAACCACTGGATTATGCCGTATTGAATGCTTCACCCCATTACTGCAAGATGTCAACATTGCCATATTGGACTGGGCAAAACTGGCCTGTAAACAAATACAAGTAAACAAGGGAGTTGTGGTTGTTTTCTCAATTAAAAGCCGGTAAAAGTGGGGCTTATTTTAATTACTTCACTACCTTACTTTCCCTTGGAATCATCCATAAATCCATCCTTTATCGAGGGGCGGTACTCCCTGGACACATCCCCTTGATAAAGTCTTAATCTGTAATTATATATGTAAATGACACCAATCCTCAGAAGTCAATGTGTTAAGTTAGCAGTTTTGTTGCCTTTATTTTATTCCTGTGAACCAGGAAGTGCTTTTATTTTTGAGAGACTGCAGACACAGAAAAGACGGAAATTGACGAGAGGTAAACGGTCCTGTAATGTTAGTAAGACAGAGATAAACAACACGGAAAATAAAGAAATAATAAGGACGAACGGTGAGAGTTTAACGGTGTTTAGCGCCAGTCGAGAGGGCAACGAGGTATTACCTGCATTTCTTTGTGTCTAATTGTCTAATAATTTGAGTTTTGGTATTATTGCTAACTTCATGAGCTAAGTTTAATGCATTGTTTGTTTTCTGATTTTTTTTTAAATTTTCTACTTCGCTCTTCCGTTGGACGATGGAGTTAACTGAGAACAGAATAAACTGCCTTACTATGCATTCCCACCAAAAGCTTCATGAGCGTCATAAGCGGCTGGTAGCCATTAATTTTCAATGCATGCTGGCGACGAAGGGCGCCAGGGGCGTCAGCTGCCACGAGCAGCGCCATGCTAGCAACCAGAGCGTCAAGTAGAAGTTGAAAGAAGCTGAACTTTATGCAAATGAGCAGCGCCGCCACCGAAGCAGCAGCCAATTGCAGACCGGGATTTGGATATGGAGGTCTGGGCTCTCCCAGAGCTGTACCAGCCGGTGAAATTCCCCGTGGAGTTGCCGGGTTTGCAGGACTCTGTGGACCCAGATGGGCCGACGGTTCAGGACCCTGCGTTTCCTCAGAAAAATACGCTGATGCAAGAGGAGGCTTCTGAAAATGCGATCCATGAGCTCCCGCTTATTTATTACCAATTACATTTCTCAGTGGTCCTACGTGCCAACAGGAGGGTAAAATCATAATTATAAAAGACTCATAAAGGCTAAATGTGTTTATTAGCATTATTTTAATTGTGTAAGGAAAGTCATGAATAATACATAGGGAAGACATAAATGATAGTAGGCTATATTTGTTCATCCCTGTAAAGTGTACCGCTGGTCAGCCTAGATGGACACATCTGCAAGCGCCTGCTGGAGCTGGCAGTGAGCGATGTCAGAGTGACCAGAGCGCCGGCAGGTGACTATGAAGCTTTTGGTGGGAATGCACAGACACACTATCGATCTAAATCTGCAAAGTTACTACTAAGTGAAGTAACTGAGTAAATGAAGATAAATATAAATTAGCCGAAAATGGGAACTGCGTCCATGAGATCTTGAATTCAGGACTTGTATTTGTAATGGAGTACTTTTACAGGGGCGTGTTGCTACTTTTCTGTAAATAGAAGATATGATTACTTCTTCTACCACTGGTATATCATTTGGACTGAATAAGAGGAGAGGAACTGTCAGAGTGATAAACATGAAGAAATGTTTGGGTTGGGTTTAAGTCAAAAGAAACTCGACTTTAAATCTTTGAAGCATCACCATCAGAGCTCCCACTACACCTCCACACACATAACATGGAATGTCAGTAAGAAATTATCACCAGAAATCTAAAGACAATCTATAAACATTGTGAAGACTAACTGCATGCTTACAGACTGTTTCTAAATTACTACTGGGAAAGCAAAGCACATCCTGACTACTCCCACACATTGGCAACTGCTGCTTCATGCCACCACTGAACCATTTCACCTATAATTCAGTTAAAGAGCACTGTGGCTCTTACTGTTTATCTCAGAGCTGCAGTCACTCTTTCACACTCATGGACTCTGAGCTGAATTCAAATCTTATTGGTGTTGTCTCTGGAAATGGATTGGAGTAATTCGACCTGTCAGTAGCATATGAAGGTCTGTGATGCTTCCTCTGGTTCACAGCAAGCAGAATAAACAAATCAATCATGCAAGCACAAGCTGAATTCTTTCTTAATTAGTTTAAATGTTCCTCCAACATTCTCTCTGTAGTGTGTCATATGCTTAATTCTTATAAGAATCCCATCGTGTGTCCACAGCTTAAAATGATGGTTTCCAGTACCATGTAAATCTGTGTGTCTTCATTCAGTTCACCGACAGGGCCTAGCGTTATAAAAAGTGAGCTGCCCGTGTCTCAGATGTCTCCAGCTGTCTGCAGAATACACAGTATCTTTCCTCTACCTGAACTTAGCGCACAATCTCGGCTAAAAATATTGACGCCGTGTACCGTGCAGGGAAGTGGCTGCCTTCATGAATCGAATCCTTGTTCCTTATTTATTTGTTCTTGTTTATTTTTAGTAACAGAAGCTAGAAATGGATGTGTTGTTTGTTTAGGTGTGTTAACGAATGCAGGAGGTTATTTCCACTCTGTGTTGCTGCAATCATCTCTCCACAAACACCTCCTGAATCCAGGCTCGGACAAAAAAAAAAAAGTTTACATAATTGAGGGGATGATGAGACAGCAATATGCAAGTAAAGTTTTTTTGTATAGCCCAAAATTACAGGCAGTGTGTTAGCAGGCTTTATGGCAACATCACTGGAGGAAAAACAGACGAGCTAGCAGCTCTGTGAGGCTGGACTCAGACACAGTAGTTCTTTGAGCTATGAGAATGCTAAACACCAGCTAAGTACAGCTGAGGCTGATGGGAATGTCAATGTTTTGCTGGTAAAAATTTTGCCCTGACGATGGTGTTAGATAAAAAGTTAGTTAAAAAAAATAAAGTTACTAAAATTCATCCTGAAGGGGACATGAACGTTTGTGGCAGTACATAAACCATAAGTGTCAATCTCAGGGTGGTGCTAAAAAAAGTCAGAGGATCACCAAAGCCATCAGTATTTATCGTCTGTGAGCCATGAATGTTGGTTCAAAAGGTTGTGCTAACCCGTTCAGCAGTTGTTGCTATATTTTACTTGGGGATGCACAATATGGATTTTTTTTTTCAGCTGATACTGATAACCAATAAATACCTACTCCTAATGGCAGACACTGATAATTGATAATCAATAATTTCACATTTTTGTATGTTTAAAAGAATTCATAACCTGATTTTATTGTATGTTATTGGATGTTAGCTGCTGCTGCTGTGTTAGCTGGAGCTAACCGGGCAGACACTGAACTGACAATTTGCAGGAAGGCAGTGGTTCAGGGATGGTCCTTCAGCGCTGCATCTAATCAGTGTAATGGCAGCCACAGAAAAGGGTTCAGACCCCCTTGACAATGGTGTTGTCTTCATCTAAAACTGAAAATGTCCGGTGTGGACTCTCTAGTTAGCATTAGGGGTGTAACGATACATCGATCCACATCAATAGATCGATTCATTGATTAACGATCCAATTATATCGATGCAAAATGAAAACATCGATTCATATCGTCATCTTAAAGATACACATTTATTTTGAAATTCACATAGCACGTCTGTGTCACCATTTCTGGGCAAGCGCGCCGCCGCTGAAACAACAAACAGAGCTCAGAAATAAAATGGTCAAATCATATTCTAGTTGTTTTTGTGAGTTGATGTAAATGATTGTGTTAGATGGGCATATGATATAAGGATAGACCGATACATCGGCCGGCTGATATATCGGGCGGATATTTGAATTTTTTTACTTGTATCGGCATTGGCCGATACGTGCGTGGGTTCGCGGATTTATTTTTCCCTGGCACTTTTTTTCATTTGAAAGTATGTGGTTAAGTTGAACAAAGCTGTTGAATCCAACTGTGTACAGTAGTTACTGTTTTATTTGTGCTTCAGCTTAAATATTTGTTTATTTTATAAAGACATTACTGGAAGATTTAAGAGCACTGAACTCTTTTTTTTATTTGAATGTATAATAATAATAATAATAATAATAATATTCTACCTGTTCTACCTCAACTTTCCATCTTGTTTTAGTATTTTTTACTGTTCAATAAATGTTTCTTATTTTAAACTTGAGACCTGTAATATTTGTTATCATTGTGTCATTTTTTTTGATGTAAATGGAGGGAGCAAAAGCAGTATCGGCCCCAAATATCGGCTCAAGGAAATTGGCAGTCCATAATCGGTCATCGGCTAAGGGTGATGGAAAAAAAATCGGCATCGGCCCTAAAAAATCCATATCGGTCTATCCCTAATATGATATCGCGTCGTATCGATCACAGGCTCCTGAATTGAATCGAATCAAAATCGTATCGTGACAGACTTTGTGATATTGGCAAACATCGTATCGTCATCCAAACAAATCGATATAATATCGTATCATTATGAAGCTGGTGATTTACACCCCTAGTTAGCATGCTGCGCTTGCTTGCTCTTGGTCCTCTACTCTGTTCATCCCTACTTTCACTAAATAAGTAAAAACTAGGACAGGATAGGATTAGGATAAGGAAATCTAGGACTGTCTCCTCAAACTCGAAGATTCGAATCATCAGTTAAAGACCCCCCAGTCAACTGAGATTCTTTAAGAAGAGCAGTCGCCTTTTTATCGTATCCCTGTCAGTCTGCAGTGCTTTTTTTGGTTGAGTAAGCGCTCCCAGCTTCCACACTGCTCTCTGGTACAGGCAGCTGCGGCCTCAGACCCAGGGTGAGTCTGAGTGAGACAGAGGCAGCTGCCTGGTGGAGGAGAGGCTTTGTCTGGTCAGGCTCTGAAATACCTTCTGCCTTCTGCTTAATACTTAATACAGTACAGTCTCTGGATTTTCTTTGATATCTAGTGTCGGCAAATTTTTTTTGCACATTTCCAATCCATTGTTACCAAAGTTAGCACATATTAGCTTTGAGGACTTACTTGGCTTGTTTACTACATAACATGAATGTCACCATTAACCAAAACGTCCCGCTGAACCCCAAAAAAAGGAAACAGCCAAATCCAATTCGACTGACAGAATTCTGAGTCGAGTATAGCCCTACTTTGAGATGCAGTCGTTAAAAGTTGAAGTCTCACCTCAGTCAGTATTGGTTCATCCTCTGGCACCATGAATGTCTTTAGATATTCTAAGGGTAGTCCATCCAGTCAGTGTTGAGATATCTCACTAAAAAAGACAGAAGTAAACTTGGTGTAGGCACTAAAAGAAAATTCAGAGTTAGAGTCATTAGGATTCATCCTCTGGAGACCATGAACGTGTGTTCAGAATTTCTAGACAAACCATCCAGTAGTTGTTGAGATCTTTAAGTCTAGACCAAAGTTTGGGACAGATCCTTAGAGAAATCTCAGATGAAGAAGAGATTCAAAGATATTCTGGCATGTGATGTATTGAAAGATGTTTCTACCTTTGCTGATGCATCTGTTAGTGCAGCGGACACCTGAATGAATGTCTAGGCAATCTGCACTTTTCATTTGTCCCTGTAGACACGGCAGTGACCTCAACCCTGTGTACGTCAGGAAGCGACCTTTGGTCAGGACGACGTCCTTATCGTTGGCTCTGGGTGTTCCTGTGGCAACACTGTGGGATTTTCACACATCAAGCTGGAATGTCTGGAATTTTAGGTGTCAATTTAGGAAAACATTTTGGCTGTGGCTGGAGTTATGCATGTCGGAAGAGCCCTGGCTATGAGTCCAGACATTAATCATATAAATGGCAGTGATATCCACATGCACAAAGGACTTACACAGTCAGTTCTTTAGAAAACTCTATCTGTAGAAAGTTTACATTTTGTGGTTTTTGACATTTGGTGTATGGAATTTTTTGGTAATTACTGTATTTAGTCTCCGGCTGAGTTAAATCATGTCTCTGTTTGTTCTTTCAGATATATTTAGACCACTCCAGAGGATTTAAGTTGTATGTTACATCATAAAACAGCTGTGCACCTGTAGTATTTCCTCTGCAGTTTCACCAGAGCGATTTCAGAGGAAATGGTCTTAGTGGTGAGAGTGCTTTCGCTGCTGTTGATTATGTTATGTAAATGTTAGGAAATGTTTCCATCTGCTTAAAAGTTCATTCCTTCCTCTAGTTTTTCCCTCCCTATTTAAAGTTGTATGACTGACTTGTTTGAAGCTGCACCTATTCCACGTTTCAGGCTACTGCCAAGAATCATACAGTACAAACATCTAGTGGTCATTTAATAAATGAAAAGGCATGTAACCGTAATTTGGATTTCAAAGCTGGTGTTAATGAAAGATGTCCTTAGCAGTGTTCTTGTTAGAGGAAACTGTTTAAGCCCAGGTCTGCTGAAGGAGATGAAAGAGAAACAGACAGAACAGACGCAGTGCAGTTTGAGTGTTTATTATGTTTTGAATGGATCAGGACAGCTCTGTCTGTGACCTCTGCAGGGTGTGGTGGTGACCAGCAGTGTCCGTCATTACATACCCTCTCTAAAATCCTTACTGGAATAATGAGTCAGTATAACTCAGTACATCAACATCATGAACAGACTACAACTCCCACGTGCTTTCTGACTCAAGTCTGCAAAGCTGGACCGGTTGCATGGTTTTTGCTATTTCTGACTGTTCTAACAGTCATGGCTAATCAGCCCTCTTCACTGAAAGGATACCTGCAGATCTGGCACAGACAACCTGCCAATGACTGGAAAACTTTCAGCACCACATGGTGCCAAAACCTCAGACACCAATTACCAAGTGCACTTGAAGCTGCACTGCATGTTATGTATGTGTCAAATTTGAGTGGGAAAAGATTTGAGTATTATTTGGGGCTGTTACAGCCCACAGCCTGTTTATTCTGAGTCACACTCAAATCACAGCTAGTTGGCACCACCCAAAGCCACAGACTGGCAGACTTGAATATTGTCTGGGTTTGCAGAGGTCCCAAATGCTGGGGGTACAAAAATGTACTTTATAGGAAAAGTATAAACCTAAGAAAAGTGTTGAGTATTAACAGGAGGCCTTTCTTCAATCCAATTAGAAGTTAGATTAGAAACATATGCATTGTGTTTTGTATATAAAAGAAATACATCTTTCACCAGCTCTCAAATACTTGGTTCCAGTACCAGCACTGATTTCTATTATGTTAGTTGCTCAGGCATTTCAACAAGTGAAAAAATGAACACTGTAGCTGCCCACCGGTGTTGTTAGGTGTTAATATTAGGGATGCACCGATCCGATATCTGGATCGAATATCGGCCCCGATATCATCAAAATAGATGGATCGGGTATGGGAAAATTCAGCCTATACCTGAGGCGATCCTTTCCCTTGAAATCTATTGCGACGCGAGCTATGTTATACATCATTGAGTGGAGAGAATCTGCTGTGTGGAGGTATTTCACACTATTTCAACTGCTGTTGCACAATTGTTTATTTTTGTTTGAAAATAAATCGTTCATCATTGCATTAATCTGTTTCATCTTGTTTCGTTTTGTCTTAGGAAAGAACTGTGTAGTCATCAATGCCTGATGCCTCTAGTCTTTCCTGTTCTACATGTAAAGGTATATAGCTTTTTAGGCCAACCATGGTATCGGATCGGCATCGGGTATCGGCTGATACTCAAAGCCACAGCATTGGGATCGGTATCGAAACTGAAAAAGCTGCATCGGTGCATCTCTAGTTAATATTTGGTTGAATTGAGGTTGTGACATCAGATGACCATCAGATGGTTTTAACACTAACATTGCATGCAGTTGCATCATCCCTAAAATTTGTATTATGTCAGAATACTAAGTAAGAATCTTGGTAAACTTAGAACTTAGCAAGAGGTTAAGGCCATATAAACAGCTCTGTGAGGCTGTACTTTCTGTTAAATGCTAAGACCATCATCCTAACCATAGACTGTCAAAATAATGGACAAATCTACCACGATGTCACCCATTGGTTTGTGGACTCCGACTCTGAGGCCTCAAGTTTGTCATTTTGGCTGATGACATCTTTTGTTTTTTTGAGCCAGAAGTGACTGTATTTAGGTAAGAGACTGGCACTGTGGAGGAGCAAGGGGTGGATCTGACTGAGAAGCTGAGGACACTATCGGCAGATAGCCTGTCATGCGAAGCAACCTGCCCTAAATTATGCGCAACTTTAGTCTTAATAACATGTAAACAGGTGAGTTATAAAACAATTCACCCCCTGTACAGTTCTAATGAGGGGGGAGTTAGCTATAGAGTCCAAAAACATTTTTGCACCAGGCTTTAAACATGTTTATTTCTGTTGTAAAGTTGGGTATTTAGACATAGTGGGTCTTTGGGGATTGACTCGCTTTTGGAGCCACCCTCAAGTGGCCATTAGAGGAACTGCAGTTTTTCGCACATCAGTGTTGGCTTTTTTTTTTCCAGCACTGGATGTTGCTTGATTCTAACATGCTTTCAGTGACAATGCTAACACACCAATGTTTAGCAGGTATTATGTCTGCCATGTTCGCCGTCATAGTTTTGAATGCTAGCATGCTAATACTTGCTAATTAGAGCTCAACACTAAGGCTAAGGCTGATGGGATTGTCAGTTTTGCAGGTATTTTGTCATAAACCAAAGTGTTGGACATCTAAATAATTTGATCTGATGGTGGCACTGAATGAAAGGTGAAGGGATCACCAAAATTATTGCAGTTCATCATGAGGGGGACATAAATGTAAGTACCAAATTTAATGGTAATCCATCCAATCACTGTTAAGATATTTTAGTCTGAGCCAAAGTAGTGGACAGACAGACAGACACTGGATATACAATCAGCACTTGATACTGTCTGATTTCACTGTAACAAGAATCTTTACAAATTTTATACAGAGAAAACAGAGCTGAAGTGTTTCACATCTGTAAATGTGATTCCAGCTCTGCATACCTGCAGCACCGTGTCACCTCTGAGTATCATTACAACAGTCTGGGCCTACGCTGTATTCTGTTCTGCTCTCACTCTGAGGTATTTTTGGGTTGTTGGACAACTTTTCTGAACATGTGTTAGACATTTTTGCTCCGTAGTGACAGATTTGGTGGAGTGATTTTTCCTTTAGATCAGTGCATTCTTTTCTAACATTTACAGGACGGATAATATTTTCTTTACTCTGCCCCGCAGTTTTTGCATTCACGAGTCAACAAGGAATCCAAATGGGCTTTTCCTACATACCAGCACATACCAAAACAATATTCGCCCAAACTGAATGAAGGTCATTGTGCAGGATTTTGGGGGTTTCTTCAAATGTGTCCACTGTCAGTGAGAGTGATACTTTACTGTCTGGGAGCTCTCCAACATCTGTGTGCCCTGGAAAAATGTGTTCTCTGTCTGTCGTGGTTGGAATTGGCAGATACTTAGTGATTTCACTATCACTATATTGATGTTATGACTTGGCTACATTCTTTCCACACAGTAGTTGTTCATAAATCAGGCATAATGAAGCCACACTAACAGTCTATTCATACAGCTTGTCCTGTACCAAGTATTCTCAGGATCATTCAAGAGCTTTCATACAGAATCTTAAGCACTGAGAGAGGCCTTTTCATACAGAACAAAAGTCAAAGTGAGTTGTATTTGTTGCATACAATGGTTTGAGATTTTCTTTCAAAGTAGTGTATGTTCTAGTGGAGCCATTCCCTGTCACACTGCAATCCTTCCAGCCTCTGTCATTCTTGGAGAGCATGGAAAACTCGTGGAGCAGTGGCCAGGACGGCATAGTTTCAGAGAAAACTGAATTTGAGGTCTTGCAGTACATCTACACTGGCTGGCCACCTGGAGCCCACCTGCTTGGGGCCTGGACGCACATACTTTCCTCTTCTCTATCTTTCTGTCTGTCTCCTTCTATTTATAACTCATTGCTGGATGTCTTTGCTGCCCACCCAGCTCTGTGAGAAATGGCTGATGTTAAAATTCAGGAATCTAGTGTTGCTTTTGACTGAATCTCTTAACCATGAATGGCTTACTTTCTGTTTCAGTGACTGCAGTCTTTTTGCTATAGTGTTTAGATTTAGGCATATTGTGACTATGACAGAATCCTTGTAACGTGCTGCATGTACGTAGTTGTGCTGTAAAAATAAATGTTTCTGTAATGCCATTTTTTAAAAAATGTTTTTAGCCACATAAGCTGTTCTGGGGTTGGTGTCAGTCTGTCAGTAGATCGGCTTTGGTTCAGACTGAAATATATCAACAATTATTACATGGATTGTCAGGAAATTTGGTACGGCCAGTCATGGTCCCCAGAGGATGAATATTTATGACTTTGGTGATCCTCTGACTTTTCCTCCAATGCCACCAGCAGGTCAATAATGTAACTTTTTCAGTGGAACATGTCAGCATCCACTCGATGGATCAGTGCAAAAGTTAGTACAGACATTCATGGCTCCTAAACGACTTTGGTGATCCTCTGACTTTCGTCTAGCGCGAAACATGCGGTCCAGGGGCCAGAGCTGGCCTGTCAAAGGGTCCAGTCCAGCCCTCTAGAGGACTTCGCACCACAAATATTGATGCACTGTGCCAGGTTTCAAGAGCAATTAAAACAGTGAGTAGATACTTGATGTAAAATCCTGCCTCAGAGGCTTTTCCACCCTGACCATAATACAGCTCTCTGAAATAACAATGAATACTCTCTGTGGTCACATTTAAAGATACTGAACATTGTGCACAATATTGCCAACCAGCAGCTTCACTACAAAACAATCTGTATCAGACATCTGTATTAAAACAATATGGGTGGAACCCTGCTGCTGAGGCACTGACAAAACTATAGACTGTAAATGGTTTGTAAAGCAGGGGACGACTTAACCTGCTACAATAGCTTCTACTTTAGTGGGAGTGGAAAGTTATGAAAAAAATGCACATGTAATGACAGTGAGTAGTGACTGACTAAATGTGGAAAAACTGAGACATAATGTTGAATTTGTGCATATTTTTCTTTAGGATATCACGAGCTGTTCATCATATGTTTCGTCATATGTGTTATTTATAGGTTAACATGCGATGGTTTTATTGGTTTGACCCACTTGAGGTCAGATCGGGCTATCTATTGGATGGATTGCCTTGACGCTTGTTTCACACATTCATGCCCCCTCTCAGGATGAACTGTGATCCCTTATTCTTCTTAAAGTGCAATCGTCAGGTCAAAAATCTTGTAATACTTTGGGTGATGACTGATCATCTGCAAAACTTATGACATTCTCATCACGTGTACCTGTATTAGGTATTTGTATTTACTAGCCAACATTACAGTGCTTACACAAACTGAGATGGTGAACTTGGTAAACATTACACCTGTTAAACATCAGCAGCATGTTAGCATGCTGACAATTAGCTCAAGCTCAAGCACTTGTGTTATTTAATGACGCATAATCTGGATGCAAGGGGTGAAGCAGTTGTATATAACATGAATTTAATCAGAGCAGGGCTTGACTTTTTTCCCAAGTAGCACATGTGCTCCTAAGTTGAAAAAGTAAGGAGCACACAAAAAACTTTAGGGGCACAATGCAAATTGATCAAATAATGCGTTTTCCGTAATAAACATGATGCAAATAGACATTTACAAGCAAAATTATTTGCATACAAAATGTACAGAAAGGTAAAATCATCAAGTTTTGAAAAAGTATTGCAATTTAATTTTGTCTTTAATGTTATCTTATATATATTATCTTTGCAATATGATTATTTTATATAATGTTATTACTATCCTAAAACATTCTCCAGGTCCTCTGACACTCTGCAGGACTTATTTCCACCCTGCCCAGCAGTGGTACCATGGCGAACGGTCCCTAACTGCGGGGAGAACGGAGCAGGCTTCCCCGGAGGTCCGCTGCTTTTCCTGGTCCCTCTTCTCCGCCACACTTTGACTTATTTCCACACTGCCAACAGTGGGACTTATATTCATTGTGCCAACAGTGCCTTGGAAAACCGCCCATAACCGTGTCACATGGGGAAGAGGGAAGGCGGCTGGAGTTCCTCAAACATTTGTGGTTAGATTATCATATTTTCTTATTGACAAAAATATAGGCTGCTTTGGCTGTTTTTCATGCGCACATGGGCCCCTAAATATTTTTTACAGTTCGCACACACCTATTTTTAGTCGCAGATGCGAGTGAAATGCTCGCCCTGTCGAGCCCTGCAGAGCCCTGTCATCTCTTATTTTCTGGGAGATGACACTTTGCAGATTCAGGAAATTAGAGAGGCAAGCATTTTTCTGCTGAGAGTAATGCAGTAAGAACAGTAGTGTCATTGAAGCGAATATCGTGGGACATTTAAGCAGCAGAACCAAAAACTGTAGTGGTAAACTTGACAGAGGAATCAGAACTAAACTTTCAGCTTCTGAAATAATCACTGAAGTCACACTGCTGCTTGTGCATTCGGCCTAATGCGCACAGCATGTCTTAATGGGGAGTCTGACAGCAGCTCTGCTCTGCTCTCTGCTATGTTCACATTTTAACGAATGTCATTATACTTTCCCTGATTAATGATGTATTATTTCACCCACCAGCAACCCATCCATGCATCCCTGTGTGTCTAACAAGCTGAGTAAACACATGTTTGAGACTTGCCTATGTAGGCGCATCTTACTATCTGGAAAATGCACCCTTTAAATAGTAGGAAAATACTGCACCATTCTAACTATAGACCAGGTTTTTGTTGGTCAGTGGCGCAGTCACTTTCTACTGCCTCAGAATCGCAGTACACCAACAATGCCCTGACCACACCTCATTTTAAGACCTACACACCTATGGGCACAAGTACTAGGGGTGTAAATCACTATGAGAAGTTAGCAGGATGAGATGCTCGACCAAGCAGGTACCATTACATCGACAGCATGTGCTGTCTGTTGACCCATATTTTCTCTGATCCAAAATATCTCCACGCTGCTGATTTATTCCTGATAAAATAATACTATCCTCATTGTCTTTCTATTGGCTGCTTGCCCTGTTTGATGGTGACACAGACTTTTAAAATAAAAGTGTTTCCTAAAGATGATGATATAACGTCTTTGCATCGACGAGATTGGATTGTTGATTATTTAATCGATATATCGATCCAGTTGTGGTGCCCTGTGCGCCACTTTCCACAGGTTGTAAGATAAGGCCCTTATTCTCAGGCAGCTACAGACACAACACAGATGCTGCGTGGGTTTAAGAAGTAGCTGTTCACTGCGTATCCTGAACTGAGTCCATGTCATTAGCACTGCTGCCTCTGCAGTAACTACTGAGTAATGAAGCAGCTTAGCCACTGAAGTAGAAGACCGATTTAATATGAAGAAATGTATGATTTGGGCATTATCATATTTTGGTATTTTCAAGGCCTCAGTTCTTCACACTTGAGATGAAGATGAAGACGTTGTAGATGTTGCTGAGTCTCATAGTAAACAGTCTGGACCAAGGGTTACACACAATATTGTTTTTCCTCTTCCAAGGTGGTGTGATTAAACATGATTCAGTGTGACGTGGGATATGCTGCATAAGGCCTGGAGAATGTAATATTACTGTTAGTTTTTGGCATAACTCTGTCCATGTGCTGTACCAAGAGCCTCTCTGGTCAAACTTGTGCTGTAATGAACTTATATATTCCAGTAACTGAGACTCACTGAGCTCTTTTGACCTGAAGTGCAAGTTTTCCACATCCACTATGTTGTCTCTAAAATAAGATATGTCCTTGTGGCCTCTGAGGAGTCCTGTTTGCTCTCAGGCTCCTATTTAAATTCTCTCCAGACGAAAGCTTCTCTCACAATAGAAGAGATCACCATGATTCAAGTTCACGTCAGCCTCAGACGTGCTGCCCTTACACCATGGAAACCAGAGGGAAGAGAGGGTTTTTAATCTCTTTTAAGTGTGGATGAAGTTACACATTAGGGTTTCAGAGGTATTTTAGGTTTCTGGAGGGAAAATTAAATTGTGGGAATATCTGCTCCAAATCCGTCCTCTCAAAAGATCAGCGACTAAATCTGACTCACCCTACAGTGAAGCAGCAGCTTGTGAAAACATCAGCGAGATAAAAATCTTGTCGACTTAAATCGGAATTGTCACCACAAAAGCCCCGGAGGTTGTTTGACTTGTAGACAACTGGGCTAATGTATTTTTCTCCCCTCAGCTCGTGTTAAGCTGTGTAAACTTAGAACGCCACAAGACTGGAAAGAGAGGGAGGAGAGGAAAGAGAGGGGAAAGACTTGGGGGTGGAGGTGTGTGTGTGTGTGTCTGGAAGTGGAAATGGGCAGCAGAGGAGGAGGAATGTGAAACATTTCTGATGCTGGTCCAGTGGCTGTTTACACGGTAGTCAGCCTGTGACATCAGAGTCCAGACTTTATAAATGTCAGCAGGCGCAAGAATGAACAGTTAGCAAACAGCGTCACACAGATTAGCGAGACAGACTGAGCTCCATCAGCAACACAAGCCCCCATGGATCGACTGCTGTGTGACTGTGTGATGATAGCTGTGGCTGTGCTGCTGTGTGTGGCTACACAGGTGAGGCCCGATCCTGCTTACTTACTGTCGTCTGTTCTCAATGAGATGATTATGTGGGGTGTGTGTGAGAGGGAGTGTGTGATTTGTCTTGGCTCAGCTTATTGTTAGAAGACTGATAAATGTTGAGGAAATGTCTGCACAGGAAACCAAAGGCAGTCAGTGTTATCATTCATTCAGAAATCATAGTTATTCCATTGTATGTGTTTGGGAACATCCTCTTGTCTTGTAATGAAGAAGAGGAGAGTGATTATAGCTATCCTGTCTGGACAGAAATAAGATCACAGACAGCTCTAGATATGCAAATATGATAACCAGTGTGTCTACAAGTATCACACACTACAATGTAATGCCTTTTAATAATTAATAATTAATAATTTAACAAAATACACAAGTGATTTTTTGGACAAATAAGCATCGTAGGAAAGTATAAATCTAAGTATGTGGTCCTGTGCAGCGTGAGGGTTTATATAAGCATATGTTTATTAGACTGATTAAGGTTAATCTTACATTTTGCCAACACAGTGTTAGGTTCAATGGAAGGTTTAAAGAATTGTAACATCCGAAATATGAACTTTCACACAAAAGAACTGAAATAATTTAGACTTAGAAATTAAAAGATGGATCCATGTTATTAGATGAAATGTTTGTGACAATTAAGACCTCACAAATTCAAATTTAAGACTATTGAATGACTTTTGAGTCATCATATTTATAGATTGGATTGAAGACATTTCAGGGCTTTTGTAAGGATCTGCACCCACCCTGGATAAGACAACCAGGGCTGTTACCAACAATTTGAACTATTTAACTTATATTTTAATATCTGTTGATTATTTTTATGATTAACAAACGACTTACTGTTCAGTAAATTGTCAGAGAATAGTGAAAAATGCCCATCAAAATCATGAAGTTGCTTGTTTTGTCCTATTAACTGTGTGAAAAATAGTTTTCTCTGTAATCATTGACTGATCATTTTAGCCCTATAGATAAGCAAATTAACCTGCAGACATAACTCTTATGACAAGGACACACTTTTCTTTTCCACATTATGATCATCTTGATATTGTAAAGTTTAAAGTTGATTAAAAGTAAAGAAATGATGTGTAATGTCCTAACAGTGTATTTTGTAGATTTGTAATGCAGCTGCACTATGTTGTTGGGCAGTGAGTGAAAAGCATGCTTTATATAAAGTGTTATAAAGTAATAAAGGCATTCTTCTTCTCTGGTTAAACGAGACTGGGCTCGTCCAGGTCTCGGCTCTGTTTTGGCTCCACCAGATGCATGTTATTGAAAACAGTGGTTTGGCCTGACAGTGTTGGATACTGGCGTGAAGTTTCTGAGAATACCACTAATACTTTCTGTGCTCCTCATGTGAAAATGAAGTCATGAGGATAATGATTCAGATGACTGTGATAATTACAGTGGTGATGGTGTGATTTCCTCTCTCATCCTCTAACCTCTTCCCGTGTGTTTTCCGTGCAGGTGTTCGGCCAGCTGTGTGACAGGCCCTGCCTTTGCCCCAGTTCTGTCCCCCAGTGCCCCTCGGGAGTCCCACTGGTGCTGGATGGCTGCCGCTGCTGCCAGGTGTGTGCCCGCCAGCGAGGCGAGCCCTGCACTGAGATGTTTCCCTGCGATAGCCAGAGAGGACTGCAGTGCGACTACAGCGCCAGCTTCCCTGGAGACGCTGGAGAGTGTGTCGGTGAGTGCCTCTTCTAACAGGCAAACAACCAGCCTCATGTCAGGGAGGAGGTGATAGGGCCTCAGTTAGTCTGCATGAGCGGAACAAACAGACAGTTAATGTTTAAAGTCTGCTCAGCAGAGCGGGACGGCCTGCTGGGCAGCGGTGCTCTGCCAGAACTCTAAAACATTTCAACTTCTATTTCCAGGACTGCTGTTGACACATTTCCTCTAATGACTACCCTTTGAGCAGCATGATAGATTGCAGAGACAACACTCAAGGATTGAAAAACAGACTCCTCAGTTTCTCAGTGAAGAGACATGGTTTCCCATAAAACTACAGAACCATTGGCAGGGACAGCAGCTCATGTGTCCCCACCACTCTCTCTTATTTTCCTGTGCCGTGTCCCCCTGCATCCATCAACCCCCCCCACTCTTCACCTAATCTAATCCTTTCACTTCCTGATTAAGTTTCCCACATCAATCCAAGGTGCAGGTGTGGTGGAGAAAGTTAAGACGGCGCCTGTGCTGTGTGTTTCCTACAGGTCAGGAGGATCTGCGCTGTGAAGTCAACGGCATCATTTACCACGAGGGCCAGTCGTTTCAGCCCTCCTGTGACACTTACTGCCACTGCAGAGGTGGAGGGGTGAGCTGTGTGCCAGCTTGCCCTCTGAATGCCCGTCTCCCCACTCCAGACTGTCCCAACCCACAACATATCCGGCTACCAGGGAAATGCTGCAAGGAATGGGTGTGTGAAAACCTCGAGAAC
This sequence comes from Epinephelus fuscoguttatus, assembly GCF_011397635.1. Classification (NCBI taxonomy): domain Eukaryota; kingdom Metazoa; phylum Chordata; class Actinopteri; order Perciformes; family Serranidae; genus Epinephelus; species Epinephelus fuscoguttatus. Next base: position 40,200,718 of record NC_064758.1, on the reverse strand, counting down.
ACGGTCATTCAGGATGCCATCACAGGTAAACCAGCAGATGCTTAAGATCTTTTGAGTCTTGAAAGGCACTGAATTCATCAATGTAAAAGTTAGGCCTTAACTGGTATTAAAATGTCTTAAATCAGTCTTTTAAAAGTTGTAGAAACGTTAAGACATGGGACATGGGATTTTATCAATCGGTCTTTCTGACATTGCATTGTAAAATCTCAAAATAATAGGTAACTTTTTTTTTTTAACTTTTTTCTGTATGCGAAATATGAAGCGACAGATTAGTTTAGTTTAGCATAAACACTGGAAATAGGGGGAAACAGCTAGCCTGGTTCTGCCCATAGGTTACAACATTTTCCTGCTAGCACCTCCAAAGCAGTGTTAATTTCGACAAAAACAATGCCGAAAATTTTTTGTCAACAAACTTTTTTTTCCATGATGAAAACAAGACAATGACGAGCTAAAAATAGATATTGATAATAAAAACCAACAATCTATGTTTCACTGTCATTGTTGAGACATGACAAAAATGTCAGTGGTGGACTATCGGACACTGAAAGCCGGGCTTGTAATTGTCCTCAAATGCCACGTGAGCAACAGGCTGGTAAAGTCCAGTAAATAGTCAGCGCCAGGATGTTTAGCTAGCTGCTGAACGACAAGGAGGCAAGCAGCCACCAGACTTCACAACTGATCCTTGCAGGACTCAACTCGGTGCAGACTTGAGAAGGTTTCTGGGTTGATGCTGTTTGACGGGCAGGTAGGACGCTCAGTTATCTGTGAATGTAGTTGTGCTGTAAGTAAACAGTCTGAACTGAGTTTCTTTGACTGAGCTGATAGTTTAGTTTTATTCACCAACTCTGTGAGAGGACATGAGTTTACATCTACGACAGATATGATGCAGATTAAGAAGGAATTCAGGCTTTAATTAGGTTATTTTTCTGCTTGTTCTTGTCAGATCAATAAGTCAGAGTTTAAAATGAACCTGAGTACAAATCCTAGTGGTCTCAGATTAGTTCTTTGAGGTGTCAAAGTTTATGAGAGCATAAATAGAGATCAGTAAGTGTGTGAAGTGTGTGAGTTTTTATACAGTCTGTCACCTTGATGCTAATTTCTGATACATGAATTAGCCGAACTGAATTATAAAAAAACATATAGAAGACATATTGACTAAAAGTTGACTAAAACATTTTGAATTTTCGTCAACTAAAACTATGAGGGATAAAAGTAACTAAAATGTGACAAAAACTACTAAGAATTTTGGCTCATGACTAAGACTAAATCTAAAATAGCTGTCAAAATGAACACTGCTCCAAATCTTATGTATTAACATCTCCTGGCTTGTTTTCTTAATCTGAACAAAAAAGAAAGTGTGTTAAAAACAACAATTTGTAGTTTTTACCTTTTGACAGAGCCACGCTAGCTGTTTCCATTGGTTTCCAGTCTTTATGCTAAGCTAAGCTAACCATCTCCTGGCTGTAGCTTCATATTCAGTGAGCACACATATGAGTTATATCAATCTTTCCTTAGACTCTTTGCAAGAAAACAGTTAAGTGCATTTCCCAAAAATGTCGGACCTTTCCTTTAAATTATATCCTGACATCAAAGCTGGATACTTAGAAGATACTTTCCAGTGTCAGATCTATCTTCACAAACACTATGACTGGAATTCACAGCTACAAATGTTGCTTATTGATGATCTGTTCATATGGCAACATTCTTCATTTGTAAGATGTTTGTCACTGGTGGTCATGTCTGGAAGTTTTACTGGAGAATTTTTGCATTAAACTGGGGTGTGTCTGGCCAAAGGAAAACTCCCACAGTCCAAATATATCCAGCATTTCTCTGGAAAAGTCAAAACATTTTTTTTTACCAGGCACCAAGTTTCCTAGTTTCATAACAACAACTGCAGCTGTGTAACAATTAAACATAAGAAGCCGTGTAGAGACTATTACTCCATTAAACAGGGAGGTGGTGGATGTGAGAGGGAAATGAAGCCATTCTAAAAACATCTGGAATTCCAAACACTGTCGGATTCAAACAACCTTATGAGAGCAGCAGGAGAACATTTTGTTCTTGGATAGAAAAACCTGCGATGTCACTGCTGAAGATCAGCTGATTATTATGACTTATGCAAGTTAGTTTTGGGAGGAACAATATCTGGCTTGGTATTTTTATAGTCACAAAAATCCAAAGCATTGGATAAGATTTGAACTGGAATTCTTTGATGAGATAAAACAATCAGATGCATTGTTAAAGCTGGTGAAAGAGTTCAATCAGCATCTAGTTGAGATTTAATGCCGAGGTTCTCAGCCTATCAGGCTCTGTGTAACTGGGGGATTCACCACGTTTTTAAGTTTTCTTCAGTAACAAAGGAACCCAGTTATGGTTGTCTTGAACTGCATGAATACCCTGCAAATGGGAAGTGGGAATATGTAACTAAGCGTCCTTTTAATGGTGCCAATATGCCATTGACCTTTTGCTAAGCCATGCCCCTTTGTGATGATCAAGCTGTTGCAGTAAGCATGGAGCCCACACTGTAAATAACTGCACTCCCTGAAGAAATATTATAGTTTTGGACAAATGAAACAGTGATTCCAGAGAGAAGCAGACAGAGGGGTCTACAGTTTGTGTTTGAAGGATATATCCAGGATGTCAAACTGGTTAAAAACAGGTTAAAAAGACAAAGATAGTTAGGAGCTAAAGCTGAACTATAGGCTACAGATCACAGTGTAAAAGTGAACCACCACATCACTGCTGATCGCCACACAAGACAATAAATATAAAGGGAAACTTTGCTGATATTGAACCAGCTGTGTGGCATCACAGTGTGTGCAGATGAACGGTGTTTTGCTTCACCCCCATGCTGCTGCCAGCACCCGGACTTCTACCGCTGGAAGGGCAGGGATCTCCAGGGGAAGTCAAACAGCGTGCATCTGTGCACACTGTGATGACACACAGCTGGTTGAACATCACAAAGTTTCCCTGCTTCCCTTCGCTGGTTCTTGTACAGCAGGGTCAGTCATTTTTTTTTTAATCATTAAAAAGCAAAAGCAGCATGTGTGTACATTCAGTAGGCAATATGTTCAGTAGCTAGCTAGCTAACCCTACACTTTTCAGGGTTTGATTTTGGTTTTGGAACAGGGAAGAAACATATATCTTTTTCCAACCTCTCCAGGTAACGAGTATCATTAATACACGACGTGCCCCAGGCACAACATTTAGCTCCAAATCCACAAAACCAGCCTGAAAATGAAGGAAATCTGAAACGACTGCATTAGAGTCAATGGAGCATGGCTGTGTTGTTGTTGGACTCTGGTCTGAGCCGGCCTGATGCTATGTTACGATTGGCCAGTCTGCGATGGGGTCAGTTACTCAGAGCATTTTGCTAAGAAGCAACTCAACAAAATAGTTTACATGAGTAACAAATACATTTATTCAGAACTTACCAGGTTTCATGCACTTTTCTCCAAGTGCTCACCTTTTTTGTTCTGTCTCTGTAAATACTGACGTTGGGTTGTAGAGCTCTGGGTGCCCACAGACAGCAAGAATAAGTTTGCCCTCCATTTGTGATTGTCGGTGACATCAGAGTCTTCACTAGGTCTCAACACTGATAGGCTTTCACCTCAGAGCATCGCAGGAATTTTTCACTCGGCGCGAGTTTGCATCTATTCCCAACAACTATTAAAATGAAATCAGCAGTGCTGGCTTATCTCCTTCACTAACACTTTGTTGCCAAAAATCCACCACACTACAATACTACAGTTTCACTTTTACCAACCCTCTATTGTTAATGCTGCAACATCAACTGTGGAAATGATCTGAATTTACTTCTCACTGTGCTCATGTATTTATTTGGTTTCACTAGCCATGAGACCTGGCAGGTTGTGGCCAGCTCTCCCGATGGATCACCCTTTAAACAAACTGGTCCAACCAGCCTCCACCTGTGTAGAGCAGAGCACCCAGTGGAGCGCTTGTTCTCAGAGCTGTGGGGCTGGAGTCTCCACCCGGGTTTCTAACCAGAACCCAGCCTGCAAGCTGCAAATGGAAACTCGACTTTGTAAAGTGCGGCCGTGCCACACAGTTCAGCCCGCCGCAAGGAAACCCATGGTGAGCGCCTGTTTATTTCTGCTGCCTGTATGTTGTCAGGGCCTGTCTCTTTATTATCCCACTGGGTTCCATTGACGGCTTTTAAAAAGTCAGTTCACCCAAAACACAAAGAATCGGCTTGTTTAATGTGCTGAGTTTACAGTTGATTATCTCTGAAACCTTTATGGTCATTACAATACAATAAAAGGAGACAGAATTTCTCATAAATAAATATCAAAAACCTGAGCAGTCGTCTGCATGGTTAGATACAACAGAAGGTAAGTAAAAATGTGTTTATTATGATAAGTGACTTTTACAAAGATCTCATGGCAGACCTGCTGTGCACAACCAAATTTAAAATCAAAGGTACCCTGTGGAGTTCTGTTTTAAGTATTGTAAGTTTTTGTTTTCCTAGTGGGGACGGCAGGGACGCTGTAAAGCCAGCTACACGTCACCGGGCCCCATTCGGCTCATTCACCAAGGCTGCTACAGCACTCGTGCCTACCAGCTGCGGTACTGCGGACAGTGCACTGACTCCCGCTGCTGCACGCCTTATCAAACCACCACCGCTGAGGTGACCTTCCACTGCCCCTCCGGCAGACTGATACAGCGACCTGTGATGATGATCCACTCCTGTGTCTGTCATAACAACTGCCCCTACGCACCTTACAGTAACCCGGCTCTGTGGGGATTCAGACCCTGAGCTGAGATCGACTTCTGTGAGCACAGATGCACCCGAACAGTAAGACTTCGCTGGTTCGGCTCACCGGGTGGATACACGACTAATTGTAGATAAAAACTGTGATTGAGTCGGGATGAACGTCGATTTTCACACATGTAGAATCTCAATCTGCACTTACTCACAACTCCTTTTTGCTTCCACACCTTGGGAGGCCATTATACTGGTGACACAGAAGTAAAAGAGTGCTTCACAGAAAGAAGAAAATGCAAAGGAATACAGGAGACAGATAAGTTAAAACAAGAGGAAGTAAATGTATAACCCACAAAGTAAAAGTTACAGAATCCTAAGTGGGTTTTAAGAAAATTATGCACTGATTTGCCTTCTCTGAGACTCTTATTTCTAGAGGTCAGAGGGCACAACAACTCATTAAGTACAAATCAAGTGGCAACCTCCGGGGCAAAAAAAAAAATGCAGCCAACACAGAAGTGCCAAAAACTGCAGTTCCTCAAATGGCCACATGAGTCCACTTCCATTGTAGATCCCGTTGTTAAAGTGCCCAACTATATGCACAACGTGAATTTCCCAAGTCGGACATGCTCCTGGATCAACATCCCACATCTTACTCTTACTCCAAGACCAACATTGCAATCAATTACACCTGCCTACAATTGAACAAAAACCTTGTGAGTGACTGCAGGGTTAGAGAGTTAGCTTGCTAACTAGGTAGGCTGTGCTAACGAGCAAACTTGCCAATAGGCTAAAATATTGTTAATCAACATCAAGAGAAATGATAATGTCATTTTGCAGTTGCAAAGACCTGTGAAGGACAAATGTCCCTCCTTTTTAATGCCATATTTGAAAGTATTTTTTTGCAAGATTGCAAGCTAACTCTAACCCTGCAGTAGCTCACAAGGTTTTTGTTCAGTGTTGCTGAGGATTATGTTTAATTGTATTATCTTCAATTCGGAAAACTAGCTTAGCTCCGAAGAAGCACAAAGGAATATTGAGAGAAGCCCAGGAGCAGCACACTGATGATGTCAGAGGGCTGTGATTGGTTGATTCCAATGTTGGTCCTTGAATGCGATGTGGGATGTTGATCCAGGAGCATGTCCTACTTGGCAAAATCACATCATGCCAAACTATACAGCAGAAATAAACATGTTTACATCCTGGTACTGTGAGTCAGATCCACTCCTCGCTCCTCCACAGCTCCACCCTCACGGTCAAATATGGTCTCTTCTGGTTCCAAGAAACCAAGACGGCAACAGCCAAAATGCCAAACTTTAGGCTTCAAAACGGGAGTCCACAAACAAATGGATGACGTCATGGTGGTTATGGCCACTATGTTGATACAGTCTATGTTACAGAGGTGCCTGAGTATGTAATGCCTTGTATGGCAAAGTGACAGGGAGCTGGTAGAGAGAAACTAAAGTTGGCATCATTTGTGATCTATATTAATTTTGGTGAAAAGAGTTCTGGACGGTTTTCAGTCAAGATAGAGAAAACTTGATTACAATGACGATGGTATTGGTGACTTTTTCCAAACCTTAAGGTTAAAGTTATGGTCTCAATGTTGTAATGTTTCTTAGTTGGAAAAAGCAGAACTGAACTTGTCGTATGTAGCTCAAAATTTAGCTTGAGGTTAGAGGTAATCCCAAGATTTTTTTCACACTAGGTTAAAAATATTTTGGGCAAGTGGGACAAATATCTTAGTAATTATGTGTTATCATAACTGGACCAAGAAAAGAATTTATTGTAATTTAAATCATTTTTTCACCGAAAACAAAAAACCTCTAAGATTTGAATTGAGGACTGTTGGCCATAATGTTTATGTGGTCATAAAGATATTTTTAAAGCGCAAATTTCAATGACTTTAATATGTTGATTTGACACATAATGACCCCAGCCTTTGTGTTGACAGATATTTGATTTCTGACGTGAGCAATGCAAACTTGTACAGTTATGTTTGTGTGTTTGTAGTCACATGACTTTGCACTTATTTCTGTATTTTCTGTTTTGTTGTAAATAATTCTGGACAGATGTCTCTTTATGTACAGTGAAAAAATGTCTCAATATTTTACACATCTTGCATTTTTACTCTCAATTGTTTTTGAAATATATTTTGTCATATTATAGTGTATACATTTATATAATCATGTTGTAAATACCGCAGCTTTTACCAGTGTTTCCCTTCATCATTCATACATAAGTATTGTACAGTACACTTCTTCCTTTTACTGATGAGCTTTTAAAAACTTGTTTGAAGTACAGCAGAAGTCATTTTTGGTATTTCTTATGAAAAGTGAAGCCAAATTTATGGCTACTATTACTATGTATTGCAGCGCGATGGTGCAGTGGTTAGCAACCAGGGTGGAGAGTTCAAACCCAGGGTGGGGGAGCTCTTCTGTGTGGAGTTTGCATGTTCTCCCCTTGTCAGCGTGGGTTTCCTCCAGGTGCTCCGGCTTCCTCCCACAGTCCAAAGACATGCAGGTTAATTGGTGACTCTAAATTGTCCATAGGTGTGAATGTGAGTGTGAATGGTTGTCTGTCTCTATGTGTCAGCCCTGTGATAGTCTGGTGACCTGTCCAGGGTGAACCTTGCCTCTCGCCCAGTGTCAGCTGGGATAGGCTCCAGCCCATGTCACCCTCAACAGGATAAGTGGTTATGGAAAATGAATGAATTAACATTTATACAGTCATGTTGTAAATACCATAGCTTTTACCAACATTTCACTTCATCATTCATAGATAAGTTTTGTACAGTACACTTCTTCTTTTTGCTTACAAGCTGTTAAAAAGTTGTTTGAAGTACAACATAAGTCATTTTTGGTATTTTTATGAAAAATGAAGCCAAATTTATGACTGGTATTACCAATAATTTTTTTCTTAATGTCTTCTTTACAACTCTGCACACAAGCACACACTGTGCCTCAGTCAGACCACATGACTATGTGACATCTAGTGGACAAAAGAATCTATTGCTGAGGATGAAGGCAAGGCAATAGCTGTACCAAAGACCCAAGAGGATATTATTTAAGATCAAGATCAAAATTAGATTTATTGTTCCACAGAGTGGGAGTTGTGTGCCCTGCACCCACACTGCAGCCATAGGAATACAACATACAACATATTACATAGACAAATCAACATTATACCCAATGTAGCAACAGGAAACACAAAAAGATAAATAACAACTAAAAATACCTCTATAAAAATGCATATCAGCAAATCGTCATAATCCAATGCCAGATCTGACTTTATCTGTCATTGTTTAACAGTTTTATAGGCAGAGGTGTGAATGACTTTTAAAATCTTCAGGCTGCAACGAGGCAGCAGCACATCTCTGAATGCAGAACATGCGAGGCGTCATTGGTGATCTTATTGTCTTGACTGAGAGCCGCCTGTTCAAAAATAGTCTGTATGGAAATTTGCTCATTGACACCTATTACTTTCCACATGGTGTGGATCAATTGTTTGTTTTTCAACTGCACAAAGAGGTTACCGAACCAAGCTGTGATTCTGTACCTGATCAGGCTCTGTAAGACTGCCTGATCAAAAAATTATTAGAAATTTTTGATCAAAACCATGGACACTCAGATGACATAAGAAATGCATCCGTTGTCGTAATCTGCTACACAGATTGTCAACATGTGTGTTCCAGGTTAGCATATCGTCAACAAAGACACTGAGATATTTATATGAGACCTGTGTGATGGATTGGTTGTGGATGACCACTGGTGTGTGCCGAATGCCTTTGGGTCAAAAACACAATCTCTTCTGTCTTGTCAACTTTACAGCACTATACAATACAAGAGGATTATATGAAACAGTTCCTGTAATAGTAATAGCACATATATTATCAGTTGATACCATCAGCTCACTGTTGAGCTGTCAGTAGCCACAGGATTAGGCAAACCTCTACTGTGAGGTCTCACATAACCACATGCAGACCTCTAACTGTAGTCTGAGCTGTACTTGAACTCAGCATGAATTCACTTTAGATGACTTAGATTTTCAGTGTTATTTCCTGAATGCTGACAGGTGCAGCAACTCAAACGTGGTACGTAGAGGCTGTGCTACAACACAGGAAGTGTTCTCTGAACTTCCCGTGGTGGCATTCTTTTTCTTTTGTATCTCACACTCACTGAGAGAAGGAACTGTACCAACTGCTGACCAGAAGACAATGAACAAATCCTCTTGTCCTCGTGTCAGCTTTGACTTTACAGGCAGATTTCTGCCTCCTGTTTACATCATAGTCTTCATCGTTGGTCTGGTAGCTAACGGATGGGGACTGAAGTCTTTGCTACAGAAATGGAAGAAACTGGGTAACATCAATGTTTTTGTTTTCAACCTTGGACTTGCTGATATTTTGTACCTGCTCACAGTCCCATTTTTGGTGGTGTACTACTTTATGAAGAGTAAATGGATCTTTGGAGACGCATTCTGCAAGATAACAAGATTCTGCTTCAACCTGAATCTCTATGGCAGCATCGGGTTCCTCACTTGTATAAGTGTGTACAGGTACCTGGCCATTGTCCATCCAATGAGAGTGATGGGAAGAATAACAGTCACCCACTCTGTGATCATCTCAGTCATGGTTTGGCTGTTGGTGAGTGTTCAGAGTCTCCCAGACATGTTCTACACCAAAAGATACAGCAAACCATATAGAAACAACACTGAGAAATGTTTCGATACAACAGATAACATCTATGTTGAGAGTTACCTGAAATACACCCTTGGATGGACACTCACTGGGTTTTGTATCCCATTCCTCATCACCCTGGGCTGCTACGGACATGTGATTGTTGTTCTCTGCCGCACAAATACCACTGACAAGGTACTGAAACAGAGATGCTTGAAGTTGTTGTGCATCTTGATTCTTCTCTTCTCTGTTTGTTACATCCCTTATCATGTTTTCAAGAACCTCAACCTCTGGTCAAGAGTTCTGTCCAACCAGAATATATGTGCTAAATGGTCCAATGGAGTCTACATTGCTCGTCAGATAAGCCGCGGCCTTGTGTGTCTGAACAGTGCTCTCAACCCTCTGGTTTACCTCCATGGTCATGAGAATATTCCTGCTCAGCTCAGACAGATGGTCCAACAAGCTTGTCCGATGTTCAGACGTCCATCTCCAACAAACTCTGGTAATACACCCGTTGCACAAATCACAGAGGACGTTAAGACAAACATGTTGAACAGTAGGAAATGAAGATATCCTTGCTCAGCTCAGACGACTACTCCAGCAACCTCGTCAAGCTGTCATGCGGCTGCCCATCAATCCTAGTCAAGTTGGTGTGAATTGTCTGAAATGCGATTGAAATTGAACAATTGTACTGCATTATCTGCAGCTTTAACTCATTAATTGTGCCGTGTCAAGGTTTTGATGATTTGAAGATTAAATTCACTTGAACTACTGTGAAAATTGTCATTGTTCATTGTTCAGAAAGTTCTGCAGAGAGAACAGGACCATGTATTGCGATTGTGGTCGGGAGGCTCAGTGCTATGCTTGATTTCTTTGCAGTGAAACAGGAAGTTGACGGAACAAAGGTGTAAATATAGACAGGATGCAAATTGTATGAGCTTCACTGAACGCAACACGCCTTTATCAGCTGCACATCAGTCAAAGAGATGCACAGGAAGCCCATAAAAGAATAACGGCAGTTTCATGTGTCTGGTTCTGTATGTCTAACTACGATCAGGCACTATGTGCCTTTAAAAGACACTCAAGAGATACAAATAACTAGGGCTGGGACGATATGCTTTTGTCCCGATTAGGGTTAGGGTTAGGGTTAGAAAAAATATTCTCCTTATCCACCCCCATCTTTAGGTAAACTGCTACGTTTAGCTGCATCTGTTCATTAAACTAGTACCATAAATAAAAAATCAGTCAAAAAGTAACTGAAATCTCCACCCAGCACAAATATGGGCCATAAATACATAAATATACGTGAGCATGAACTTCAACAATCAGTTCAACAATATATACTTAAAGTAAGTAGCCTATATTTAGCTGTTCCTTCCCATGCTCACTGAGCTGGTGCTGTAATAAAATGATAAAATTAAATGCTTGGTACCTCTGAGAAGAGAATGTGCAAATGAAATTGAACTGTTTTTTCAAAAGGCTGGACTGCAGATGAAACATTAGTGAACAAAACAGTACAACAAGTAAACTGACAACAGCTACTTTTCAGTGCTGTGAAGTGTCAAGGTTCTCAGAAACAAGCTGGTGAACATGCTCTGTTGTTAGGCTGCTCTACTGATAGCCAACAGTGCTTTTTAAGTAGTGACAACAGCTACCACGCTCAGCAGAGACGCTTGTCCCTGGTACACACAAGTACCGCTCTGCTAACTTTGCCGGGAGAGGGTACTCACAGTGATGCTTTTTCCACCAGCCTAATGGATTTTCAGACAGTGGCAAAGGAGCAACTGTGTTGTAATCTTTCACCTCCTTCTCGGCAATATCAAAAGCAGACTTCTCTGGTGGTGCTGGTGTCTGACTGGCATCTCCAAAAGTGCTGCCAAGCAGTTCAGCCAGTGCACAGGACTCTCTTCTTTTAGCAGGTGGGGAGCCCTGGGGATCTCTGTCTCCTGCATTCTTCTCAGGTACCACATCTGGTGCAGGGGCACGATCATCAGAATCCTCCTGGTGCAGCCTCTCTTCTTCCTGTTGCTATATCAAAGCACAGTGGAACAAAGGAATTGGCACTTTCTTTGACAGCATTATACTGATTTTAGATTCTATTTAAAAAAAACAACTAAATAAATGTTGCCGTCGCATAAAAAATAAATAGAAAAATATCGATTCTGGGGAGAGAATCGATATTTAGAATGTCCAAGAAAAAAACGTGATTAATTTAAAAATCGATTTTTTTCCCCCCACCCCTATAAATAACTATGTCAGCATGGTTGTGCAAAAACCCTCGTTTAGGTGATTCTACTGTGTGGAAATAGTTTTCATATGATTAAGGATGGGTTGGGGAAAACAGTTTTGGACAACAAGTTAAGATAAGATACCGAATGTACTGTGACAAGACATTTAATCTACAGTTCTGCTACTGTGGCATCGCTGTGAAGCCGTACTCAGATACAGATGTGCTTTGAGCTAATTGAATAGCTATAGGCCTATCTCCAAACTATCACACCCAGCTAAGGTGTTAGTTTCTTTTGTAAATGAAGAGCTCTGTACTTTTTCGCAGGCAAATGCTATTTTAAGTCCCTGTCTGTCAGTCTGGGTTCAGACCTGGTCATAGCACGATTACAGCAGCAACTGTGGTTGTAAATGATATAGTTTCAGCTCTAGATCGTAGGAGACACTGTGCAGCTTTATTTATAGACTTGTCAAAGGCTTTTGATTCTGTTGATCACATACTGCTTCTGGATAAATTGACCTTGCGGGGTTTTGATGAAGCATCATTGAAATGGTGTCAGAATTACCTCTCTAATAGAACCCAGTGTATAAATGCTGCAGGAGTGAATTCAGAGTCTTTAAGATTAAATAACGGTGAGCCACAAGCAGGACTGGAATTGCGTCATTTTAGGGGCAAGGCCACTTGGCCTTTCGTGTTGTCAATTTTTTGAGGGCACAAAGGCCAAAAGCCAGGGCAGCAAGGCCATAAAATAAAACAATGATTTTAAATCCACGTCCACAATGAATTTAATTTAACGACTAAGGATATATAACTATCTGTGAAATGAATAAATAAAACAAGCTCAAGTAATAATAATGAGTATAATAAGTAATAATGTGATTTATTTAATAGCACTAATAAACCCAATGTGTTTTAAATATAGAACAATCAGGTTCATGTATTTATAAGCAAACAATCTTAAATATTTTTTGAGCGTACATGATAAACAGATTCACTGAACAAGACTGGCTTACAATTATTTTTGATGTGTTGTTAGATAGCTAACAAACAAACTACAGCAGGGCTTTTCAATTACTATTTCAACTGGGTCGCATTTCAAAACCAGATAATGTCGATGGGCCACATTTTAGCAGCGAGCAACTGAGCCACTTTTTTTTTTTTGCATACATATATATATTTATATACTGTATATACAGGCATGGCCCTCCTCAACATGATGCAGAAACAGACTAAAAAAGAGCTGTCAGTGCACAGAAGCATAATAAGTGACATTAACAGTATCTAACAACACACACTATCTCTCTAGCAGCATCTCCATCTCCCCTCTCCTCCACACACACACATGCACACACGTCACCTCCTGATGCTTTCCTTATAGGTCAGTTACACAGGATATAGTTTTATACAGTCCATGGCAGCAACAGTCATGTTTACAACAACAGAGTCACTATTTAAAACCCAATAATATCTCACTGGAATATAAATATTCCTCCTGACATCACAATACTGAGTAAAGAAAGTCACGTTATCTCAGCATGAAGACAAACATCAGTATCAGTCATTCATCCTGCCCCATTTTTTTCAAGGGCACAAAGCTAAATTGTGAAATTCCTGCCCTGGCCACAAGGTTCAATTTTAAGTCCACTGTTGTTGACCTCATATATAAATGATATCTGTGCCTCTGTAGAAAACTGCAAAGCACATTTTTATGCAGATGACACAGTTCTTTATGCTTGTGCACCATCGATAGAGGAAGCTGTATCAAACCTTCAGTGTGCAGAAATCCTTAAAAATCTTTTAAATTAACCTAGATCTAAAGTCATGCTATTCACAAGGTTAAGGAAGTGTGGGCTTGACACCTACTCCATTCGTTTCGTGAATGGTGCCCACATTGAAGGTGTCACAGATAGACAAATATCTTGGCATCTGAGTAGATGACAAGCTTTCAGTCGTCCACAGTTCTCTCCATTTTATTACTGGGAATGGTTTCAGAACTCACCACTGTGAGCTGTATCAGCATGAAGGATTGTGATACAAGAGAAAAACATTTTCTCATTTTTGTTTATACGCAATGCCTGGAAAGCTACGGAAGCGCATTGCAATCACTGAATAAATGAAAAAAAAAAAAGGACACATTATCTCGCAATTATGTGATCTTATGTTGGAATTACGATATAAGATCTCATAATTAGGAGATCTGGTGTCATAATTCAAGATCTTATCTGGTAATTACGAGATCCTGATGTCATAATTACGAGACCTTATCTCAACGCACTTCAGTAGTCTCCAGATATAATGCTGTTATTCTGAAAAACATTGACCGGAAGTACTCTCCTTGTGTTTCGCAGTGGACTCACTTTACAAATCAGCTAATGTTAACGATATTATGGTATCAGCGAAATGCCGTATTGTAGTACGACATCAAGATCTCGTAATTACGAGATCCTGATGTCATAATTACAAGATCATGTCTCGTAATTACGACTTATCTCAATGCGCCTCTGTAGTCTACAGATATAATGCTTTTATTCTGAAAAAAAAAAAAAAAAAACGTTGACCGGAAGTACCGCCCTTGTTTTTCTCAGTGGACTCACTTCACAGATCAACTAACATTAACGTTATTACGATATCAGTGAAAGCCCTTATTGTAGTACGACATCAGGATCTCGTTATTATGAAATCTTATCTGGTAATTGTGAGAGCCTGATGATGTAATTATGACATCTTATGTAATAATTACTAGATAAGATCTCATAATTATGACATAATTTGTCGATTTCTTCTTTTGTTTTTTATTCAGTGAATGCAATGCGCCTCTGTAGAAAGCTACCCCCTTTACCTCACTTTTTTTTTTAAATCAACTCAATCTCTCATCACATGCTCACAGGAAGTTGTATCCCTTGAAACTCCTCGGATCAGTTTAGAGCTCAGTGAATTAGCTTTTAGTTTTTCGCCCCAAATAAATGGAACAAGCTGCAAGAGGTATTTAAATTAGCGAGGTATTTGTTGGTACATCTTTAAAGTGTGTGCTAGATGATCTGGTTGTTTCACAGTGTAGCTGCTTTGGTTAAGTGACAGACATGATTTCCTACATATTACTGTTTGTATTGTTGTTATGTATCTGTCCTTTATGGGAGAACTTCATTATTAATTATTCAACTTTTTCATCTGTTTTTTTATTCCTGTTTATAATTCGTGATAGACATTCCTGCTACTTGTTCATTTTTTATTGACATTTTTACATCACCTTATTGTGATTATATGTTTATATCCTTCCAGCCCATTGAATGTGAACTCAGGTCATTGCAGTAAAAGAGTCTAATGCTCAGTCAATTTTCCCTCAATCAACAGTGGTTGATGAAGTTAATGAAGGGGCATTTTGCACCTCATTAGAAAAATATGATTACATGCAGCCCGTGTGTCATTTTATCATATGATCAACTTCCCATTTGAGATTTCGTTTTAATTTCCTGTTTAACCACGAACCGTGATGAGACTCTAAGAATGACTAAAGTTTCACAGGAAATTGCCCAAGTTACTTGAACCACTCTTGGCAAACACTGCATTCTTGCTGTTTTTCGGGAGACAGAATGAACAAATCCTCTTGTCCTCGTGTCAGCTTTGACTTTACAGGCAGATTTCTGCCTCCTGTTTACATCATAGTCTTCATCATTGGTCTGGTAGCTAACGGATGGGGACTGAAGTCTTTGCTGCACAACTGGAAGAAGCTAAAAATCATCAATGTTTTTGTTCTCAACCTTGGACTTGCTGATATTTTGTACCTGCTCACTCTCCCATTCTTGGTGGTGTACTACTTTATGAAGAGTAAATGGATCTTTGGAGACGCATTCTGCAAGATCACAAGATTCTGCTTCAACCTGAATCTCTATGGCAGCATCGGGTTCCTTACTTGTATAAGTGTGTACAGGTACCTGGCTGTTGTCCATCCAGTGAGAGTGATGGGAAGAATAACAGTCACCCACTCTGTGATCATCTCAGTCATGGTTTGGCTGTTGGTGAGTGTTCAGAGTCTCCCAGACATGTTCTACATCAAAAGATACAGCAAACCATATGGAAACAACACTGAGAAATGTTTTGATACAACAGATAACATCTATGTTGAGAGTTACCTGAAATATACCCTTGGATGGACATTCACTGGGTTTTGTATCCCATTCCTCATCACACTGGGCTGCTATGGACATGTGATTGTTGTTCTCTGTTTCACAAATACCACTCACAAGGTACTGAAACAGAGAAGTCTGAAGTTGTTGTTCATCTTGATTCTTCTCTTCTCTGTTTGTTACATCCCTTATCATGTTTTCAAGAACCTCAACCTCTGGTCAAGAGTTCTGTCCAACCAGAAGATATGTGCTAAATGGTCCAATGGAGTCTACATTGCTCGTCAAATAAGCCGCCTTGTGTGTCTGAACAGTGCTCTCAACCCTCTGGTTTACCTCCATGGAAATGAGAATATTCCTGCTCAGCTCAGACAGATGGTCCAACAAGCTTGTCCAATGTTCATACGTCCATCTCCAACAAACTCTGGTAATACACCCGTTGCACAAATCACAGAGGATGTTAACACAAGACAAACATGTTGAACAGTAGGAAATGAAGATATCCCTGCTCAGCTCAGACGACTACTCCAGCAACCTCGTCAAGCTGTCATGCAGCTGCCCATCATCCCTAGTCGAGTTGGTGTGAATTGTCTGAAATGAGTAACTGTATTGCATTATCTGCAGCTTTAACTCATTAATTGTGCCGTGTCAAGGTTTTGATGTATGTGGTGATCATATTGCTGTTAACACACTCAAAAAAAGCTCAGTTAAAAAAGATTAAATTCACTTGAACTACTGTGAAAATTGTCATTGTTCAGAAAGTTCTGCTGAGAGAACAGGACCATGTGTTGCGATTGTGGTCGGGAGGCTCAGTGCTGTGCTTGATTTCTTTGCAGTGAAACAGGAAGTTGACGGAACAAAGGTGTAAATATTAGGGGTGTAAATCACCAGCTTCATCACGATACGATATTATATCGATTTGTTTGGATGACGATACGATGTTTGCCGATATCACAAAGTCTGTCACGATACGATTTTGATACGATTCGATTCAGGAGCCTGCGATCGATATGACGCAATATCATATGCCCATCTAACACAATCATTTACATCAATTCACAAAAACAACTAGAATATGATTTGACCATTTTATTTCTGAGCTCTGTTTGTTGTTTGAGTGGAGGCGCGCTTGCCCAGAAATGGTGACACAGATGTGCTATGTGAATTTCAAAATAAATGTGTATCTTTAAGATGACGATATGGATCAATGTTTTCATTTTGCATCGATATAATCGGATCATTAATCAATGAAACGATGTATCGATGTGGATCGATGTATCGTTACACCCCTAGTAAATATAGACAGGATGCAAATTGTATGAGCTTCACTGAACGCAACACGCCTTTATCGACTGCACACAGTCAAAGAGATGCACAGGAAGACCATAAAAGAATAACGGCAGTTTCGTGTGTCTGGTTCTGTATGTCTAACTACGATCAGGCACTATGTGCCTTTAAAAGACACTCAAGAGATATAAATAACTAGAGCTGGGATGATAAGCTTTTGTCCTGATTCGATTTATATTGCGATTGTACAAGTCAAATTTTAAAGTATTGCGATTCTATATTTCAGTTATTGGGATTTTTTTTCCTTACAAAAAAAAACAAAAGTTGAAATCAATTCTAGTAGCGACTACTGCATATCCTGAGTCATATTTCCTAAAAAACAAAACAATGCACATCACGTCAGTCAGTCGATCTGAAATTTATTTGAATGGAGAGTGGTGCACCACCTTTACCATTTAAAAAAAAAAAAACATTCTCTACTGAGGATATTCACTGTCTGCAGGTCAGACAGGTTAATACCAGGTCTCGGTACCAACCTCTGCCCGGGCGTTTGATGAAGTCTCCTGGTTGGTAGATTGGATAGAATGGTGTCAAACTGTCATTGTAGCCTGTCCGAGTGGTTTGTGCCAAGCTCAAATCAAACCCACCACTGGTGATGTACGCATCGTCTCATTTGATGTTGCCCGATAAGAATCCAGATTGTCATCAAACAATGCATTTTTTTTCTCAAAAGACGCAGGTGTCAAAGCCGTGTTGACAGGAAAGAGGCAGAGGAGAAAACCACAAAATCATCTGGGGCAGTGCAGGCGGGGCATCAAGGCCACTGTGGCCTTAGGGCAGATATTTTTTTCAAGGGCACAAGGCTAAATTGTGAAATTCCTGCCCTGGCCACAAGGTTCAATTTTAAGTCCACTGTTGTTGACCTCGTATATAAATGATATCTGTGCCTCTGTAGAAAACTGCAAAGCACATTTTTATGCAGATGACACAGTTCTTTATGCTTGTGCACCATCGATAGAGGAAGCTGTATCAAACCTTCAGTGTGCATTTGACAGTGTGCAGAAATCCTTAAAAATCTTTAATTTTAAATTAACCTAGATCTAAAGTCATGCTATTCACAAGGTTAAGGAAGTGTGGGCTTGACACCTACTCCATTCGTTTCGTGAATGGTGCCCACATTGAAGGTGTCACAGATAGACAAATATCTTGGCATCTGAGTAGATGACAAGCTTTCAGTCGTCCACAGTTCTCTCCATTTTATTACTGGGAATGGTTTCAGAACTCACCACTGTGAGCTGTATCAGCATGAAGGATTGTGATCTTCTTTTTTTTTAATTCAGTGAATGCAATGCGCCTCTGTAGAAAGCTACCCCCTTTACCTCACTTTTTTTTTTTTTTAAATCAACTCAATCTCTCATCACATGCTCACAGGAAGTTGTATCCCTTGAAACTCCTCAGATCAGTTTAGAGCTCAGTGAATTAGCTTTTAGTTTTTCGCCCCAAATAAATGGAACAAGCTGCAAGAGGTATTTAAATTAGCGAGGTATTTGTTGGTACATCTTTAAAGTGTGTGCTAGATGATCTGGTTGTTTCACAGTGTAGCTGCTTTGGTTAAGTGACAGACATGATTTCCTACATATTACTGTTTGTATTGTTGTTATGTATCTGTCCTTTATGGGAGAACTTCATTATTAATTATTCAACTTTTTCATCTGTTTTTTTATTCCTGTTTATAATTCGTGATAGACATTCCTGCTACTTGTTCATTTTTTATTGACATTTTTACATCACTTTATTGTGATTATATGTTTGTATCCTTCCAGCCCATTGAATGTGAACTCAGGTCATTGCAGTAAAAGAGTCGAATGCTCAGTCAATTTTCCCTCAATCAACAGTGGTTGATGAAGTTAATGAAGGGGCATTTTGCACCTCATTAGAAAAATATGATTACATGCAGCCCGTGTGTCATTTTATCATATGATCAACTTCCCATTTGAGATTTCGTTTTAATTTCCTGTTTAACCACGAACCGCGATAAGACTGACTAAAGAAGAATGACTAAAGTTTCACAGGAAATTGCCCAAGTTACTTGAACCACTCTTGGCAAACACTGCATTCTTGCTGTTTTTCGGGAGACAGAATGAACAAATCCTCTTGTCCTCGTGTCAGCTTTGACTTTACAGGCAGATTTCTGCCTCCTGTTTACATCATAGTCTTCATCATTGGTCTGGTAGCTAACGGATGGGGACTGAAGTCTTTGCTGCACAACTGGAAGAAGCTAAAAATCATCAATGTTTTTGTTCTCAACCTTGGACTTGCTGATATTTTGTACCTGCTCACTCTCCCATTCTTGGTGGTGTACTACTTTATGAAGAGTAAATGGATCTTTGGAGATGCATTCTGCAAGATCACAAGATTCTGCTTCAACCTGAATCTCTATGGCAGCATCGGGTTCCTCACTTGTATAAGTGTGTACAGGTACCTGGCTGTTGTCCATCCAATAAGAGTGACGGGAAGAATAACAGTCACCCACTCTGTGATCATCTCAGTCATGGTTTGGCTGTTGGTGAGTGTTCAGAGTCTCCCAGACATGTTCTACATCAAAAGATACAGCAAACCATATGGAAACAACACTGAGAAATGTTTCGATACAACAGATAACATCTATGTTGAGAGTTACCTGAAATATACCCTTGGATGGACATTCACTGGGTTTTGTATCCCATTCCTCATCACACTGGGCTGCTATGGACATGTGATTGTTGTTCTCTGTTTCACAAATACCACTCACAAGGTACAGAAACAGAGAAGTCTGAAGTTGTTGTGCATCTTGATTCTTCTCTTCTCTGTTTGTTACATCCCTTATCATGTTTTCAAGAACCTCAACCTCTGGTCAAGAGTTCTGTCCAACCAGAAGATATGTGCTAAATGGTCCAATGGAGTCTACATTGCTCGTCAAATAAGCCGCAGCCTTGTGTGTCTGAACAGTGCTCTCAACCCTCTGGTTTACCTCCATGGAAATGAGAATATTCCTGCTCAGCTCAGACAGATGGTCCAACAAGCTTGTCCGATGTTCATACGTCCATCTCCAACAAACTCTGGTAATACACCCGTTGCACAAATCACAGAGGACGTTAACACAAGACAAACATGTTGAACAGTAGGAAATGAAGATATCCCTGCTCAGCTCAGACGACTACTCCAGCAACCTCGTCAAGCTGTCATGCAGCTGCCCATCATCCCTAGTCGAGTTGGTGTGAATTGTCTGAAATGAGTAACTGTATTGCATTATCTGCAGCTTTAACTCATTAATTGTGCCGTGTCAAGGTTTTGATGTATGTGGTGATCATATTGCTGTTAACACACTCAAAAAAAGCTCAGTTAAAAAAGATTAAATTCACTTGAACTACTGTGAAAATTGTCATTGTTCAGAAAGTTCTGCTGAGAGAACAGGACCATGTGTTGCGATTGTGGTCGGGAGGCTCAGTGCTGTGCTTGATTTCTTTGCAGTGAAACAGGAAGTTGACGGAACAAAGGTGTAAATATTAGGGGTGTAAATCACCAGCGTCATCACGATACGATATTATATCGATTTGTTTGGATGATGATATGATGTTTGCCGATATCACAAAGTCTGTCACGATATGATTTTGATTCGATTCGATTCAGGAGCCTGCGATCGATATGACGCGTTATCATATGCCCATCTAACACAATCATTTACATCAATTCACAAAAACAACTAGAATATGATTTGACCATTTTATTTCTGAGCTCTGTTTGTTGTTTGAGTGGAGGCGCGCTTGCCCAGAAATGGTGACACAGACGTGCTATGTGAATTTCAAAATAAATGTGTATCTTTAAGATGACGATATGGATCAATGTTTTCATTTTGCATCGATATAATCGGATCATTAATCAATGAAACGATGTATCGATGTGGATCGATGTATCGTTACACCCCTAGTAAATATAGACAGGATGCAAATTGTATGAGCTTCACTGAACGCAACACGCCTTTATCGACTGCACACAGTCAAAGAGATGCACAGGAAGACCATAAAAGAATAACGGCAGTTTCGTGTGTCTGGTTCTGTATGTCTAACTACGATCAGGCACTATGTGCCTTTAAAAGACACTCAAGAGATATAAATAACTAGAGCTGGGATGATAAGCTTTTGTCCTGATTCGATTTATATTGCGATTGTACAAGTCAAATTTTAAAGTATTGCGATTCTATATTTCAGTTATTGGGATTTTTTTTCCTTACAAAAAAAACAAAAGTTGAAATCAATTCTAGTAGCGACTACTGCATATCCTGAGTCATATTTCCTAAAAAAAACCCAATGCACATCACGTCAGTCAGTCGATCTGAAATTTATTTGAATGGAGAGTGGTGCACCACCTTTACCATTTAAAAAAAAAAAAAACATTCTCTACTGAGGATATTCACTGTCTGCAGGTCAGACAGGTTAATACCAGGTCTCAGTACCAACCCCTGCCCGGGCGTTTGATGAAGTCTCCTGGTTGGTAGATTGGATAGAATGGTGTCAAACTGTCATTGTAGCCTGTCCGAGTGGTTTGTGCCAAGCTCAAATCAAACCCACCACTGGTGATGTACGCATCGTCTCATTTGATGTTGCCCGATAAGAATCCAGATTGTCATCAAACAATGCATTTTTTTTCTCAAAAGACGCAGGTGTCAAAGCCGTGTTGACAGGAAAGAGGCAGAGGAGAAAACCACAAAATCTTCTGGTTCATTTCAGGCGGGTCATCAAGGCCACTGTGGCCTTAGGGCAGATATTTTTTTCAAGGGCACAAGGCTAAATTGTGAAATTCCTGCCCTGGCCACAAGGTTCAATTTTAAGTCCACTGTTGTTGACCTCGTATATAAATGATATCTGTGCCTCTGTAGAAAACTGCAAAGCACATTTTTATGCAGATGACACAGTTCTTTATGCTTGTGCACCATCGATAGAGGAAGCTGTATCAAACCTTCAGTGTGCAGAAATCCTTAAAAATCTTTTAAATTAACCTAGATCTAAAGTCATGCTATTCACAAGGTTAAGGAAGTGTGGGCTTGACACCTACTCCATTCGTTTCGTGAATGGTGCCCACATTGAAGGTGTCACAGATAGACAAATATCTTGGCATCTGAGTAGATGACAAGCTTTCAGTCGTCCACAGTTCTCTCCATTTTATTACTGGGAATGGTTTCAGAACTCACCACTGTGAGCTGTATCAGCATGAAGGATTGTGATCTTTTTTTTTTTATTCAGTGAATGCAATGCGCCTCTGTAGAAAGCTACCCCCTTTACCTCACTTTTTTTTTTTTAAATCAACTCAATCTCTCATCACATGCTCACAGGAAGTTGTATCCCTTGAAACTCCTCGGATCAGTTTAGAGCTCAGTGAATTAGCTTTTAGTTTTTCACCCCAAATAAATGGAACAAGCTGCAAGAGGTATTTAAATTAGCGAGGTATTTGTTGGTACATCTTTAAAGTGTGTGCTAGATGATCTGGTTGTTTCACAGTGTAGCTGCTTTGGTTAAGTGACAGACATGATTTCCTACATATTACTGTTTGTATTGTTGTTATGTATCCGTCCTTTATGGGAGAACTTCATTATTAATTATTCAACTTTTTCATCTGTTTTTTTTATTCCTGTTTATAATTCGTGATAGACATTCCTGCTACTTGTTCATTTTTTATTGACATTTTTACATCACCTTATTGTGATTATATGTTTGTATCCTTCCAGCCCATTGAATGTGAACTCAGGTCATTGCAGTAAAAGAGTCTAATGCTCAGTCAATTTTCCCTCAATCAACAGTGGTTGATGAAGTTAATGAAGGGGCATTTTGCACCTCATTAGAAAAATATGATTACATGCAGCCCGTGTGTCATTTTATCATATGATCAACTTCCCATTTGAGATTTTGTTTCAATTTTCTGTTTAACCATGAACCGTGATAAGACTCTAAGAATGACGAAAGTTTCACAGGAAATTGCCCAAGTTACTTGAACCACTCTTGGCAAACACTGCATTCTTGCTGTTTTTCGGGAGACAGAATGAACAAATCCTCTTGTCCTCGTGTCAGCTTTGACTTTACAGGCAGATTTCTGCCTCCTGTTTACATCACAGTCTTCATCATTGGTCTGGTAGCTAACGGATGGGGACTGAAGTCTTTGCTGCACAACTGGAAGAAGCTAAAAATCATCAATGTTTTTGTTCTCAACCTTGGACTTGCTGATATTTTGTACCTGCTCACTCTCCCATTCTTGGTGGTGTACTACTTTATGAAGAGTAAATGGATCTTTGGAGACGCATTCTGCAAGATCACAAGATTCTGCTTCAACCTGAATCTCTATGGCAGCATCGGGTTCCTCACTTGTATAAGTGTGTACAGGTACCTGGCTGTTGTCCATCCAGTGAGAGTGATGGGAAGATTAACTCTGACTCATTCTGTCGGGATCTCAGCCATGGTTTGGGTCTTGGTGAGCGCTCAAAGCCTCCCAGATGTGTTCTACAGCAAAACATATGGAAACAAGCTTGGGAAATGTTTTGATACCACCAGTAACACCTATGTTGAGAGTTACCTGAAATACAGCCTTGGATGGACATTCAGCGGGTTTTGTATCCCATTCCTCATCACACTGGGCTGCTATGGACATGTGATTGTTGTTCTCTGCCGCACAAATACCACTGACAAGGTACTGAAACAGAGAAGTCTGAAGTTGTTGTTCATCTTGATTCTTCTCTTCTCTGTTTGTTACATCCCCTATCATGTTTTAAAGAACCTCAACCTCTGGTCAAGAGTTCTGTACAAACAGAAGAAATGTCGTGAATGGTCCAATGGAGTCTACATCGCTCATCAGATAAGTCGTGGCCTTGCATGTCTGAACAGTGCTCTCAACCCTCTGGTTTACCTCCATGGTCATGAAGATATTCCTGCTCAGCTCAGACAGCTGCTCCAACAAGCGCGTCCGAGGTTCAGCCGTTCAGGTCCAACAAACTCCAGCAGTGTGCCCATGGCACAAATTGCAGATGAAGGTTTAACACAAGACTAACATGTTTAACAGTAACATACATTTCTATTTGTTCCATACAGTTCGAAGGAGGAATTATGTGTTGTTTCTGTGTATTCGTATTATTTGTGTTAATTGATCTGTATAAGTGTGTTTTATTTCTTTCATGGTCTGTTGAGTAAAGGAAACTTTGTATCATCTGACTTCAAGTTAATTATTGGGAGTTTTTAATGCCGCGTGGTCTCTGTGAATTCAGATGTTACGGGATTCTTGTGTTCATCACTTAAGCGTAGATCATCCCCAGAGACTGATTTTATTTCAGTTTCAAATAGGGTTTCCAGATTCAACATTTATCCACCTTTTTTAACATTGCATCGAATGTTGCATTGAATGACATGTAAGGAGCAGGAATAGACTAAACCATCTCTAACTGCCTCTAAACACAGCTAGAGCCGAGTGAGTGACAGCTTATGCAGCCTGAGCACCAACACACACTGGCAAGTCTGCTTCAAGAAAGGGAAGTCAGGGTTCTAAAAAAAGAGAAGAAAGTAAGACAGCGAACTGACTTTGAAATAAAAATTTGCATGCGAGACATGGATCAAGAGATACAGGGCAGGGAGTCCACAGACACTGTTCATGCACAGAGCCCAGACTTTGCTGCTGCACGCCTGACTTTAATGTTGTAACTGACAGAGAGCAACACAGCCCTGCCTTTAGAGCTGAACTTTTGTCAGACGCCCCGTTTCTTTTAATTCCTGTGGCTCACTTTATAAACTCCACAGTGGATGAGAAACAGCTGATTCATGAAGTTTGAAATGAGGAATTATCTGCACGACACTTCCTCATTTAACCGCAAAAACATAAATAAGCTGGCACTTGGCTGGAGGGAGATCACAAGGAAGCTGGAAGTCTCTAGTAAATGGCCATCACTAATAACAGCTTTACTGTTGGCTATATGAAATATAATTCTGATTAATATCACAGTATAAAACGTGTTCTCTGTTTCTAGAGTACAAACCCAGGAAGACAGCAAGTACTTGCCCACCTTACGGGTGGTTACATCTCCAGTCGAGCTCACAGCTGATAGGCAGCCTGCAACGTTTGTTGACATGATGTAATTCATATGAGACACACATTTCCCATGAACTGATTTTGAAAAAAGTATGTGCAGTGCACCTGTGACACAGCAATATCAGAGGAAATTCACAGTAAGGACACTGTCATGTGTATTTGGCATGGAAATATAAGACTCAGGCACTTGATCTCAGCAAGATGATTCTGAAGTATTTTAAAAGTGTTAAGAATACATTACTTAGTTTGAGTCCTCTCATGGAAACATTACAAATTACATTTTAGGGCATGTATTCAGTAATCAGACGTGGAATATGATTTTAAAGTAACCCTCCCAACACTGGGTCTCATTCATGAAATGTTAGTAAATCTGTGAGTAGATTTGCACATAAAAATCCTTGGTACTAAAAACCTACTCCTGATTCATGAACGCCACGTAAAACTTGGATTGGATCAACACATTCTCACTCCAACCTCGTCACATGTCCACGTTTGGTCATGGACTTTCCACGTCCACATACCACGTGCAAGGTACCGTGGGTGCGTTGGTTGTTGAGGTTCTGGGAAACTGGGTTCTGTGTCAAGTTCTGCCTGTTACCTGCATTGTCTTCTTTCAAAATTCTGTTTTCACAGGAAATTTAATGTTATACACAGTCTATTTCAAAATAAAGGCACTACGTTGGTACAACATCGCAAATTGACATTTTTTCCTTCAACAAAAACATGTGGTTAGGTTTAGAAAACAGAACAGTTTGGCTTTGGAATGTTGCAGGACGCGAACACCGCTCTCTTGGGTGAAAATCGGTGTTTGTTGGACCCATCACCATCGATTCCACCCCCCCCGGTTGGACTTTCGCTGCCTTAACTTTCGTCCTTGTCCCTCCGCGTTTCTCCTTGACGCCACCGGGCGCCATTAAACTATAACAGCAACCGCCGATGTATCATGCCGACGTTAAAGGGCAGCTTTTTTCGTTGGGTTTTGATGCTGCAAGTCACTGCTCAAGCTCCAGATTACAGTGAATTCGGAGTGAGACTGAGCTTGAACTACACACAAATTTGTTCTGTTCCCATTTCATGAATGAGACCCGCTGATATGTGTAACACCCTTAGTAGACTACAGAAGTATTATCAGCGAAATTAACTTAAAGCAACTTTATGTATCAGAAGTAATAGTACCCGTTATGCAAAATGGCCTCAAACTATTAAATTAATTGATTATTTTCCATTAACCTGTGAGCAGAATTTTACTGTTGCAGCTGTGAAAGAGGAGCTGATTTGAGCTGCTTTATTTGCTGTTGGGCATTTGATAACAAATCATATTTTAATATTAGAATAGAATTGAATAGAATAGAATACATCTTTATTGTCCACCAGGGTGGAAAATTGTCTTCGGCTCACTAACACACAGGACGTAGCATAACATAACACATAACAGAGCTAAAATATGAACAAAGCCAAAACACGATAAAAATTCATATAGATACATTTTAAAAAGATGAATAAATAAAATAAAATAAAATACAGTGCTATAAAAGTACGGTAGAGCAGTTCATGTCATTATCTGTGGTTTAGTCACTTAGTAGAGTTAAGGATGCTAATAGCACTGGGGACAAAGTACTTTTTAAAAGCCCCTTTATCCAGAGGAACTCTGTAGCGCCTCCCAGACTTCAAGAGCTCAAACTGGCTGAAGAGAGGATGGGAGCTATCTGCCAGGATTCTCCTCACTTTCCTCCTTGTCCTCAGTGTAGAGATGGGTCAGAGGCTTTTGGGGTTTTCCCACTATTTTGCTCGCCATTGACACAATCCTATTTAGTCTATGCTTGCATTTTGAGCTTAGGTGACCAAACCAAACAGAAAGATGATAGGTGAGAACACTCTCAACATGAGTGGTGTACACAAGCTCCAGGATCTGAGGACTAACACCAAGGCTGCTTCGTCTTCTAAGAAGACTAATAGAATACTAATTCTATTAGATACAATAACCTTTACATTCATTTTGAATCATGTTTCTGGCTACCTGGTGAATGCCTGGCTGTTTGCTCTTTGTTTGTTCCACTGTTCAGTGACATTTTTAGCTCTTCAGCTGCTAAATGCTCATCTATGTTCTAAGTTAATGAAGGTGCATTTTACACCTTATGAGAAAAATATGATTACATGCAGCCTGTGTGTCATCTTGTCATATGATCAACTTCCTGTCTGAGATCATATTTCAATATTCTGATTAATCATGATAAGATTCTAAGAATGACGAAAGTTTCACAGGAAATTGCCCAAGTTACTTCAATCACTCTTGGCACCACAGCATACCTGCTTTACAGTATTTGCTGCTTTTTGGGAGACAAAATGAACAAATCCTCTTGTCCTCGTGTCAGCTTTGACTTTACAGGCAGATTTCTGCCTCCTGTTTACATCATAGTCTTCATCATTGGTCTGGTAGTTAATGGATGGGGACTGAAGTCTTTGCTGCACAACTGGAAGAAGCTAAAAATCATCAATGTTTTTGTTCTCAACCTTGGACTTGCTGATATTTTGTACCTGCTCACTCTCCCATTCTTGGTGGTGTACTACTTTATGAAGAGTAAATGGATCTTTGGAGACGCATTCTGCAAGATCACAAGATTCTGCTTCCACCTGAATCTCTATGGCAGCATCGGGTTCCTTACTTGTATAAGTGTGTACAGGTACCTGGCTGTTGTCCATCCAGTGAGAGTGATGGGAAGATTAACTCTGACTCGTTCTGTGGGGATCTCAGTCATGGTTTGGCTGTTCGTGAGCATTCAAAGTCTCCCGGACATGCTCTACAGCAAAACATATGGAAACAACACTGGCAAATGTTACGATACCACCAGTAACACCTATGTTGAGAGTTACCTGAAATACAGCCTTGGATGGACATTCAGCGGGTTTTGTATCCCATTCCTCATCACCCTGGGCTGCTATGGACATGTGATTGTTGTTCTCTGCCACACAAATACCACTGACAAGGTACTGAAACAGAGAAGTCTGAAGTTGTTGTTCATCTTGATTCTTCTCTTCTCTGTTTGTTACATCCCCTATCATGCATTCAAGAATTTTAACCTCATGGCAAGAGTTTTGACAAGTCAAGGACTTTGCCCTGAATGGTCCAATGGAGTCTACATCGCTCATCAGATAAGTCGTGGCCTTGCATGTCTGAACAGTGCTCTCAACCCTCTGGTTTACCTCCATGGTCATGAAGATATTCCTGCTCAGCTCAGACAGCTGCTCCAACAAGTGCGTCCGAGGTTCAGCCGTTCAGGTCCAACAAACTCTAGCAGTGTGCCCATGGCACAAATTGCAGATGGAGGTTTAACACAAGACTAACATGTTTAACAGTAACATACATTTCTATTTGTTCCATACAGTTCGAAGGAGGAATTATGTGTTGTTTCTGTGTATTCGTATTATTTGTGTTAATTGATCTGTATAAGTGTGTTTTATTTCTTTCATGGTCTGTTGAGTAAAGGAAACTTTGTATCATCTGACTTCAAGTTAATTATTGGGAGTTTTTAATGCCGCGTGGTCTCTGTGAATTCAGATGTTACGGGATTCTTGTGTTCATCACTTAAGCGTAGATCATCCCCAGAGACTGATTTTATTTCAGTTTCAAATAGGGTTTCCAGATTCAACATTTATCCACCTTTTTTAACATTGCATCGAATGTTGCATTGAATGACATGTAAGGAGCAGGAATAGACTAAACCATCTCTAACTGCCTCTAAACACAGCTAGAGCCGAGTGAGTGACAGCTTATGCAGCCTGAGCACTAACACACACTGGCAAGTCTGCCTCAAGAAAGGGAAGTCAGGGTTCTAAAAAAGAGAAGAAAGTAAGACAGCGAACTGACAGAGAGCAACACAGCCCTGCCTTTAGAGCTGAACTTTTGTCAGACGCCCCGTTTCTTTTAATTCCTGTGGCTCGCTTTATAAACTCCACAGTGGATGAGAAACAGCTGATTCATGAAGTTTGAAATGAGGAATTATCTGCACGACACTTCCTCATTTAACCGCAAAAACATAAATAAGCTGGCACTTGGCTGGAGGGAGATCACAAGGAAGCTGGAAGTCTCTAGTAAATGGCCATCACTAATAACAGCTTTACTGTTGGCTATATGAAATATAATTCTGATTAATATCACAGTATAAAACGTGTTCTCTGTTTCTAGAGTACAAACCCAGGAAGACAGCAAGTACTTGCCCACCTTACGGGTGGTTACATCTCCAGTCGAGCTCACAGCTGATAGGCAGCCTGCAACGTTTGTTGACATGATGTAATTCATATGAGACACACATTTCCCATGAACTGATTTTGAAAAAAGTATGTGCAGTGCACCTGTGACACAGCAATATCAGAGGAAATTCACAGTAAGGACACTGTCATGTGTATTTGGCATGGAAATATAAGACTCAGGCACTTGATCTCAGCAAGATGATTCTGAAGTATTTTAAAAGTGTTAAGAATATATTACTTAGTTTGAGTCCTTTCATGGAAACATTACGAATTACATTTTAGGGCATGTATTCAGTAATCAGACGTGGAATATGATTTTAAAGTAACCCTCCCAACACTGGGTCTCATTCATGAAATGTTAGTAAATCTGTGAGTAGATTTGCACATAAAAATCCTTGGTACTAAAAACCTACTCCTGATTCATGAACGCCACGTAAAACTTGGATTGGATCAACACATTCTCACTCCAACCTCGTCACATGTCCACGTTTGGTCATGGACTTTCCACGTCCACATACCACGTGCAAGGTACCGTGGGTGCGTTGGTTGTTGAGGTTCTGGGAAACTGGGTTCTGTGTCAAGTTCTGCCTGTTACCTGCATTGTCTTCTTTCAAAATTCTGTTTTCACAGGAAATTTAATGTTACACACAGTCTATTTCAAAATAAAGGCACTACGTTGGTACAACATCGCAAATTGACATTTTTTCCTTCAACAAAAATACGTGGTTAGGTTTAGAAAACAGAACAGTTTGGCTTTGGAATGTTGCAGGACGCGAACACCGCTCTCTTGGGTGAAAATCGGTGTTTGTTGGACCCATCACCATCGATTCCACCCGCCCCAGTTGGACTTTGGCTGCCTTAACTTTCGTCCTTGTCCCATTGTGTTTCCCACCAGCACTGCTGGGCACTGTTAACTATAACGGCAACCGGCCGTATATCATGCCGACCTTAAAGGGTGGCTTTTTTTTGTTGGTTTTTGACGTCACAAGTCACTGCTCATTCACCAGATTACAGTGAATTCGGAGTGAGACTAGGCTCGAAATACACGTAAATTTCCTTTTGTGAACAGTTTACACACAAATTTGAATGTAAACTGACCCACTGATTGTACCTGATATGTGTAACACCCTTTGTAACCGACAGAAGTATCATACACAAAATTAACTTCAGGCAACATCATGTATCAGTGGTCATAGTACCCGTTATGCAAAATGGCCTCATATTGTTATATTATTTGATTATTTTACATTAACCTGTGAGCAGAATTTTGCAGCTGTCAAAGAGGAGCTGATTTGAGCTACTTTTTATGTTGAGCTACTGTTGGGCATTTTATAACAAATCATATTTTAATATTAGATAAAACAACATTAGCATTCACATTAAGATAAAAACAATGACTGGTCACTGCATTTTGACTGTACTTAGATATCCTTTATTAATACATGGATTAATGAAGGATTTTAACTACAGTCAGAGGGCCTCGGATGAATTTTGGACTGTCTGCCTGCACCATGGACTTTGTCAATGAGTGAGCTGGCCAGTTGTTGATTTTTATCTTTATGTGACTATTTGGCCCATCCTCGAAGAACACCAGATTCTTCTCATCTAACTACATAGTACCTCAACTCAGTGCAGCACTCCGTATTTTTTCCTCAACATTTACATTAATTTGAAGTCATGTTCCTGGCTACCTGGTGAATGTCCTGTGATGCCATTTGCTCTTCATTTGTTCCACTCTTAAGTTAAATATTTGGCTCTTCAGCGGCTAACTGCTCATCTATGTTCGAAGTTAATGAAGGGGCATTTTACACCTTATTAGAAAAATATGATTACATGCAACCTGTGTGTCGTCTTTTCATATGATCAACTTCCTGTATTTCATTCTAATTTTCTGTTTAAACATGAGTCATGTCAAGATTGTAAATCATGACGAAAGCTTCACAGGAATTTGTCTGAGTTACTTAAGCCATTCTTGGCACCACTGCATGTTGTTTTACACTATTTGCTGCTTTTCAGGCGACAGAATGAAGAACACCTCTTGTCCTCTTAACAGCTCTGACTTTAGAGGCAGATTTCTGCCTCCTGTTTACATCATAGTCTTCATTGTTGGTCTGGTAGCTAACGGATGGGGACTGAAGTCTTTGCTGCACAACTGGAAAAAGCTAAAAATCATCAATGTTTCTGTTCTCAACCTTGGACTTGCTGATATTTTGTACCTACTCACTCTCCCGTTCTTGATGGTGTACCACTTTATGGGGGGTAAATGGATCTTTGGAGACGCATTCTGCAAGATAACAAGATTCTGCTTCCACCTGAATCTCTATGGCAGCATCGGGTTCCTTACTTGTATAAGTGTGTACAGGTACCTGGCTGTTGTCCATCCAGTGAGAGTGATGGGAAAATTAACTCTGGCTCGTTCTGTGGGGATCTCAGTCATGGTTTGGGTCTTGGTGAGCATTCAAAGTCTTCCGGACATTTTCTACCCCAAAACATTTGAAAACAACACTGAGCAATCATGTTTTGATTCCACCAGTGACACCTATGTTGAGAGTTACCTGAACTACACCCTTGGACGGACACTCACTGGCTTTTGTATCCCATTCCTCATCACCCTGGGCTGCTATGGACATGTGATTGTTGTTCTCTGCCGCACAAATACCACTGACAAGGTACTGAAACAGAGAAGTCTGAAGTTGTTGTTCATCTTGATTCTTCTCTTCTCTGTTTGTTACATCCCTTATCATGTTTTCAAGAACCTCAACCTCTGGTCAAGAGTTCTTCTCAAACAGGAGATATGTACTGAATGGTCCAATGGAGTCTACATTGCTCGACAGATAAGTTGTGGCCTTGTATCTCTGAACAGTGCTCTCAACCCTCTGGTTTACCTCCATGGTCATGAAGATATTCCTGCTCAGCTTAGACAGCTGTTTCAACAAGCTTGTCAGAAGTTCAGCCGTCCACCTCCAACAAACTCTGGCAGTGTGCCCATGGCACAAATTGCAGAGGAACTTTAACACAAGACGAACATGTTTAACAGTAACAAATCAACATAAATCTGTATTATTATATTATTATGTTAATATAAGAGTGCTCTGTTTCTTTCATGGTCTGTTGAGTAGAGAAAATTTTGAATTGTATGACTTCAAGTTAATTATTGGGGGATTTTAATGCTGTGTGGTCTCTGTAAATTCAAATGTTAAGTGAGTCTTGTATTTATTACTAAGTATAGATCATCCCCAGGGATTGATTTTTTTTCTGTTTCAAATAGGGTTTCCAGATTTAACAGTTATCTACATTTTTTAATGTTGTATCGAATGAAAATGGGCATAGAGATGTTTTATTTATACATGTAAAAAAAATAAATAAATGATAAAATATCCGTCCACTGTAATGGACAGTGGATCTGAGTGTCACTGGAAAATGAAAAGGGAAATACTGTTTTGAAATGATACATTCAACTCATAATGCATTTCATTGATTGTGTGCACAGAATATTCATCTGTGGAGGTTTTAACCTGCTGTTTTCTGGAGCTACTTAAGAAATTAAGGATATTTTGAGTTGTGATGGCAAATACGATACAAAATATGCAATATAAATGTAAATGTAAATATGCAACATGTGTGATGATACAAAATTCATATATGCAATGTGTCCAAAAGCATCAATTTATTCATTGATGTGAGTCAGCTGTTCCTGAAAAATAAATGATGTCATGTTCATGTGTCATTTTTCCCATTCAGTGGTTTCTGTGTTAAGATTCTTCGTCCATTGAAATGGACAAAAAAAAAACATGTACTAAAGTATTGTAATAAAAAAAGAAATTCTCATAATTTATGTGTGCATTCAGCGTATAAATCCACCATTAGGCCCTGATCACACAGAAAGCGTTTTGCAGGCTGCAGAGCTGTGTGGGTACATGAGACCCTAAAGAGGAGGCTGGATCATGGGGAGTACCACCAGTTGGTCCAGGAGCTTCTCCTCCATGATGGACATTTCCAAGCATATTTTAGGATGACTCAGGGGCAGTTTGACAACCTGCTGTCTATCGTCGGGTCGTATAGCTCTGGGTATCCAGCAACTGCTACTACCAGTTTCTCCTCCGTTGTTTATCAACTGTAAACCTGTTGTGACAACTACAGAAGGTTCGCCTCTCAAATCATCCAATTGGACAATGGGAAAAAAAGATGACAAAAAAAGGAGATGATGTGGGGTGTGTTTCTGCCTTGAGCTGAAGTTTTTCCAACTCAAGGAGCTCAAAGCGTTTGGCAAAAACCTCAGGCGCCTAGAGCGCAAAGAGCAAAAAGCTTCATTCTCATTAAGAACAACAATTACAAAAAGATGCCTCCAGCTGCTAAAACGCTCTCTGTGTGATCAGGGGCTTATTGATCACTGGCGCACATTGTATTGTATTGTTTATGTACAAACTGGCAAACTAGCATCATGATGATCTTCAGGTTTCACTTTTGGAATAACGAATACAGACTACTGCTGTCTGCTGGTGTGGAGAGTTATTTCTTCTCACACAGGCAGAATGCATGCACTGGAAAGCCATCGGCTATAGTCTTTACAGTGTGTTCATGTGCAACTTTTGGCCAAGTCACAGACAACGTGAGGCAAGACGACCATCGGTTTCAACACTGCTAATTCTTTGATGTTGGTTTGGTGTGTCTGGGCCTCCAAAGCCAGAAACCATCGAATGAGGCCAAAGTCTCCAACTTGTGATGTCGTCAAGTATAAAGTCAGGAGCTGGTGCACAGGCAATAAATGGGAGCCCAATTTTGTGGACCCACATAATGTTCTTTTTTTCATACCCATATGAGTTTTATTCTTTTATTGTGTTCTCAGTTCTGAAACAGGAAATGTATCCATATACATGTGTATCCTGTAGAACAGTGGTTCCCAACTGGTGGGTCACTGTCCAAAAGGGGGTCGTGGGTCCACTCCGTATGAACCACAAGTGACATGTGAACGTGTCAAGTTTGAAGTACAGTGTATTTTCAGCATAGAGCTTTTATTTTTAAGTGCTGTTTCCTGTTGTAGAGTGAGTGTAGATGAGTAACAGACAGCTAGTTGTAAGAGACAGGCAAGTAGCTTGACAACATGGCTAAACTCAAGTGTGGAGCTGAATATTTTAAACTGTGTGAACCTTGAACTAATGACTAAGGACAAATCTGGACCAGTTGGGAACCAGTGCTGTGGAATATTCCTCTGGGTGCTCTCAGTGACATCTGTAACATACTTCCCAATTCATTATCTATGGAGCAGCTTCAGTTCTTATACCCTATGGCATCACAAATTTGAGTTATAGCAGTCTAGTTTTTGGATTGGTTGGTTGTTTATGTTTACTAATATTTTTGGATTGTCTAAGACCATTAGCCTCAAAATCCAGACTCAAATCTAGAAAGATTTTGAGTCTGGCCCTCACTGATACACCCTTCCTACGCAAGGGGCGGCACTAACTGAGGCATATTAAATGCCGCCGCATGCAATTGGATAGCACGATAGCCAATCAGAGCAAAAAACAAGGTGATGTATTCATTGCACTAAGCCCCATTTGTTTGCTGAACAGTGGGGCTAACTGATATATATGCTTTTGCCGTGTCCCGTCAGCAAAATGGCAAAAACTTCCTTCCTGGAAGCGAAGGCTTCTAAGGCAGTCCTCTGTTCCTCTTTCAAGAAAAAAGATAAGTGTAGTTGGCTTAGCGTTTCTTCCAAACCTCCGACTCCTACGGCGCAGCGCTGTCTTCATCATGTTACGCCTGCCCAGAACCCGCCTCTGTTAGACAGACTGATCTGATTGGTCCGATTGGCGATTCAGCGGGCTCTGCTCATCGGGGCCAGATCTCCATGCAGTGCAAATTCGAATTTGCTGGGGGCGGGGCATCTGGATGTCCAGGTTATTACTGTAGATCAAAGGAATTCTGAAAATGGGCCAAGTGCCCCTTTATCCTGTGAGCAGAACTTTACTGTTGCAGCTGTCAAAGAGGAGCTGATTTGAGCATAACAAATCATATTTAATTATTAGATACAACAATAATAGCATTCATTTGGAGTCGTGTCTCCGGGTGAATGTCCTGTAATTTCTTTCCCACTTTGTTTTGGTCTACCTCTGAGGAAAATGTTGGGCTCTTCAGCTGCTAAATGCTCATCTATGTTCTAAGTTAATGAAGGTGCATTTTATACTAAAAGAAAAATATGATAACATGCAGCCTGTGTGTCATCTTGTCATATGATCACATTCCTGTCTGAGATCACATTTCAATATTCTGATAAATCGTGATAAGACTTTAAGAATGACGTAAGTTTTACAGGAACTGTTCTGAGTTACCTCAGCTATTTTAGACACCACACTTGCTTTAGAGTATTTGCTGCTTCTCAGGCGACAGAATGAAGAATACAACTGGTTCTTGTGTCAGCTTTGACTTTACAGGCAGATTTCTGCCTCCTGTTTACATCATAGTCTTCATCGTTGGTCTGGTAGCTAACGGATGGGGACTGAAGTCTTTGCTGCACAACTGGAAGAAGCTAAAAATCATCAATGTTTTCATTCTCAACCTTGGACTTGCTGATATTTTGTACCTGCTCACTCTCCCGTTCTTGATGGTGTACTACTTTATGGGGGGTAAATGGATCTTTGGAGACGCATTCTGCAAGGTAACAAGATTCTGCTTCTACCTGAATCTCTATGGCAGCATCGGGTTCCTCACTTGTATAAGTGTGTACAGGTACCTGGCTGTTGTCCATCCAGTTCAAGTGATGGGAAGATTAACTCTGACTCGTTCTGTGGGGATCTCAGCGATGGTTTGGGTCTTGGTGAGCGCTCAAAGCCTCCCAGACGTGTTCTACACCAAAACGTATGGAAACAGCACTGAGAAATGTGTTGATACCACCACCAACACCTACGTTGAGAGTTACCTGAACTACACCCTTGGACGGACACTCACTGGTTTTTGTATCCCATTCCTCATCACCCTGGGCTGCTATGGACATGTGATTGTTGTTCTCTGCCGCACAAATACCACTGACATGGTACTGAAACAGAGAAGTCTGAAGTTGTTGTTCATCTTGATTCTTCTCTTCTCTGTTTGTTACATCCCCTATCATGTTTTAAAGAACTTCAACCTCTGGTTAAGAGTTCTGTGTAAACAGAAAATATTTGTCAAATGGTTAAAAGGGGCAGACATTGCTTATCAGATAAGTCGAGGCCTTGTGTGTCTGAACAGTGCTCTCAACCCTCTGGTTTACCTCCTTGGAAATGAAGATATTCCTGCTCAGTTCAGACAGCTGCTCCAACAAGCTCGTCAGAGATTCAGCCGTCCGCCTCCAACAAACTCTGGCTGTGTGCCCATGGCACAACTCACAGGAGGTTAACACAAGACAAACATGTTTAACAGTAACATAAATTTATATTTATTCTATGCAGTTAGAAAGAAGAATTATGCATTGTTTCTGCATTATCACTTTATTATGATATGGATTTATTTGAATGTGTTCCATTTCTTTCATGCTCTGATGAGTAAACGAAATTTTATATTATCTGACTTCCAGTTAGTCTTAATTCACATGTCAATCCTAGGATCAATTTTATTTTTGTTTCAAAAAGGGTTTTCAGATTGAGTATTTATTCACATTCTTAATAATTACAAAACTATTACTGTGTTGTTGAGGAAAGGGATTTAATTGTATTTGTTACATTTAAACGCTGTGTCTTAATTCAGGGGCTGCAGCCTCCACGGTCAACGTCAGCCACGTCCTTTGAAGACCGCATCAGTCAGACAGAACGGTCTCTAAAAAAGGGATGGTCTGGTCTCTGTTCTCACCCTGACCTAATGATGTTCCTGTTACCTAGTGACCAGCTGTTCTTGACAGCTGTTCTTTTGGTGCTCGTGCTTTTAGCTGCTCAGCTCCCAGACTTTGGAACACTCTCCCACTACATATCCGTAATCTGGACTCAGTTGATACCTTCAAGACACACCTCTTCAAAACTGCCTACTCCCTTTAATCCAAATAGTTTATCCATCCGTTTAGCCATCTCTATTTGTATGTTCTCTATATTTATTACTTGTACATTTATTTTGCTGTTTCTATGTTCTGCATGTTTGTTATTTGTATATTTATTATTTGCTACTGTACTGTTCTTATGTTTCCTGTTATTCACTTGTAAGGCGACCTTGAGCGCCTTGAAAGGCACCAAACAAATAAAATGTATTATTATTATTATTATTAAAAGAAGGAGTAAGTTAGTAAGTTAGTTAGCCCTAAATCATGGACCCAGAGATTGTTATTTTATACATTTTCTTTACTTAATACTTGAGGAGATGATTCACTGCCAGAGACACTGCCGTTTGATATATTTCAGGCTGATGGACCGTTTTAGGTAAACTAGCTAATAGTAATGTAAACAACAGTTAAATGCTAGCTAGTTAACAATTGTTAGTTGACTTAATATATAATCATTAGTGGTGCCCAATGCATCTTGGGATAGGCCAGGCCACAAAGGATTCATCCGTTGCATCCTTCAAATTCTAGGAAAGAAGGCTGCATTTCTCAGCTGTATTTGAAGGAGCCTTTGAAATGGGACAGCCTTGGTCGCGTCGATGTGACACAACCGGGGTTCAAATACAGCCTTTGAAGGCTGCAACCCCTGAATTGAGACACAGCTATAGACAAGTCTGGACGATTCGAAGGACCTGTGAGTGATGGGGGCCATTAAAAAAACTGGAACATTACAGTTTTTTAACAGAAAATTACTAACCTGGCATCGTTATCAGATGATGATTGATGATTATGTTAAATGTGCTACCTAAACAGTTTCTCTTTTCAATTCTTTTTTTTCCTTCTTTTTTTTTGCAATAAAGTAAACATCCAGAGAGTACTTTTAATGTACCTTTATTTATTGGCGATGTAGCGCAAGTTGTTTGTGATGTTCATTTGGAGCAGATGTCTTAATTTTTGCTATTTTCCTATGTATTTTAAGATTTTTTGAATATGGTGAACTAAAAAATGTGTGTTAAACTGAAGTGTGGTGGAATATGTAGTGTCTGTTGTCTGATGTGATTGGCTGTAGCTCCTGACACTTTTTGGTTTAAAGGTCTTGATTTGCTGAGGGCCCCAAAATTGTTTTATGCACAATGCAATGATGTCATGATTATCTCACCACTGTCAGCCGTGTGACTTGCTCAACCTAATGGTGTAGCATGATGATCTAATAATCAGCTGTTTGACAAAAGTGTGGCCTGTGTAACAGATGAGTGTACCTGTGTCTCAGTATAAAATTGCTTTTATGTGACACGGCTGATATGCGGCCATCTTGACTCCCTGAAAGGAGTTCTGAGATCTCAGTGGGACCTCCCTGGCCAAATAAAGGATAATTAAAACAAGTAAATGCTGCAGCTGAGGTGGAGGTAATTGTATTGATTTTCATACATACATGCATGTTTATTTATATAAATGTATATATTTCTATTCTTACCAACACAACACCACTAAGAGCCTCTAAAGTTACGAGAAGGGCAACACAGTCTCAACAAAAACTGAATGTAGGCCTCACAAACGTAGGAAATATTGCACAGCATTTGTACTGGATTGCATTACATTGTGGGGATATAATATTAAAGTGAGCTAACTCTGTTTATATTAACTCCCGAAGTAAAAAAAAAAAATCGGTTGCTACTTTTAGCAATCGACTAATGAAATGTAGCACTGTGCCCAAGACAAATTTCCCTTGGGGGACAATAAAGTTTACTTTAATTACTTTAGCAATGGTCTTTTATTGTCGTAAATTTTCAAATTTAAATGGTAAAATGTAATGATGCTCTCATACACAATGCTGGTAGGCCTTCTCATCTGTTGTCAAAGCCTTGACTGCATGCTGTACAAGTGGAAACTAATGCTGTGTCTCAGATCGTGTACTTCTGTACTTACACTTAATATTTTGAGTGCATAAGTATGGAAAAATGCAGTGCACTATGAGTACCTGCATGGTGCACCTTAAAACGGTCAAGAAGTTGAGTGTGGAACTATGGACGCTTCCCGGCCTCAATGGTCGCCATCTTGGCTACGTGGCAGAAGAGGAGGGACCACTTTTCAAACCGGAAATGGCGGCTGAGGACTGTGCGAACGTGAACGCTGCATTGTACAAATACATGTGTTTTTTGCAGTAAGCATCACTATAAGTATACTTCTACGGTGTAAGCCAGCAGTATGTTCACTGGGTTAGTTTAGCAGTCTATAATGATTTGGTACCGCGAACGATAACGCAGATGCTAATGCTAGTTTGCTAACAGGCTAATTTGCAGTCGTCATTTCTGGTAAGTGCACAACGGCTGTGTTTGGTTTTAGACAACACTACCCTGTCGAAATTTGCACACTACGCCAATAATTACATGGTGCATATAGTGTACTACATACAAGTGTACTAACAGAAGTATGTGATTTGAGACACAGTGTAATTCCTAATGCATAATTTACAATGTTTTTACAAATAAAATGGCCGCCCACAGCACTAATCTCAAACTTTCTAAATATGCTTAGCATCTCATTCCGTACCCTGCATATTAAGAGAAGTCAGTTTCACAAAACTCTGAGCAGATCCTGGGGACAACATGATGTACATGTTAATACATCAATAATTATAATCCAATCATATCATACATACTGAACATTCTGCGTTAACTAGTACTGTTTTACGTTTTTACTTTAGATTAAATTTGTTGTGTTTCTAAGATGTGGTATTAGTAGTGTTACTTAATTAAAGCTTCTGAATAATTTTAAACTTAAAACCGAATCACCTGTGACCTGTCTGTGTAAGAGAGAGGGCGGGTTTTAGAGGTCAGAGGGTCAAACCGCCAGTGTTCTGATTTGTGGTAACTATGGAAATCGGCTAATCATAATGCTAGCAATGTTAACATGGTTGCTGTCGGTAAACTCGGCAAATTCTCAATATACCAAGAAGTGACTGATGACTTATTTCAATTCACAGAAGGTAAAATAAATTTTAATACCGTAACGTTACCAATTCCATTTGGTTTGTAAAACTGATGCTAATCGCGATTAGCGCGTTAGCATGCTAGCGACATTAGCTTAGCTCTCAGTGTGGTAACGTTAGCAACCTATGCTACTGGGTGTTAGGCAGTATTTCAGTAAAAATAGTAGTACTAGAATGTTAAATACTCAGCTATGAGTACAAATGTATTAGTATCATAAAGATAAACCTAGTTTTAAGGTACCAAATGTAAATGTACTCATTATGCAGAATAGCCCATTTCACACTCGCACTGTATTTTAACTATTGATGCCTGTGCACATCACTGTGATGTTGGCGATATTAATTATATATATCTACACTCACCACTTTATTAGGTACACCTTGTTAGTACCTGGTTGGACCCCTTTTGCCTTCAGACCTGCCTTAATTCTTGGTGTCATAGATTCTACAAGGTGCTGGAAACATTCCTCAGAGATGTTGGTCCATATTGACATGATGACATCATACAGTTGCTGCAGATTTGTCGGCTGCACATCCATGATGAGAATCTCCCGTTCCACCACATCCCAAAGTTGCTCTATTGGACTGAGATCTGGTGACTGTGGAGGCCATTGGAGTACAGTGAACTCATTATCATGTTCAAGAAACCAGTTTGAGATGATGTGAGCTTTGTGACATGGTGCGTTATCCTGCTGGAAGTAGCCATCAGAAGATGGGTACACTGTGGTCATAAAGGGATGGACACGGTCAGCAACAATACTCAGGTAGGCTGTGGTGTTTAAACCATGCTCAGTTGGTACTAAGAAAATCTCCCCCACACCATTACACCACCAGCAGCAGCCTGAAGCGTTGATACATGATACATACATCCATGCTTTCATGTTGTTTACACCAAATTCTGACCCTACCATCTGAATGTGGCAGCAGAAATCCAGACTCATCAGACCAGGCAACGTTTTTCCAATCTTCTATTGTCCAGTTTTGGTGAGCCTGTGTGAACTGTAGCCTCAGTTTCCTGTTGTTAGCTGACAGGAGTGGCACCTGGTGTGGTCTTCTGCTGCTGTAGCCCATCTGCTTCAAGGTTGGACAAGGTGTTGTTGCTTCAGAGATGGTCTTCTGCAGACCTTGGTTGTAACCAGTGCTTATTTGAGTTCCTGTTGCCTTTCTATCATTTTGTACTAGTCTGGCCATTCTCCTCTGACCTCTGGCATCAACAAGGCATTTTGGTTCACTGGATATTTTCTCTTTTTGGGACCCTCTTCTGTAAACCCTAGAGATGGTTGTATGTGAAAATCCCAGTAGATGAGCAGTTTCTGAAATACTCAGACCAGCCCGTCTGGTACCAACAACCATGCCACGTTCAAAGTCACTTCAGTCGCCTTTTTTCTCCATTCTGATGCTCAGTTTGAACTTCAGCACGTCGTCTTGACCATGTCTTTATGCCTAAATGCATTGAGTTGCTGCCATGTGATTGGCTGATTAGCTATTTGCGTAAACAAGCAGTTGAACAAGTGTACCTAATAAAGTGGCCAATGAGTGTATATAGTTTATTCGTCAGTATTTATCCTATTTATTGTATTAAAAATCCAAACCTGCAAAGTAACTAAAGCTTTGAGATAAATGTAGAGGTTAAAGGTTCCATAGTTGCATCCAAATTTAAGTGTATAGAAGTATAAAGTAGCATAAAATGGAAATACTCAAGTGAAGCACAAGTACCTCAATATGTTACTTCATCACAGTTCTTGAGTAAATGTACTTACATTCCACCACTGGTGTTTTAAGATGAGACAAGATAGTATTTTATTCGTCCCACAGTGGGGAAATTAATTTCATGCTATTGACTGATGGAAGTATATTTATTGCACAGTTTAGCATATACAACTGTTAGCTAAGATCAAAATATAACTAACTTGGTGTGAGGTAGCACACTAGGTTTTGGCTGATTTAAGTAACTGAGAAGACATCTGTGCACAGGGAAGACCATGAAACTCAGTGGACCCTGTGAGGAGTTGATGTCTCCCACCTGCTGCAGCTTCAGTCTGAACTTTCACCATCCTCTCCCATTCTGCATCCTTCCTCTGTGCCTGTGCTCCAGGTGACATGCCATGGATTTGTGAGTACCAAACAATATTGAACATGTGTTTATTTTAGTAGCTCACACCAGCAGGTGACGCAGCCTCTTAAAGCCACGACTCAGGCCTGCATTGTGTTATTTTATTTCGAAAGACATTGTTTTGTAAGTTGCAGAGTGAGTTTCACAGTGTGGGCTCTTTAGTTCAGAATTGACATTTGGTAAATTAGGTATTTACAATTTGTGTAAGTTACTGTTTCAGAAGAGGAATTTATAGGGCTGGCATTCAGTCAGGATTTTTGCTTCCATTTAAAAGGTGCATTTACAAGAAATTCAAATACAGTCATTTCTCTGTTACACAGAAAATGATGATGAAAATGACACCGAAAGTGGTATGAGTAGCTTTGTGAGTCACTGTATCACACAGGATTATTATTAGTTCCTTCTTTCTCTTAATGATGATGTTACAGTTGTTTTCCATTGCTGCAAAATCCCGACGACTGTTCACAATGCCTGTCGGTCTGTATTGCACCAAGAATTATAGTGAACAGTTACAGTGCACAATCTAGACCAAGCTGGACTAGGGATTTCGCCTGCTTACATCAGAATGTGAATTGTCAATTTGGGAATATTAGCTTACTAAAGATTGGGGTGTCACGATCGATTTTGGTATCGGGGCCGATCAAGGCATTTTTTAATCTATCAGGATCGGATAATTGAGCTTATAGAGCCCGATCTGATCCTTTATTATACATCAGTTGGTGTTATTTTTACTTGCGAAACTTTTATGCACAGCAACACAATGAGTGCAGCCGTCATCAACTCCCCAACTTCCCGCTACCTGTCTCACCTCCACTCTGCTGAGCTGTGCCCGTCCACAGCGAACCACGCCATAAACAATAGCAAAATGCGAACGAGACTGTTTATTTTTGTTATTAGCAAAAATGAGGACTCATTTTATTTCAGCCTTGTGTGAGAAACAGCTTGTTTGTCATGTGTGACGCTGCTCGGG
Organism: Epinephelus fuscoguttatus; assembly: GCF_011397635.1. Classification (NCBI taxonomy): domain Eukaryota; kingdom Metazoa; phylum Chordata; class Actinopteri; order Perciformes; family Serranidae; genus Epinephelus; species Epinephelus fuscoguttatus. Next base: position 40,157,266 of record NC_064758.1, on the reverse strand, counting down.
GAAGAGACGAGAGGGACAGACAGTGACAACAATCACACTCACCATGCCACTGCAAGCTCAACATAAGCCCCGCACGTAAAAAGCCAGAGTAATTTATAAATTATGATCGGGGGCAAAAAAACTTGATTGGGACATCCTTTCTATAGATATAGCATTTAAGTCAAATTACTGCTCGAAATAAGTATAGTCAGGGGTAGGTGTGTGTTTAATCTGTCCACTGGTTCACCTGGGTTACCTTTTTTCAGATTCTTCTAATTAACTGCTGCTTTCATCACCCCTGCATCAGGTCATTTTTCACATTTTTGCACATCCAAAACTACAAATGATGACTTTTCTGCTTGCACAACCCTCACAAATTAAATTTAGAAAAATCCACAGACACACACAAAGAAAAACTATGTTGCACTGCCACACACAAACACTTGACTTTTGTGCTCAGAATGTGGCAAACCCTTTGATATAGATCAGCTAAAACCTTGACTTTGACTCCACCTTCTGGACAATTTTTAAATTAACTTCTTCACAACTCTTACACCTTAAAAACAAAGTTGGAACCTTGATTTTTATCCATCTAACAATACTCAGTGCCTCTGCAAAATTACACTTCAGAGTGCAAATCATTGACCAGACTGGACTAGTGGTGCAGCTATCAGTCCAGCAAAACTATTTTTTAATTTGTATATATATATATTATTTTTTTAAATAAAATGTAGGATATAAAGCACAGAAGGGTTGTGGTCTCAGTGACGTAAAAGCACTAATATAACAGCTTGATCATTCTGTGTCCCCTCTCTCACTTCTGTGGTTTTTGTGGATCTATGAACGCAGCAAACTCTTCATGAGTTTGAGTCAAAGAGTGGAGAATTGATTGGTCAGTCAGTTTGTTGTCAGATCAGACCAGATCAATGGAGTGGTTTGGAATGGTTTTCATGGGAGTGCAGCCAGTTTCATCTAAAGTAGTAGTAGTAGTAGTAGTAGTAAATGATGGACAGAACTGAAATAAGACACGTGTTAAGGTTCACTTTCACTGTGTGTGGCATTCGTGCTCTGTCTGTGCCCGGAGTACGCTCTGCATTCCTAGAGTGTGGAGCTCTGAATAACTGAACAGTGTGCATTTCGAATTAATGGTCCAGTTCCAAAAGTAGAAAGTTAATATGGAGCAACAAATGCCGATATCATGGCATGACCATTCCCATGCTCAGTTATCACTCCTAAGTTGTTGCAAGAGTTGCTGTCATTTGTTACACAGATTTGGTGCTAAATTGAAGCATTCTACTTCTGCCCCCCCCCCCCAAAAAAAAGTCAACATACCTATGACAGCCATACATCCTGTTAATGCCCACCCGATGTCTCTAGTTTATGATCCCAGAGGTCACTGGGGGGCATTTTATAGTAATGTCAAGTTCATTGGGGACGAACATCATCACACATGAATGAAATTGGGCTTATTGAATCCACAAGAGTCTTAGCTTTCCAGTCATACCCAATTTATGTAATTCAAAGAATGTTTAGGGAACCCCGTTTGCAGGAGTATTCAAATACAATAAATGAAAATAACATCTGTAATGTGTGCAAAAAGCTGCATGGTTTTTGCCCATATCTGCATGGGACTACTAAAGAGTGGGTATGTCTGTTCATGGGTACACATAGAACCTATTTTCACTCACATATCTTAAGGTGAGTGGTTAAAGGACCGCTGTAAAAATTGCCATGCCAGTTTTTCCCCTAAAACAATTTAATGTCTCTGACGAGACATCTGTGGCTGTTGAACATACACAACCAGAAAATTTAAATGTTATAAAGAGTCGGTTCCTGAGACGTTATTTCAAATATGAATAAATGCATCCGGTGATATCAGCTATAGATACTTTGCATGGTTGCGCTTTATTTGAGCCTTTTATGGTTCTACAACCTCATTTAACTTTAAGATACCATTTTATCATTGCATCTACTCGCCTCAGAGATCACGTACATTTTCAGTTTAATACCACAATGATACGATTCTAAGAATAATGTTCAACAGGAAGCAATCTTTAAAGGTACACTGTCTCATTTACTTCAACCATTCTACGCACTGTAGCATACTTGTTTTACAGTATTTGCTGCTTTTTTGGCGACAGAATGAAGAACACCTCTTGTCCTCGTGTCAACTTTGACTTTACAGGCAGATTTCTGCCTCCTGTTTACATCTTAGTCTTCATTGTTGGTCTGGTAGCTAACGGATGGGGACTGAAGTCTTTGCTGCACAACTGGAAGAAGCTAAAAATCATCAATGTTTTTGTTCTCAACCTTGGACTTGCTGATATTTTGTACCTGCTCACTCTCCCGTTTTTGATGGTGTACTACTTTATGGGAAGGCAATGGATCTTTGGAGATGCATTTTGCAAGATAACAAGATTCTGCTTCAACCTGAATCTCTATGGCAGCATCGGGTTCCTTACTTGTATAAGTGTGTACAGGTACCTGGCTGTTGTCCATCCAATAAGAGTGATGGGAAGATTAACTCTGACTCATTCTGTGGGGATCTCAGTCATGGTTTGGCTTTTCGTGAGCATTCAAAGTCTCCCGGACATGCTCTACAGCAAAACATTTGGAAACAACACTGGCAAATGTTACGATACCACCAATAACTTCTATGTTGAGAGTTACCTGAAATACAGCCTTGGATGGATGCTCACTGGCTTTTGTATCCCATTCCTCATCACCCTGGGCTGCTATGGACATGTGATTGTTGTTCTCTGCCGCACAAATACCACTGACAAGGTACTGAAACAGAGAAGTTACAAGTTATTGCTCATCTTGATTCTTCTCTTCTCTGTTTGTTACATCCCCTATCATGCATTCAAGAATTTCAACCTTATGGCAAGAGTTTTGACAAGTCAAGGTCTTTGCCCTGAATGGTCCAGTGGAGTCTACATTGCTCATCAGATAAGCCGAGGTCTTGTGTGTCTGAACAGTGCTCTCAACCCTCTGGTTTACCTCCATGGAAATGATGATATTCCCGCTCAGTTCAGACAGCTGCTCCAACAAGCTCGTCAGATGTTCAGCCAGCCACCTCCAACAAACTCCAGCAGTGTGCCCATGGCACAAATCACAGAGGAAGTTTAACAGAAGAATAATAGTATCATGGTTCACGTAAGACTGAATATATTAATTTCCACATCTGTATTAAGTTTATATTTGTGCTGTGCAGTACAGAAGGAATGAAAAATGTTATAACTAGTAATGATAAAAATTATAAATGTAATTGTATTATTATTCTTTCATTTTATTAACATTAATGTGTTTAATAATTTCTTTTATGCTCTGATAAGTAAATACTGTACAGTTTGAATTATCGGACTTTCATTTAATTACTGGGGGGCATTTAAATGCTGTGTGGTGTCCTGAGTTAGAAAGCACTGAACTCAATCAAAAGAAGAAATTGGAGGTTTGTAACTGTTGTGATTAGGAGGGAGTGCACAAGTTATTGTTGTGATATGTTGATGTTGGTGTGTGATGAGTTCAAATATTGTCCTCAGTGTATATATATTTCATGTGCTTATGGCCCTATCTAGAGTCAGTGTTTGGTTTTTCCGTTCTGGGCTACTGCAGAAAAATGGTGGTGCAACATGGTGATCAGACAAGGACCTGATGTAAACGTAGATGTAAACAGCTCATTCTAAGGTAATGTAAACACAAGTATTGTTATTTTCAGGCGATTATACACTAAATTATAATTATATTATATTATATAATTATACACTATTATATTACATGCCATTTCTGTCAATATATCCCTCTAAATCCTACACACTGGACCTTTAATACAGAACACAAGAAAAAGAACACAAGCATACTATATGCATAGATCTATGTCTAAATGTCTTGTGCAGCATTACAGCCAGTTGAATAATATTTTGGTCCAAAATTTATTCAGTGTACCAGCCACAGGCAGAAAGACCACAAAGGTATTTTTTTAATTTTTCCCACATGGAAATTCCAATCAAGAGCAGCTTTCTCACACAAGGCATTTGATCTGGTCCGCTTGTAAATGCTGCCGTGAGAACACAAACCAACTCTAGGCAATTATACAACTTTGTAACAACATTAGTCCCTGATTCACACCAAAGGAGACGACTCTAGGTCTGAAAGCAGCCTGACACTCAACAGTATTACTAGCTTATTTTTCCAATACAACTGATCTTAAAACTTGAGGAATATATTCACTCTCCTGTCTGGTTAGTGTCAGTTCAGCTCACCTGCAGAGCAGCCACCTCACACTAAACTCCAGTATCAGCCATCATTATTTAACTTCAGTTTTTTACACTTTCACTCACCTAAAACTATGTGATGACCTTTCTGCTTGCACCACCCCCACCAACAAAACACACACACACAAAGAAAACTATGTTGCACTGCCACACACCTCTTTCACTTCTGTGCTCATATTATGATAAACCTTTAATACAGATAAGCTAAAACTTTGACTTTGACACCACCCCCTGGGGAGTTTTTACATTAACCTGACCACAACTGCTAAGCATCAAAAACCAACTTGGGGCCTTGACTCTTATCGGTCTAACAATGTGGTTTTGCTTTATAATGAGCACTGCAGCCTCACAGAGCAGTGACTCTGACTGTTGTCTTTGCGGTTGGCTTATATAGATCTGAGACTTAGTTTGACGTCCCCAAACAGCTTAAAAACAGCTCTGCACAATATGTTTTACAAAGTCTGCACAAGTCTTCAGCCTTTTAACTCTCCTGCACATTTTTAAAACATGTATGTATTGAAGCGTTTAAGGTTTAAGCCAGCTCTATCACTGTTCTGTAACCCCTTTTCTACAGTCATGGGTTGGCTGGCTTGGTTTGGTTTGGGCCATTAGCTCAGCACAGCAATGCATTTCCATTACATAGGGCTTCCTTTTTTAAGATGTGTCTTGAACTGATGATGGCTTGTCTTGAGTGATAATGTTTGAAAGCAGACTGCTAATCCATGGCAAAAGTCCCCTGTTATTTTTGCTTAGGAGAGGGATGTCATGCTGTGAAGCCCCTCTGAGGCAAATTATGATTGGTGATTTTTTGCTTTAAATTGAAAATTGAAATTAAATTCTGAACAATGCTGTAGCAGAATGTTAATTTATATAGTGTACAGAAAGCAATGTTAATTATGTTCTTGTTTAGTTTCGTTTCTTTGTCTAAAGTAAATCCCCAAAAGAACCAATAAGAGTAATGCTAAAGTACCAGATCAATAAACAGCATTGGTAAGAGTAGAAGTATTGTTAAAATCTAAACAACACCCATCCCTAAATGTGAGCCAGTGACTCAAACTCAAACTTTGTTTTGTTTTGGTTTTGTGTTCCTCAAAAGCAGTACTAGATAGTACTGCACTGGACACATGTCCTCATATCAGATTTTAGTGCTTTTTCAATTAAATGTAAATATTATTAAGGAAAATGTTTTTTTTCTTAATTAGCTACCACGTAGCCTGACCAAGTGACTCGAACTCAGTCCTAAATATTATCACTGCACTGCACACACAAGACACAATCCTCATATTAGAATTTAGTGCTCCTATTTTACATAGCCCATGTCGAGACTTGTTTTCACATGTTTAAAAAAAAATGTTTCGATGAGTTTTCAGTTTAATTTCACTAGAATGTGGAGGCTCATGCAGGTGTGACAGGTGCGTAGGAGGAAAACGTCCAAAGGCAAAAGAAGAGAGTTCCTAAAATTTCACAGATTCTATAATTGGCTGCACAGTGGTTAAGTGGTTAGCACTGTTGCGTCACAGCAAGAGGGTTTAGTGTTTGAATCCACTGGCTGTTCTCTTTGTGTGTGTGGGTTTCTCTGAGGTCTCCGGCTGCCTCCCACAGGTTAATTGGTGATTCTAATTCCCTGTAGGTGTGAATGTGAGTGTGAATGGTTGTGTCAGCCCTGTGATAGTCTGGTGACCTGTCCAGGGTTTACCTCGCCTGCCTCTCACCCAATGTCAGCTGGGATAGGCTCCAGCCCCCCTGCAACCCGGTGCCAAGGTACAGGTTTGCAGGGTGTAGTTGAATTAATGAATTTGTAAGTCCTGATGTTATAATGATATGTTATGATGGTTGTTCAGAAAGGCTTGGTGAGTGTTTTCTCTTTGTAGAAGGAACTCGATCATCAGAGGGAGACTCTTGCCTTCCCGTTTGTGTGAATGATGAAGCACTCCTGCAGCACCCAAACACCTACATGTCACGAATAATTATATGCACCTGTACTTTGTGTGCTAAAACTATTTCTGTCACACAAGGAGCCTATTGTGGGGTGTTGTTTTACACCTTAGTAGATCATGGGGACATTGACTGTTCACCCATGACATGTTAGAACTTATATATAGTGCTTCTCAACTGATAGAATAATGAGCAGTGGGTGTACACAAGCAAACAAATGGTCAAGGCACATACGCAGAGATGATGCACAAGGATTTTATTGTGATCTCATATCTACATATGAGATAGGGTGGTGTCACACAGGAAATCCTGTTTGAACACATAACACATAGTAGGTTGTGTTTTCTTTCACTTCTCATAAAACAGGTCAGCGACAGAGGAGAGGATCTATACTAGCCTATTTACAGAAGACAGAATGAACAAATCCTCTTGTCCTCGTATCAGCTTTGACTTTGTAGGCAGATTTCTGCCTCCTGTTTACATCATAGTCTTCATCGTTGGTCTGGTAGCTAACGGATGGGGACTGAAGTCTTTGCTACAGAAATGGAAGAAACTGGGTAACGTCAATGTTTTTGTTCTCAACCTTGGACTTGCTGATATTTTGTACCTGCTCACTCTCCCATTTTTGGTGGTGTACTACTTTATGAAGAGTAAATGGATCTTTGGAGACGCATTCTGCAAGATAACAAGATTCTGCTTCAACCTGAATCTCTATGGCAGCATCGGGTTCCTCACTTGTATAAGTGTGTACAGGTACCTGGCCATTGTCCATCCAATGAGAGTGATGGGAAGAATAACTGTCACCCACTCTGTGATCATCTCAGTCATGGTTTGGGTCTTGGTGAGCATTCAGAGTCTCCCGGACGTGTTCTACACCAAAACATATGGAAACAAGCTTGGGAAATGTTTTGAAACCACCAGTAACATCTATGTTGAGAGTTACCTGAAATACAGCCTTGGATGGACATTCACTGGGTTTTGTATCCCATTCCTCATCACACTGGGCTGCTATGGACATGTGATTGTTGTTCTCTGCCGCACAAATACCACTGACAAGGTACTGAAACAGAGATGCTTGAAGTTGTTGTTCATCTTGATTCTTCTCTTCTCTGTTTGTTACATCCCCTATCATGTTTTAAAGAACCTCAACCTCTGGTCAAGAATACTGTCCAAACAGAAAATATGTCATGAATGGTCCAATGGAGTCTACATCGCTCATCAGATAAGCCGTGGCCTTGTGTGTCTGAACAGTGCTCTCAACCCTCTGGTTTACCTCCATGGAAATGAGAATTTTCTTGCTAGTACTAGACAGCTGCTCCAGCAAGCTCATCAGACGTTCAGTCGTGTGTTTTTTTCAAACTCCGGCAGTGTGCCTGTGGCACAAACTGCAGATGAAGCTTAACACGAATTGTGATTTCAACCTAAACTGTCAAATGACAAGTAGCTCAAACAGCATGCAGCTGTCCATCACAGCTGGTGGAGTGAATTAACTGCAGTGTGATTGAAACTGTCAGTCATTCTGTCACACATTGCTTTCTTTGCCTGAAGAACAAGTTTCCTGTACAGTTACTTTTTATCTTTTTGTAAGTCATAATGTGGTTAACACATGCTGACAGATGTTGCAAATAAAGGGGAAATTCAGATAAACTCTTGATGTGTCATTGTTTTCTTTCAGAACAGGTTTGTGTTGTGATGAGGATCAGATCATGTGTTAGGGGGTGGGCCCAGTTGCTTGTATGGTTTCTATTCATTAAATCAGGAACTTGTTAGAGAAATATAAGTGTCTTCTTCATACACTGTATACAGGATTGAAATTGTTATTTCTTAATTGACTTGACAAGTATGCATCAACTGTATACTTGCTAAGAAAATTCCATCTCTGAAACAGTTCTGCAGATATCCTTGAAAATGACAGGATAAAAGTAAATAACAGACTTAATGAGGCATAGTGTCAGTTCAGGCAGAGCACAAGCGTATGTTTGTATTGGCTGATTGGCATCAGTTGTTTCATATGTCGTATGTTTCACAACCACTGGCTCATGCCCACGTGTGTGGCTGGAAACTTTCAGTCACATCATGCAGATGAACAGTGGAACCATTAAATTCTAACACTTATCACTATGATTCTGCGGTTGTTCCCCTCATGCCACTGCTGTGTGTTGTTTCAGTTCCTGTAAATAGCTGTACACTTTAAGAAACAGTTCACAAATATATACAGTAGTTTGAAAAGATATTCTTGATAACAGTAGCCACTAGATGTTACACTCCCCCTCCCCCCCTTTAGTTGCATTCATGTCACCACACTGCTGTTGTTCAAAGCATCCTGAGAGCAGGGGTGATCTTCAGGAGCTGTTTATCAGTGTGTAGGCCTATCGTCTGTGGGACAGACGTAAAGCTCTGGGTAGCCCTGCACTAACCTGATCAACTTTTCCGTGTTTATCAGACTGAATATTTACAGAAGAAGGGAAAGATATCTGTCAGCTGTGATTGGTTTGTAACCTGATTCTGTCTGACTGCTGAGCGTGGACGCTTCCTGTGTCTGTCCTTAATTAAATTCCCACACAGTCCAGTCATAAAAGTTGTAATTTATGTTGACAAGGCGCAGCTCCTGATAGAGTTTCACGTTTTGTTTTTTGTTTGTTTGTTTGTTTGTTTTTTCTTCTGTGAACAAGTGACCAATGAAATCTTGCCGACTAATGACCGTTCTGGGCGACTAACGTCTGGTCCACTATTGGGGGACAGCCCTATACTAAACAAACATTTTCACCTTCTATCCCAGGCTGTTGGTTTTATGTCTCATCATATTTTGGGGAGAAGAAAGACCACTGATTTAAATTACCCACAAATAAAGACAATGCTATTTTCTATCAAGACACTTCAATCCTTTTTTCATACTGATACACTAAATATTGCAGTTAAACACTCACTCCACCAGTCGTCGCAAACCAAATTCCATTCTCCAAGTTAACAATTGAAAGTTTCTTTAAATATTTAGTTCAATCCAATTCCTTTTATTGTCATTGTAAATGAATACAATGAAATTCAATGCACAGAATAAAACAGGACTCATTTTAAAAGTAGTACATAAATAATAAAGGAGGGGATAAAATATAATTCATTTGTACTTTAAACACACGCACACTGCACATACATGCATGCACACACGCATATGCACGCACCAGCAGTGCCAACATATGCCGTGAACATAAAATAAGTTACAATTTTATTTATACATAAAATAAATAAGTGAATAAAGTTATTGCACATGATGCAAGTGTGAATATTAAAGATTACTGGCTGTGTGATTTCAGTGCAGCATTCAGTGTTTTTGGGGTAAAAACTGTTCAACAGTCTGCTGGTGTGTGTTTTATGGTGGGCAGGGTGAGATGAGTCCGCTCAGGATATTTGTTGTTTTCTGGAGGCAGCGGGAGGTAAAAAATGTCCTCCAGGGCAGGTAGGTGTGTGTTCATTATTTTCTGTGCAGTTTTTATCACTCACTGCACTCTCTGACCCTCTTGTCAGTTGCAGAGCTGCTGCTGTAGTCAGGACACTTTCTACAGAGCAATGATAGAGGGACAGCAGCAGCGGTTGTGACAGGTTGATCTTCCTGAGTGCTCTCAGGAAGTGTAACCACTGCTGTGCCTTCCTGAGCAGACAGTTCATGTTGTGTGCCCATGTGACGTCCTCTGAGATATGTGTACCCAGGAAATCGAAGATTTACACCCTCTTCACATCTTTTCCATTTATCTCCAGAGGCTGGTGATCATCCTTTTTCCTCCTGAAGTCGATGATCATCTCCTGTGTTTTCCTGGTGTTCAAGGTCAGGTTAACTGCGCACCATCCTGTCAGCCTCTACACCTCCTCCCTGTGAGCTGTCTCGTCTCCTCTGCTGATCAGGCCCACCACTGTTGTGTCATCTGTAAATTTAGTAATGACATTGGGGTTGTGGGTAGGCATGCAGTCGTGTGTAGAGAGAGTACAGGAAAGGGCTCAGGATACAGCCTTGTGCTGCACCTGACTTTGAGGAGGAGTGGTGGGGGCACATCCTAACTCACTGTGGCCGGTTGGTTAAGAAGTCCCTTATCCATAGACAGATATTGTAATGGAGGCGTAGGTTGGACATCTTGTGAAACAGTGCTTGGAAGGATCGTATTAAAGGCGGAACTGTCGTCACAAATAATACCCTTGCATATGTTCCTGGCTTTTCCATTTATAAGTTACTTCTACAAATATTTCTCAGTTACTTTTTGAAATCTAAGTGAACCACTGTTCACACATGGCCATATTGCCTCCTAAGTTACCATGTGACCAGTTGCTGACAAGCAACGTATCATTGAAGTCTATTTTTGTAAACAGAGTCAGATGCAGCGCTCACACCAAATAAAACACAGCAGGGCCAACACACATCTGGTAAACTTCAATGAGCGCAAAGCAGCAACACTGATCTGTTTTAACCATATAGTCTCTGGTCTTGATTGGCTGAAAACACAAAAACACTAAATCCGTTAATATGTCAGCATGTTGTTAACTCTCCAGCCTGTTTGTAACCACAAGCCTGCTGCCAATGTTGTCTTCACTTTATCTGTTCAGCTGACTTCAGTAGTTTAGATAACAGACACCTGACTATATTGCTGTTATCACAGACGTGAACAAACCACAGACACGCCTCGTTCTTTTACTTACAGCTGTGAGCTGCTGCAGGATTAATATAGGGGAAACACTGGAATGGATATTTGGCATTATTTTTGGCATTAAAACAATAATATTATTTTGGCATGGCGGGGGATCCTGTTGTACAATTAAAGGGGAAACGGTGACATTTTCATCTCTTTCATTAATCAAGAAAATCTGAACAGCTGATTGTCTTCTATGAGCAACTGTCCTTTTATATAGTAAAGATTGAGGGTGAGAAACACATATTGTTTGAGTTAGCTGTGGTTTGCACTCACATTTCTGTGACCAAACATTAAAAAGAGGTGTCAACAGAAAGCCCTGTTAGGTCATGTCTTTGTCTCACCTCTCATCAGTCAGCTTGCATTTGCAGAAAACAACAACTGCCTCTGCTGGTGAAGTTAAATTCGATATACACAAGTGAAGTGTCAGCTGGTGTCGGCCTAAGTTTCCAGTTGAAGGGGCTGAGATGATCCTGGGAAATGAAGTTGATGACCATGTGGGTAACATGGCTAAACATTTTCCAGCTAGTGCAGTTATTAGTGCCATGCCCGGTGCCAACTCTGACATCACTCAGGGAAAAGAGGCAAAAAAAATAAGTCACCCGTAATGTATACCTGTACCACCGCAATCCATTTCTCACAGTGAGTTGCCAGAGGACGTTACTGGAGTTGCTAGGGAAGAAGTACAATAGGCCCAGAGCAGGAAAGCATCAGTTGGCCGTTGTGCTGAGCAGCACCAGTTTTGCTTGTGCAATCAGGTTCTGTTTTTTTTTGTTTTTTTTGCTACAGGCGGATTTGCTGTTTCAGGCTTGGTTTTTGTGGTCCATCTGCGGTTTCATGTCAGGTTTCTGAGAGAATTTATGAATCTCAGCTAGCAATCACTGATGAAAGTTTAATGCATTAAACATGACGTTAACGTGCCTTGTTGTGTCAGATCCGCTTGGCGAACTTGATCCATACACTGGTTGTTTTCTACTGAGATGTTTAAGCATTGAGGACGTGCTACTGTGGTATGCTAACTTTGTTTTGCAATACACACTGAACTGTTTTCTTTTCGTTTTGACTTGTGATGATCCCACACTCTACACTTCTGTTGTTTTCTTTGAGGTGTCAATCGCTCTTTTCTTGTCCCTCTTCCTGCATAGTTGCAGGAAGTGCATCATTGACTAATTATACCGTGTGTGCTGCTGCTCCTCGGCTATATAGGCTGCTGGAGTCAGTCAATCTGTCTCAGTCATCCTGGACATATGGTTTGTTGTCTCCTTTTGGTTGTTTCCTTTTGTATTTATTTTATTTTTTCCTTACACTTCACCATACACTTTGAATGTGAGTGTAAATGTTTGTCTGTCTCTATGTGTCAGCCTTGGGATAGTCTGGTGATCTGTCCACAGTGCACTCCACCCACCTCCTGTCGAGTAACAGTTGGGATAGGCTTGAGCCCCCTTGCCTCTGTACCAGGTTACCAGGAGAAGCAGTTACAGAAAATGAATGAATGAATGAATTTGTAAGTCCTGATAAGTTCTAATGATTATTCAGAAAGCCTTTGCAAGTGTTTTCTCTCTGAAAAAGGAACTCGACCATCAGAGGGAGACCCTTACCTTCCCATTTGTGTGAATGACAAAGTATTCCTGCAGTCCCCAAACACCTACATGTCAAATATGATAATCTACATTTAGGAAAGCATGGCGTCACACAGTCTTCAGTCAACAGGAAGTCCTGTTCTTTGACCACATAGTAGGTTGTGTTTTTTTTCCACTTCTCATAAAACACGTCAGCGACAGAGGAGAGCATCTGTACTAACCTATTTACAGACACAAAATGAACAAATCCTTTTGTCCTCATGTCAGCTTCGACTTTACAGGCAGATTTCTGCCTCCTGTTTACATCGTAGTCTTCATCGTTGGTCTGGTAGCTAACGGATGGGGACTGAAGTCTTTGCTGCACAACTGGAAGAAGCTAAAAATCATCAATGTTTTTGTTCTCAACCTTGGACTTGCTGATATTTTGTACCTGCTCACTCTCCCATTTTTGGTGGTGTACTACTTTATGAAGAGTAAATGGATCTTTGGAGACGCATTCTGCAAGATCACAAGATTCTGCTTCAACCTGAATCTCTATGGCAGCATCGGGTTCCTCACTTGTATAAGTGTGTACAGGTACCTGGCCATTGTCCATCCAGTGAGAGTGATGGGAAGAATAACTGTCACCCACTCTGTGATCATCTCAGTCATGGTTTGGCTGTTGGTGAGTGTTCAAAGCCTTCCAGACATGTTCTACATTAAAAGATACAGCAAGTCACATGGAAACAACACTGAGAAATGTTTCGATACAACAGATAACATCTATGTTGAGAGTTACCTGAACTACACCCTTGGATGGACATTCACTGGGTTTTGCATCCCATTCCTCATCACACTGGGCTGCTATGGACATGTGATTGTTGTTCTCTGCGGCACAAATACCACTGACAAGGTACTGAAACAGAGAAGTCTGAAGTTGTTGTTCATCTTGATTCTTCTCTTCTCTGTTTGTTACATCCCTTATCATGTTTTCAAGAACCTCAACCTCTGGTCAAGAGTTCTGTCCAACCAGAAGATATGTGCTGAATGGTCCAATGGAGTCTACATTACTCATCAGATAAGCCGTGGCCTTGTGTGTCTGAACAGTGCTCTCAACCCTCTGGTTTACCTCCATGGTAATGAAGATATTCCTGCTCAGCTCAGACAGCTGCTCCAGCAAGCTTGTCAGATGTTCAGCCGTTCACCTCCAACAAACTCTGGCGGTGTGTCCATGGCACAAATTGCAGATGGAGATTAACACAAGATGAACATGTTTAACAGTAACATGATAAACATTATACTGTGTATGTCATAACTGAAAAGGAATAGTGATTTAAAAACAATAATGCTAAGAATTCTAAATAAAATCAAGAACTCTGTCAAAAAAGAAGATATGCCAAAAATGGTTTCATGAAGCCCTCATTGCTCACCAGATAAGTTGTGACCTTGTGTGTCTGAACAGTGCTGTCAACCCTCTAGTTTGCCTTCATGACAATGAAGATAGTCCTGCTCAGCTCAGATAACAACTCCAGCAATCTGGCTGTGTGCCTGTGGCACAAACTGCAGATGAAGTTTAACACAAGTAAATATGTTTCATAGTAATTCCGTGAAAAGCGTTCAGTTAATGGCACCCATGGTAATTGCAAGTGTACTTCTTGTAAAAATTATGAAACAGTCTCATCATTACATTGTCTTTATTGCAAAGGTCTGTAATTCTTCCTTGTGTCATTGTGTCCATGTTCATTTGTAATCATGTATGTAGATAAATCTTTGTTTTCAAAAACAATAAACTCACCGTCTCATATTTTATATTTGTATTTTTTTTAGTTGTGAATGAATGATAATGATAATTAAATACCATAAAGGGAAAGCATAACAACAATGTGGAAGTAATTTATGATTCTCTTTAATCACCATACAGTGTAGGAAATTTGCAAAGATCGTAAAACCATTCCTGCTAATTGGTTGTTTTTTGCAAAAAGGCAGTTCAGCAGAAAATAGTGCTAGTAATTCAAACATTTAAAGCTATTATAGAATTTCGAACACTTTCCCACTAATATAATCATGTAGTTTCTGTATGTGATTCCTGTTATCATTCCTTTTTTTCTGTACCACTATAAATTACAGATCTCATCAACAGCCTTCAGCTTGCATCATTAATTGGTCATCTATTCATTCTTTGTTTTGGATGTGGACTTTTTGTTTCTTATCAGACATCTAATGAGACACCTACAGGAAACCCAAACTAATGTGATGATAAGCAAACCAAATGCTACAAAGACTGCCATCACATCGAGACAGTGATAGGCATACCATGGCAACTTATACGACTCAGTGCGCAGATGTGCTGCGCCCTTGTGCCTCATGACGTACTCAATCCAGAAAATGGCACTATCAAGGGGTTTCATTGGTTTGTCTCGATGGAGCTGTGACAGTTTGAGCATGTTCTGTTTGTATGGCTTTTCTGGGTCGAGAATATTCTTAAGAGCACTTGTCAGAGACTCAACATCCAAGGTGGTCACTTCAACAAACTCAGCTACTCCCCGGGACTTCAGACGCACTATGTTGTCGAACTGGTCAAAGATGAGAGGAATGCCCAGAACTGGGACACCATGGTAGATGGCTTCGTAAATTCCGTTAGTACCCCCATGTGTGACAAAAACCTTGGTTTTAGGGTGACCGAGTAGATCGTTTTGAGGCAGCCATTCAACCAGCATGGTGTTGTTTCCCAGAGTGACAGGTCTTTTCCCCTTGTGCCTCCATATGAC
Organism: Epinephelus fuscoguttatus; assembly: GCF_011397635.1. Taxonomy (NCBI): domain Eukaryota; kingdom Metazoa; phylum Chordata; class Actinopteri; order Perciformes; family Serranidae; genus Epinephelus; species Epinephelus fuscoguttatus. The sequence goes on along the minus strand of NC_064758.1, from coordinate 40,142,078 downwards.
CTTATGAGGGAGGTTAGCAAATGCTGAAGCAATGATCTCCGATATCTCAGGGCCGAGGTCACTCAGCAGGGTCCCCAGAGTCATGATGACCACCCCATGTTCTCCAGAACTCTGCACAAAATCCTCTAAATCTGATGGAAGAGGCTTGGAAGGCTTACCCTGAAAGCCTCCGATGTAGACGACATTGGGCATGGTGGGGCGAGGGAACTCAAATGTAAAGTCAATCCGCATTAGCCAAAGTTCAGCTCCCTGTATGAGAGACATGCTGCTGACATCAGGTCCAAAATAATGATCACACACAGCCTGGTAAGGCGGATTTGAGACATAGTAATACATGTAAACCAGTATGTAATGACGGATTACATTATTGACTCTTTGGAAAAAGTTCATCTTGTCAGAGAAGTCAGAGAACAACTGGGGGACGTAGGACAGAGGAGACGGAGCGATGGCAAAGTGGGCCTCCCCGTTTAAAAGCCAGCGCACATTGAAAACCATGGGAAGCTGGAGATAATGTGCCACCAGCACTCCCCCCGGAAATGCAGGGTCAGTCAAGAGAAGATCATATCCAGTTTCCCGTAGCTCCTTAATCAGTGTCTTATTCTCAAAGATGCTGACGACCAGTTTTGCCACAGTGTGCTGGTTCTCCCCTATCATGTTGAAAAGATTCCTATAAAACTCCAGATATGCCCACAGTGTGTCTTTATGCCGACGGATTTCTATTGACCTCTTTAAGAAAGAGGTCATAAACTCCTGGCTTTCCAAGTTCTGGGACTGTTCCTGGGGGATGGTGATGGAGGTGTAATGGGGTGAGAATTCTGAAACATACCAACTGGTAGAGGTGCGCAGTACTGTTATTTGATGGCCCTGAGAATGAAGCGCCTCCACCAGGATTTTCATGTTAAGCCAGTGACTTCCATCTATAGGGAAAACCAGCACTTTCCCACCATCACAACTGGAGAACAGAGTAGCTGAAAACAGCAGGGCGAACACCAGGGCTGGATGTGACCTCATGGCTGTAAAAGAGACGCAGAGCTTTACTCCACAAATATTTGCAGTTCATGCAGTGCTTAATCTGAAAAAAAAAACAAAAAAACCAACACCACATTTGCAGGAAGTGATATGGGAACAAGTTTGCTTTTATATTTCATTGTATTCACAATTTGTTCTTATTTTCTCATTACCCATTGATTTCTGTGATCCACCAATGTTTTCTTATTTTTGCTCTTTTTTTTAAGGTAAGGGGAAAATTTTGTGAGTTGTTGAGAGTACTTTTACCAAGATGAGAGTAAATCATCTCATTTTTACAGTCCACGAATTGTCCAAGGCAAGGAAGCATATATTTTAAAATCAAAATTTAAATTTAAAATTGTGGTGGCCCGCCACAAATAAATGAATGTGTGGGGAAACCCTGATATTGCTGTGAAAACATCAAAAAATTTCTACTGTATTCATTCAAGTTTGTCGACAAACACTTCATTTTACAAGATTACTTTGAACACATCATGAGAACATCAATATTGACCTTCACTCAATACTTGCCTTTACTTGGTAGAGCTTGAACGCATCATAATGTAAAACAGGATTTATACTTCTGCGTCGAATCAATGCCGTACCTACGCTGTAACCTGATGTGCACCTCCCCAGAAATGTAACTAACTACATGTTGCAGTCGCATGTTACAGTCGCCATGTTTGTTTTTGAGTTTGTTGTTGTCATAAACTTTTGACGCCGGGCTGCCTCCTGGTGGACATATTGGTTAACATCCATGCCAACGTAAAGGGCGCATGGAAGTATGTGGGCAGTGACGGTAACATCGTTTGAAACGGACGTATACATTTTCGTACGTAAAGGGAACATAAATGGGCCTTTAGATGTTGTTGCCTTTAGAGTTGTTTTGTCAGTGAACCTTGTGAGTTGTAATGGAGCTGAATTTTGTAATGTTACCTTTTGTTAAATGTTGCTGTTGTCCCTGACTTCATATGAGTAGAGGAAAAGTCTGATAGCTGCTAGGCTAATTTATACAGTGTAAAATGCCATAGGCTTGTGGGGAAAAAGTGTCCAGAGAAAGACTAATGCTTCGTCTGTGAATGCTGCGAGATTTAGTGAGGCCAATTTGTGTACTTGATTTTGAAATTGTCTCTACTAAGCTGTATTAAACCCCACCACGATGATTGTTTTGGAGGTGTAACTGCAGAGTGGCACAAACACAGCACCATACAAATGCTATAAATGCTTACAACGTCGTAGGCCACATGCATAGGCTATACTTTTTTTTAATTAGAGTCTATTTCAGATGTTTTTAAAGGTTATGTAGAAGTTGCCCTTCAACATCAACAAGCTGATACTCGCCCACCACTCCTTTCCCATCTGTTTTCCAACTATGTTACATCTGCAACACTTGTGTGACCTTAGTGCTTGGTGTACTTCTGTTCAGCCTCCTGCCACACTTTTTTTTCTACCTTTAACCATTTGCTACAGTTTGCTCTGTGTGCAGTCTCTCAATCAGTTATTTTTCCTGGAACTGTTAAGTAATGTTTAGCGACAATTAGTCAAAGTCCTGGTGCACACTGTACATGACAGTGTCACACATCAGTGCCCTGTACTGCACAAGCATGAAATCACGTTGCAAAGTCTTGACAGGGTGCACAGCATGTTAAAATCTAAAATGTTAAAATAAACACACTGAAATTAAAGCCCACAGAGGTTGCATGATAAACACTGCAGTGTCCCGAGTGAAATCCATGATTCATCTGGTCTGAAAATTTTGTCTGCAAATAATCTTTCATCTTAAACTGTAATGTAGGGCACAACCACACACGACTTTGAAATGCAGTACACAGGATATAGCAAAACCACAGCATAGATGCTCTACTTGAATCAGGTCAAGTTTGAATGTCAGATAGTAAATGTGGCTTTACATCTGTATGCACGAGATTTCCGATAGTCTGAACAGCAAAGATGCCAAGTCTTCTATAAAGAACAGGCTGTTCTGCAGGTCTGTTTATGTAGAAAGATTAACTGTAGCAAGCTGGAATTTCTCTGAACAATCTTAAGATAAAAGCCACATTGTCCATAATAAGATCAAACTAAGCGCACACGCAGCAACACACAGTCAATAAAGCAGCTCCTCACCTTAAGCGTCTGCAGCGTCACACTCTGTGACTTCTCCCTCTGATCAAGAAGAATCCAGCGTTCGTGGTTTTCAGTGAACAGTCCTGCTGAGCTGCTGGTTGAAATGTCAGTGAATGTGTAACCGTGCATTCTCCTGACATAAGAATTCTGCTTCCCGTTTGTCCAAACAAATGTCCCCTCTAAATCCTCCGCCCATTTTTGTTTTCCCTGTTCCAACCGTTGTACTCCTTTGCACAAACCAACATCTGGATATCAGTTTACAACCCTCCAGACCTCCAGAATGCACAAACCAAACTACAATGAAGCCTCTTTTTTATACATAAATGTATTTAATTCAGTTTTGTGCTAAAATAAAACAAAAAACACATACACAATGAGAATAAGTGGAAAAAAGAAGAAGTAGTAAATTTGTTAGACTGCTAAAAAAAAAAGTTCACTCAGTTTCTAAGTAATCAGTATCTGTGCATGTCCTTTGATTTGGAGTACATTACTGTACAGTTTTCCCCTATTGATTACCACAGTTTGTCTGCAGGATACACAGACTTTATCTTCAATCTCAGTTGTTTCAAATCAGCACTTTTCAACTCACCAAAGACAAACTGGAACAGAGGAGGAGACTAGATAAGCTCTGTGTATTTTGCGACTCTTTGAGCCATATGTTATTGTTTAAGTCGTGAAGGAGTGATTCATTCACTGCCAGGGGGTTAACTGATAGTCGCTTACTCTCTTTTGTATGTGCATAGAAAAGAAAAAAAGCCTCAAGGTTTGCGGCCAAAATAATTTTCAAAGGGGATCTCCACTGACCCATCATGCACATCAAAGTGTGTTTTAGGGCTGCTCGATTATGGAAAAAATCATAATCACGACTATTTTGGTCAAAATTGAAATCACGATTATGCGGCGCACGTGATGACTTATATTGTTTACACGACGGCATGTCATTTCTGTCTTTACATGGCGAGCGTTTACAATTCTCTTCTGCTCTCTGTATTGTGCATGGCGGAGTTCGGTCCTAATTCTAAACATGTTGGTGTGTTCACACGGGGCAACTTAAAATTGAAGTATTCTCAAAACAGGCAGACTGATGCACACTCCCACAATGCAATGCGCATAAGAAATGGAGGAGTTGATGGTGGTGTTAAGTCAGCTGAACAAAGTGGAAAAGAGTCTTGTAAATCTTTGGACGAACATTTTGATGTCTATTAAAAAAAAGACCATGTTTACAAGATGTCTGCAGGTTCTTAAAATGACTTAAATTCAATTGTATAAATATGAGGCCTTTAAAGTTATTAAATAGTCTTATTACCACAAACATTCTATCTAATTTCATTTATGTATCTTTTAATTTTTCCTCGTCAAAATGAGTCGAGCTCTTCTGTGTGAATGTCCACACTTGCGATGTTACAAATTTTAAAACCTACCACCAAACCTGATACTGTCTTTCTACTTTCTACTTGCTATTTGTACTTACCTGTTGGAGAAATATAGATTTAACTGAACTCCCTCTGATAACAACACTCCTACAATAAACCAACCTCTGCATAATTCTTACCGTGATTTGCCATGCCTGAATAACAAAAAGATGATTTGTCCACAAATCCGTTTTAAATTTGCTTAAAAAATGTCTTTAAAAAGTCTTTAAAGTATTAAATTTAAGTGTGTGATATCTGTAGACCTTTAGTATGCATGCCATTTAGTCTGACTTTATTTTGTCACATTACAAAGTCATCATTTAAAGGCGCTGTATGTAAGAATGTGGCTGCACTCAAATTCAAAATACTGCCGCGAGTCGTGTCCGCCCCCCCTCCTCTACAGATTCGAGGTTGCTGGACAGTGGCATGCTGGAGACTGATTTGTTTGCCCATGGGCGGCTGCCGTGGCAGGGCCGCGTCACCACGTCCTTGATGTTCGGTTTTCCAGCGGACCGTTCGAGCAAGTCCGGCTTCTCTGCTGCTAACGCTGCTGCCGGGATACAGCTGAGGAGGAGCTAACATGCTATTGCTATGTACCGGGACACTGCTAATGCTGCTTGCTGTGCTGCTAACGTTTGTTTCTCAAAATAATCAGTCGGGTCGATGATGCACCTGCACATGGGCTACAATGTATGAGCGAAAATAAATAACAGTTGAAAGCATTCGAAATGTCCATCCCCGTCTAGCTATGATGCTAGTTAGCCAACTTTGGCTAAATCTTACCTGTTGAGGAGAAGAGTAGCCACTTCGACATCCGATTTCAAATTCTTCTCCATTTTAAACCGTCTCCACCGTTCAAAAGCATCTCCTATATAGACCCTCGCTTTGCCTCGAGTTTTGTCTTGGTGTTTTTGGGAATCATAACGAGGTCGTTTGGGTTTAGTCGCACCATCAGCCATTGTAGCTCAGTCGTAACTGTAACTGATGCTGAGACTACTGACTGCGTGACTGGTAGACGGCGGTGGATGGCGCAACAGGCCAAAACACAAATTCAAAACATAAACATGATTTGCAGACCCTAAATTTTTTTTTAAAATGCGAATATTCTGGCTGTACTATTGTTGTCAGTGAGATCAGTATGTTATATGAACATTATTCCTTAGTCTCTGTGACATATTAGGAGGATTTTATGACTATTTGCTTTAGATTTCTTACATATAGCTCCTTTAAATGACATCTGATGTCATGTGTAGACCTTCCTCTTGGCATAAAACTTGTTAAGTGAAAGATTTTTTTGTATTCTAACTGCTAGAACAGTGAACTCTGACAAGTACTAAGTGCCGTGAAGAATTAGTATTTAGTATGGATTTGGGGCCTGCCATATGTCTTAGGAAGAAGAACATACACTTATTTAATGCCAGAGGGGAAATTCAATTTTTTTCTCACTCTGTTGTCATATACACACAGGCCTGAAATACACACACATGCACAAAAAGGACCTATACATGCATTAAAAGAAGAGATGTCACTTGGTCCCTGTGGGGACAGCCAGGTCCCTATGGACTGAGGGACTGCCGGCCCAAGAGTCATAATATATGCCACCATTACAGTTCTGCACTGAGGTTTTTGTCCTCAAATCACATCAAGCCCATCGGAAAAGAAGGTGTATTTCATGCTTCAGTGGCTCCACACAGCTGAAAACAATGCTCTCACTACTGCTCATTCAAAGGGATCTATTAGGCTCATTTTCAGGGTCAAACTTGTATTTCGGGTTTTCTACGAGAAACCAAGCAGCAAGCTCTGAGACTGTTTCCCAGATGTAAGCATGCAGCTACACGTAGCAGTGTACTTGTAGCCAGGGAATGACTAACAGAGTATAGTGGTACTTTCTACCGTGGAAAATAAACAAAAAGGTTCTAGATCAAAATCTTCACAACTGAACATGTTCCAGCAGCAGTATGATCCAGAATTTGGAAAAAAATGATAATATCAGCAACCAGGATTACATGTTTCCCTGAGGAATACCATTCATAATGTCACTGTACTGTTACCGTTACTCCCCGTCTTTGCCCAGTGTGAACTCACTGCAGTGTGTCACGGTACCATGACCACTGTAAAAATGCAAAGAAGAACCTTAGTTTAAGTCTTAATTTGATGATTTCTTAATTATCAAGAATGTAGCACAATGTGATGGAAATAAGTGCAGTGCTTTGTTCTTTTTAAAATTAAATTTTGGGTAAAATGTTTTGGTACTTTTTTATTGATATTTTGTTTCTAGGAGATGCATCGTGAATAGGGCAGGGCGATATGGCAAAAAATATTATCACGATCATTTTCCCCGTATTGATCGATATTGTTATTTATCACAATATATAATTTGATAATGCTGCGAGTTTGAAAAGGATCTGGATAATGTCTGACACCTGAAGAAACCAAATGATTTTCTAGCTTCCCACGGCACTCGTCGTAAAGCTGGGGCGGAGCAGTTTGAGAAAAATATTTCCTGCCTGGAAGCTCGTACCTGCAGTCTTGCACTTTAATGAATTTCTTGAACCCGACTGTGTCCACGTTGCTCATTATGTCTTTGGGGTAACGGCGGCAAAAGAGGACGCTATTGATTGCTGTTTTGGTGCAGCCCCGTTAGCGCTGCCCGCAGCAGCAGAAGTGCCAGGCCATTGAACACTTAGCTGGTGGACAGTTTTGGCCCGAATTTTCATGCTCTCAGTGTAGTCGCTGGGTTGCTGCCATTTCAGGTGAAAAGTTTCCCGTCCAGGTTGGTGCCAACCGACAACATATTTTCTTTGTCCATATGTCGTCACCTTTCAAGTAGCCAAACCACTTCCAAATTATTGACGTTGTTTAACCTTTTTTTTATCCACAATTTTGTGTTTTTGAGGATAACACCTGCTCTTCTTTAGCTTCACCGCCACTTTGCTCCTCACTTCCACTCATTTTCCTGTCCCTCTGTTATGTCCATGCTACTTTCAATTCCCCCTCACCTTGGCTCAGTCACCTCAGCACAAACTTTGCAGTGAAAAATGGGCTTGTAGATCGAGTAAAAATGACTATAGTTTATTATTGTCATCCACACACATTTTATTGTGATCCTGTTTCGAGATAGTTTTATTGCCCACCTCTAATTGTGAGTAAGGACCAGTCTTATTTTGATGCAAAGATTTGTACATTAGCAGGACTGTAGCACAGCATGGAAGTGAAAGCAACGCTATATTTATTTAAATATGAAAGTGCGCTAAAAATATTTTGTCCCTAAAATCAATGAATAATCGGGATAAATAATCCTGATCTCAGCATTGATCAAAATAATCATGATTATCATTTTGGCAGTGATCGTGCAGCTCTAGTAGCAGTGTACTTACGACTGAAAATAGGTAAAACAACTACATCTACAGTAAAAAAAATCACCAGTTAAAGCCTCTAAACCAAAATCTTCACAGTTAGATGTTCCTGCAGGAATATGTTCCGAAACTGGGGAGAAAATAACAAGATCATATGTTTTTCTGACGTTAGCATATAGCTACATGTAGCAGTGTAGGCTAAATGATGTAACACTTGCAGTAACGTGCCTGTGGCAGATGACCATGTAAAGAAATCTTCCACTAGCAGATGCCAGCAGGTCATGAAAGTAGACAAGATGTTGATAACAGTGTATTCAGAACAGTCTGACGCCTGAGGGATTACTTTTACATACGTTTATCTCATTATATGAAACTTTGACGTTTATTGTGAACATGCAACATTATGACATTATATATACAGTATATATATGACAGAGAATAAGAATATAGTTCTAGTTCTAGTTATGTTCCCCTTTAAACCAGCCATGCATGATGAGTAGTTGTGTTTTGTAAGGCATAAATGTCTCCCTGCGCAGCAGCAGTCACCCTCTTAGCAACCTTTGCACTTGTTGACGCACCCTCTGAGTGCGACGTCTCTTCATCATGTGTGTATGTTGTGAACTCTGGCCCTGGCAAACATTAAAGGACAAGCCCAGTCTACTGCTATCGTATGTCTCATGTGGCGTGAAAAGAGAGGGCCCGAGGGGTGGGGGTGGGTTGAGGATACTTTGGCTGAGGGGTTTTAGTTTCTTTAAAAAGAGCTTCAGATCTGCTGCCACGGGCCTCATAATCCAGTGTGTCAATCGTGTCGATTGTGTCCACGGTCTTTAGCCACTCTGCTGGTTGCTTTATTGGAGTGTGGTACAGAATGGAGCTTCCCCAGCTGGAACAAATGAAGCTCCGCAGCTGTGACAGCGCAGGTGAGCTCACAGATGAACCGCCTTTGCATAGAGCATGCCAACAGAATACGTAGAAGAGATGTTGCAGCAAGGTTTCCACTCTGCACATGCAGGCTATACATATGTTCATACTGACTGAGTGCAACACAGAAGTATGAGAGTTGAAAATAGACTCCATGTGTCGTATTCAAGTCATTTCCTTGTTGAGTGAAGCAAATGCAGAAGTAGCTGGTGCATATAAATAGTAAGAAGTGCACAGGAAGAGAGCTGCAGCCAACTTTATAAACTTAATTGTTTGTTTACAGATAATAAAAGCTTTGCACACTTACGTGCACGAGCAATAACAATCCAGAGTGATTTTATGAGATAGTAAAAGAGCCAGGTAGCCTAACAGGTCCTCGCCTCAAACAAAAACACATGTCAACACTTGATTCTGCAAGATGATCGCCAGAGAAAGCAGCCACTTCTGAGGGGCTGCTTACTGTGTAATATTGTTTCATATGCCTTAAAAAAAATCCTCTGATGCTTTAATGTGTGTGTGCAGTCTGTGCATGAGGCAGGGGAGATAGTGAGAGGAAGAGCACTCACTCCAGTCCCCCGTGGCTGTTGTTTTGGAGGACGTGCTGAACTCCTTCTCAGAGCAAACGCCCAATAGAATAGCATGTGCAGTACCTTCTCTTATGCCAAAACAGGAAATACTTATCATTAGTGGCTATCGCTGCCCCGCTAATCACTGCCCAAGAGAGACTGCTTGTAAGACTTTGAACACTGGCCAAACTGGGTACATGATGTTCCCAGTTTGAAGTTAATGGAATGACTGACATTAAGGTTTGACATTAAGTGACCCCTTCTTTTGGGATTAGGCCGGAGAAGTTTCATATGTCACACACAGGAAAAAAAAGGTACAGCTGATTTTCTTTTGTCACTGGAAGGTGTTTAAAGGGTTGTTTGTCTGCTCAGAGCTAGGGCACATTCAATCTTGAAACGCTGTACACTGTTTTGCTGCGGTTTCTGGGTTGAAAGATGTTCCCTCGAAATAGTGTGCAGCAGGCTTGGAGGTGTGTTGTCTCTCACTTGGTGGGTGTGTCAGAGATGTTACTCAGTCAGCAGTGATATGTGTATAAACCACATTCTGTAGATCTTTACTTATTGTAGGTACATTGTTTTGTGTAAATTACACACTTGCTTTGGCAATGTAAACACATGTTTCCCATGCCAATAAAGTCCCTTTGAACTCAGTTGAACCCAACCTTAAGAAAAGGCAGCACCCTTGCAAAACACAACAGAGCTAAAGCCCCAGTCAGAGATAATGGGGACTATGAAGGTGGTTATCAATTTGCTCTGTGAACCCAGGCTTTCTTTTCCAGGCTCTGTGGACGTTCCCATTAAAAGTCAAATGATGCACTGAAGGCGTCATTTGACTCTTGAGCTTCATCCCAAATCACATACTTTTTCTTTTTACTCGTAGTAGGTACTGCAGCTGCCCTTATAAAATGTGTACTGTTGCATGCGGTATCCACACAGCCAGGACAAACTACGTCATCATAACATTACGCCCTGAACTTCGACCCTGTTGCTCATATATTCGTTACCTTGGAGATAAAAGAGAAAGCTATTTGCCGAGCTCTCCAGAGATGGAGGTCAACCCGCAGAGCTCTGCTGCATACATTTTAGATTCTAACATATTATAGTCATGACAGTAGAATAACATTATTATTTCTCTGTCTTTATTTTCGAAGTTTTGTCCTTTTGTTGTCTGTAATATTTATGATTATTTTTGTTCACTTAAACGATTAATATTCCCATTATTACTATGACATCTCTCAAATGCTCTGTTATCCGTCATTACGGCGTCTGACAGCTGTCAATGAGCTGTCAGGCTGTCATCTGTTTGCAGCTCAGTTAATGTGACTTTTCTTCTGCTGCACAAAGGATTGTGGGTCAGGAGAGCCAGAAGAACATGCTAGCCTGCATACTGCAAAATATGCAGTAGAATAGTGGTTCCTAACTGGCGGGTCAGGAATCTATTCTGAATGGACAGAAAGTGACTTGCAAATATGTCAAGTTTGTAAAAAACACATTTTGTTTTTAAGTACAGTGGATTTCTGGCACAAAGCTTTTATTTTGGAGTGCCATTTCCTGCTTTTGGAGTAAGTGACCGATAGACAGCTGCGTAACAGAGCCAGCAAACTAGCTCGACGACATGGCCAAACACAAATATGACGCTGAATGTATTAATCTGTGTGGACCTTGAACTAATGACTAAGAAGAAATTTGGACCCCATGGCTGGACCAGTTGGGAACCGCTGCAGTAGAACATCCTGGTATTTTTGGCATACTGATTAATTGGTGACTCTAAATTGTCCGTAGGTGTGAATCGGAGTGTGAATGGTTGTCTGTTTCTATGTGTCAGCCCTGCGATAGTCTGGCAACCTGTCCAGGGTGTACCCCACCTCTCGCCCAGTGTCAGCTGGGATAGGCTCCAGCCCCCCGTGACCCTGTGCCAGGATAAGCGGTATGGAAAATGGATGAATGAATGATATACTGTAAGTCCCTGTGGGGGGAAAAACCCAAAATGCAATGCGATACATACAGTAAGTGCTACTATAGTTACATGGCATTTAGATATCATTATGACTCACCTTGTAGGATTAAGTGTATTTATAATGTATTTCCCCAGCTGAGAATATGTGTCACTCACAGACTGACACTGACTCTGGTACTTTGACTTTTGCTACTTTTAGTTCTTGTACTAAATTTAAATAGCAAAGTAATTTTACTTGTTATTAAGTATGTCGGTGAAGATTCTCAGTCATCCAGGTCATGGCAATCATAAGTGCTTTATCGTAGGCAACTGGACTTGCTGGATTTTCAACTAACACCACATCCCTGTGCACTTTAAACCCAGTAACACACTGAGACACAAAACTTGTCCACCCCAAGGACAAAACACCCAGGCAGAAGCAGAATAATGTAGTGTACGCAGTTCAGTGCAGCCAGGAATGCACAGATTTTACACTGGGGAAACAGAAAAACCACTCCACAAGTGCATGGCACAGCACAGGAGAGCCTACGGGCCAAGACTCAGCTGTCTGCTTACATCTACGGGAGAAGGGACACTCTTTCGAGGATAGCAGTGTGCATATCTTGGCCAGGGAAGACAGATGGTTTGAAAGAGGAGTAAAAGAAGCCGTCAATGTCAAGCTGGAACGACCATCGTTAAATTGGGGGGGGCCTACGACACCACTTGTCACCCACCTACAATGCAGTCTTGGGATCCCTTCCCAGACGACTTCACACCCATTCACCCCTGGTCCCACCTGACCCTAATGACTCACATGTGACCCCTATGACTCTGCAAGGGTTCACACCCACACAGGGTTTAAAGCCTGCAACTCCGTATCAGTAATTTAGAGAGAAACACAAGCAAGTCCAGTTGCCTTATGATGTAATTAAGTATGTTTATATTGTGGTAGTGTCTGTTTTACTGAAGTAAAGAATCTGAATGCGTCTTCCTAACCTCATCACATTATTAGCTGTGTAATCATACACTGGTCTGGATCAGTATATCAATTCCCTGATAAATAATCCAGTATTATTGATGCATAGTGAAAACATCAAATTAATTGTCCTCTTTAAGGTACGCCTTCATTTTGACATTCTCATAGGACGTTTGCGTCACTATTTCCATCTTAGCACGACTCCTTCCTGAACGATCACAGGGTTCAACATTAATTTGTTTTTTAAGAAATCCACTTTACACAACTTTTTACTTGCTCCTAAATAAATTGTGGTTATCACATGATAACAAAGACTTGAGTTCATTGTCATGAAAACAACCCCGTTTTATCTGCCTTGCTCTCAAACTACGTGTTGCACAGTTTGTTGCAAGTTAGTTTCGCCCACATCCTCTAATGCCGGCCAATTTAGCTCCTGTTCCCAGGATAATTAAGATCCTCAGTTGGGGCCTCAGTTTATAAACGTTGTCTTTACCTGCTGCCATTTTCTCTTCAGTGCCTGATTAGTATTGTGCATGTGCAACTCCCACTGGAGATGAGATGGAGACTAGATGGCTCACCCCTTAGCTACTTTCACATAATCATCTCTGAAATAAACAATGTCTTTAATTCTTTTTTCAACACTTGAACAACTGGGCAAGGGTGTTGCCAGATTTAATAGCCCAACGTAGCATTTTTCCTGCTGATCCTAATTGTTGAGTCCCCATTGAACGAGAGCAGCCAAGAAAAAGACAATGCATGTATTTACTGATATCGTCTCATATTGATCACAGGCCTCTGAATTGAGTCAAATTGAAATTGTATCATGGCAGACTTTGTGATACCAGCAGATATTATATCGTTTCCAAAGAATTGATGTATCTCTGCATGATGAAACCTGTGATTTACTCCCCTACTCATTATGTAATTGCAGTGAATTAAAGGTCCAGTGTGTAGAATTTAGATATATAATTGAGATATATTGACAGAAGTATGTCTTCTTTAGTGTATAAATACATGAATATAAGAATCGATGTGTATTTGTTACCTCTGAATGAGCCGTTTATATCTACATAGGGAGCAGCTCCTCGTCTATGGAGATCAGCATGTTGCACCGCCATGTTTCTACAGTAGCCCAGAACAGACAAACCAAACACTGGCTCTAGATAGGGCTTTTCACATTGGTCACTGTAGCTGGCAAAACCTTTGCAACAAGAGTGTTGGAAAAACAGAGGTTTTTCTAACACACAGCTGCTTTATTCAGTGTCTTTACCAGTTTAAATCACCTGGTGCGGTTGTTTGGTAGAGGAAGACACCTTTCTGGATAATTTGGCTCACGGTAAAAAACGCCTGAATGTCTGAATCAGAGATAAGGTGAAGACACAATAAGTTGATAATAAAAAGTGAGCACACATTTGCAGGCGCTGGTTAAGCAGCCTGTCTGCGACGTACTAAACGGGCAGGAGAATCACTAATTTGTAACGTGAAACTGCTTTATTTAGTATTTTTACGGGGTTCAGTCACCTGGTTCGTTTGTTTTATGGAGGAAAAGACCTCTGGCGATAAATTGTTTCCTGGTAAAAACCTCCTGAACAATTAACACTGAAGGAATTCTAACCTGGAGAAGTTTCAGCTGGTTGCAGTCTGCAATCCTCACCACTAGATGTCACTAAACCCTACAAACTGTTCCTTTAAGTGAAATGTTTTGACAGCTATTGGATGAATTGTGGTGCAGACATTCACGTCCCCTTCAAGATAAATTATACCAGCTTTCGTAATATTTTTATTTCTTCATCATGAGGACAAAATTTATATCTGTTTAATACTTTGGTTTATAACCAAATTCCTGCAGAACTAATGACGTTCAGCTGCACTTTGTGTTTAGTCCTTATTAGCACATTTAGCTCAAAGCACTGCTTTGCCTCAGTTCAACTTCACACAGCTGCAGACATGACTGTTTAATTATGTTTGATGTAACACATGACTCATCAGTCACTGTCTTTGTGCTAATAGCATTTCTCAGACTTGAAATGACTTTCAAAATACACGCTAGGCCACAGGGTCGATGCACATGGCACCCCCTGTCACCACAGTACACCTATTGTCATGATGCCATCATTGTTCAGTTTGACAACCTGTCAATCTGGCTTTGTGAAAACTGTCAAACTCATGACAACTTTAATGTCTGTATCTGTAACTGAGACAGTACTGTAGTAAAACCTAACACTCCCAAACCAATTTACTCTTAAGCACTGACACTTCTCGGAAAAAATCCAATTGGGTTTTCAGCCAGTATTTATTGATTATTCAGAGAGCACCACAGTAAGTAATCAATTTTGCCTGTCAGACCGTAATGAATGTGATGAATGAATCAGTTGATATGCTGCAGCGCTGGACATGGAACCACTCTTAGCTGAAATTAATGGATTAATGGATACAGGATGGGTGGAGATGACTTCACAGGGATGATTCTTAATATTTCAGCCCATATGCTACCCCCCCCCCCCCCAAATACATCTGTTAAGTTATTTCACTGAAGGATTTACACCCACTCTCCGGGGCAAATTCTTCCCCACACAAAGGAGCAGGCAGTCTGAGTATTATTTCACATCTGCTTTTATTAATGGCAGCTTGAGTGGGATGATTTAGATGATGAGCTGAAGCCCAGTTTCCACATGCACACAACATTTTAACATGCCCTTTTTTTTAAAGCGCCAGAGGAAATGGCATGATTAACTTGTTTAATTGCTGCAGTGACAGTTTAATAACCCCAAACAATAACTATGCATTTCTCAGAGTATCCCAGATTTAACATTAAGGTTTAAACTGCCCTCTAGTGGTAAGAAAGGAGAAGCCCTGCTCTGAACTGCATGGTTTGATAAACAAGCTGTTTGTGCAGGATCAACTGTGCTCATCTGAATTCATGAGAGGTTCCCACTTTTGTTATAATTGTCTCACATGACTGTCGCTCCTACTCTCACTGAAAAACCAGCTGTGTCACCACAACAGATGCACAGGCCAGTGGATTTGAACGCTACTCTGCTGTCTGACATCACCTCAGAGGTTTTGGCAGCTTCCCTCAGGCCTTTTTAAGTCATGAAACATACAGAGAGGCAGACAAGCAGCATGGCCTCGGGTCTGCTCCCCCAGCCTCCTGCCTACCAAGTACTTCTCCTTAGCAACAGTCAGCTGACCTGCAGTAGGTAGTGTTCAGTGAAGCACACACATGCACACGGAGCTGAGCGCCCCAGTCGTCCGTGCTCACTCCTCCACCTGCCACTCAGGCCTCATGGCTCTCACCATTAACACAGAGCAGAAAAAACTCACTCAGACTCCTCTGCTCAAGATCTGGGTGCCATGGATGGGCTGCAACCTGAACCGCAGGAGAGGATGTAAGTGCAGCGGAAACAAATATAGACAAAGAAACATCTATTCTCTCTTGCTGCTGTTTGTTTTACCTCTACTTTACCTCATTCTTATTTCAGCAGATGAAGCTAGTGTTTTCTTTAACACCTCCAGCAGCGATTTATGTGTGTCATGCTGCTGAATCTTTTCAGGACTGAGCGCAGGCCTGTCGAGGGGACGCAGGTAGGCGGGCAGCAGTCTGAAAGACAGAGGAGTCAGTCATGGGATGACAGCCAGGCTGGACCAAGCCAAGTCCGAGCTGGCTCTCTGTTCAGTGTCTGACGTGGGCCTTTGAGCTTTTTGCTGAGGCAGCATACTCCATTCATAATCGAACAGCCTGGAGGCTCTGTCCCTGTCCCTGTTTAGACACACACAGGCCATACGGGTACTTTTTGTGGGTACAGCTAACTGGCAAGTATCCCTGCAGTCTGCCTTATAAATTAGTGGCATTTTTTTTTTTTTTTCGAGACAGACAAGCATGCAACAACTGAGTCATGACTGGGTAAGGACCACACAGACACTTTGAAATTATTTTAAGAAAAATATCAGGTTTGTGTGGAAGTTTCTGAGCTTCTTTTTTCTTCATTGTAATGTTAAATAATTGTGAGTAGTGACACAGTCTGCACCTGAACCTTAGATCTGTCCATTAACATGTTGATAGCTGAGCTGATCTGTCACCACCTGCAGTGAGTAGCAGATTAGGAGTGTTTTGTTCTTGTGATTGTCGGCCATATGGCGCAGCACACTGTGCTGATCTGGTTGTTTCTAAGGTGTGACCACCTGAGGAGGAGGAGAAGCATCTGGTTAGTGAAAGTTGTCCTTCACTTCTTTGAAGGAGTATTTAAGTAAAGTTTAATGTCCTGTTTTAGTGTCTATTTGTTTTCATTCGGACAGTTTTCTGTGTCAGGTGCTGCTGACCCATTACACTAGTTTGCAGACCTTTGAGCCGTACCTCTGAGCTCCTCTTCTCTCTCTCTTAATTAATGAAGATTACCTTGGCAGTGACACACTGAACACACATCCTGCAGCACAGAGCCTCATGGAATCGTCTGGGTTGCATTTAAAGGGATAGTTCAGATTTTTTGAAGTGGGGTTGTATGAGGCACTTATTCATAGTCAGGGTATTACCTACAGTAGATGTCCTGCTGGGGACAGGTCAGCAGCAAAATGTGTTTTAGCCACCTACAAAAGTCTATGAGTTTAAGTGTGTTAAACACTGATGGGGAAGCCTTGAATGGATTCAGTTCCCCATCTATGCTCTCGACAAATCCACCAGAATCCATTGACAAAAACAGTCATTTTAGCTTGTTGAACATGAGAGTTGCTGTTCTACCACTGCCTCCATCAGTTAGTATTTTTGTGTGATTGGGTGACTTTGGTGAATCCAAATGAACCCTTTTGAATGTCGAAGTCACACAACAACACAAACTACTTGTTCAAGGCAGCAGTAGACCAGCAGCTCCTGTGTTCAGTGAAGTTAAATCAGCGTTTTTCTCAATGGAGTCTGGCTTTGAAATCGCTGTCCGACAGCAAGTTAAAGCAGTGAAAATATTGTAAATGTAGCGTACACTTAAACTGATAATGGTGTTTTTATTGGGTATGACTTTTTAGGTGGCTAAAGTACGTTTTATTGCTGCCTCTATCAGTACATTGCTAAGCTTCTGTGCCGGTACGCCTGCCTGCTTCTCGTGCTGATCAGCATCTACTGCATGTACTACACTGATGATAGATAAGTACCTCATATAGCCCCACTTCAAAAGATTCAAACCACCCCTTTAACCATCCGAACACAAGGATATATGCTCTTCTGCGGAAGGATGTGTCACATGCACAACAGTAACGCTTAAATTCCAACATCGGCAGCATTCACTAACCGTTGCGTTATGTTATTGTGTGTTTGTCTTCATCTCAGCCTCAGTGCCTCAGTTTTGTAACTGTCCCACACTGATTGTGATGGTGGGGTTGCCAGCCAGAGGGAAGACGTACATCTCCAAGAAGCTCACTCGCTACCTGAACTGGATCGGAGTTCCCACAAAAAGTCAGTTTTCAGAGTGAATTCTTGAATCCTGATTATAATTTTTTAAAAAGAGACAATGAGTTAACTGTTTCAGTGTTAATTACAGTGTGACTTAATCATACATTGAACGCCATCCCAAAAAAAGAAATCTATATTTTGTTTCCCTCCTCCAACCAGTGTTTAACGTGGGCCAGTACCGCAGGGAGGCCGTCAAGATCTATAAGAACTTTGAGTTCTTTAAACCTGACAATGAGGAGGCCATGAGGATCCGCAAGTAAGAATGATAAATGCCAAATTAGACAGATAGTACTGTTATTGATATTATTAGTTTTATGTGATCTGATTTCTAGTGTCATTTTCATGCCGCATTCATCATTGACTTTTCCAGTTTTCTCTACTTTACCAATACAAGTGTAACTTCTTTTCAGGGCCTGTGCATCAGCCGCCCTCAAAGACGTCGCTGCCTACTTCTCAAAGGAACAGGGACAAGTAGCCGTGAGTAAGAGGACAACTGAAACTGTCCCTCTAATCACAATTAAACACGCACATAAATTATTTATTTGTGTTTGTGTTTTACTTATCACTTCAGGTGATGAGTCTCACTGACATTAAAGGGACACAGATTTGACACATAGTCACAGGTCTACAGGTCGTAGGCAGCACCACTCAGCCTTTGAAATCAGTCGTATAAGGTCTTCTGTGGACAACCATATTGATGTCTTTGTGATGTCATCAGAGTTATCACAGTATGGACTTGAAGACTACAAATTTATAACACAAAGGGGGCGGAGAGTTTAAAAAAACAACAAAGTGCCCTCTTAGGAGCCAAAATGCTCGCTAAAGTGCCCTTTTTTTTCTTTTCACCCCTACCCTTCAAAAACTGTGCACGCCACTGAACACAGGACAGTTGTGCAGTCACATGTCCCAGCAGGCATCTGTAGGCATACATGATTAAAAACAGTCTGAGCAGAGATGATAATTAGCAAGTGGGACAAGAAATTATAAAATGATAAAGAGCTTATTTGGATGCTTGTAATATAATAAACATTTAACATGTTTTAAGGCAGTGGTTCCTAAATGGTGGGTCGCAGACCCATTCTGAATGGACCATAATTGACTTGCTGACGTATCAACTTTGTAAAAAACACACTTCATTTTGAAGTACAGTAAATTTCTGGCACAGAGCTTTTATTTTGAAGTGCCGTCTCCTGCTGTAGAGTGAGTGACTAACAGACAGCTACTTGTCAGAGACAACACTAGCTTGAGACATGGCCAAACACAAGCATGACGCTGGATAAATTAAAGTGTGTGGACCTTGAACTAATGGCTAAGGAGAAATCTGGACCCCGTAACTGGACCAGTTGGGAACCACTGGTTTTAGGAATATTCTACCCCCCAAATGACTATTTGTATATTAATTACTCACCCGTGTAACAATTAATTTGTGAAGAGCCTCCACATTGAACAAAGAATCCCAAAACTGGAAAAATACTTAAAGAATTGAAGTCATGTGGGTCCGCATTTAACGAATCAAAACCATATTAAAACATCTGTTAACAAACTTTCACACAGCTCATGCAGTATAATCCAAGTATCATTTATCAAGTTGTTTGCTCAGTTCTTCCCAAACAGACAGCCTTTAATGATGGGTAACTGAAATTAACCTGAAACTTTTCTTTCTTAAAAGTCAGACTCTGTTAACATAAATTCTAATTTTACCTCAGTGAACACAGGAGCTGCTTGTCCACCACTGCCTGGCTGTTATTGTGTGACTCTGGTGAATCCAAACTAACCCTTGAAACACCAAAGGCACACAATAACACAAGCAAACTAACTGATCAAGGCAGTGGTGGACCAGCAGCTCCCGTGCTCAGTGAGGTAAAATTACTGTTTTTATCAGTGGAGTCTGGCTTTGTAGAGAACATAGACTCTTCTTGATTGATTTTCATGGAGGCATGCAAGATAAACACAGTTTCCTTCATAAATTCAAGGTAACACCTGTTAAGTTATTGATAAATGGTCATCTGGGGAATTAAGTCTTCTTTTCTGACGTGTATTTTAATCTGCAGTATCATGGTGTGCCCAGTGGCCTCGTGGGTAGAGCAGGCTTCCCATTTACGAAGGCAGTGTCCTTGCTCGATTCCAGCCTGCATAATCATTAAAAAAATTCTATGATATCATATATAGCAGGACGTAAAGGCTTTAACAACCTAAAGTCTTCTTTTATAGTTCAGCTGCTTGATTGTTAACAGTCATTATGAATATTGTAAATGTGCTTTATTTGCCAGTATTATAAGGATGTATTGATCACGCCTCGCTCCTGTCCCATGCAGGTATTTGATGCAACCAACACTACGAGGGAGAGGAGGGCACTCATCCTTAGTTATGCAAAGGAGAGGGGCTACAAAGTGAGTGCATATGTTGATGTTGGACATTTTGGGAAATTGCTTATTATATCCTAAAAAGGATACTGTATATTTCATTTTTATTACATTTATATTTTGTTTGCAGGTGTTCTTTGTGGAATCACTCTGTGATGACCCAGACATCATTACAGAGAATATTAAGGTCAGTCAAGTTTATATAATGTAGATGTTTGCAGAAGCTGTAGGGATAACATGTTCTCAATTAAATTCCAAAACTGTCTTTCCTCTCCAGCAAGTAAAATTTGGGAGTCCAGATTACGCGAATTGTGACATAGATGAGGCCATGAAAGACTTCAGGCAGCGCATTGAGTGCTACAAGGCCAGCTACATGTCCATTGACGATGAGAAGGACAGGTACTGACCCATGATGCTTTTCTTCATGTGAGATTAAAACCACAGTCTTAAATTAATTTCATAGTTTGTTTCCTCAATGCTGACTTTGAACAGGAATCTCTCCTACATCAAGATTTTTGACGTGGGCAATAGATATGTGGTAAACCTGGTCCAGGACCACATTCAAAGCAGGATAGTCTACTACCTCATGAACATCCATGTCACACCGAGATCCATCTACCTGAGCCGCCACGGAGAGAGCGAACTCAACCTGTTAGGTCGCATTGGTGGAGATTCAGGCCTCTCCCCACGAGGACTGCAGGTGAGAGGATTACATTACGTTATTATGTATTTGGATCCTTTAAGTAAAAGTGCTAATACTGCACTGTAAAAATACTCTGTTACAAGGAAAATTGCATTGAAAATTTAAAGGTTAACTTGTGTATTTTTCAACCTGGATTCTATTTTCCTATGTTTTTGTGTCTGAGTGACTCATGGGAAAGATCATTTTTGAAACTTGAAACTCTTGAAAGCCAGCACCCAAGTAACAGGCTGCATTGTAACTACTTAGAACATTTGTACACCATCATTTTATGTCCACTAAAAGGGCTTGTTTTTAAAACTGACAGGCTCAGAGTGTCTGAAAACATTATGAAAGGGATCCCTCCAGAGACAGACCTTTTTGTTAAACAGTAAGATCCTGTTTATTTCACCAGAAAAAGCCTCAAAATTGCTATTGTCAAACCCACCAGAAGTAAGTAGCACTTCATTCAAAATTATAACAAAACTCACAAAATCCATCTTGGTCTGTCTTCCACAAACTGGTTTGATTGAAATAAATCCTTCATTCACCCAGAAGATGTCTTTGTCGTAACAACTTGACATTAACAAGAAATGCACCTCTTTTTGTGTTAATGACAAGTTGACATAATGATTGATACAAAGACATCTTCTGGTAATGTCATCCTGATTAATGTCAAGTTGTAATAATCAAGACAACCCAAACAATGTCAACTTGTCATTACAAAAACAGAGTGACACTTAATGACAGCAGTCATAAACGTTTATGACATGTACATGTTTATGACAAGTTCATGACAGTGTCATGTCACCCTTATGTAGATACTTTCAAGTAAAGCGTTACCCTGTTTGTGCTCATTGTCTCCAGTATGCGAATGCCTTGGCGACCTTCATCAAAGGTCAGAATATCAAAGACCTGAAGGTGTGGACGAGCCACATGAAGAGGACCATCCAGACTGCAGAAGCTCTGGGAGTCCAGTATGAGCAGTGGAAGGCCCTCAATGAGATAGACGCTGTGAGTTTATGAAGGACATCTCTACGTCCTAAAACATTATGAAGCTGATTTTATGTTTCTAGATGACAGTTTGAGATAAGTTCATTTAAGGTTGAATGACAGACTGTGTGTTTGGGGGTTATAATACAGAGTAATCACACTCCAGATGATTGAGGTTGACTTTAGAGCTGCAAACCAGAAGATCACCTGTTGTTCTTATGGTGATGTTACCTTTTCTCACTAAGGGTGTATGTGAGGAGTTAACCTACGAGGAGATTCAGGAGAATTTCCCAGAAGAGTTTGCACTGAGAGACCAGGACAAGTACCGTTATCGTTACCCCAAGGGTGAGGTAAGTGCTCCTCTCAATATACACTCTGTTGGTCGGTTGGTCGGTTGGTTGGTCGGTCCACAAACATTTCCCCACCCTTTGGGGGCAGCTTTAGGAGGCTGAAATTTGGCATGGAGGTCAAGTGTGAGTGAAGGTGTGTTTGTGTTCATGCCAGTGGGCTAATTAGGAGCAATGGGGGTGAGAGCATTACTTCCAAATGGATTCACAGATTTGCCCAAGAGTTTGTAAAAAGATTGTTCACGAGCCAAAGGACAGCTCATTAACTGTTCATGTTAGTTGGCGAAAAGGGGCAAGGCATAGACGGAGGCAGGTACACTGTCACAGCTGTTGCGAATTTTGATGAGGACACTGATACATTTGATATTTGTCTGTGAAATATAAAGCTTCAGTCAGGGGACAGTTAGCTTAGCTTAGCTTAGCAATAAAGACTGGGAACAGAGGGTGAACCGTTAGCCTGGCTCTGTCCAAACTCTGGATAACAAAGTTGTGGTTTCATGAGGGGTTTCATGTGTGACTGTTACTTGGCTGGCAAGCTCACATTGGTGATAACACTCCAGTAAGTCACTGCGGGGTTTTTTAACATATAAATAAGCAAGCAGTGGTAAATAAGTACTTAGATCTTTTACTTAAGTAAAAAGAACAATACTGCAGTGTAGAAATACTCTACATGCATTCAAAATTTTACTGAATTCTCTCACCAAGAAAGGGAATTTGTGTATTTCCTAAAATGTTGAACTGTTCCTTTAGAGGCTTTGTTTAAGAGTCACATATTCATTATAAGATAATCTGGACAAAGTAATGTGGGGTCAGTTGATAATGTTTACTTGGCCGTGTTAAGTGGACTGAGAGGGTTAGCTGGAAAGAGTCTGGTTGAATAATTGATGACCTCTTTAATAATTCCGTCTCTTTTCCAGTCCTATGAGGACATGGTCCATCGTCTGGAGCCGGTGATCATGGAGCTGGAGAGGCAGGAAAACGTCCTGGTCATCTGCCACCAGGCTGTGTTTCGCTGCCTGCTGGCCTACTTTCTAGACAAACCTGCAGGTGCAGAAATCCAGGCTTGTAACACAATATTACATGACGTTGTTTCAAAACCACAAACACTCCTAACAAGCTTTATCTCCCTCCCCCTGAAGACGAGCTGCCTTATCTACGATGCCCCCTTCACACGGTGCTCAAACTCACACCAATAGCTTACGGTACGTGATGAATGCTTGAGTGTGTGACATATCCAATCTCTGTAAATCTCTCCCTGACTGTCTGGCTCTCTCTTCAATCTCAGGCTGTAAAGTTGAGTCGTTTTTCCTCAATATTGAAGCAGTCAACACACACAGAGAGAGGCCAGTGGTAAGTTTCCACATGCACACGTTCGTCATAATAAATACTTAGCTTTGCCAACTATTCTGTGGTGCATTACATACGTCGCATGGCAGGCAGCAATGTTTAGTAATTTGTGTATTGATGGAATGAACATGTACAGTGGTGAGGAGGGAGCAAAATATGGCTGAAGTCATTTTATTTTTTCATATTAGGATAACAAACAAAAGTACTTAACACCACATTCTCAGACTTTAAAGTTTAAGTGTTTTTAAAGATTATTCTTAGGACTTTTTTGCCATTATTATAGTGCGGTTGCAGGGTGACAGGAAAGGAGGGACAGGGGGGGTGATACACAGCAAAGGGCTACAGGTTGGGGCGCCTGGTGGCTTAGTCGGCAGAGCAGGCGTCCCATACATGAAGGCAATGTCCTTGCTACAGTTTCTGCAGGCTCGACTCCAGCCTGCAGCCCTTTGCTGCCTCTCTTTTACCCCCTGTCACACTCAGACTGTCCTGTCTAATAAAGGCAAAAAGCCCAAAAAATAATCTTTGAGAAAAAAAAGGGCCACGGGTTGTATTTGAACCTTGGCTGCTGCAAAGGACTCAGCCTACATGGGGCCCACACTCCACCAGGTGAGCCAGAGGTTGCCCTTTAAGTGAAACTTAAAAAAAAAAAGTGTCACACTCTTCCTCTCGTAATGAAATGTTTAATTCATAAGCAGTACGGCTGTACCCACGCTCAATTCTGCACACTTAAATTCTTTGCTGCTGCAGCCTCAGGCCAGTGTTAGTTAAATCTGACAACTTTAAGTTAAGTTTGCTTTTAGTGGAGTGAGTTTGCCAACTTGTGTATTCATGCTACTCTTACACTGCGTTTTAACATGTCATAGATGACCATGGAGATGTAGTTAAAATAAATGATAGGAAATGCAGTGTCATGTTATCCTGTAATTGCCATGTGTGGCTGCAGTGGTCGCTGCTCAGCAGAGGTTACATCTCCAGACTGCAGACTGATTCTGTACAGTATGTACTGTAATGTTTAGCAGTCAGTATACAAAAGAAAATGAACACACATAACTGCTTCATACTACAGGACTTTGATTATATTAAACTTTATTATCATTGCACAGAGAACAATGACAGTAAGGGGTAGATATAAATATACTAAGATGCACAGTATTGAACATATTTTTACACAACTAGTTTCTAATTTCTTCATGTGTATTTAATAACCACTGCAGTGTCACATGATGTTCCTCCTGGGATTGATTACATGACTCTGACAGTGTGGACAGTGTGATATAGGTCAGCTAGATATAAACAGTATCAACAGTACAACATGTGCAGCAGTTGCAGTCTCTGCTCATTTAAAAAAGGAGGTTTATAATTACTCGTCCACTGTTGCACTTTGTTTCATAGACAGATGATATGGTTTTCATGATTTCCTTCTCATTTCTACATTGTCCATATATTTATATCTTTCTCAAAGCATGCACAATACTTTATATACATCCTCTGTATTTATTTTCATTGTATGTAATTTGACATGTTTGTGGTGCACCACTGAGCCGTCATGTTGACTGTGTATTGTTTCGAGTTGATTCTCGCAGGGAGGAGCACTGTTGCCAAAGCAAACATTGCCTCCATGGACAATGACGTTTATTTTATCTTATCTGCTTTAGATGAGATATAGAGAGAGTATAGATGTAATAATAAATATGTATGCACAATGACTGCAAGTTAAACTATAAAAATATAGAGTAAAAAATATGATTTTTTCTTTTTGCAGCTGTTTCACCACCCAAAATATAGATGTATACAGTATATATAAACTAAGCACAAAACGTAAGGAAATTTGTGTTTGGTAGATTCTTGGTTGTAACAATTCTTCTTGGCAATAAATCTTATACCGTTGGAAAGTCTGTTTATTTCCCTTTTAAATGGTTCCACATTTGTAAGGAACATGCATTTGTGGGATGAGCAGCAGAGCTAAGTATGTGGGTTGCGCCCATTAAAAATTTGCCAAATCTTCTCTGTTGACTCTTGTTTGGTGTTGTTTGGTGGACTGGATGAGTCTGAAGAAACAAGACATATTGGCAATTTAAGTTAGTTTAGTTATTCATTAACGAACCGGCGCCTCAGTAGCATGTGGAAGAACCATACACAGCCACAACAGCCTGGCACCTCCTCCTCATGCTGGTCACCAGCCTGGTCACACACTGCTGTGGGATGGCATCCCATTCTTCAACCAGCATTTGTTGCAAGTCAGCCAACGTGGTTATGTTGGTCACTCTGGCACGAACAGCATGCCCAAGCTGAGTGTGTGTTCAATGGGGTTGAGATCAGGACTGCTGGCAGGCCATTCCATCCTCTCCACTCCCAAATTCTGGAGTTAGTCTCTGATAAACCCCGCTCTGTGGGGGCGAGCATTTACATCTTGATAGAGTTCGGTCCCAGACTGCAGAGATATGGGATTGTCACTGGTTGCAGAATTTCATCTCGATATCTCTATGGTGATTGTCGGCACCTGGGGGAACCAGAAGCTCAAAGCAAGAGTCAATAGCAACAGCAAAAAAAGAAAGCTGTTTGGCATTTGGCAAATTTTTCATGGGCACAACCCACATACTCAGCTCTGCTGCTCATCCCACAAATGCATGTTCTTTACAATGTGGCACCATTTGAAAGGGAAATAAACAGACTTTCCAACGGTATAAGATTTATTGCCAAGAAGCTTTATTACAACAAAGAAATAATCTACCAAACACAAATTTCCTTAATTTTTGTGCTAAGTTTATATATATATAGATATAGATATATAGATATAGATATACATAATACATATATATATATATATATATATATATATATATATATATACATATATATATATATACACACACACAGTGTGTATGTATATATATCCCAGCTGTCAGCGACCTCCCTCCATTATTTCCAGCCTTGCATTGTGGGAGAATAGTTCCCACAGCACACCTAAACATTGGCTGTACTTTACTGTGTGGTGTCTGCTTTGAGTATATACTTAATTTTCTCACCTCTCCAGTGTGAACACAGTCAGTATGTATGTAGTTTGGTTACGGGACATGCTGACAGTCTTTAAAGTGACTCTTTTATGTTGCTGCCATTGCAGAATGTCAGTGTCACCAGAAACCGTGAGGAGGCTCTGCAGACTGTTCCTGACCACATATAAATGCTGATCTGTGAGGAAAGCATCACACTCATGTGAAACTGGACGAGTTGCTGCTTCTGTTAGCTTCACTAAATATTAGAGATGCACTCCAGTGAGGGCTGATTGTGTGAAAACAGAAGACGGGGGGGTCTGTGAGGCAGAAGACGAGATGTTTAGCAGCCTGTAACAGAAGCACATGGACCCCTTTCTGAACGCGCAGGAGCAGGAGGTTCTGTTTGCAACATGAATGTGAAATGTTTCTGTCTTATCAGACTAGACTTTACTTTTTTCAACATGTTAAAAGTGTCACATTGTTTACAAGTGATGTAGAGAAGGAAAGTAATGCACTGTGTTAGGCTGAGAAGTATGGAAGTAAGTATGAGATGTAAGTATTTTGATTTTGACAGCCACTGAATATATCAAGTCACATTCACATCTGAGGCCTTGGCTCTTGCCCCTGTGCAGGTTGGGAGTGAGTTCAATCAATCAATCAGTCAATCAATCAGTTTTATTTATAAAGCCCAATATCACAAATCACAGTTTGCCTCACAGGGCTTTACAGCATACGACATCCCTCTGTCCTTAGGACCCTCACAGTGGATAAGGAAAAATTCCCCCAAAAAAACCCTTTAACGGAGTTACTGCCCCAGGTGAGGGAGTTCAAGTATCTCAGGGTCTTGTTCATGAGTGAGGGTAGAATGGAGCGTGACATGGATCAGCAGTTTGGTGCGGCATCTGCAGTGATGTGGGTGCTGCGCCGGACCATCATGGTGAAGAGAGAGCTGAGCCAAAGCTTTCAATTTACTGGTTCATCCACGTCCCAGCCCTCACCTATGGTCATGAGCTCTGGGTAGTGACCAGAAGAATGAGGTTGCGGATACAAGCAGCCAAAATGAGTTTCCTCCTTGAGGTGTCTGGGCTCAGCCTTAGAGATAGGGTGAGGAGCTCGGAGTAGAGCCGCTGCTCCTTTGCATCGAAAGGGGTCAGTTGAGGTGGTTCAACATCTGATCAGGATCCTTCTGGGCGCCTCCTGTTAGAGGTGTTCTGGGCACGTCCCACTGGTAGGAGGCCCCGGGACAGACCCAGAACATGCTGGAGGGATTACATATCTCATCTGGCCTGGGAACGCCTCAGGGTCCCTCAGGAGGAGCTGGAAAGCGTTGCTGGGGAGAGAGACATCTGGAATACTTTGCTCAGCCCACTGCCCCCATGACCTGCCTTTGAGTGGATGAAAATGGATGGATGAATATAGCATTGAGATATTTTACTTTGAAAACCATAAAAATGTATTTTTTCTGAATTCATCCTTTAAAAAATAGATTTATACAATTTCTTGATTTGCAGTTTCTAAAGCTGTGATCGAATTTATTTTTAATGTTTGCAAATTCAGATCCCAAAAAAATAAGTTTAATAATTAAAAAAAAAAAAAAAAAAGATTCAGGTTGCTCAAATTTGATTGTCAAATTCAACATCCAGGCTACTGTAGACAGGACAGGCAATCGAGATTAATCAAATTTATGTAACTTACAGCTTTTTTTTTTCAATAATGAAACTTGAATTTTCAGGTCTGAATTTGACCAGTCGAATTTGAGCAATCTGATACTTTATTTAATTTCCTTAATTTCTTCTTTTAATTATGAAACTTGAATTTGTGATAATTTACATTTTTTAATTTAATGATTTTTTTTTTTTAAACTTAGCAAATCAAGAACATTCATCTTATAATTTAGGAGAGGTGAATTCAGAACAAATAAATTTAGATGTGTGATTTTTAAAGTTAAAACTTAAATGCTTTGAATTGAGTTATGTTCAGATTTCAGTATTAAATATCCAGTTGCTGTTGAAAATTCAAACATTTCATGTCTCTCATTTGCTTCCATAGGCAATAAATTATGTAACCAGATGTAGGGAGGTTGTCATTGTGACTGTTCCACAGATAATATGTTGATGATTTAATTAAAAAGGAGGCAGTCAGCACCACGGACAGCACCCAAACAAACGTGTTGTAGATTTGGGAACTTGTCTGTAACGTTTGTAGATGAGACGCTGATGTAAATAAATAAACCTCAGATAATAACTTTACAGGTCCAGTTTGTATTGCCTTGGCAGCTCTGTAGTGTTGTTAACTCTCCCACAGAGAAGCTCAAGTTAAATTTAACAACGTGTTCCCTGCAGCCAATAATAATAAAGGGTCTGTGTGGGGGGAAAAGGCTCTCACTCGCATTTGGAAGTAATTTTAAGAAATAAAAGTCGTTGCGTTTTTCAGGAGCATTCCTGCAGAGAGGAGGAGGAGGAGGAGGAGGTGTTTTGGTGGCCGGGCAGGGGTTAATAATCCCTCATTTCTCGGTGCACCTCGGTGGCAGCAGTCCGCGAAATTTCCAGTATGCACGAACAGGAGCAGAGAGCTGCTTCCTTCACACCCAGCGGGACTCACGCAACTTTCTGACTCTACTTCACGCTTCTCCTCCATCTTTTTTTTCTTTTCTTCACCGCAACACCTGACGGATGTTTAACTCTTATCACAGCACCTTTTATTTTTATCGCTGCAGTTTAAAGTGAGCCGGGCTGAGCTGAGGGAGGGCTCAGACTGCCCCGCGCAGAAAATAAGCAGTGTAAAATGTGAGGTATGTGCACAGCGTCCTGCTGCACGAGCTGCCTCAGTCCAACGTGAGAACACTTCATCTTGAAAACCTGAATGACCGTGGACATGATGAACTTCAAGATACAGTGCATTCTAGTCTTCTTCACTTTTTATGTGCAAGACGGATTATCGAGGGAATATGAAGCAAAGCTGGGAGCAAATATCCTTCTACAGGTATGTCTTTTATTTACACTTTTTAAGTTATTGGTGACTACAAAGCAGGCTGAATCAAAGCAGGGCAACACACAACTTTATTTTGTATTAAATGACAGATGCACCTTCATTAGAAATATTTGAACTATCTTCAAAATGTTAGTGATCAAACCTTGATAATTTAGAAGTGCATAGCAGCTCGGATACAACCAACACTGTGGCTTACTTGTGCAGAACATATCATATATTCCTGTTTTCTATCTGATTTTTATGTTTCCCCGTAAAGGCTTTCCACTCTTAAACATATTTGTTTATGTTAAATCCCCAGCAATGAGCAAGGTATGTGGTAATGTATTGACACAGCAATGACTTGTGTTCAGAATTAACATTTGAGAGCGAAGCATGCAGCCCTCGCTGGCCCTGTGTACAGTGAAAGCATTTATTTCCAGTTCCACTTCCCCTCCATTCATGAATGGCTTTGATTCAGACTATTTTGACACAAAGTCCTGACCCAGCCCTCACATAGGAAGATTGTGACCATTTCTTCAAAAAAAGGGGGGCATCTTGAACAAATGATGGTGCAGATAAACGGCATCATGCATCATATCATAACAATGTGCCATTGACTTCTGTTTTAAAAGCACATTTTACAAAACTACCACTGATTGACCTGTGTGTCTTGTTTGTTTTTCAGAGAGCAAGACGTCAAAGCAAACCAACGAAACCAGTGGTAAGTTTGTGCAGCTACTGTTACATTAAATGTTAAGGTAGGATTTGAACTCCTCGTGCCACAAAATATAAGAGTCTCAATTTCTAAGCTTCTGTTTAACATTTATTTTATCTATGAATGCCAGGGGCGTGCCGTCAGGAGAGACAAACCAGGTGAATGTTTGCCCCCCACCTGCCCCCACTCCCAAATTGGTCACTCATATTGTCACATTTTGCAATGGCAACTATAAACTTAAAGGGGCCACACACATGCCATGTCTTAAACCACCTGGAAAACGCGAGGTTGGGCGCCAGGTGCTACTCTGTGCCAGCTTTCAATATGTGGAGGCAAATTGCGTCTGTCCTAAGCGACCATAACCAGCACCGTATCATAGCCTACTTACCAGAAATCCTGAGTGCGGAGCTGATTTTCTTCCAGGTGTTGTTTTGTAAGTGTGTATTACACCAAAGAAATCGTCCGTGGGACAGATTTTATTTAACGATATTTATGGAAGACGGAAAAAGATAGCTGCCGGCTGTGATTGGTTGTTTCTTGTCACGAGTTGATCGCTGTTTACGTCATGGCGCAGCCGTTGCACCCTGATAAATGGCGCTCAGAAACAAACAGCCGCGACAATGTCACTCTGGCTTTTGAGTGTACCTGTGCAAAAAATCACGGTATGTGTACTGCTCCTAATGCTCCTGTAATGGTGTGATTAAGATAGCGCAGCCCATCAGGGAATGAAATGACTCTGACTGGTGGTTCTGCTCAGCCCATGAGAAGAGAAACAGAAGTGAGGAAAGTAAACAAACAGCTTAGTTCAATAGGAAGTGAGCTCAAAACATACTTTTTGTATTAAGTATAAATACTTGGGGGTTTTATTTTGTTTGTTTTTTTTCTTTTATTGTTCGCTAGCTTGCAGTAAATACAACTTATTTCTTTCTGGTTGTGTTGTTGATGTGCTAACTGGCTAACTAGCATCTTGATTCCATCCTGCCAGTCTTCTGGTTTCCCTTTAGGAATGATGAATACAAACTACCACCGCCTGCTGCTGTGGAGTTATTTCCTGTCACGCAGGTGCAGAACTTGCGTGGTAGTTGGCTGGTGTCTGTAGTCATTTAAGTGTGTTCAAGTGCAATTTTTTGGCTGAGATACAGGCGACATGAGGCGACACAACAGTCTGCCGTCATTGCCATTAGATCTTTGAAGCTGGTTTGGTGTGTCTGGGTCTTAAGTCAGACCCCTTCTAGCTGAATAACATTAGTTAGGGTAATTAGCTAGGTACCTGTAACTGTCAAACATACAATATCAGGTGTAACCATCACCGTCAAGGCCTCAATTGGCTTCTTGCCCCCAGAGTCCAGGATCGCTACTGAAAACGCAACAGAAAAGAAAACACTGATTTCAATTAAAGTATTCGACTTTTCTCTAATTTTTTTTATTTCATTTGATCTCTTTGGGATCCAAAATGTTATTTACTGTAAATAAAACTATCTGAAAAGTTAAGAGACGAAAAGTCTCATTAACAATTCATGAGACACGACTGTGGGGCCAAACTAGACCAGCCACTGATTTCATCTTTGCAAGCTCCTTTTATGTTTTGTTTAATTTAAAATCTTAAAATCTCTCTGAAAGTATCATAAAATCGAATCAAAGTAACTCAAAACTGAACTCAAGTTACAGTACTTAGGTAAAAGTACTTTTACTTTGCTCCACTGATACACAGTGACCTGCAGACGAAGCTTCACAGAGACGGTGAAACAACCATCAGCAGCTCAGGAGCTCCACTGTGGTTTCCTCTCAGTTTGCTTCAGCGTTAACTGTAAAGCCGTCTCCTGAAAACATACAGTGCATCAGTTTATATAGCACAAACCACAGCCTTCCTAAATACCAGTGAGCTGGAGGGCTGATGTGGCTCTCTTCCTCCTGCCTGTCGCCCTCATCCTGCAGTAATGTGGCCAGCACTGACTGACCAGATTGGTCTCAGCAGGCGCCGGCGTTACCCGAGTAAACAGGGGGAGGACAGAGGCACCATGCAGGGAACCGCTTTGTGTTGTTTCGTTGACTCGTCAGAGCGATGCGGGGCAAACCAAGATATGGGAGGAAAAAGGGAAAGTTATGTGTGAGGTTGTTTTCTCTTCTCGTCAGGGCGGGACGGTGAGTTTGAGTCAGCATCCATGGTCGTCTGTTATAGTGTGTAAGAAGGGTATATCAGCCGCTAAGACCAGCTTTCCTCCATGCAGTGGATCATAATGTGTCTTGCCCTTCCCAGTATAACACTCCTATGTGATAACGCTAAATCCTTAACTTCAGTGCTTCCCCTCGAACCTCTGATATGATTTATGTGTGTTTGTGATGTCACTAGCTGAAGGTGACAGACTACCATGTGAGGTGTTCGGTGGTGTCCCGTTATGCTGTCACAACCATCCAGAGTTCAGTATGGAACCAGCTCCCCATCACCAAAGAGGCTGCCTTTGAGGTGGACCTGCCCTCCTCTGCTTTCATCTCCAACTTCACCATGTAAGTCAGATCCATGTTTTCTCCACTGTCTCTGTCACCTACAGTATACAGCGTTTCTACATCACTACTTCCTGTATTTGTTCAGTGGTGTATAGGTCAGATGTCATGATGATGTCAGTTTGTTAGCTGGAGGCAAAACCAGCCTCTCCCCCACAGGGCTGTAGGCTACATAGGAGTCTTATTGGGAGCCAGAATAGAAGGAGTCATGGCTCAAAACCAGCCGCCACTGCCCGTCAACAAAAACAAAGATGGTTAAATGTGATAAGACCAAAGGACTGGACGGAGGCCATCATCAAAAATCCTCACATGTGCAGCGCACACTTCATATCAGGTTAGGGAAAAAGTATTTCCTGTTGTAGGGATGAATAACGTTATGTGTATTAAGGGTTATCATGTCCACCTCATCAGAAACTGGGGAGGGATTAAGAGGAATATTGGATTTCTCTGGAACGCTAACTTTTTAGCGCTTTAGCTAACGTTAGCTTCCATAGCAAAACAAACAAGTGCCGTATTTGTAAGATTGGCTTCCTGTGACATCATCCATCCACTGAGTGAGAGCATACGGGTCGGCCAGTCTGGTCCCGTTGGTCAGTGTTTACTTATTCAACTAACACTCGCAGTCCCGGAGAGTGAGTGACCTGACATGGTCCGTTCATATATTCAGTCTGACTCTCTACACTAAAATGAGAGGCTGTTGGACGAAGAAACGGAGCATTATATTTCTATATAAAGTAACAAACAGTTAAGTTAGTCACACATTCACTCCGCTCAACGCTCTGCTGCTCCGTCTCCACAGACAGAGTGTCCAGAGTGCGCTCAGCCACTCTGAGAGTGCGACGCTCTGGATAACCGAATGGTACATTCTGACAGTGCTCCAAACGGTCAGTTTGAGCCAGAGTGCACTCCGACACTCAGAATGAGAATTTCTGAACGCACCACTAAAACAAGCCAGAAGAACTTGCTAGCTAGCTCTGGCTAATGTCTGTGGAGAATAGTTTTGCCTCCAGCTAAGCCCCGCCCACCAAAAAACACTGTCACACTGTTTATTAACAGTAAAAGGGTCTATTTGAGCATCTGTCTTTCCATTTTGTTAACTTGTAATCTCTCAGAACAAAAGAGACCAATGTACAGTTCCAATGTGCTGGTGTTATGTATCCATTAAAAAATGGTTTTAGTGGATACATAGATAAATAGACAAAGGTGCCATTAATAGATAATATTTTGATGATGGCTATTCAGCCTTAGTCCTTGTGGTAATACTACTTATTGGGGCTATATGATACATCCAATACAGAAACTGAGTATCAAACGTTCCACATATTGACTATGGAGGGCTATGCGTGTCAGGTAATAACAACTGAAACAAATTTTGTGTAATTATAATACTTCATTTGACTGTGTTACACATATCACTGCTGTATAATTGACCTTGTTACATAAACACCAGGACACTATGTTGTTATTAAAATAATTAACTTCTGGTTTCACATGGGACACAAACTGCGGTCTCCTGTGTGAAAGTCCAGGGTTTGTTTGATCCATCCACCTGCTTATGGGGACCTTCTCCTCTTTATACTACAGCAGTTGCTCTGTAAAGGTAAAAGGTGCCTAGGTGCATCTGGCTCCAAAAACCCAAGATGGCGTCTGCCGATATGCCAGACTTGAGGCTTCAAAATGGGAGTCCACAAACCAGTGTGTGACATGACGGTGGCTACCTTACTTACTTTATACAGTCTATGGTTTTGGATGATAATTCCTCACAGCAAATGGGGACTTTTTATC
This sequence comes from Epinephelus fuscoguttatus, assembly GCF_011397635.1. Taxonomy (NCBI): domain Eukaryota; kingdom Metazoa; phylum Chordata; class Actinopteri; order Perciformes; family Serranidae; genus Epinephelus; species Epinephelus fuscoguttatus. Next base: position 40,107,648 of record NC_064758.1, on the reverse strand, counting down.
CACACCTACAGAATCAGAGGCACTGATAGAGAGATATTTCTTCTTGCCTGTAAGAGTAATATTTACCTGCAACATGGTGAGAAGTTGAAATAAATAAAAGCAATGTTCTCTAATGGGCAGAGTCCAGAAATAAAACTTCTGAGGAATTATGTAAGGGACTAGAATTCCGGTCCGGAGGAGAGATGCTTAATTTGATTACTAAGAGGGTTTGCTGACCGCTCTCCTTCAAAAAATGCTAAATATAAACAAAACAAATAAGTCAACATCGCAGGCCAAACACCAAACCTGGAGCTGGATTTGGGAGCGGAAGCAGGTCAGGAGGAGGGGGAACCTGAGGGCAGATGAATACCAGGCTTTGTAAATGGAAGTCAGAAAGTTAATAGAGAAAATGACAGGAGTTTGCCCAGTCCCCCTTTTCTCCCCCGCACAGTTTACCGAGGCAGCCTGCCAGTTTAGATACACTTCACACACACACACGCCGACATCTACTGTATGTATGCTTCCCTGCATGGAGGTGGATGTAGATTTTCTAAGTATGTGTGAGTCTGTAGCGTGTAGAGTTATTTTTTACAACCATAATCCTTCACTTTCACACACACACACACAGTTACACATATTTTCACACTCAGAGCCCATACAGCCGTCTGCACATCAACAAATACCAGAGGGAAAAAATTATTGCGTTAGCCGTGTGTCTAAAACTAAGACGTCTGTGTTCTGTGTGCAGGTCACTGATGTACAGCCGTTCCTTTACCCCCTCAGCCAGCCACACATATAAATACAAGCACCTCCATTTTCCACTCTCGCCATTCTGCTCTGTTTCTCAAACAAGACCCGCTTCAAGCCTGCGGGTTTATTTTAGTTAGTCCTTGATGTTTTTTCTCTTTGGATATATTTGTTCAAAGGACTTGACCTTAATTTAGCACCTCGTCACGTGACATCAGCGGTCACCAAAGTCTAGGAAGTGCACTGTGTGAATTGGATACTGCTTTTGAGCAGTGGTTTTAGTTGGGATTTTGCCGGGTGTAGCACACAGCGGCACTCCCTCGGAGCGTCACCGGCGCTCAGGATCTCTCTTCATTAATGCTGTTTTTAGAGGGAAATTACTCTTTTCCACTCGCCCTGTTTATGACCCCACCTCCTCCTTCGCATGCTATGAACTCCATTAGTAAACAAACATGATGCACATTTGTGAAGCGGCTCTGTGATCGCTCTGGAAACACAAGGAGCGAAATAAAGTAAATCATGCTCAGGGACTCAATGCAGGCCGGGCGTGTTTCTGACTGAAATATAATCTGGCTACTGTGAGTCACACAGAGAGCTGTTTCTTCTTCCTATTTCCTCCATCCCATCAGCACCTCCAACGGCAAGGTGTATGTGGCCCAGGTGAAGGAAAGAGCTGCTGCCAGGAAAATTTACGACGCTGCTAAGAAGCAAGGGAAAACAGCCGGACTCGTTGCCACCAAGTCAGTCCCAAGTTTGTTTTTTTCTTTACTTTGAAATAAAAAAGTGAATGTCACTTCCTGCAGTGTCATGCTGTATGTTTTCTAACACCTTTCAAAAAGAGACTGTAATCCAATCCAACATTGTGAGCTTTCTTTCCTGGTGTTCCAGAGAGAGGGAGATTGAGAAGTTTCGTGTGGCAGTGAGCGTGCCGTCAGGAGCTCGGATGTCCTTCTCCCTGTCCTATGAGGAGCTGCTGCCTCGTCGACTTGGCCGCTACGAGCTCAGTTTGGGTCTGAGGCCAGGACAGCTTGTGCACAACCTCACGTTAGATGTCACCATAATGGAGCGGACGGGCCTCAGTTTCATCAAAGCCTTTCCTCTCAAGACGAGCCGACTGCTCTCCAACACTGCTCAGGGTAAAAACTGAGCTATTACCTGTCAACAAATATTTTGACTGGGATGAGAGTAAAGTACAGACACACTGCCTCACACCTACTATCAGGTGTTAGGAGCAGCAGTCTCAAGAGACTTCCTGGTTGAATCAGTGACTGTAAAATAAATTACAGTCTGTCTACTAATGTTTGCATTTGAAGGAATAGTTTGACATTTTGGGGGAAAAAGCGTATTCATTTTTTCCATGAGTGTTAGTACAGTCATTCTGAAGCTGCAGACTGCAGCTGGTTGTCTTCGCTTAACAGCTATAAGGAGTAAACACGTTTCATTTCCTATAAATTATTCGCAATAAAAGTTCCCCATTATCTTGTTATTTTAAAGCTTTAGAAGAAGAAGATATACTTTATTAATCCCTGAGGGGAAATGTGATTGTTTCCACTCCGTTGTCATATACACACAGGCCTGAGATACACACACATGCATAGACAGAGAGATGTCAAGGTGAGGGGGCTGCCTATGGACAGGCACCATTAGTCGTCTAGTCGCCCACATGTTTACGATATTAATTTGATGATTAAATGATATATTTTGGTGGTTTGAGTTGAAGGTGTGAGAAAGAATAGTATCAGTAACATTGTTAACACTGTGCTACATTACAGAGAAATACAAAACCGTACTAATGAACCTTCATTAATATAGGCCTATATTTTATCTCCAAGTGCACGACACACACTGAGCGAGCCGCCTGTTAATGACGCTGTGGGCTAATGGGCATGTAGCTACTTCCATGTTTCAGATGATACGTCATGTTTGTGGTCGACCAATGAAGATGAGTTTACATATCACCTTGGGTTCGTCCTTCACCTTCTCAAAATGATCCCACACTATCTCTCTATCTATCTATCTATCTATCTATCTATCTATCTGAGCTGGCTTTGGTTGCAAGCGAGTAAAAAGTCCATGTGGAGAGCAAAAGAGGGGGAATACACTTGCCAAAATGCAGTCTTGGAACCCATCGGCTATCGTCTGATGGTGATTTTCCTTTATATTAGCTTCTTTATTTATTTATTTATTCATTCATATGCAGATATATGTTTATAGAAATTAGCCTAATTGTTGTCTGGACCTAAAACACCTCATTTTACTGCGTCTCAAGCTGCTATTTGGACTGTAAACAATGACTGGTGCACAGGTAGAGGAAACCTTGGCACGGATATTCCCTGGCTTCACCCAAATCCCTTAAATACTGGCTGTCGCCCCCAGAGACTAAATTGTCATCAGAACAGTAGCAGATGTGTTCTGAGATTGCTTCTCATCTAACTTTAGCAGGAAAGCAAATAAGCATATTTCCCAAATTGTCAAACTATTCCTCTAATGTAAATGTTCTGAAAACTACTACAGGATTTAACCATGTTCTACTTTCCTACAGGTGATGCAGAGGCTCCTCCCTCCACTCATGTTGAGCGGAGCACCTGCTGTGCTCAAGTTCGCTACAGTCCCACTCTGCAGCAGCAGAACAGCATCTCCCCCAAAGGTCTGAACGCAGACTTCATCATTCAGTATGATGTGGACCTCAGAGACCTCATGGGTGAAGTCCAGGTCAGGAGCGTCTGTCCATGTCTGGCTTGGCAAACACACACAGGTGTTCATGTTGTCACAATACGTGAATATGGTTTGTGGTCTCCCCCTTTTTATTTCCACCCTCTCTCAGGTGTATGACGGCTACTTTGTGCATTATTTTGCACCCAGAGGACTTCCTGTAGTTCCTAAGGATGTTATATTTGTCATTGACGTCAGCGGCTCAATGATAGGCACTAAGATTAAACAGGTAAAGTGGACAAACCTCATGGATGTGAAGATGCGTAAAATACAACATTATTCTGCAAATATCATGTCGAGTTTCTGTCAGTGATTTAACACTTTCTGTCAGTAGACCAAGCAGGCCATGGGCACCATTCTCGGAGACCTTAGAGAGGGAGACCACTTCAATATCATCACCTTCTCAGACAAAGTTCACACCTGGAAGAAAGGACGAACAGTGCGGGCGACTCGGCAGAATGTGCGAGACGCCAAGGAGTTTGTGAAGAGGATTATTGCGGAAGGATGTGAGTTGAAAAGTGTTTGAGCTTTCGTATTACTGATCATTTGTGTCCAACTGTTTTTTCTTTTGTTTGTTCTCTTCCTTCAACTCTGATAATCTCTTCTGTATCAGGGACCAATATCAACGCAGCTCTTCTCTCAGCTGCCCAGCTCGTCAACCCTTCCTCTGCCTCCTCCAACCACCTCTCATCCCGTCGTGTCCCTCTGGTAATTTTCCTAACCGATGGAGAGGCAACCATCGGAGTGACAGCCGGTGACACCATCCTTGTCAATGCCAAGAAAGCTTTGGGCTCCGCCTCTCTGTTCGGCCTTGCCTTCGGAGACGACGCAGACTTCCTCCTCCTGAAACGCCTGGCTCTGGATAACCGTGGCATCGCTAGGATGGTGTACGAGGATGCAGACGCAGCCTTGCAACTGAAGGGCTTCTATGACGAAGTCGCCAGCCCTTTGCTATCAGACATCCAGCTGTCGTACCTGGACGATCAGGCGTTTGACATCACGCGCTCCCTGTTCCCGAACTACTTCCAAGGCTCCGAGCTAGTGGTGGCTGGGAGGGTCAAACCAGGGGTCAAAGATTTAAAGGTGTTGATGTCTGCCACTGATTCAAAGCAACGTGTCAAACTAGAGAACGATGTGTTGATTTCACAGGCAAAGGGGAACGGGAGTGCAGATTTACTAGACTGTTCAGGAAGCTTGGAAGGAATCTCCAGCTTTGTGCACCGTCTCTGGGCGTATTCCACCATCAAAGAGCTGCTGCTGGCCAAACTGAACGCCTCTGACCCTGCAACTCAAAGGCTACTGACAGAAAAGGCCACCAACCTGTCGCTCAAATACAACTTTGTAACACCAGTCACTTCTTTAGTTGTAGTCAAGCCAGACGCAGATGAAGCAGCTCAGAATCCAACCACTGTAAAACCCACCACCGCGGCCACTATAACCACGACCGCAACGACTACCGCCACCACCAAAATATCAGCTGCTGGCGCTGCAAAGAAGCCCGGCATACCATCTAATTCCAGGCCTAACAAAGCAAAGCCAGACCCTCCTCAGCCACCTCCAAAGCAAACAAAAAAAATCTCAACTTCCACAGTGAAAACAGTTTCACCATCCAAGAAAACCACAACAACAACAAGTCCCACCTCCGTCAAAACCGCCCCGGCTCCATTCTCCGGTAAAAAGCCCACTCCTTCCCAGAATGAATCCAAAATTGCCTCCCCCCCTCCTCCTTCGCCTCCTCCTCCTGCTGCTGGTAAGATCCCCACCTCTGTGCTTAACGCTCTAAAAACAGCACCACCTCCTGCACCTGGAAAAGTCTCCACCCCCCAGCCCAGCGCCTTGAAAACAACCGCTCCCTCACCCACCACCACAGTGTTAACATTCACCACACCTCCGCTCAGCTCAGTCAGAACCGACCCTGCTCCTCTGCCCGGGAAACCCCTCACCCCACAGCCCAGCACAGCGAGGACGCCCCTCCCTCCTGTCAAAGTGACAGTCCCCTCCACAGAGGCAGAGAAAACTACCACATCTGCTCCAGATGTGCCAGAACGCACCACAGCTCTGCCCGAGCTGCTCACCTCTCCCACCCCGGCACCGGCTCCAACCGTGGACGACAACAACACAGACCTGAGCGTCGCCACCTTTGTGTCGGCCACCTTTGCTCCCATGCCTGGTGTAACAGATGGGCCACGACTGTGGGAAGCAGCAGGGCTTCTGGGTAAGTGACACTCTGATGTGTGTGTTGAGTCTAATGTGCAGTCATCAGTCAAGTTACAGGATGAGTGTTGAGAATGACTGTGTCCTAATTGAATGTTCTTCATCTCTCCACCAGATGTCTCCACTTTCATTCAGAGAAAAGGTGAAACTGAATTTTCTCTTCACACTGCAGTGATAGATCAAATGAACTCAAATGTAATCAAGTACTCTGTCAGCTGTTTAATTATCATACACCATGATAATCAGCTACATGACAGCATAGGAACTGAATCTGTCTTTATTATCTCTTACAGATATCGACCTTGTGAAAGGTGAGTATCCCATCACTGTTAATGTGTATCATCCTGAGCAGCAGAGCATGTCCTGAACTTCAGTTCTCACTGCTTGCCTCCATTTCCCCAGACTACGATGCAACCTATGACTACGACTACGATCTCAACTATGATGCCTGTAAGTTTCAAATTCTCATTAGAGGTGATTCTGTCCGTAGCTGCTTTTCGGGCCTTAAAAATTTCATGTCAGATATGTTTTTGTGACTTGTTTTTAGGGGATGATACTCCAGACACAGGGTCATTGGGTGAGTATTTCATGGGTGTTATTTGCAGCTGGATGTTTGACGTAATATGTAATTTACTGTAGAGACACTAACACTGGTTTCAGTGCTGGGGTGTGAGGAGGACTGTCCTTTAGTTGTCTTGTGCTTTCAGATGGTTCTGCGTCCAGACTGAGCACCATCCGGATCTTCTCCTCATCAGGTCAAGAACCTACACTATATGTTTCTGAGTCATTCCATGTAAACTGCAAAGCTTGGGTCCCCAACGTTATGGCTTCAGTGTGTAACATTTAGGAGGATTTAGTGGCATCTAGCTGCAAGGGTTGCAGACTGCAGCCAGCTGAAACTTCTCCAGGTTAGATTTCCTTCAGTGTTCATTGTTCAGGAGCTGAAGTATCCACAGAGGTCTTCTCCTGCCATGTTTGGCATGTCCCAAACAGCCTGTTTGCCCAGCACCTGCAAATGTATGCTTCCCTATTTCCTCTGATACTTAAAGCCGCTACAAGGAACTTTTAACTGGATATGCAAAAGTCTCTCATTTCTGTTGATGTCTGTGCGTGACCTACAACAGCAAATGAGACCATCGGTGAGAAGATAAGCTATTTCTATATAGTGTATATCCATACCTTTAGGAAACTGTCTCCGGGTCTGCCCCAGGTCGCTTCCAGGACGAAACGATTTACGGCACTCAGACGGCACACGTCATCTTGCCTAGCTGCTTACATTTATAAATAGTCGCTATTCCTCCTCCTCGACCCGACGTCCGTGGGGAGTTAAAATAGCAGCAATCATCGGGTAAAAGTTCTGTGAAAGCACTGGACTCACCAACAGTCAGCCACGTCTCAGTCACACAGAGAAAATCCAATCCTCAGGAAGTCAGGAAATCCTTCAGGATAAACGTTTTGTTTTCTAGAGATCTAACATTTGCCAGCCCAATCCTGGCAGGAGCCGGCAGGTCTACGGCGTTAGCTGTCTGGGGAGCCACACACAGAGGCCGCAGGTTGCGCAGATTCACCCTGCGCCAGCGGGGACGAGGAGAGCAGGGGCCGCGGGGCTGGAACACCTCATCTGGGCCGACAACAGGTACCAGCCAGGCGTCGACAGGGTCCAGCGAGTGCCGGGAAATAAAGAGGCGAGGCACCGCTCCATACTCAGTCCAAGAAGCCGTGAAAATGCTCGCCAAACAGGCCTTCAGCCTTACCAGCCGACCGCTGCGTTTACCCCGGTGGCAGTGGCGCTTACACCGGAGAGGTGGAGCTGGGGCGCAGCAGAGGTGAGCTGGGATCCCCGATAGAAGCGGGGGCAAAGTTTTCCCGTCTTGTTGTTTCATTCATCCCCAAAACAAACACATGCGCGAGCCAGGTAAGTGTCTTTATGACAATACGCGTTAGAGCTCATGGGAAATGTAGGCTTCATTCCGGCAAAACACTACCGCTTTTGTCCACAGAGTCGCCAAAATCACCTCAACATTTAAGTTCCTTGTAGGGGCTTTAATGTGCTATTTTCTGATCCAGACGTTCAGGAGGTTTTTACCAGGAGCCGAATTATCCACAGAGCTCTCTTTGTCTCCAGAATAGACAGACTAGGTGATTTAAATCACTGAAAACACTGAGTAAAGCAGTTTTACATTACAAATCAGTGTTTTCTGACAGTGTTTGTCCGTTCTGAGCTACTGTAGAAATATGGCAGTGAACATGGCGATCTCCATGAACGAGAACCCCCTCCCTATGTAGATAATAGCGGCTCATTCTACAATAACGAAAACACTACAATTGTTATTTTCAGGTGATTATACACTAAAGAAAACATACTTATTTCTGCCAACATATTCCCAAAATGCGACACTATGGACCTTTAATGGAGAATAAAATTGATGAATATAATTACAATTGTTCTCTTTTTAACTGTCCTCTGTTAAATTGTAGTTATTTTCTTATGTTTGTTCTGACTATTTCTCACATTCATGTGAAGTAACACGCAATAAATATTGAAGAAAAATGTTAGACTTTTTTTTGTTTTGGGAGCATTACTGCTTCCCTCTTCCTGGGAAATATGTTAATCAAATAAAAAAGAGCATATTTTTATTAAAATAGCATGATTTATGTGTGTCCATAAGCGTCATGTTCCACCTCGTCACACTGATGTATTTCTGCACCAAAATACTGTACTGTTTCTTTAAGTGACATCACTAAGAGGAAATTACATCATTTAAAAGTTTAAAAAGGGAAAAATTAATGCTGTTGAGTTTACATTTTCTTTTAGAACATTTTTTGGTGTTTTTCTTTCAAAACCATCTCTGTCAAACAAAGCATATCCACCCCATCACTCAAAAAAACATTCGGAAGACATTTTTAAGATTAAATTTTCAATATGTATTTGTATAAAACATGATTTTCTAAATTTAGCTGCATGCTAAGTGTGGTGTTAGCTGTGACCACAGAGAGAATTTGGGCCATATAACTTTGAAACTTTCCTTCCCCTTACAGATATCTTGATATAATGGATAAACTTCAGAAACGTAGTGCCCGAGCTTGCAAAAAAGTTCAGCTGCAGTTCTGACATTCTCACAAAATCCTAAAATTCCAAAGTCCAATCTGAACAGTTTCCGTGGAATGACTCTTTTAGTTACACCATCAGATTTATTTTGAATATTTTCTGTACTCATGTTGTATTCATGCTCAGTGTTTTCTGTTGTAGTTGATGGAGATCCTCATTTTGTGGTCCAGCTGCCGAAACTGCATCAGAACCTTTGTTTCACAGTAGACGGCAGAGCTAATGATGTTCTCAGACTGTTAGAGGACCCAGGGAGAGGTACGCTCGGAAATAACATGTATCATTTCAGATAAGTGCAGAAATATACATGCACACAGTCAGTGTTGACTAATCACTAAAACTGTCCCTTCCTCCTCAAGGGATCATCGTTGACGGCCACCTGATGGGTGCTCCCTCCAAGCACGGTGTAGAAGAGCGCTCCCGAACCTACTTCGACCGGCTCACTATTTCCTTACCCACGGGCAGCTCTGGTGACATCATGATCACCCTCTCACTGGACGCCGTAGTGGTGGAAGGGGAAGGGCGGGATATGCTTCCCATCAACCAGCAGGGATCGGTGATGAGGCAGGGCGTTACGGTCACTATGGACAACCATCGGAGCTGCTGGATCGAGCTGGCCAAGGATGTGCGCTTCCTGGTTCTGTTCCACCACTATAAACACCCCAGCTACCTGCAGATGGCTCACCTGGGTTTCTACATCACAGACGGACGGGGGCTGTCTGCCTCGACCCAGGGCCTGCTGGGTAAGTACACATCACTCACTGTCCTACTATATCAAGACATCCGTTTACAGACTCTGACAGAGGTCGTGCATGCATGTGTTGGGGAAGCACTGAGTGTTCAGCTGGATAAATCAGACTTGGGTTACGCTGCACGGGTTGTGTGAGAGTTTATAAACAGAGGTTTTGATGCAGTTTTGCTGTTGTTAAATGTGGCCCCCTCTAAACTTCAGTTCATCCAAAATTTTATTCAGTTTTTGGATTCTTCGTTCATCATGGAGGCATGCGAGAAAACAAAATCCCCAAAACACTGCCTGTTCAAGACAGGAATGTTGCGTTATGGCGCCTCGCCCTTCTCTATAAAAGGTATGAACATGGAACGGAGGGACAGAGTTGTCTTGTAGAGGTAGTAACAGCGCCAAATTGACGTCTGTGTAAAAAGTGTGAGCCTGCAGGACAGGACGGGTGTGGCGTTTTGATGACATGTTATGTCTGCGACCTACTGCCCTGAAATTTACAAAAGGAGCTAGCAGCAGTTAGCAGCTAACTCAAAGAGGAAGAACAGCAACTGAAAATAGCCGGAAAATTGAGAGACAATAACGTCCGGGAGCTCCTTACCCTCCGAGCAGAGGACAAGATCATCTGCCATATAGAAGGGACGGTACATGTTATTGTCATGTTATGCCAAAGTGTGTAATACGCATCATAGATTGAAAAAAAAATTTAAACACAATTGATTAAAAGTGATTAAAAAATATAAAACTGAACACCAAAATGTACATAAAATGTGTTTGGGATATTTGAGCAGACAATACGCCTATATAATGTTTATATACTTAGCTCTGTATAATTTAAAGGGAGCTGACAAAAACAATGAATGTTCAAAGGGTAGGTGTTACATGCTAAGGCTTCAGCCGACACTTTTTCGGTCCTGTTTTGTTTTTGTTTGTTTTTTCATACTAAAAAATCATAAATGTTTATATACTGTCTATCTACCAGTATATTATAAGCTGGAAAATGACTGAAATAAACTAAAGCGTTACCGACACATACGTTATACACCGATCAGCCAAAACATTTAAACCATTAACAGGTAAAGTGAATAGCACTGATCATCTTGTTAATGCAATGTTCTGCTGGGAAACCTTGGGTCCTGGCATTCATGTGAATGTTACTTGACGCACTCCACCCACCCAAACACTGTTGCAGACCAAGCAAACCCCCTCATGGCAACAGCACTCCCCAATGGCAGTGGCCCCCCAGCAGGACAATGTGCCATGCCACACCACAAAAACTGCTCAGGAATGGCCTGAGGAACATGACAAAGAGCTCAAGGCATCGACCTGGCCTCCTAATTCCCCACTTCCCAATCTGACTGAGCATCTGTGGGACGTGCCAATACCCCAGACGTACTGCCCATCCACGGTGGGGCCTCTACAGTTTGGACATAGCTCTGACATGTCAAGGTATGGACACAGGAAGTCTGGGGATGGCCCGTGGTGTCTGGCACCAGGGTCCTTACGGCACATCCTTCGAGTCCTGTGGGTTGCGAGATGACACACCAGCATGCCCCAAGGTTGCTCGATCAGATTTGGATCGCCTTTTTTGCGTGATGGGCACACTATCTAAAAACACAAACTGGGACAGTATTATGTCGGCATTGTTTGGTTCTGTAGAAAAAAGCAAAGGTGGTGTAAAGAAGGGTCTTCTTCGCTGGATCTCTGTGCAAAAAGGACTTAAGTTTTCATCACAAATTCAGCACAACACGGGGTGAAAAATTGATTTACAAATGATCACTTTGTGAAGTATGCCTTTAAACAATGTGTTGTATTTATAAAGATATGATAGATTTTATATGCAAAATCTTAAAAAGTAAACTTTACTGTAAGTAACTAGAAACTATAGCTTTCAAATAAATGTAAATAAACAGTATTTCCCTCTGAAATGTAGTGAGGCAGACGTAGCATAACATTGAAGTACCTCAATTTTGTAATTAGTTACTTAACTTGGTAAAAGCACTTAGTTACTTTCCACCTCTGCTGTCTTTTATCTGCCCACAGGCCAGTTCCAGCACACTGACATGACTGTAACAGCGGTGAAGGATTATCTGGATGGAGGCGCTCACAATGAGGCGGTCTCAGCCAGGGGCATCCTGAGGTGGGGGTCGGAGCACATGCCGGTCACCTTGCAGGACAAGACGCTGAAAGACACAGTGCAGAAACGCCACATGGGGAAGTGTTGGGTGGTGCCCAAGGCAGACATAGAGAGACTACTGGGTCATCCATACGAGAGCTACGTGGTGGATCATGTGTAATTCTAGCTCCAGTCTGCTCCACCTTGTCGCCTCTCTGCTGCACAGCTCAGGTCACAGCGATTATTACGACACGGTTATTGGACAAAGGATGAGCAGGAAGCAGGACTCCATGAGGCTAAAATGACACATTGTCTAACATTCTGTAAGGAGTGGTGGAGCACAGGTGTGGGTACAAAAGAGGGAAAGCTGCATGTTAAACAGTGATGAGGAAGTATGGTTGGACAGATAGAGTGACAGACTCAACGATGCTGTTGTTCCCCTGTCAGTGAATTTGACTTGGATTCAGGCTCTGTGTTGTGTATCTATGACAGAGACGCTATGTTCTCCTGTTCGCATGGCAACCACAAAATGTCCATTTGTGCTGCAGCAGTTTGCGCTCGCTCCAAAATGTCCTGCACACCAACTCTGTTCTCGACTTCAAAGACAAAGTATTCCTCATGATTATTAAGCAGATCTTTGTAATTATTAAAACTGTATCATTCTGTAAGTTGTATTTTTTTAGTGAAAGTGTATATAAAATATTAATGTATGTATGTAAAGATAATCCTCCCTCAAAGCAAAGCTGGGTGTTGTCACTGCATCTTAGAGGAGACACAAAACAAGACGAGGGTCTTTCCAGGTTTGCCATGTGCTTTTTATTTTTCTATCATTTCATTCATAGTTTAATTCATTTTATTTGTTACACAAGACATTAGGCATTGTTCACATACTAGTGATCAAACAAGGACAGTAAGTTTTCTACTACTCAGCCTGAACTATTTCTTTTGTCAATTTCAAGGGATATTGTCAATAGTGGTTTCCAAAAGGCCAAACTGGATGGAAATTAAAACAGTACAACCACACAAGAGGCTTTTTTTTCTCAATAAATAAAAAAACAAACAGAGAGAGGAGAGTATCTGATGCTGAGGGAGGGCGGGGGGAGGGAGGGCTTCAGATATATCTATGTTCAAAGAGTAAACAGTATTCCAGTTTTATCAGATAATTCCAGGATGAAGAGCACACACAATGTTGAATGACGCACAGTGTGAAAACCGTTGTGAACACACAGCTGTAGAGAGTTTCAGCTCCGCCACTGACTTGTTGCTGTTTTCCTTCCATCAAAACCTGTTTCTTAGGAATGCTAATAATCATATTAAAGTATGATGCAACACTGGAATGATCACTGAATAAGGTGACACAGCAAATAACAAACAAAAAAAAAAAAAGAATTTCGATGTGCATCACTTTTAAAATCCTTTTTTCTTCTTCTTAAATCATCAGAACATAATCTAAGAGCATAGCAATAATCAGCATTTGACATAAAACTTTCCACGATACGTCAGTGAAATTCAAATAAATAGAGCATAACAATAAGACACGTCAACACCCCAAACACGCCATGACTTTGTTTAGAGTTGCTAAGGGATTTGTCGTGGTGGATAAAGCGAGATGCCTCGGGTGTTTTGTAGAAAGCGATCGGAGCGTCTCATCTGTTTGTTGTCGATGTGTAACGAGCCGCAGATCGATCAGGCTGTGAGTGAGTGTGAGTGCGCCGCAGAGAAACGAGGAGCTGTCTCCACTCAGGTGTACACTGACAGCCCTGATAGAAAACAATATCCCTTCTGTAGTATTCACTCAGATCTGCAGAGCAACGTACACCACAAAAAAACTGCACTTTCAACATTGTCAGTTACTTTTGCCAATAATAGCGACACCATTTTTGGCACTAGACTGACCTGCCGCTGACGGTTAGATGAAACGAAGCTTTTGAAAAGGGCCCAGACATCTGACCCAGAATTAAGGCTACAACCAAATAAAAGCATCTCGGTTCGTTCTGGTGGGGCGGCGCCTGTAACTGTGGCTTCACACCTTTTTGCTACAAAGTCTTAAAGTTACGGGAGTTTCCAGCTCTTTCCTCTATTTAACAATTTTTCATAGGTTTTAGTCCCTAAGGGAATGACTCGTCTAAATGACATACACAAGGGTTGAAACAACCAAGACACAATCTGGTGCTTTCACTATGAGCCGAAATTTCAGTCTTCACCCTCTTCACTCAAAAGTGAAACTTTCCAAAGTCCAAAACGTTCCCCACATACATTCTTTACCCTGCGCCACATTTCCTCACCTCTCAGCAAGTACAAGATCAATTTCAGTTTTCCTCACTCATTCCCAATCTTCCAGAATACTTCATAAAAAGTCTCCTAACGCTAGAAAAATCCTCTCTGTGCCTCGTTAGCTCCGTCCCTTTTTTTTAAAACATCCAACTTGAAGACCACAGTTTCAACCTCAGATCTGTAAACTTCATAACTTCAGCCAGTGAAATGTGCACCAAATATATAGAAATAAAACTCTTCAATAATTTAAAATGTTAGAAAGTAAACTATTCAAATTCAAAACTGACATCAGAACAGATAAACAAAGGAACAGTATTTTTTGGAGGGGGTGGGGTGGGGGTGGGTGACAGTTAATAGCCACTGGTTAGCTTGCCTGTATAGCACAGGGAACACAACAGCATTGCAAAGTGAGCACTATCAGTTGACAGAACAGCCCATTTATATGTAATTTTTCATCACGTTGTAATTTTTTTTTTTTTTTTTTTTTTTTTTTTGCCTGACCGAACAGATTTTGCCAAAAGGAGCGGCGTCTTTTGACGTAACACAGGTAAAAGACCGAGAAAGAGAAAAGTGAAAGCAGGGTTGACAGGAGCGATGCGTGGAATGGTCCAGCCTTCATACCGCAGTGTCGTCTTTGAGTCTATGTACAATACTACTGTGTAAAAGATGCATGCATGTCAACTGGAGGTGACCCTTCCAGAGGATTCTACACTAAGCCATTACAGATCTCTCATGTCAGAGCTCGCCGTCCACACCTCTCAATGCCGTCAATCTTCCTTCCATCAAACCGACTTCTGATATGAGGAGAGAGACTTTACAGAAAGAATGAAATGCTTGAAAATCGCCAACAACAAGTAATAAATTCACCTCTAATGATAATAGTTAAGACATGAATATACTGTAAATTCTACAATGGAATGAAAGACCATATCAACCCTGCTTTACAGTGACAGAGATAAGGAGTGTGAGTATTTGAACAGCGTGTGTGTGTGTGTTCGTGAGCATTTATGTGTTTGTCAAGAGAGAGAGGGACGTAAGGAAAAGGAGGCAAACGGCTGAGGGCAGGCAGAGCCCACAAACACACCCTCTACGCCACACTCCCACCCGTTTGTTTTTTTAAAGGACTGCCCTGAGGCAGCCCCGGCCCTCTAACGCTGGCTCTGCCGCCTCTCTCGCCCCTGTTCGCCCCGCCTCCTCTCCCGGCCCCGCCCTCTCTCTCGGAAGCCCTCTCTACCGCTCACTGCTCATCCTCCCCGAACACGTCGTTCTGTTTGCGCTTCATGTTCTCAAAGTCAAAGTCGCTCCCGGTCATACGTTTGTAGATGTCCTTGATGTCGTTGCAAGTGGTCTCAAAGTGAGTGGTGGCATCGTAGGACCTCGAGGCAAAAACCTGCAGACAGTAAAATGACAGGACTGAGGATCTGCAGCCGTGCTTCGGGGCTGAACTCAGGCACAGCAGTAAATGCTCTAAATGTGACGATGCTAACATACTGATGTTAAATGTTTACCATGCTCAACATAACACGTTAGCCTGTTAGCATGTTCTCTTCACCAATTAAAACTAAACGCAATGCTGAGGCCGGTGGGACAACCCAGTCAGCAGAGAAGATGTTTACATTATATGTTTCTGCACACCACAGATATGTTACATTTGCACGATATTAAGTAGCGAACATGTGCAACAATCTACTGTGGTTGACATGTGGTTATGTTTAGGCACAAAAACCACTTGGTTTATTAGGAAAAGGTCACATTTTGGCGTAAAATACCCAGTTTGGAGGCACAGTCCCCACTGGAACTGCAGCAATAGCTAGCTAAGAAAACCCCGCCTTGGGTGACACTATCCCCGGTGGAAAAACAGTGACACGTTGCTAAAAATCACCAAGGTTTATTGGCTAAAAATCCACTAGAAAAACAGCAACAGTTTGCTAAAACAAAAACAGTTTTGTTGTTTGTTGGTCTCTAACAGTGATGTGCAGATTAGCAGGTGCCTCGCCTAGATGTCACACCATCCACCATCCCCTCCAAGTCAGCTCACATACTACGTCCCTTCAGAAACATTGATGTGATGCGTATGAAACGTGCAAATGTAACATGTAAATGGTTTTCAGAATTGTACAATGCCAACATTTTGTTCTGACGACTAGGCTAAAAGAAAAATCAGTGATTATATTTTGTCCCCTTGGTCAGGGGAAGGCAACCTGCAGCTCCTTAGACCCTCTCAGTGGCTCCCTGTGACTCTGACAGGTTATTTTTTAACATTCAGATTTTCATTTGTCACTGTTGTAGCCCTAAAGTGATTACTGCTTTCTACATGTGTAAAAATGTGCAGCCTATATATATCGAATTAAAAAATGTTTTAACATTTGATCAGCTAAAATGTGCGTCAAACGTCTGCGACCTGGTGCCTCTTTCCTCTAAATTTCATTGAACTTCACAGCTGTGGCTAGCGTGGACTCTCTCCTGCAAGGCTAACTATGGATTCCAAATCTGAAAAAGAAAAAGTCTTGGAGGAAAATAGACGATTGAATAGTGTATGGATGGATTAATTTGCTTTCACCCCCAATGCTGCAAAATCACATTAATGAATGCTCAATGAGACCTGTTTGTAATGCTGATTTGCTAATTTACACTTAATAGGCTGTTACCTTTATTCAAATATATTTTGCAGGTCCAGACAGATTTTTATCTTTTTTCTGGCCAATAATGACTCCTCTAATAGAAAATGTTGCCGACCCCTGCTCTAAGGACACAAAATGTCTGTGGCAATGACTTCATGGCAATCAATCTGATAGATGTCAAGCTGTTTCACGCAAAACTTAAAATGTCATCCTCATGGTTTTGCTAGAGTAAAAGTCAGGGGATCGCCAAGATCTGTAGGATACACCCTCAGAGTACGATGAGTGTCTGTTTCTAAATTTCATTGCAGTCTATTAAATAGCTACTGAGATATCTCATTTACAACCAAAGAAGTGGAGTGACATCATATACATTTTGTTTTTTGTCTTACCTGGCTTTCAGTACCATCATCTGTGGGCTCATAAAGGTCACTAATCGCCACAAACCTGTTGAAAAAACAACAAAAACAGCTCCGTTAACTACACAAAGCTATATACTGTCATCATTTTTAGTTTTAATGCCCCGCTTGTTTGTTAAACTATAACCCTGACGGCACAGAAATAAGCAGCAGTAAATGAGGGACTGACTTTTGGTCGATGGGCTCCAGCAGCTCCAGGGCCGGCTCTATCTCAGCCTCGGGCTCGCTGGTTTCCACTGTGGTGCTGACGATGGCAATGTACTTCCCCTGGGCTGCCACATTGTGAGCATAGGAGATCATGCACACGTAGATGTCTGGAGGATTGACGGAAAGGTTACGAGGAGGTGTAATTCAAATCAGAGTTACCCATTAACTGAACACAAACACATTTCCTTTAGAAGGTGTTTTGTTAGCAGATAGGGAGCAGATAGCAACATTAGCAGTTACTTCTAGTCGTGTTTTTAGCCATCTGGTGAATCTAAGTCAAATATTCACTTTTCCTTTTAGTTCTATCTGGTTCTTTAGCTGCTAAATGTTCCATTATGTTCACCAGCTAGTCGCTAACTTGCAGGATTTTAGAGCTTCTCTGCTGAAAACAAGCTGATGAGAGCTGTTAAAGTAAACCACAGTTGTAAAGTTTGGGGTCAGAAAACCAAAACAAGGACCTGAAAGATGATAAAATACTCCGTAGAGCCAAGGGGAACTGTGGAGTTATTATGAGTGACCCCTTTCACATACAAGTGATCCATTGTTAGTATAAGAACATTGATTATAGCTGCTGTAAGGGTTACGAAAAAAAGCTATTGGGGAGGACTGAAATCTGCATGTTGCTCTGAAACACACTGCTTCATCTGTCCCTGTGAGAGGGCTCCTTGTTATCTCCAGGGCTTCAAATCAATTACATTTAACAGAAAATCCATCTCTGTTATTGATTGTACTGCTCAAATTTCTGAGAACTAAGCTCCATCAAACTGCGCTCCAGCATCGGGCTGATTAGTTTTAAAGGTGACAATGATTCCTACCTGAGTTGCGGTTAACCTGATTCTGAGGAATGATGATCTGGCAGGAGTTTGCGTCGTTAGTGTTTTTGATGGGGTGGCTGAGGACGCAGATCACACGGATCACCTGACCCGCCTTGCGCACGCGGTCGGGGATGTAGCTGGGGTCGCAGATGAGCTGCTTGCAACGAGCCACCTGCAGCGGCGATGACACAAAAAGGACTTAATTTTCTTATCTGCTCTGCGTGAATAAACTTAACGACTGATGCATAAATCTGCATAATCACAGACAATAAATCAGGATACCTCGCCCTCAGACTTCACTCCAATCACGTGGCCGCCCTCCATCACTATCTCATCCACTGGTTTGTTCAGCATGTAGGTCCCTCCGTAGATTGCACTCAATCTAAAACGACAAGCGAATAAGAGCTGGTTTGCACTTCTGTATTTACTATTTTAGACAAGCTGTATCTAACAAGTAATATACAGACAGAAACTAACCTGGCAAATCCCTGCGGCAGCTCTCCCAGACCATACAGGGGGTAGAGGTAGGGACTCTTCCCATACCGCGCCAGTGATTCACTGTACAGCTTGATACGATTGATCGTCTCCAAACAGGGAACATCAAGATAGCTGAAGGAGAACAGAGAACAAGATAATGAATGAGAATGACAGACAGACAAAAACTAAATCTTAGTCTGTACACTTATTGCTGGGTGGTCAATTTAAAAGAATGTGCTGTATTTGACATCAGGCAGTCAGATACTACATTGGAGCTTTATTAAACCTTCATTCGAGCATATTAGTCATTAGGGCTGTACCATATAGTTCGAAGCTTTGAAGCTACATTCATAACACTGACATCTGAATTATACTTTTTTTTTTACGCATGTCTATTCATTCTGTTTAACCTTGGTATTTCTGCACAGATTACGTTACACCAATACTTTTAGTATTATTAGATAGAGTATAGACTTTACTGCTATGCAGATGATATGCAACTCTATGTCTGTAAGAATTGGATGTCCAAAAATGTCCTGCAGCTGAAAGACTCCAAATCAGAAACAATTAGAATCACCCCCTCTAGTCCCAGTACTAGTATCAATAATCTCTAGTAGTCTAGGTCTGTGGTTCCCATGTAGTCCAACCACGCGGCCGTTAGTTCGAGGTCTCACTGTTTAAAACATTCAGTGTCATACTTGTGGTTGGCCATGTCGTTGAGCTACTTTGTCATTCATCTCTGTCAAGTAGCTCTCCGTTAGTCACTCACTCTACGGCAGGAAACAGCACTTAAAATAAAAGCTCTGTGCTGGAATGTACTGTGCATTAAAATAAAGTGTCTTTTTACAAACTCGACACAATTGCAAGTCACTTGCGGTCCATTCAAAATGGGCCTATGACCCACTTTTGGTTCGTGACCAACCAGTTCGGAACCACCGGTCTAGGTGATCTACCTAATAATATCAAAAAATAGGCCCATAACCTAGGTGTTATTTTGATGCTCAGGTGACTGAGGTGCTTCAGTCCTGCTTTGTCCGACTGAGACATTTAACGAAGATCAGGTCATTTCTTTCCCCTACAGATTTAGACGTTGATCCATGCTTTTATCTCCTCCAGACTTGATTGCCGCACACACTTTATTTAGCATCAGAGAGCGAAACAAAGACTGCAAGGCTTTTAAATTGTCCTAAGAGAGGCCACCACATCACATCAACCCTTGCTGGTTACCTGTGAGTTTTAGAATTGATGTTAAGGTTTTAAAGCCTTGCATTGTCAGGCTCCTGCCTACAGCTTTGATCTGCTAATTCCCTTATGAGCCTGATTGCTGCCTGAGATCCTCAAACAAGACCTTACTAATGGTTCCAAAATCCCGACTTGTCACTAAAGGTGACAGAGCGTTTGCTGTCAGGGATCCTCAGCTGTGCCTGAGGATCCCTGACAGACAAACTCAGTGACCTCTTTTAAATCTCTTTTGACTTTTCCTTAACTGATGCTATTTACTGTTACTATTTGTACTATTTTATCCTGTTTTATATCTTGTTTGTGTTTTCTTATCTTTATTATTGTTTTATTGTTAAGTGCTTAGTAATGCTGGGAAAGGTGCTCTATTATAAAGTTATTATTATTACCATTAGTATTTTTAGAAATCAATTCCAGAGTGGTGGCTGTGTAGGATTATTTCCGATCCAAACAGTTCCAATAATCTAGAGCGCTGCAGAGCCCAAAAGTCCAAATTTATTGAAAAAAGACAGATGTCATAATTTCCAAAACTCAAGAATATTCTGCTTCCATTCATATTTGTTGGCATTTACTGTGGCCAAAAACCTGTTTGCTCCTCTGCCTGCTGCACACAAAGGGAGGCATTCATCTGTATCAACAGGGTGGTCTAGCAGCACCATAAATTACATTCATTCATTAAAGAAAGTTGATTTAATAAACGCAGACTACCTCATTAAATCCGATGAACCATGCTATTCAATTTGAGGATTTTGTTTCAGAATTTTTTAAAGGGTTATGTGTCATCAAATATGACACTGGGCGCTTAATTCAAACCTTAATAGATGCTTCAAATGTAAAAAAAAAAGCAGTAACATCTGGTACAGTGTTAGTAATTACATAAAAGTCATGAACCCAGCTAACAAAAGACTCGCTGATGTTTGACATCCTGCTGTTGATCTTACTCATCTGTCCTGTAGAGGGCCAGGGCGTGGCCGGTGAAGTCAATGACATCCTGGCCGAGGTCAAACTTCTTGTAAACATCCCTCATCGTTGTGGTTTTGGGGTCCACGCCCTCGAAGGTCTTCGGGTCATTCTCGTCGAAGTTGGCCACAAAGACTAAGAACTTCCGAAACCTTCGCTTCTCAAACATTCCCATCAGATCTGTGAATTCAGACAGAGGCGTTATGATGTAACACCCTGACTTAAACGTGATTCAATTACTCTTGATATCTTAGACGGGTTTGAGCGGCTTACTTGAAGCTAGTGCCTCGGTCTCGGTCGACGGCACCTTGTAGATCTTTCCTCCTTTGTACACAAAGCTTCCCTCCACGACTTTGAAGTCCAGGTACCGTGTCACTTCTGTGTATAGCAGCATCTTCACAAGCTGACCTGCAGTCACACAGACGGACACGTTACACCTCATTATTTAGCATCAGACATTCTCCCTTAAAAGCATAAAGACATCCTAATAATGTACCAATTGTCCAGAGTCAGTTTTATTCATTCCTTTACATGTAAACTCAGTGATGCGGCACTGACCGTTGGCCATGAGAAACTTGGGGATGAGGTCAACATTCCAGTCCCGTCCTCTGCCCATTGACTCGGGCGGGCTATCTGGAAGGTTGAAGCGCTTGTACAGCTGTGGGGAAGAAAAAAAAAAGTAAAGTCAGTGACGAGAAACATAAACAACATCCTGTGATGATGAAATCTTTGGAGCTGACAGAAGCTAAAGCATTACGCTGGATGAGCAAATGAAGACGGCAGCTGATGCACAATGGCACTGGAAGTAAAATGAGATGTACTGAGGGGTATAAAATGTATTGATTGGCTTTTATAGATCCCAGGAGCCCTTTACCTCCTCCAGAGGGGTGATGGAGGAGCTCTCGCCTCCGTAGTACGGGTTCCTGTCCATGTGCAGGACCTTTTTCCCGTTCACGGACATGATCCCGGACAGAATGCATTCCTGTGTGACACAAGATTTAACATCACCATCAATTTGAAAAATGAGGGTGGAGCTGTCTTTAAAGGAGAGAGGCAGATTTAATAGAAGACATGAATGCAAGTTAAGAGATGTTCACAGAAGGCTGCAGGGAGGGCAGAAGGAGCGGTGTGCGCATGCGCGAATAAACCGTTTCACCCATATGTATCTACTGTAATAATAATAACGATAATAATAATAATAATAAATAATGGCAATAATGTGTGGTCTGGAGAGCAATATCCGCATGACATTATCACATCATTAAATACTGACTACTGTGGCTGCTCATTGACAGAAATGATATTTGATACCTGTTATAAAACTACAAAACGTCGACTTTAATGCGCCTGAACCCTCGATTAACATCACAAATGCACCGTGGCGTGTTTCTGCCGCATTGGGTGTGTAAGTGGAGGCAACTGCGGCGAGTGTAGCAGCAGTGAAGGGGCTCAGTCATTTAATAAACCCGTGCTCAGGCCTGCGCCAACCTCAGGATGGAGGCCTGTCTATGCAAAGAGGACCATGACACACTGGGGTTACGCCTAAAAGATGCTACAGGGTGTAACACAACGCTGGAGCCGGCTGTGAGGACAATAAAATCACTCCTGGGCGTCATGTTTGCTTCCTGTCATGCACGAACAGGTCGAAGTACATTTGGTCACATTTCTCTTATCATCATTTTGTAATGTCACAAGCACACAGGGGGATGCAGGAGGCGTTCACGGCTCGGGAAAGATAAGAGGATAAAACGGCTGCAATAAAAATGGAAGCTCACACAATCTGTTTTTTGTCTCTCTGCAAATGAGGCTTGACTACTCACTGTGAGTCCGGTGCCCAAAACGATCACATCATATTCCTCATCCATGTTGTATCACCGCCTCTCCCGTCTCGCCCTCTTTTTGCCTTGAGAAATGAAGGGTATTGAAGGAAAGAATCACCCGTGAGTCCACAAAAACCGGGCTGCTCGGCTCCCTGTTTTCTGCCCGCGTGCTCTAAACGGCTCGTTCAAAGTGGAATATTATTTATTAATCATTAGGCATTAATGACCAATGGAATAAACTGTCCACACTGTCACCGGCGAGGACGACCAAAGATGGCCCTGATCGTGGAGCACTCTAGAACAATGTCAGTGCGCGTCGGGAAGTAGTGCGCATCCTCCTTCTCTCTTCCCATTTGGCCAACACAATGGACTCAAACTGTAAAGCTGGCTGTGAGAGGAAACCCGGCTCTCAGCTGGCTTTATCGAGCGATTATACGCATTTTTAGTTTCGTTTTACACTTTGACTCGGAGTTTAGGAATTTTTGGGGCGTTTTAAATAATTTTAGTCCAAGTGTGTACGTTCTGTTTTCTTTTATATCCTTCCTTTCCAGTTGTAGGCGCAGCGTTGCGCGGATGCAGGCAGCGGTATCCCTCCGCCGCCACAGCTGTGTGGATGGGAGTTGCTTTCACTGAGTGAACGCACGCAGGCTGTTTTCAATAGAAACAAAAACTGTTCAAAACTTTAAATTCTTAGCTTGTTTGTCTCTGTTTCACAGTGTTTATATATGTGTGTCATATATGGATGTCAGGACATGAAGACACGAGGGGGTGATATGCCCAAATTTAAGAGTGTATCAGCACCATGGACAGTTGCCAGGTGTACCTGTCATTCATTGATAAAGAGCAGTTCAGCTGCAACATACACTCTGTCTGTGTGTGTATGGCACATTCAGTATCATGACAGCTTGTTTTTATACCTTAAAATATTTTGTCATGTACTTAAGTATACACTAACAAGCATTAGCTAATGGTGGAAGAAGTATTCCAGTCATTTACCTGTGTAAAAGTATTATGATGTCACTGTAAAAATACTTTTTCATGTAAAAGTCCTACATTAAAAATACTACTCACTTAAAAGTTTTTAAAAAATTATACATTTTTCAACAATCTGTTCAATAAGTTTTCAACATTATACAAAAAGAAAAGAATATATAGAATATCAAATGTACGAGTGTTTACAAAAGTCCTGTCTTTTCTTTAAAATAAATACATGCATTGTGACAAGTGGTATTAAAGCAAATGGAAAATTATAACACACTCACACACATATACAAAAATAAGTAAATAGGAACACAAACAGCGACTAAGTAATAATGATAATAAAACTTCAAGTACTTAAAACAAAAGTATTTGATGCAGAAAATGTCACCTGTGACTGTTATTCTATTATATTTTATATCATTAGATTATCATTGGTGGAATAAGTATTTAGATCCTTTACTCAAGTAAAAGTACAAATACCACAGAGTAAAAATACTGTTACAAGTTAAAGTCCTGCTCTGAAGAAGTTACTCACCTAAAAGTATGAAAAAATTAAGGAAAATATACTTAAAGTATTAAAAGTAAAAAAATAAGTGATGTCAAAAAATGTCCCTTTTGACTGTAATACTATTATATATTACATCATTAGATTATCATTGGTGAAATAATTATTTAGCTGGGGCGGCAGTAGCTCAGTCCATAGGGACTTGGGTTGGGAACCGGAGGGTCGCCTGTTCAAGTCCCCGTCCAGACCAAAATATGGAGCATGGACTGGTAGCTGGAGAGGTGCCAGTTCACCTCCTGGGCACTACCGAGGTGCCCCTGAGCAAGGCACCGAAACCCCCAACTGCTCGGAGCGCCTGTCATGGGCAGCACCCCTCACTCTGACATCTCTCCACTTAGTGCATGTATAGGTCCAGTTCAGATTAATAGGTCCAGATTAATAAAGTATATAAAATTTAAAAAAAAATTCAAATTAGATCCTGTACTCAAGTAAAAGTACAAATACCACAGAGTCAAAATACTGTCACAAGTAAAAGTCCTGCACTGGAAATGTTACTCACGTAAAAGTATGTAAAAAATATATGCATACACTTTAAGTATTAAAAGTATCTAATGCAGAAAAAATGTCCCCTGAGTGTTGTGCTATTATATATTATATTGTTAGATTAAGTAATTAGATGTTTTACATAAATTAAAATACGAATACATCACTGTAAAAATACTGTTACAAGTTAAAATCCTGCATTGAAAAAGTTACTCACCTAGAAGTATAAAAAATATAAAGAAAATATACTTAAAGTATTAAAAGTATTTGATGCAGAAAAATGTCCCCATGTAACTGTTACACTATTATGTATTATGTCATTAGATTATCATTGGTGGGGAAAGTATTCAGATCCTTCCCAAGTAAAAAAAAAAAAAAAAAAAAGTATACTAAAGTATATTTGATTTAAGTACACTTAGTATACTTCCATGAGCACATGATTAATATACTAAAACTGTGCTATTTTCAAGTGTACTAACAATGTGTTTAATACACTAATTATATGTCTTTGGTGCGTTCTAAAGACACACTAAAGTACAACTAAGTGACCATTAACATGCACTTAAATATACCTAAGTACATATTTTATTGCTCATTCTGTACTTTTTAAAAAATATACTTTAACTTTTTATTCTGGGAGAATTTTTCAATTATAATTTAAGTACACTTGAAATGCATAATGAATTATAATAAATTCTACTAAAAATATATATACTTTTTTAATATTTTAATTTAATTAAAAATAATGTTTTGTATATTATAAGTGTATTAGCAATTATCTGAAAAATGCATTGAAATATACTTTAAGTCTGATACTTTTTTTTTATAAAGATATTTTTGAGGGCATTTTAGCCTTTAATTGATAGGAAAGCCAAGTCCCAAGCCCAAGTCTGATACAATTTAAGGCTCTCTAATAAGAATAGGACTCAAATATTTGTCAGAATTTGGAGCCCTGTTCCAGACTACTTCAGGAGTGGTGGATAATGGACTGAAAGTGTAACAGTAAACCTTCTATCGTTGTGTATATGTATTTTACTTTACTAGTTATACTGACGTCCTTGGACTTGTTTCTTGTTTTTCATCTTGTGAAGATATTTGTGACTGAGTTTTTAAGATGATGCACTGAACTTTTGTTTTATATTAAAAATCCTAAACATGCTACTTCACTACATAAATTCCTGCATTCAAAACCTTACGATAAAAATATGTGTTATCAGCAAAATGCACTTTAAGTAGACTATTAAGAGTAAAAATACTCACTATGCAGTAAAATGGTCCCTGTCATGGTGTTTTACTGTGATATGTTTTATAATAATATGCAGCATTAAAGTGTATGAAGCATTATTTCCACCTTTTATAATGCTGATGAGTTTAATCTACAGCAATTAATCATGTTCTATAAGAACAAGCATTTGTAAAAAGGTTTCAGATCATTTTCAGCCACGTGTTGATGCATTTTCCAGTCGATCAGAGAGGGTTTTAAAGAGTTCATTTATCTTAAGAAATGGGAGAATTTCCTCAACACATAAAGGAACACTTCCTCCTTCAGTTTAACACAAACACTAGAGTTATGAATCACCAAATGTGGCACTAGCATTGCAGCAGTGGCACTAAAAGGAAGTCCCTGGTGGCTAATGCTAACCAGCTAATGTTCACACTGATTTTGAGTTGTAACGTGTCCAGGACAAAATGGACAGAGCTGCAGTGTGTGGCGGGTTCAGGAGGGCAGCTGTGGGCAGGGCAGCAGTGCAGCATGAAAGAAGAAGCCGGAAGTCGCGCGAGAGCACATGACTGTCATCCCGCTGTCAGCTGGTCTGCGTCACGTGAGCACAGCTTTGCGGAAAAACGAAAAATGGCAGGATCGAGGTGGTCGAGACGAGGCAGATTAACGGCGTTTATCGCCTTTTTATTCGCTCTTTTCACTACAGGGAGCTCCACTGCACAAGTGCCGCTTCTCATGTGGTCCAATGACGGGTAATATTTTATTTTTAATCACGTATTTGTCACGTAAACGTCACTTTTAACGGTCAGCGCGTACCGGCTGTTTGTCATGCTAATGTCATGCTAACACTTGTCGCTAACTGTGTTTGTGTTTGATTAGACTAGCTGGTTTAGCTTAAATTAATAGTTTCAAGGCTATAAACAAAATATGTGCTGTTTGTTTTCACCTACAAACCTTACAGTGTTTTTCAGTTGATTGTTACAATCGACAAATAAATATTATGATTCTTAAAACACTGTGAAAACTGATATCCATAGCTAATTTCTCTCAATCAGATGCATTCATTTTCGCTTCCGTACACAATTTAATGCCCCAGTAATGCAGTGAGTTAGCCTCTGTGATCAAAATGGATCTGTATTACTCTCAGATGTTGTTATCACAGGGTTGGTAAGTAGCACCAGCAACCAGCCACCAGCCAGATGCTAGTAAAATACGCATGTGGCTGCTAGATTTGCTTCACTCACCAGCCAAAACAACAATGTTAATCTGTTGAATGGCTGCTAGATTTTGCAATCCACCTGCCACAGTGCTAGGTGGAAAAAAAGCAAACTTCCAATCCTGGTTTATCAGCATGCTAATGTTTTGCCAAATATAATGCTAAAGAAATTGACCGTAATGATGCAGCATCACAAATAGAACTGAGATGTACCTGTAAACTACAGTTACATAAACAAACTTACACCACAGGCGATGAAACTGAGCAAACATAAGGAGCAGACACACATTAGTCAGGGACAACAGGCCGCTCATACGGAAGTAAAATATGAAAGTATAGTACTGCAAGAGGACATCACAGCTAGTTGAGGGTTTCACTTTGTCAACTTCTTCCACCACAAATATGATGGTTAGAGAGGAGCAACCAGCATGACTGTGGCTACAGCATTGTCTTCTTGTTATACTGTTATACAAGTATGAGTTGCAAATTAACCACAGAGGAAATTTATGAATGTAGGACTTTGACTCAGAGCTCGAGTTGTGATGTTAACCATTCAGCTGGCTGTGGAGTTAATTTTACTTCCCTATTTGGTTACTGTAGCTAAGTGTGAATGAGAAATGAAATCCACAAATGTAGTTTTAGTGTGAATGTGTTACACTGACACAGTTCCTGTGATGTTAGACCTTTGATTTGGTGTCAGTGAGACACTGGTTGATGTATTTTGGTACATAAGTTAAATGTTATAATTGACAGGCCTTTGCAGAAATGATGATTGTACTTGAAGTGTAACTTCACCCCCAGGTCTCACTGCACCCACTGCATACTTTTGAAAAGCTAAGGGGGTGAGGCAGGAGTTGAGTAGAGGACATTCCTTAATTTAATGACATGGATAAGTCCCCACCAGTTGTATCTATGTCAGCACTGGTTTTGCAGAGTCCAGAGTTGATGTGGTTCATCACGGTACAGTCACATCATTTAGTTTACAGCTCAAAAAACATGTTTTAAGTATGCAGTATCTCTTTAATATACTCACAGTTGCAAGTGAGAACAGTTGTTTAAGATATCACAATTTATCTTCATCTCTTCTGCATGTTCAGTTTACCACCACTGGCCTCACCTGCAGCTGGTCACATCACGTCCAGTGAGCAGCTGTCTGCCTACCTCACCTCTGCCTTTGGTCATGGCCCCCACACTGTGCTGTTGTTCATGCAAGACAAGGTCAGTGTCCAAGACAGCAAATTCTTTATTCCTGCTCTGCAGCAAACGTGGTTACAGCCACTAAACAGATTGGAGCTAAGGGTGAAAAGTGTCAAGGAGAAGTCAGGGCAACTTTTTGTCTGTATAGCACATTTCAGGAATAACACAGTTAAAAGTGCTCGGTGCAAAACATCAAAAACATTGAGATGGTGCAAAACAAACACATTATAAAATGACATTGAAAAACAAGCTATAAAGAATACGACTGGTATAAAATACAAGAACAAAAGTTACAGTGCAGTGTAAGAAATAAAGTCTTCAGCCTTGATTTGAAAAAACAGAGTTGCAGCAGACCTGCAGTTTTCTGGGAGTTTGTTTTAGATTTAGGGTGCATAAGATACACGTGAAAAGGACTTCTCTCTCTCAACTTGTTCAGATTTTCATAGATTTCACCATTCATCAGTTAGAAAGCCAGTCCTTGGCTGTGTACATTGGGTAAAACAGGGTAGTAATGAGTCATGTGTAGTTGTGCTGCAGTCCCATGTGACACTGTGTAACGGTCTTCTCACTCTGGTGTGACAATGAGCTTTGGCATTACTTCCCCTTTCACAGTTCCTCTGCAGCACATTGTTATCAGGTCTGTTCTCTGTGATTAATGGGTGTTTTGGTTGCATTAAATTTTTCGTCTTATTTACATGTAAATGGTTTCCCACTTCCCAGCTCGTGTTGTTGAATTGTGATATTGTGTCGTCCTTGTTTGTGTTCAGTTAAGTAAAGACGACTTCACAGTCTTCGGTGGAGTGTTTGGAAACAAGCAGGATGGGGCCTTTCAAAACCTCAAGGTAGATTTTTATAACTCCACATATGAGCCCTAAATGAAGATGATTTTGTGAGGCTGATGATACTGACAGTTCTTTCCACTCACTCCTTTTCAGGCTGCACTGCAGTCCTCTTCCTCGTCAGTGACGCTCCCTGCGTTAGAGTGGTCAGATTCCTCTGTCGTCCTGGCTCTGCTGCAAGAGAAGCTCGGTGTCTCACCACTGCTTGTGGATGCAGAAACTCTGTCACATCTCAGCATCAACACATCTGCCAGCAATCTGATGCTCATCAATCTCCCTTATTGTACAGGGTAAGACTTGTGCTCTGCAGCATATCTGTCAGTGTAAGTTTAAGTTTCAATTTCCTTTTAAACTCTGCAAAAAATTGACTTTTTTTTTTTTTTGTTATATAGCGTGGACAAGCCTTGCAAGGAAGTCCTGCACAAAAATGGTATGTTTTAAATGTTTATGAATTTCATAATAATTCATAATTAAATAAATATAATTAAAAGCATTTTTGTCACTGTTAAGTATATTTTTAACAATGTGTAACTCAAGTGTATTTTGCTTTCAACAGATGAAATCATCGGGAAAGTTCTCAGTGTTATGAAAGACAAAAATGTCCTGTACACTGCAATGTACACAGGACTCCGGCCGTCACGAGTAAGATATCCTGTACCACAGTTATACAATATTTATTTATTTGTGACAAATTCTGTCCTCACCCAACATCATCTGCAGTAAAAAATCAAACACACCTGTCCCACGAAGTCATAAAGCATTATGATATTGATTTTGATTACTTACCTCTGCAGGTGATTTCAGAGACGTCTATGTCCCACCAGCACGCGGGGCGGACCTTGCTCCAAGCACCTGTGATTGATGTCAAAGCACCCATCATGTTTAACATGTCGGGTAACCCTTGCATAATGCTCTGGGTTCAGAATCTCAACGTCAGCGTCACTAAGGATCCACAGTGGATCGACCTCGCCACACAAACACCTTCTTTGACAGGATCCATGTGCAGCGCCAGCAACTCACTGTGAGATGGCCTGCAGTTTTTTTGTGCTTGTTCAAGAGAAACCTTTCAAGAGAATGGAAATAAGTCATTTAAATCTTTCCTTCTTTTTTCACTTTAGGCTTGTCCTCAGTTATGCATCAGGCTTTACTCTAAGGTAAGATGATAAACTGCTAATTTAAAGGAATAGTTAGACATTTTGGGAAATTTGCTCACTGTCTTTCTTATAAAGAGTTAAGGCCCTGACACACCAAGCTGACAGTCCGCTATTGGTCAATATCTGACTGTTGGTGAGCGTCTGTGGCCCTCGTCACTGTGGTGTGTCTGCACTGTTGGCTCTTGTCTGCACTAGTTGGCTTTTTTTACCACTGATTCAGCATGTTGAATTGGCATCAGTGACAGTAGAGCCTGTCGGTGACAGGCAGTTCAATTCAGCGCATGGGAAGAGAAACTGAAATGAGGAAAGTAAACAAAGAGCTGAAGTCAAGAGGGAGTAAGATTAAAAAAAAAGTGTTGTAATGTGCGAACTGGCTAACAAGCGTCAAGACAGTTTTTCAGGATCCCTTTGTAAATGACGAATACAGACTACCACTGGCTGCTGGTATGGAGAGTTAGCTCCTCTCACACGAGTGCAGAATGTATGTGCTGGTTGGCCGTCGAAGTCTTTGTAACGTGTTTGACGCAGTAGCGGGCCTTCCTTGCCGCTAGTTCTCTGAAGTCAGTTTGTTGTGTCTGAACATTAATACTTCTCTTATACCTGTCGGTTAAATATGATGCCCAAGCCAGTTAGTTTAGCTTAGCTTAGCACAGAGACTGGAAACTGTTATCCAATCTCTGTCCCAAGGTGGCAAAATCCTCTTCAGGTCATATCTCGTTTGTTTAATCCAAACAACAACAGAAATGTAAAAATTTCCTTTCTTGGCCAGCTGTCACTCCACTGCGCCTGGCCAAGAAAGAGTCCCACGCGTAACCCCTGTAAAACCTCTGTCATACAACACTACACAGATTAAACAAACAATATGTTAAGTGTTGATAATCAGTTTAGAGGTGCTGGCAGGTAGATTTGTAAACCTTCAGACAGACTCAGGCTAGCCATTTCCCCATTTCAAGTCTTTATGCTAAGCTAAGCTAACCAGCTGCTGAATGCAGTGTCATATTTAAAGGACAGATCTGAGAGTGGTGTCGATCTTCTCATCTAACTTTTGGAAAGACGTCTAACAAGCATATTTCCAACAATATTGAACTATTCCTTTGATTATTTGTTTATATTTCCAAAAAATTATTTCAAATCTTAAAGTGATTCTCTGTTATGGTAAAAATTTGCGATTTTAAAAAACATCATCTTTAGGTATTATGCATTAAGACTCAAAAACTCAGGTTTCATTGTGTCCTCAGTTGGGCTGCTCCCAACTAAGGATTTTCCAATAGTCATCATTTAGGGCCATTAGTCGACTAGTCGCCCGCATGTTTATGATATTAATGTAATTACTTAATGATATATTTTGGGCGGGGCAACACAATGGTTTGAGTTGACGGTGTGAGAAAGAATAGTATCAGTAACATTGTTAACACTGTGCTTCATTACAGAGAAATACAAAACCATACTAATGAACCTTCATTAATATAGGCCTATATTTTATCTCCAAGTGCACGTCACACACTGAGCGAGCCGCCTGTTAATGACGCTGTGGGCTAATGGGCATGTAGCTACTTCCATGTTTCAGATGATACGTCATGTTTGTAGTCGACCAATGAAGATGAGTTTACATATCACCTTGGGTTCGTCCTTCACCTTCTCAAAATGATCCCACACTTTGGATTTCCTGCCCGACATGTTATTAACTAGCCTGTGGAATAACCGCAGGTACCAGCTTTGGAAATTAACCTGACTCCTATCTGACTGCTGAGCGTGGACACTTCCTGTGTCTGTCCTTTCAAATTAAACTCCCATGTGTTCCAGTCAGATAGGTTTGGATTTATTTTGACACTCAGTTACCTGGTCGACTAACATTTGGTCGACTATCAGGGAGCAGTCATAGTTTTCAGGGTCTTTAATCTTTGAAAATGCTGGATCACTCAGGCTCAGCATTAAAGTAAACCATATTCTTCAGAGTAATTCACTTTTAGTCTACGTTTTTCTTTTGTTGAATATTAAAGTGTGCCAAGGTAGTGCCATGTGTTGTTGTCTACCTCAATCTTCAGTCTGTTTTTTTGGAAGGGTGTAATTTCCTGAACAATTTGACCATAGATTAATGAATAACAATAGTTTAAATCTGTCACAGTTCTAGTGATGAATACTTCTTTCCCTCTGATATGCTGTGATTAAGATGCTCCTCTGTTCATCTCCAGTTTTTCCATGAGTCAGCGG
This sequence comes from Epinephelus fuscoguttatus, assembly GCF_011397635.1. Lineage (NCBI taxonomy): Eukaryota > Metazoa > Chordata > Actinopteri > Perciformes > Serranidae > Epinephelus > Epinephelus fuscoguttatus. Next base: position 40,075,341 of record NC_064758.1, on the reverse strand, counting down.
TTTTATCCTGTGTCTGCACGGAACTGGTTCACCCTGGACTCTGTGCAGCTGCAGTTCAACGGTACAAGTGTAACTTTCTTTGGGGCCCGCTACATCCACGCCCCTGCAGAGTACTCCTTCCACTGCCAGTCTGTCACCAACTACATAGATCCTCTGCTAGTGACAAACAACACCAGCCCAAACATCTCAGACTGGAGGCTCAATTTTGTCGACTTCCAGGTACGACTAAAGCGCTGCGTTACACATCCTGCCAATTGATATTCCTGCAGCAGTGCATCAAGTACTTTTTTTAATGGAGAGTGTTTTTAATAATCAGGTGTCTCTTAAGGCTTCCTGTTCATTGAATGTTTTATGTATTTTCTGATACAGATTCAGGGCTTCGGTTTGGCCAACGGAACAAACTTCTCCTATGCCAGTGACTGTGCAGGCTTCTTCACTCCAGGGATTTGGATGGGGCTTTTGACCTCACTGCTCATGCTGTTAATTTTCGTGTATGGTCTGCACATGATCATGCAGCTTAACACCATGGATCGATTCGACGACCCCAAAGGTCCATCGATATCAGTGCCTCAGACGGAGTGAAGCGCTCCCAAACACACACTCCTCAGTCCTTCAGTGCCTCCGCGGAGAGTCCCTCCTTGTCGTGTTGCTTTTGTGTCTTTGGGCCTTTTTTCCTTTGAAGGTATTTGTCCGGCACATGGACGTTTCCTCTGATGTTCTCCCCTATAGCTACTCTCCCAAATCTTTCCACAGCTGTCTTTGCGACACCCTAATCTTGCAAGGCACATTCCTTTTCATCTCGCCACATTTGCAAGTGCCAAAGTGGATGCACCTTTTTATACGAGTTGATTTCGAGTGCTAAAAGATGTTTTTGTGCCGCTGTTGGCCAGACACAGTGGCTGCCTTCCCTAAAATCATTTGCAATAATTTCTCACACCAGAGAATGTCTTGTGTGCCAACATGAATGTGATAGCTGGATGCTGTAGGACCGTTTCAGACCTCACTTCTTACTTTTAAAACGTTTTTTCCAACTCGACTGTAATTTAAAGACTACTGGTTATGAGAGAAGTGCCTGTATATAAAGAGTAGATTGCTGTTTGTGACTGTGTTTTGGAATTGCCTTACAAAGTATGCAAACCTTGGATTTAGCTCTGCACAGACAAATCCAACCCAAGTGCCACCACTTAAGGGACTGTTTGTTATTTATGAGGGGAAAGGGGGTGATGCAAAGAGGTCATAGTCAAATGTTGTTTTAAGCACTGGGATGGGACTTTTGTTTTTTATTTTGGCTTAGGGGAGAAGCATACAAAGTTAAACAGTTGTAATTTGTATTTATTTTACCGCAGATTTTTAAAGAAAACATGCAGGCAGGTTTGTAAGATATTTATCACAGCCAGAAGCTAAAAAAAAGAGGAATTATTGTTGGATTTTCATATTTCCAACAGTCCTTGGTCACATGATGTCTGGCGAATACCTCCGTCAGGAAAAATGATAACTAAATCTGTGCTTAAAATAGTGATATTTAATCAAAATCACTTAATTCTACGTCTCATTTCAAATTTGGCTAACAGTTTGAACTACCGAACCAACGCGCGACACGAGTCAAAAACCAAGGCTTTTTCCAACTTCAGGGTCTATCTTCAATGTTTAATTTTAAACTTTCAAAAGCTAAAGGGTGAAGTTTTAAAAATCTAATAATTTTTGATGGAGGGAGGGTCATACATTTCCTGCCAGTCAGTCAGGGAGGCTCAAGAAAAAATATTGGAGCTTTGGAAGAGCATTTGAGCTTCAGGGAGGGTCAAAATTCAAAACCCGAAGTCACCCTCCTCCTCTGATGAGTAAAGAATAGTCCCTTAAAAAAAAAAAAATTTCTACACAATATTTATGTAGAAAACAGTTTACCACTTGCTTCAGGTTCATCAACAAATTTAATAACAGTGCCTCAATTCTGCTTTTGTTGAACTTATTAATGTGCAATTGCCATGAAGTGTACATTGTCTTTAAATGAAAATAAAGATATAATATTGTGATTTAACTGGGTTGTGTAATGTTTTGAAAGACGCCAATTAAGTGTGATTTTTCACGCCAATCCAAGGAAACTATAAAGTTTCTTAGCGCCAACTGAGGAAATGTCATCCATCCATGCAGGGACTCGGCTGTCATCATGGTTGCCATCGTTACCACAAGTCAAAACACGACTACGTCATCGCAGCTGAATGTACGCGAGCGTGACTTTACTCTTTCCTTAAGTTTCCGTCGCTTTCTTGACCACAGGTTGTTCCCAACATGTCAGCAGCTCCTGTTCACAGAGTATTCTTTGGCAGCTCTCAGGAGAGGAGACTCTTCCCCCTCCATTATGCTCCGGACCGGCTGGGAAACCAAATGTCACGACAGGAAGTGCCTCACCTCGGCCCCGGCTGCTATGACAACCATGAGGTCCGTGTCTTTATATCTGACATAGATTTTTCTCTCAGTATAATCTGTCCTGGTCACATCTTTTGATACAGAAATCAGTGCATTTTGAAACCATACTTTTCACGTCGTTTGCTTTATTAAGTGTAACTATTACATGACTATAGGAAGTGTAAATGTTTCCATCTCCTGCACAGTTTGGCACCATGCTGTATGCCTTAGAGAAGACACCGGAGAGTAAGAAGGGATACGGTCTGTCTGCCAGGACCGCAGCGCGTTTCCCGTCCTGCAACAAGGTACATGACACACATTTACCACTAATGAGTAACCTGCTCTGTCAGCTATGGATCATACTTTATAATAGTGGCACAAGTCATACACTCACAGCAGGGGTGTAAATAAAGTCAGGGCAGGCTGTGCGGTTACACAGGGGTCTGTGGGGTGGAGGGGCCCCTTGTAGATAATCCCCAACTACATCTGTGTTCAAAGAAGAGCTCACATTAAATTAAAAATGAAAACTTCTCTTTTCTTTTTGGTAAAATAACTAGTAGCAAGCTATAACAAAATTACACTCACTGGCCACTTTATTAGGTACACCTGTTCAACTGCTGGTTAATGCAAATAGTTTATCTATGCATTTAGGCATGTAGACATGGGCTGTGTCTCAATTCAGAGGCTGCAGCCTTTGCAGTCGACGTCGGCCACGTCCTTTGAGAACCACATCAGCCAAACCAGACGGTCTCCGAAATGGGACGGTGTGGTCTGCAGAGGATTTCCTGGTTGCATCACTAGTTGTTCTCATCCCAACCCGTTGGCATTTCCTGTTACCTAGCAACCAGCTGCACTTTACGAAAGAAGGAGTAAGCTAGTAAGCTACTTAGCCCTAAATCATGGACCCACAGATTGTTATTTTATATATATTTTTGTAATCTAATACTAGAGATGATTCACCACCAGAAACACCGCCGTTTGATGTATTTCAGGCTGATGGAGGACCGTTTTCAGATTAACTAGCTAATAGTAATGTAAACAACAGTTAACAACTCTTAGTTAACTTATATATAATCATCACTGGCATGCAATGCATCTTGGGATAGGCTGGGCCACTATGCATCCTCCAAATTCTGGGAAAGAAGGCTGCATTTCTTGACCACATTTGAAGGAGCCTTCGAAATGAACGTGGCATGGTTGTTGGTGCCAGACGGGCTGGTCTGAGTATTTACTAGGATTTTCACACACAACCATCTCTAGGGTTTACAGAGGATGGTCCCAAAAAGAGAAAATATCCAGTGAGCCAAAATGCCTTGTTGATGCAAGAGGTCAGAGGAGAATGGCCAGACTGGTTCAAGATGATAGAAAGGCAACAGGAAGTCAAATAAGCACTGGTTCCAACCAAGGTGTGCAGAAGACCATCTCTGAAGCAACAACACCTTGTCCAACCTTGAAGCAGATGGGCTACAGCAGCAGAAGACCACACCAGGTGCCACTCCTGTCAGCTAACAACAGGAAACTGAGGCTACAGTTCACACAGGCTCACCAAAACTGGACAATAGAAGATTGGAAAAACGTTGCCTGGTCTGATGAGTCTGGATTTCTGCTGCCACATTCAGATGGTAGGGTCAGAATTTGGTGTAAACAACATGAAAGCATGGATGTATGTATCATGTATCAACAGTTCAGGCTGCTGCTGGTGGTGTAATGGTGTGGGGGAGATTTTCTTAGTACCAACTGAGCATGGTTTAAACACCACAGCCTACCTGAGTATTGTTGCTGACTGTGTCCATCCCTTTATGACCACAGTGTACCCATCTTCTGATGGCTACTTCCAGCAGGATAACGCACCATGTCACAAAGCTCACATCATCTCAAACATGACAATGAGTTCACTGTATTCCAATGGCCTCCACAGTCACCAGATCTCAGTCCAACAGAGCACCTTTGGGATGTGGATAGTTACATTTTTAACAAAACAAAATTGTTTCAGCTTGTCGTACGTTTTGTAATTTTTTAACTAACAGTGTCAGATGGATGCAGTGGGGTAAAAAGTAAAATATTTACCTCTGAAATGTAGTGGAATAAAAGTGGAACATGCTATTAGTACATGAGCAAATGTACTTAGTCACATTCTACTGCTGCTAAAAATTTCGACATATCGGCCACTACTGCTTTGCTTTGAACGCTCTTTGTAAAATCAGTCTCTTGTGATTCCCCCAATGTATCACTGGAATACCCCTTTCAACATGTCAAATTTAATTGAATTTTTTTGCAATATCTATCACTAGACAGCGACCCCTTCCCCACAGCAGTACCAGCAGGATCAAAGCCAGTCCACAGTCGCCCCTCCTGGCAAAACCCCTTTCAACTCAACCACACAGAGGTTCAAAAGCACGTCATGTACAGCTGAGGACAGCCCAGGGTGAGACAGAGACACACACTGTCTGACACACAGCTCTAATGTAACAGTGATTCACTGAGCTGAAAGATTTTAATTCTGCGATACAGGCCTGGGACCTACACTCATGATGCAGTGACAAACAGGAAAGTGAGCTGGCCGATGTGCTTCGGGAGGCCAGACAGATCCAGAATGCCTCAGATGGAAAAGAAGTCACTCAAAGTGAAGGTAAGGTTTTGATTCCAAATTGTGAAACAAACTTGAAAACTTGGCAACTGATTCATACATGTGTAGCCATACCCATTTTCAAGTTAAAATCAGAGATACAATACAAAAAAAAAAAACAAAGACAAAAATATGATAGCTATGACTTGTTAATGACATTTTTTATGGCAAGCTGTACTGTTATTTTTTGTGACTGAACTATTAATTGATAGAATAATTATAATTAAAATTGATGTCAATGCCATACTCTAATTATTTCATTAATTATAATTGATGGTTACAGTATATATTATGTTTAAAAGAAGTCATATAAAAAGTCATAGTATATTGGGGTGTCGGTAGCTTAGTGGTAGAGCAGGCGCCCCATATACAAGGCTGTTACCGCAGCGGCCCGGGTTTGACTCCAGCCTGTGGCCCTTTGCTGCATGTCACTCCCTCTCTCTCCCCCTTTCACACTTGTCTGTCCTATCCATTAAAGGCTAAAAATGCCCCAAAAAATATCTTTTAAAAAAAGTCACGAAAAAAGTCACAGTAGAGCATGTTAAGAAACGTCAGGAAGAAAAAGTCATAGTATAGTATAATAAAAAATGTCCAAAAAAAGTCATATTATAGTAAAAAACATGAGGAAGAAAAAGTCATAGTATGTGAAGAAATATCAGACAAAAAGTCACAGTATACCATGTTAAAAAGAGTCATAGTATAGCATGTTACAAATTTGAGAAAAAAAGTCATAATATAGCATGTTGTCCAAAATCACAAAAAGACGACATACGTTTTTTCATGATTTTGGACGACATGCTATACTATGACGTTTTTTCGTGATTTTGGACGACATGCTATACTATGACATTTTTTCATGATTTCGGACGACATACTATACTATGACTTTTTTTTATGATTTTGGACGACATGTTATACTATTACGTTTTTTCATGATTTTGGATGACATATTATACTGTGACTTTTTTTATCATATTTTGATGACATACTATACTGTGACGTTTTTTCGTGATTTTGGACGACATACTATACTATGACGTATTTCTTGATTTTGGACGACATACTATACTATGACATTTTTTTCATGATTTTGAACGACATGCTATACTATGACGTATTTCTTGATTTTGGACAACATGCTATACTGTGAGGTTTTTTTCATGATTTTGGACGACATACTATACTATGACGTTTTTTTCATGATTTTGGACGACATGCTATACTATGACGTTTTTTCATGATTTTGGACGACATGCTATAGTGTGAGGTTTTTTTCATGATTTTGGACGACATACTATACTATGACCTTTTTTTCATGATTTTGGATGACATATTATACTGTGACTTTTTTTTATCATATTTTGATGACATACTATACTGTGACGTTTTTTCGTGATTTTTGACGACATGCTATACTATGACGTTTTTTCATGATTTTGGATGACATGCTATACTATGACGTATTTCTTGATTTTGGACGACATGCTATACTGTGAGGTTTTCTTCATGATTTTGGACGACATGCTATACTATGACGTTTTTTCATGATTTTGGACGACATGCTATAGTGTGAGGTTTTTTTCATGATTTTGGACGACATACTATACTATGACCTTTTTTTCATGATTTTGGATGACATATTATACTGTGACTTTTTTTTATCATTTTGATGACATACTATACTGTGACGTTTTTTCGTGATTTTTGACGACATGCTATACTATGACGTTTTTTCATGATTTTGGATGACATGCTATACTATGACGTATTTCTTGATTTTGGACGACATGCTATACTGTGAGGTTTTCTTCATGATTTTGGACGACATACTATACTATGACGTTTTTTTCATGATTTTGGACAACATGCTATACTATGACGTTTTTTCATGATTTTGGACGACATGCTATACTGTGAGGTTTTTTTCATGATTTTGGACGACATACTATACTATGACGTTTTTTTCATGATTTTGGACGACATACTATACTATGACGTTTTTTCATGATTTTGGACGACATACTATACTATGACATTTTTTTCATGATTTTGGACGACATACTATACTGTGACGTTTTTTTCATGATTTTGGATGACATGCTATACTGTGAGGTTTTTTTCATGATTTTGGATGACATGCTATACTGTGAGGTTTTTTTCATGATTTTGGACGACATGCTATACTGTGAGGTTTTTTTCATGATTTTGGACGACATGCTGTACTGTGAGGTTTTTTTCATGATTTTGGACGACATACTATACTATGATGTTTTTTCATGATTTTGGACAACATGCTATACTATGACGTTTTTTCATGATTTTGGACGACATGCTATACTATGACATTTTTTCATGATTTTGGACGACATGTTATACTATGACATTTTTTCAGGATTTTGGACAACATGCTGTACTGTCACTTTTTTTATGAGTTCGGACGACATGCTATACTATGACGTTTTTCATAATTTTGGACGACATACTATACTATGACTTTATGAGTTCGGACGACATGCTATACTATGACGTTTTTTCATGATTTTAGACGACATGCTATACTATGATGTTTTTTCGTGATTTTGGACAACATACTATACTGTGACGTTTTTTTGTGATTTTGGACGACATGCTATACTATGACGTTTTTTCATGATTTTGGACGACATATCATACTATGACCTTTTTTTATGTTTTTGGACGACATGCTATACCATGATTTTTTTTTATAGTTTTGGATGACATACTATATTATGACATGATGACATACTACACTATTAAGTATAGTAAAGTGTCCTTGTATGATATGCTGTCATGAAAAAAAAGGTTGTCGTATAGCATGTTGTCCAAAATCACGAAAAACATAACATAGTATGATATGTCATCTAAAATCATGAAAAAATGTCATAGTATAGCATGTGAAAAATTCATTGCCTCCACATTTTGAGATACATGACTTCAGTAGACAGGAAGGGTATGAAAAATGTAATCTGAAAAATATACTATGATATACCAATGCTGTCAGATTAACGACAGTACTTTAGTAAATGTACTTAGTTACATTCCCCCACCATCTACACAAAACCCACATTCTTCTCATCCACGTCCTGGCAACAAAGTGTATAAGTGCATTTCCCAAAATGTCAAACAGTTCATTTAAAGAGTCTGATGTACACATTAAATATCATGTTTTGAGAGATGTAACTGATCCTGTACAAAATTACACACATTTGCTGCTGAAAAACACAATTTTTTTTTTTATAGGAATTCTATTCAGTGGGATGAATACCTAATACGTCTTGTCATACACGTAAGAGTAACATCTAATGATCTTCATTTTCTTTCAGCTTAACAGTGAAAAGGAGTTCCTGAAGCACAGCAGCAGACTCGCCTACCTGAGTTTGTACTATTAACAGTAAAGCTGATGGATGAAAACACATGTGACACTGATGTAAGATGGAGTCTTTGTCTCATTATTCACCTGAACTTTTACTGTAAATGTACTGGACAGAAACCACTGTCAAAACAAGTTGAATATCAGAGTTTGAAAAAAAGGAACAGTTCTCTTTATTCACAAATGACTGGATTCCTGTATGATCTGTATGTCACACCATGATGTTGCTTACAAAGTAATATCACAAATTTTTAACAAAGTGAGTGCTGGCTGAAAAAATGACAATTAACACAACAAAATGCAGTTCTCTCTTCAAGAGAAAGCATTCAGCATACAAAAAGCCAACAGCATCCGATGGTCCCGGCTCACACAGCAGGTCTCTACACCGGGCTGCTCCTCTCTGTGGGGGGAGTCACTGACTGGACCACTGAAAGCACCAACCACTGTGGCAAATATGAGTCTGTTGGTTCAGGGTGGGCTCTGACTCATTTCTTCCTCCTCACTTTGGGTTTCTTAACTGGCCGAAGGTACGGGTTGTCGATCACATTGTCCTCACTAGCCTTTGTAGAAGGAACAACGCCGCTGGGAGGGAGTATGGAGTTCTCTTTGTCAGCCCCGGGATCATCCTGAGTGAGGGAAACAGAAAAAAAGGACAGACGTGAGCAATCATTGTAGGACAGGAACAGTTTGACATTTTGGGAAATTAGTGGTTAGATGAAAAGATTGATAGCACTCATGTCTGTGGGTTGAGTATAGAACTAGAGCCAGCAAGAAATTAGCTTAGCTCTTCGCAGGATGGTCAGGGCGATGGTATGTGAGGGTGTCATAGTGTGGTATGTTAAAAAAAAGTCAAAGTATCGTATATTAAAAAAGGTCAGAACAAGTTATAGTATAGTATGTTTTAAAAAAAAAAAGTCATAGTATAGCATGTTAAAAAAAAAGTCATAGTGTAGCATGCAGGGTTCCTACACATTTGGAATTTCAAAATTCCATACTTTTCCATACCCTAATTTCCAGACTTCTCAGGGGTTTTTTTTTTTAATTAATTAATTTATTTTTTATAGAGAATATGCGACATCTGAGTAAATATATTAGTGTATCATATTTCACATCATATTTAATTATTCTTAATAGGCGATTGTAGCCAAGTACCATAATGACATGCAAATAAAAACTCAGGTAAGTTCAATGTCTGGGCTGAGGCAAAAAGGTTGGGACTCTCGGTGCAAGCGATGCAGTAACGAGATGTAGGTGTTTTTTCCTTTCATGTGGCTCAGAATCGCCTTGTCCCCCATGTTGGCGATGCAGGGTTCAACACTAAGGTTTTTTTTTAGCAGTGGTAATCTTTGTCAATCGTTCTCCATCTATAATTTTGCGCCGTACTTGAGCCATGCCCACCTCTATTTATTTTTCACCCCTCTCTCCAGTTCTGCTGTGTTAACACCGGGTTTAATATATTTTGCTTCCATCTCTCTGCCCTGCTCTACTCTACTTCAACGCTACTTAGCTCTCTCTCTACTCTACCAGTAGACTACCACATCCACCTGTTGCACAAAACGCACACAGCAGTGTTTCCCCTAGGATGGAGCTGTAGCAGCAGAGGTGAAGCACATGCATGAAAAATAATTTTCACATGCGTGAAACTTTTTTGTATGCTTGCAAAGCACAGCCTGCTGGGATGTTTCTGTGTATCTACTGGCACCAGAAGGGCTCTTTATGACTAAGTACATACAGTACATGTGTGCACAGTAATGAGCAGGTGAAATGTCTGTCTAGCTTACATATGAGGTGTCTCAAGATTTAGGAACATACAATTTTATTGAATATAATAAAAGTAAAAAGTCATTTGACATGCTGCTGTTTTTTTGTTATGACCTATTTAAATGCTGGAAGGTGTTATTTACGTGACAACGCCGGAACGCAACACAAGCTCAGCATCAAGAGTGCCGTGCTGTGCTGCTGTGCGAGCAGCGTGTTTGTCTGTGTGTTTGTTGCTGGTTATTTACACAGTGTCCATAACAATAACTTTGTAAGCTGACAAACTGCACCGGGCTCGGGGTCAGGTTTGGTCAGGAAAATGCAGCCCGAGCCGCTCTAGCATGCTCACCTGTGTGTGTGGCGGAACTCTGCCGTGCGCGATACAGAGAGCAGAGGAGAATTGTTAACGCGTGACCATGTAGAGACAGAAATGACACGATGACATATAGATGACACTATAAATAGTAGGCCTATATTGTTATGTTATTATATGAAACGTCTGTCGTGCAAAATAATATGACTTTAGTTTATGAAGAGGTAAGACAGAGCTCTCTCCTCTCCTCTACATAGAGCAGCATGTAGTGGACTGGTCATACCAATTGTCAATCGGGTAAAAGGGGCGGTATGTTTTCTGAGATGTTTGCTCTCACACAAAATGTGCCTGGCCCGGCATAAAACACGATCCGGATTGATTAAATTATTTTTGGAAATACCTAATTTTCTATTTTAGAAAACTGTATTTTAGAACAGTGGTCAGAGTCTGGAAACATAAATATTTTTCCATACTTTATTTTTAATTTTCCATACTTTTTAATACCTGGAAATTTATCAAATTTATTTCCATACTTTTCCATACTTGCGTAGGAACCCTGTAACATGTTAAAAGTCATAGTATAGCATGTTAAAAAAGTCATAGTATAACATGTTAAAAAAGTCAGTATAGCACGTTAAAAAAGTCATAGTATAGCATGTTACAAAAGTCATAGTATAACATGTTAAAAAAGTCATAGTATAACATGTTAAAAGTCATAGTGTAGCATGTTAAAAAATGTCATAGTATAACATGTTAAAAAAGTCAGTATAGCATGTTAAAAAAGTCATAGTATAGCATGTTACAAAAGTCATAGTATAACATGTTAAAAAAGTCATAGTATAACGTTAAAAGTCACAGTATATCATGTTAAAAAGTCACAGTATAGCATGTTAAAAAAGTCACAGTATGTCATGTTAAAAAAGTCACAGTATAGCATGTTAAAAAAGTCATAGTGTAGCATGTTAAAAAAAGTCATAGTATAACATGTTAAAAGTCATAGTGTAGCATGTTAAAAAAGTCATAGTATAACATGTTAAAAAAAGTCATAGTATAGCATGTTAAAAAAGTCATAGTATAACATGTTAAAAAAAGTCATAGTATAGCATGTTAAAAAAAGTCATAGTATAACATGTTAAAAGTCATAGTGTAGCATGTTAAAAAAGTCATAGTATAACATGTTAAAAAAAGTCATAGTATAGCATGTTAAAAAAAAGTCATAGTATAGCATGGTAAAAGTCATAGTGTAGCATGTTAAAAAAGTCATAGTATAACATGTTAAAAAAGTCATAGTATAGCATGTTAAAAAAGTCATAGTATAACATGTTAAAAGTCATAGTGTAGCATGTTAAAAAAGTCATAGTATAACATGTTAAAAAAAGTCATAGTATAGCATGTTAAAAAAAGTCATAGTATAGCATGTTAAAAGTCATAGTATAGCATGTTAAAAAAAAGTCATAGTATAGCATGTTAAAAAAAGTCATAGTGTAGCATGTTAAAAAAGTCATAGTATAACATGTTAAAAAAAGTCATAGTATAGCATGTTAAAAAAAGTCATAGTGTAGCATGTTAAAAAAAGTCATAGTATAGCATGTTAAAAAAGTCATAGTATAACATGTTAAAAGTCATAGTATATCATGTTAAAAAAGTCACAGTATGTCATGTTAAAAAGTCACAGTACAGCATGTTAAAAAAGTCACAGTATAGCATGTTAAAAGTCATAGTGTAGCATGTTAAAAAAGTCATAGTATAACATGTTAAAAGTCATAGTGTAGCATGTTAAAAAAGTCATAGTATAACATGTTAAAAAAAGTCATAGTATAGCATGTTAAAAAAAGTCATAGTATAGCATGTTAAAAAAAGTCATAGTGTAGCATGTTAAAAAAAGTCATAGTATAGCATGTTAAAAAAGTCATAGTATAACATGTTAAAAGTCATAGTATATCATGTTAAAAAAGTCACAGTATGTCATGTTAAAAAGTCATAGTATAGCATGTAAGTCATAGTATAGCATGTTAAAAAAAGTCATAGTATAGCATGTTAAAAGTCATAGTATAGCATGTTAAAAAAGTCATAGTATAACATGTTAAAAAAGTCATAGTATATCATGTTAAAAGTCATAGTATAGCATGTTAAAAAAAGTCATAGTATAGCATGTTAAAAGTCATAGTGTAGCATGTTAAAAAAGTCATAGTATAACATGTTAAAAAAGTCATAGTATAGCATGTTAAAAAAGTCATAGTATAACATGTTAAAAGTCATAGTGTAGCATGTTAAAAAAGTCATAGTATAACATGTTAAAAGTCATAGTATAGCATGTTAAAAAAGTCAGTATAGCATGTTAAAAAAGTCATAGTATAACATGTTAAAAGTCATAGTATAGCATGTTAAAAAAGTCATAGTATAACATGTTAAAAAAGTCACAGTATGTCATGTTAAAGTCACATTACAGCATCTTAAAAAATTAACAGTAGAGCATCTTAAAAGTCATAGTGTAGCATGTTAAAAAAAGTCATAGTATAACATGTTAAAAAACTCAGTATAGCATGTTAAAAAAGTCATAGTATAACATGTTAAAAGTCATAGTATAGCATGTTAAAAAAGTCATAGTATAACATGTTAAAAAAGTCAGTATAGCATGTTAAAAAAATCATAGTATAGCATGTTAAAAAAGTCATAGTATAACATGTTAAAAGTCATAGTATAGCATATTACAAAAGTCATAGTATAAAATGTTAAAAGTCACAGTATATCATGTTAAAAAGTCACAGTACAGCATGTTAAAAAAGTCACAGTATAGCATGTTAAAAGTCATAGTGTAGCATGTTAAAAAAAGTCATAGTATAACATGTTAAAAAAGTCAGTATAGCATGTTAAAAAAGTCATAGTATAACATGTTAAAAGTCATAGTGTAGCATGTTAAAAAAAGTCATAGTATAACATGTTACAAAAGTCAGTATAGCATTTTAAAAAAATCATAGTATAGCATGTTAAAAAAGTCATAGTATAACATGTTAAAAGTCATAGTATAGCATATTACAAAAGTCATAGTATAAAATGTTAAGTCACAGTATATGATGTTAAAGTCACAGTACAGCATGTTAAAAAAGTCACAGTATAGCATGTTAAAAGTCATAGTGTAGCATGTTAAAAAAGTCATAGTATAACATGTTAAAAGTCATAGTATATCATGTTAAAAAAGTCATAGTATAACATGTTAAAAGTCATAGTATAGCATGTTAAAAAAGTCATAGTATAACATGTTAAAAAAGTCAGTATAGCATGTTAAAAAAGTCATAGTATAACATGTTAAAAAAGTCATAGTATAACGTTAAAAGTCACAGTATATCATGTTAAAAAGTCACAGTATAGCATGTTAAAAAAGTCACAGTATGTCATGTTAAAAAAGTCACAGTATGTCATGTTAAAAAGTCACAGTATAGCATGTTAAAAAAGTCACAGTATAGCATGTTAAAAAATGTCATAGTACAGTATGTTAAAAAGGTCAGAAAAAAGTCACAGTATAGCATGTTAAAAAAGTCACAGTATATCATGTTAAAAAAAGTCACAATATGTCATGTTAAAAAGTCACAGTATAGCATGTTAAAAAAGTCACAGTATATCATGTTAAAAAGTCACAGTATAGCATGTTAAAAAAGTCACAGTATAACATGTTAAAAGTCATAGTATAGCATATTACAAAAGTCATAGTATAAAATGTTAAAAGTCACAGTATATCATGTTAAAAAGTCACAGTACAGCATGTTAAAAAAGTCACAGTATAGCATGTTAAAAGTCATAGTGTAGCATGTTAAAAAAAGTCATAGTATAACATGTTAAAAAAGTCAGTATAGCATGTTAAAAAAGTCATAGTATAACATGTTAAAAGTCATAGTGTAGCATGTTAAAAAAAGTCATAGTATAACATGTTACAAAAGTCAGTATAGCATGTTAAAAAAATCATAGTATAGCATGTTAAAAAAGTCATAGTATAACATGTTAAAAGTCATAGTATAGCATATTACAAAAGTCATAGTATAAAATGTTAAAAGTCACAGTATATCATGTTAAAAAAGTCACAGTATGTCATGTTAAAAAGTCACAGTATAGCATGTTAAAAAAGTCACAGTATAGCATGTTAAAAAATGTCATAGTACAGTATGTTAAAAAGGTCAGAAAAAAGTCACAGTATAGCATGTTAAAAAAGTCACAGTATATCATGTTAAAAAAAGTCACAATATGTCATGTTAAAAAGTCACAGTATAGCATGTTAAAAAAGTCACAGTATATCATGTTAAAAAGTCACAGTATAGCATGTTAAAAAAGTCACAGTATAGCATGTTAAAAAATGTCATAGTACAGTATGTTAAAAAGGTCAGAAAAAAGTCATAGTATAGTGGATGGGTACTGCACCAGGTCAAGTGTGTGTATTTGAACCCTACTAATGCAATTTATTGAAATCTCACCTCCCAGCTTGTTCATTGGCCTGTTGCTTCCTGGCCAATAAAGACGCTGGGAGTGGGGATACACAAGCATAGTTCAAGCACGTGCGCTTGTCCTCGTGCGTGAGACTTTTCATGAGAAGTGTTTCAAATAGTAAGATTTTAGAAAAAGTGCATGTGTTGGGGAAGTACACAGAATATGACTGAACTGTGGTGAGAATTCCTGGAAATAGGATCCAGATTCCTGGCACTAACCCCTCCACCAGATGCACCATAATAGAGCTACTGTATTCTCTGCATTAAATTTTCCAAATCCAAACCACGTAGTGCTCTTCGAGGCCCTGCATGACACTGAAGAGGTAGATTTGATACCTGGTACTGGTCAGTAAATCTGAGTTCAAAGAATCCAATTTGCCTTTTCAAATAAATGTCCACAAGTGTGTGGAAACAGTAGCATATTCCCAGGAAGTAACTATTTTTACAACACTGGAAATCTGGGAACTCAGAAAGAAACCCTGATGGTTGTAAAACTATATATCAGACACTGAGCAAGTTCCAGAAGTTAAGACTTACATTGATGATGTTTCCTGCTGCGTTCTCACTGTCCGTCTGGTCGTCCTGCTCAGAGGAGTCTGTCTCCTCTAAGGTCTGTAGTTCCAGCTCTGAGGGCAGGAGGGCGCTGAGATAGGGGATGGAGCTTGGTTGTGCTGCGATTACTGAAAACACATTCACAGGAATTTAAACTCATGTAAATACAACATGCTTTCAGAAGCGTAACACACATGCAGAGAACAAACAGACTTGAATATGCAAACAACATATTACAACCAATTTCTTTAAATACAGGTCTGCTCGGTGGAATCACTCACATGGGAAGGCGGTGATGTCGTCTTTGAAGAGGCTCTGAGTTTCTCCGGTCTTGGCCATGAAGCGTGTGAGCGCTCGCTCCACGTCTCTCCTCTGACTCGCTGCCTTCTCTCTCACCACTTGGTAGTCAGACACAGGCTCTCTGAACGCCTAGCGCAGAAAGGAAAACACACACACACAAACAAACTTCACTTTCTGATTTTCTTCTTTTTATCACACATAATAAAGGGCACCCTGATAACAGTGGTGAAACTAAATGGTGTTTCCAGCGATTACACTTTATCTTAGTAGATAATATTACCAAAGAAAAATTCCATTTGTTCAGGGTTTCTTTAAGGCCCGATCACACAGAGTGTATTTCAGCAGCTGGAGGCAGCTTTTTGTAATTGTTTTTAATGAGAATGAAGCTTGTAGGGCCTAAGCATCTCTAATGACAAAGAAGAGTTCTGACTCACGGGTGTTTTGATGTAGGTGTGAGGGTCGGGGAACTCTGGGAAGTGGCTGGGGATATGAGCTGGATGTGTGCGCTTCTGTCCCGCTGACAGTGCTTTAGGAGTCACGGGTGGGTTCGTCACTGGGGCTGAAATTCATCAAATCCAAACACACGCAAAAAAATAAGTAATACTAGAACCAATGTAGAAAGTGTTACTAGCATTACTCATCAATTTCATAATCCAAACTAACAGTAGACACTAGAGTGTCCACTTACGGGCTGTTATAACCATCCTCTGTGACCTCTTGGCATACACAGGCAGAGTGTCGGCATTGAAACCTGCAGCGAAATAAAAACAGATTAAACAACGTCCTCTGTGTTACCTTGTGTTTGCAATGTATTCATATGTCGGTGTCCTCCAGTACCTACCCATTTCAATGAGTGTGACCACTGTATCCGACAGGGTTGGGATGCTTCTGGCTGTGTGTTCACAATAAGCTTTAGCACATCGACCTATTTCAGTTATATCTGCAGAGGGGATGAAAAATTATTTGGGTTTAGAACAAGTCTGCTTATGAAGACTAAACATTTTGCAGGTAAAACGAATGGATGATGAAAGGTGAGATCTAATTTCTGTTCACAGGGATCATTAGCACATGCATTTGGTGATTTCGGATTTATTAAAATAACAGCGCCAATGCACCTGAACTCATGGAATCTGACAATACAGCTCTGTCTCTTTGTCTCAATAAGATGGAGCAACAGTCCTGATTTTCTGAACCACTTCTCTAAACATGTAATAAAACTATCTTAAAATGACGTGCTGAGTGTGTATCATTAGAAAACTACACTGAATCATTTCGGTCACATCGACTGACAGTAAATGACTGTCAACACCTCTAGTTACACAACAAAACTGCTCATTAAGTGACTGAAGCACACGCAGGATGTGATGTAAAAGCTACAGCTTAACACTTTATATTTGCTTACAGCAGCAGATGAACAGAGCACAACAAAAAGCTGTACTGAATGTGGATCGGTCACATCTGGACGATGGCCAATACGCATAATAAGGCCAGTATCGGGGCCGACACTGATCCAACAAATCCCCACTACAAACCCAACAGCAGTAATAACAATGATGAATGACCTCCACAAGGATCGAGCTGTGTCTACTAACAAAACAGCCTGAACAAAAGTTTTCATGCCACATTTCTAAGATGTTCAACAAAGAATTTTCATTGCCCTGACGAGTACTAAAGATCTACAACACATCAGCAGAGTGAAGCGCTACAACGGAGATGTAAATTATACTTTTGGTCCAAAACATGTCACTCATCAAACGTTGTGATCTTGCACAAAGAAAGGTAGACATGAATGAGCTTCAATGCAAGTCGATCAAAATTAAAACATCTCACAAAACACTTCTCCACTGCTTTATTTTTGTATTTCTGTATTATACCAAATGTTTACAGTTATCTTGCCATCACTGAGGTTGGGTCTGCACTGTGGCAACCAGCAGCACGCAAACTCTCCTGCGTTTAATGTGCTCATACTGTTTTAAGAAGGTTCAATGCATGCTATTCATGGTTTTATTTCTTCATGGTTTTAGTCCAGTTTAGACGCAAAGAGACAAGTTGAAAATTGCAACTACCTACAATGTGCCATTCTGCAGCATTCTAAAAACCTGCCAGTTCACACCAGTGCAACTAGATGAGACAGTGTATCATTTCTAGTCAACAACTCTCTGTACTTCTGTTCTGATATCCAGATTTCAGGCTTATTTTGTGTCTGAATATAATTTGTAGCTTCTTAAAATATGAATGAGGATAGTGATAGTGAGATACTGGCTACAGCTGCATTTGAAGTGGTGATCAAACAGTGAAAAACAGAAACATTAGTTGGACTGTATTCATAATCAGTACACCACAATAAGTTAAGTAGTACTACTTAGTTAGTCAATAAGAATGTCTGTGTGGGCGGGGCATAAGCACATACAGAGAGCAGCAACAAACTGTCCAACACCGGCACACATGAGGATGGAAACAGAGGGCTCAATGGGGACAGAGCACATGCCATCTGCAGTCATTTTGACTTGACCAGCAGACTTCACTACAAGCTGACTGGTTGTTGATACAGATGACGTGCTTTATGTTCTAAAACCAGCCACCAGCGATTTAACCAGCTGAGTTACAGGTGACACCAGAAGTCGAGCTCAGCCAGATCAAGCCACTGCAACGTTCGAAAGCGGTTTCGTCTCGTTGGGAGATCATTGGTCTGAACTGAGCTTTTAAGTGCCTTGACTAAGGATGGTGGGATGCTTGATGCAGTGTGTTGCTGTTGTTGCTGTTTTATATTTGTTCTATGTCGTTTTTGTTACGTGTCTCTCTGTCTACCTACCTATGCTCTGTGTAACACAAACTGCCTCTTTGAGGACGATAAAGTTTTCCAAAATAAAGACTAAATGAAAGTTAACTGAAAACAGTTGGTAAATAAAGCATAATGCCCTGCAGAACATTTGTGTGCTGTGTGTTAATTTTTAATACACAAAACATACAAGCGTGCAGCTCTGAGGTAAATGAATGGGGACATCTACTTTAGGATTCATACGTACAGCTCTGCATCATCTCAGTGAGTGTCTCCACTGCTGCCTTCTCCGCGCTCTCAAAGCCACTCTCTGTCAAGAGGGCACTGACAACAACCTGCAGGGTGCGACGTCGGGCCAGGTGGTAGTTCTCTGCAGGGCTGGTGGCTGCTTTACTACCACTCCCACGCTGAAAAACATACAAGAAACAACAGGTGAGAAAAATACATCAGAAACTTGAAAACTGACTGTGTCAGTCCTACCTTCTGGTGTACTAAGTTTTTGGTCTATGAGTACTTCACGAAGTATATAAGTGTTGTAAGGTCACAGAGACCCGCTCACAATCAGTCAGGGGCTGCAGTTAATGTGCCTCATCTTGCCAGCCTTTGCTAGCTGACAGCTGTAGAGGAAGTGCTCACATCTTTTACATAAATAAAAGTAGAAATGACACAGACTGAAAATATTCAAATGAAGGTCCTGAATACAAAATGTTACGTTAAGGGGAACTACACCCATTTTGCCCATTCCCAAAATGCATAAGACACTCGGAAAAAAATCTTAAACGTGAATAGCTTTATCCCAAATCCAAGTGCTAAAACTGAAATTTATGATGTCATAAAGTATAAAGTGCAGAGCAGAGCTGCTCAACTGACAATGAAACAGGAAGATGTTAGATGACACCGAGAGCACCTAGAGGAATGTTCTATGGATCGATTCACAATAACTTTACTTCTGGATAGAAACCCCCTGCGGCATGTACATAAAACTAAACGGCTCTGAGCAAACACTGCCTCGATTGGTCAGGTTTAAGCCATCTAAAAAAAAAAATCAATATCAGTTTAAGTGTACACTATATTTACAATGTTTTCACAAATGTACCTTACCATCAGACAGCTCTTTCAGACAGAGAACTAAGCCTTATCTCAAAGCCTCCAGACTCCACTGACAGAAACGGTTGCTGTACTTCACTGAACATGGGATTTGCTGGCCTGCCTCTGCTTCTATCATTTAAGTGTGTAAAGTAAAGCAGTGAAAATATTCCAAATGTTATTTACACTTGACCTGATATTGATGTTCTTTGGTGTATCTTTTAAGGTGGTGAAAAAACGTTTTGCTGCTGACCTCGTCCAAAGCAGGACATCACTTAGCTTCTGTGTCGATAGATTTGGTTTATCACAGATGCAAAGCAACACAGTAAACAAACTAAGCACAGCAGAAATGTCAGATAGGTCAGACCATCATGTTTACAGTGCTGGAAATCGACTTTTTTGACAGTTTGCAGATGTCACGTATCTCCACCAACTGAAATTAAACGCCAGTTGTCTGACCACAAGTGGCTGGTGCTGTGAGCGCAACGTCTCAGTGATTCAGTTTATATGGGTCCATTTTCTGTTTCTGAACTGAGAACTCTACAATTTAATAAAGCTCATTTAAGTATAAAAAAGAAAACAAATATTCTGTGGTCCACAAAATCAGGCTCCCATTTAGTGTCTACAGAGCAGAGCTGTAGACTCTACCCTATGACATCACAAGTTTGAGACTTACTTCTCTAGTTTCTGGCTTTGACAGAGAGTAGCTCATGTTCACAGATATTGATTGAACTTTTCTAGGCCATGAAAATGACATGTTGGAGTTCTTAATTTAGGCTGTGCTTACAGAGGTATCATTAACAAAATGTACTTAACGCATCAAAAGTAAAAGAGTACAACACTTTCCCTTGAAAGATAAATTAGGGGAGTACCGTAATAAGTATACAGTAGCATATTATGGAAATACAAAAGTAACGCCAAGTTGGTCAAAATTTGAGTAAATGTACTTAGTTACTGTCCACCACTGCTAGTTGACAAGCTTGACTTACAGGAGCACATGTAGCCACACATTAGCAGGTGTAGCGTTGAGAATCTATAAAGGTTGAGAATAATAAATACTGACAAATGAACCCTGGCTTACAAACTAACTACACATTGCACGCTACTCACATTGTCATCGGATAAAGGCGGTTATATTCTTTACAGAAACATGCTCACGATCTGGAAATGTAGCTAACACACACTAACACATACATTCATTAGCATTAGCTACTTAGCCGTAACAACGACAACGCAGCTAAATGTGTCGTCTGTGGTTAAGTACAGACGACACATTCTTGATTGAGAGAAGTTATTTAAAGTTTTTAGCCCTTGTTTAGACACATTCAGCACTGCTGTTAGCATTTTTCCAAGAAAATGCAAACAGCTAACAGTTAGCCAAACACAGCTAAGCTAGCTGCTTCCTGCTAATGGCGGTGAGCGTATTTTAAAACCGTCTCTTACCCCTCCTGCATTCAGTGAACCTCCCGACGCCACCGCGGGATCCGCCATCTGTAATTTAATTCACTCTGCTCTTTGGATTAAACGTATTTAACACGATAGTGACGAAAACTGTATTTGTCCGACGAGCCGTCGTAGCCGCCGTTCGTAAACACACTGTGAATCTATGTCGTCGTTTCCGTTACAAGACCGGAAGTTTGAATTAACCCGCGGTACATTTAATAGCTCCCTCTAGTGGTTGTGTGTAGAATTACACCCCCTACATTTTCAACGTTTCAATTCAGGTTTACTGTATTTTTAAATTCGAGGTACTTATTTTGATTTATGCAACTTTATACTAGGAAAATATTGTACTTTTGACTCCACTACACTTGTCTGACAGCTTTATTTTCAGATATATCTGTACGGCTGTATATTAACCCTTTGAAATCTGGAGCATCGCTTTTCTTGTGCTGCTCCCAGACTCTCATTGCAAGTAGCCTATTTAAACCTTTATCTTGAGCAAATGGGTGCGATTTCTCTCCAAAAAATTAGAAAAAAGGCAATAAGCAGCTTGGTAAGAAATGTCCCACAAAATGCCATAAATAAATAAATAAATAAATAAATAAATAAATAATAGATTTATAGTTAAGGACAAACTAAAATTATTAATCTTATTATTACATTTTAAAACTATGTTACAGAATTACTATAATTTTTAAGCAGTATTTCCAGGTCGTTTCCTTGTCAGTTTGTTTTTAACTTTCTTTCTTTCTTTCTTTCTTTCTTTCTTTCTTTCTTACTATTTTTCTTGTTTTTAATTGTCTCTTTTTACTAATTTGTTGCTGATTTTGGGGGTTATTTCTTGTTTCGTTGCTCAGTGCCTTTTTCCCAGTTTTTTTTTTTAAAGAAATCAAGCCAATTTACTAAGGCTTCACAGGTTTAAACTATCTTATATAAAGTAGTTATGAATAATAATATAATTAGTGCAACTTTACACAAATCTACAGCAGTAAAATGCAACATACACATGAAGGCAGCAGTGATATGATTCCAAACACTGACAGGGAACATTTTACAGCACATGTTTACCTTGTTTTATATAAGGTTCTGAATGCAGGACTTTTACTTGTAATGGAGTATTATCTCGGTGGGGTATAGCTACTTTCACTTGGTAAATGATTTGAAGACGTGTTCCCAACACTTCTTGTGGGATATGCTGGTGTTACAGCATGAAATAAGAGGAAAAAAATGGTTATTGCACAGGTCTGAATGTGCGAGTGCCTTTCCCTCTCAAAATGTGGCAACATTAGTAACATAAATTTGTCATACAGAAGGTATATATTCCATGGTCTAATGTGGTTTAGTTAAACAGCCCCTAACTTAGTCTGACCTTACTTTACGAATGTCTATCATGTCATTGTTAATAAATCTATCCGAGGAATGTCTCTTGCAACATGTAGACAAAGCTATATTACTCTTAAATAAGACTTGATTCAGTTGCTCGCTGTAAAATCACTTTATTCCAGTGCAAAATGAATTCAATCACACACATTCAGCTTTTTCTCCAACACATTCATCAAGTCACATCATCCACGAGTATCTGCTGCCCAGCAGCCAGACGTTACTGTACTCTACAGTTTTCAGTGTATCTTCTCATTTTTTGTCAGTCGACGGGGGCAAATTGCATCTTTAACCAAATCTGGAATAACAGAATGAGTACAAAGTGACCAGTTCAACATGGTGATTTAATTTACCACCCCCACCATCAACATTTCAAGTGTCATGTCCGTTTACACCGGGAGGGGACGGTCTCTTTAAGAAGCGTGTAAACGGGTTGAGCTTCTCTGCACAGCAGTCACCAGATGTTTGGCCTTGGCCTCGATCGCTACCATCTCCAGCACATTCACAACGTCAGGGCAAATAACAGTGGTGTGTGACTTTAACTCCTGCTTCTCCTCCTTCTTCTTCTTCTTCTCCATAATCAGCTCTGCTGGTGCATCCTCCACAGACTCCTGCTCCACAAATGGCATGAGAACAGTTTCCACCATTGCACCAACGACTCCGAGCATCGCCAGAGTGGAGCCGAGCATGTACATCTTCAGCATGCCCCGGGTGGGCCTCTGGTGCAGCATCTCCTTAGCGAATGGGATGATCTCGCCAATGGTTTCCATGGTGTGTTGCTTGATTAGTCTGTTGAAGGAAAAGGAGTGATCATACACAGATGTGTTGTCAGAGAAAAGTGTCCAAGAACTCTGTTGACTTAGTGTAGACATAAAATGCTGATACTCACTTTGTTGCACACCCCAAACTCGAGTCAGGCATTCGCAGGCAGAGACGAGGGAGATCCTGCAATTTAAACTCAAGTGGAGTCAGGTCAACTCCCACAGTGGTGACAGAATGCATATTCATGAGGCTGCTGCGATTGCGAGAGATAAGTGCTTGTTTGGGTAAAGGGCATGAGTTTAAAGACAAGAAGTGAAACCAGTGTTCCCTTTAGGTGAAACTGTGTCTGTGACATCACATGAGGTCTGTACGTGGTGTGCAGCAGATAAAGCAACTGTATCTGTCTCCTATCTCAGAGAGATCTCTAACCATGCAGCGATCCTGATACAGAACGAGGATACACATTCAAATACTTCATGTTACCGAACATTGAACAACATGAGGGGCTGATCTGTGCTGCGTGGCTTGTTACCATAAACATTGATCCTCATCAGGAGAGCTTGAATAGCGTCCAATCACAGTGTGTAAAACTGTGTTAAGCCAGTCCTATTTATTGGCTTAAAGGCATTATATGGTTGCATATACAATAGTCCTTATTGAACACTGAGAGATAAGGTTAAAAAGTAAAACGGTTCAATACAACCCCCCCAATCCAATCATGCTGTCCTGACCTGCTCTGGCTCATGTTCGCTGGCTGACCATGGAGCTGACAATGAAGCAGTGAGAGATTGCAGAGGTGAACGTGTGAGTGTGTCTTGGTCTGAGACTCTCTGCCCTTTGACCTTGTCCCCTCGCTTCAGGAGAAGAAGGAGTGAAGTCAGGCCAGTGAGTTGGGAAATACGTCTGATCTTTGTCACAGAGAGACAAGTGTCATCAGCTCTCAGAGAAAATGACAACGGGCCAACGTCATGAGATGTCTGCGTGGTTAGATGGGGTGAGATGGGGAAGATGCCCCCTAAGAACAAAGTCAGTTTTGTAGCGTCATCTCCAGACTAATTGTTTTTATTTCAGGATGTCCTGTGCCAGCAAGCTAGCTAAAAATGTTGGCTAATACTAGATAGCTAGCAATGCTAATGGTTGTTAGCTAGCTATCTAATAACACTAGTTAGCTGTTGAAACTACAACACTATACTTCTACCATATCTAGATGTACTATATAAAGGCAAAAATAACTATATATTGGCTACTAAAGAATCTAACTATATAATATTTTGAGGCAGGATGTCACTGGGGTTTTGCCCTCTTCTGCCTCAAGGGTCCAATTTTACATTTTTACTTCACAAAGAAAAATCTTGTTGTAGTTGTTGTTGTATTAAAGATTTATTACTGTCATTAAGACTTAAAACCATTTTAATTAATGGAAGTATGTCTAAAAAGTCTTCCTTTTGCATGATAAGCAAATGTACACAGTATGATAACCGTACATTTTCATACCACGGTGTACCTCGAAATCAATATACCACTGCAACCCTACACGAGGCACTTTTTTTTAGTGGCAAGACAATACAAAACACAAACAAAATGACAAGAACAGTGAGTTTCAGTGTGAATGCAGGCCAGACCAACTTCAGGTAGCCAAAATGACCTGGCCCAGAATCGGCCTGAACTCGGAATGCCGGATTAAATTAGCTAGGCCAGGTCTGGTTGCCCAACTTGGCTGAGACTTGGCATGAATGACGCCCCAGAACCGTGCCAAATCCGCTGGCCTGATTCCAGCTGCCGACACTGCCATCACAGGGACATATCCAATTGATTGACGCCCTAGAATTGGGGCAAATCAGTTGGCTCGATTCCGGCTGCTGACACTGCCATCACTGGGCTGTTATCAGAAATGACCTGGCCCAGCGTTGGCCCAAACTCGCCATGCAGGATGAAATTAGCCGGGCTGCATCAAGTTGCTTGACTTGCGCGAGACCCGGTATGAATGACGCCCTGAAATTGGACTGAATCAGCTGGCCCGATTCCACCTGCCGACACTGCCTTCACAGGGAAAGAATAAACTGTCACAAGGTGCTGAAGCCTATCCCAGCTGACACTGGGTGAGAGGTCGGGTTCACCCTGGACAGGTCACCAGACTATCACAGGGCTGACACATAGAGACAAACAACCATTCACGCTCACATTCACACCTACGGACAATTTAGAGTCACCAATTAACCTGCATGTCTTTGGACTGTTGTAGGAAACTGGAGTGCCCGGGGAAAACCCATGCTGACACGGGGAGATCATGCAAACTCCACACTGAAGGGCCCCGGCTGACCAGTCATGCTCACATTCACACCTACAGGCAATTTAGAATCACCCGTTAACCTGCATGTCTTTGGACTGTGGGAGGAAGCTTGAGTACCTGGAGTAAACCCACACTGACAGTGCATGAACATGAACATCATGGCAACATTTTCTTAGTCCATCCTTTAGCAACAAATTCTATTGCGAAATACCCATAATTGCAAAATACACACACACACACAAAAGATGACACAGCTGCAGTAAGGACACTGTTTCAAAACACAGAAAAGAAAAACTAAAAAATATTCTCCTAACAGCTTCTGGTGTGAAACTCTTCTGGCTTATTGATCAACATTTGAACTTTTGCTCAGCAGTGATGACATTTGGTTAAATTTTGAAGAACCTTTTCCCCCATTAGTCAACAAATGATGCTGGTAATATCACTATAATTGCTCTGTCAATAAAGTTTCTCTTTGAGCAACTCAGTTTGGACTCTGGGCATTTAAGTTTGCCACTGCTGGGAAAAGGTTGAGACTGTTTGGAGACCTTTGCCCCATATTTCTGCCTTCTCCTGCTTGAATGGACGGTCTGTCCTTACACTTCACCAAGTCAACCGTGTTGTGGTTGCGTGTTGCGTGTGTGTGTGTGTGTGTGTGTGTGTGTGTGTGTATGTGTGTGGGAGGACTCCTTTCAACAGGAGCTCAGGGGAGAAAAGGGTAAGTATACACTGGGTTTTTATGTAACACTCAAGGAAAAGGAGTGTAAAAATCGAAAAGGATGACACAATAATATTCTGTAATTGCTGAACTGCTTGTAAAAGAGGTATCTTTTATTTTTTAATATATTATTTAAAATTAGGCTCTTTATTGTAAGACTGTTGATTCAACGCCAGGGTGTACTAAAGTAAAATGCAGGACAGGGAAATCTGAATATGACCCGGAATAATCTGGCTGCATTTCTGCCACATTAATTTTGAACTTGGTTGCGAGGACATGTTCAACTGTTATTGTACTGTAATTTAGAGCACCTGGTCATCCTGGGCCAGGACCTGGCTGTGCTCTGAGAACGGATGTGTCATCTAATCTACAGCCCTTTAATTGGTTTGGAGGTTAGTTTAATTATTTTATTCTTAAAATATAGTCACAGAAAACAGAAAGAAACAGAGATTTAAAAAAGACAATAAAAGGTGAGTGAAGTAAAGTAGATGGATTATTAGTAATTCAGAGTTGCATGACTCAACATAAACAGTTTCACAGGCCTAAGGGACTGTTCGTTATTCATGAGGCGGGAGGGGGTGGTGCAAAAAGGGGGAGGCATGTCCAATCATTTTTTAAGCACTGGTAGGAATACTTATGTTTATTATTTTGGCTAAGGGGAGGGGCATACAACCTTAAAAGGCTGTATTTTGTATTTATTTTAATGGCAATTTTTAAAGGAAAACATGCCGTTCAAACCCGCAGGCTGGTTAGAAATAACTTAAATTGCATCAGTTATTATAACCAGAAACTGTAAAAACAGAAATTATTGTTGGTTTCGAACACATCATGTACGACAAATGCTTCTGTCAGAAAAATACAAAACCAAAATCTGAGCTTAAAAGAGTGAAACTTAATCAAATTCACTTCATTCTACATTTCATTTCAAAAATAAACTGTTTGATCAAACTAACCAACGTGCACGGCAAGAGTTCAAAATGGAGGCTTTTTTCAACTCCAGAATTTCTTCTTCAACTTTTAACTTTCACACGTTAAAGGGTAAGTTTTAAAAATCTGAAAGTTTTAAAAATCATGCATTTTTCCGCCAGTCACTTAGGGAGGCTCACGTAAAAATATTGGTGGCTTCAGGGACAAAAACCTTTCCTCTAATAAGTAAAGAACAGTCCCTAACAGGACATTGTTTATCATAATAGGTGCCTTTTTAAATTCAATTTAATTTTATTTAATTCTATTTAATTTAACATTTCTGTTGGTAATTTTAATCTACACTGTAGGTATATATTTCCATTTCATACACTTTTAATCTACTTCTCCTGTGGAGAATGGACAATGAGCCAGTGTTAAATTATTCGGTACATTTTTTTTGCCCCAAGATAAAAAATATTCCAGAAATATGAAACATGTATAATAATTACATCCAGTTCTGTGGTCTTGGGATTGCATTGCAAGGAAGTCTTCAAAAATTATTAAATCATTTTCAAATAGTTTTAGTCCTGGTCTTATTTTGTGGGTTGAATGGAGTGTATGCTGATAATTTTCACTTTATCTTTTTAAGTATTTGCATGAGATGATACACATATGCACATTTGTATACACTTAATTTCAAGTTTCATTCTCAATACACTCTGTGAGCTCAGATTCCCATTCATTTTTAATTTGTAAATTCTGTGCCATAGTTGTAATGACTTGATATAATTCAGTTCTATATTTTTATACTTTTAAGAGGAAATGGAGAAAATCAAGACAAATAAAATGGCAGTGAAACTACTGTTGATTCTGTACAGGCTTTATTTATGAGCATACAGTGTTTCCATCATAACACATGGACTAGATCATTATCTGTCGGATGCATCGACACAAAGCCACATACAGCTGGAGAGACAAACAACAGACTGTGCAGAATGAACCACTCAGAATAAGTGGAGAAACATCTATTACAGTAAATATGCATGACAGTTTATATTCTAACAGGTTGATGGCATGTGAGAGCTAAGAGTTGGCAAGTTATGGATATACTTGTGGCATTTACACTGTTGATGTTTTGTCAGTTTGAACATGTTTTATGTTTTTATGTCTGTATGGCTCTTTTTTTATTTTATATATATATTTTTTTATAAAAAAGGAAGAAAATACTTTAGAAAAATAAATCAGAACAACAAACATTAACACAAAAAGGTCATAAAAATAAGAGACAACTTCAACCAGAATAGATTATACCAGTATGGAATAATTAAAGCAGCAACATGCAGTGTTTCCATATTTTCTATTGCACTTATTAGGAGCTTTGCTAAGGAATATTTTACACATGAACTTTAATAATTTGGTTTTTGCAGTGTGTACATTCCTAAACCATGTGTAACCACAGTGCTAATAAAGCTGGGCACTAAGTGCACTGATAAATTAAACTCCACCTGACCAAGGAACCAGGAAGTGTGACACAAAGCCTTCATGACATCAGAGGTCAGAAGCTGCTTCACCATGAATGAGCCAGACATTCACCAGCAGGTGAGCCCATCCCTTTAATACTGTCTGAACTGCCCTGTTTCACTGCCCTGTGCATCGGAGTTAAAGTGAGTGTTGTGCGTTTGAATGTCTGAGTGTGTGTTTCTTTGTGTCTGTGTGGTTGTCAGGAACTTCATAGGCACTCTTTCCAAAAATAAATGAATGTCCCACTGACTGCGTGGACCCTGCAGACCGTTCGGGTCCATTGGGAGATCAACCACCTCTAGCTCACAGTATCGGACCTGCTGACTCAAAACAGCTGCATGCTGAGTCAGCTCAGCAACACTGACCTGCAGAGGGCAGAAACACACTCAGGATGAGACACACACATTCATCTGTAATGAGCTGAAATAACACAAACATGCACGCTCACTGTCAGAAATATGCTATTCAAACAGCAGTGGCGTGCACAGACTTTTTGAAGGGCAGGGGCGAAAAGAAAAAAAGGGCACATACAGCGCGTTCTCGCCACTGAAGAGGGCACTAAGTTCTGCGTGTTTTCGAGGGCACTTTAGACATGTTTATATGTTATACAAATGGCACATTATATAGCCTTAAAACAGACTAACTAGACAGACTACTCAAGTTAGTTTGTAGTTAGGATCAGCATCCACGAGAACTGTGTAGATTCAACGTTGGACTGTGAAGAACACACAGAGACATGGAAGTATGAAAGAAATAAATCCCTGATGGGGTGTGGAGTCCTCCCCCAGAACATTTTCAATTAAGTAGATGCCATTTCCTGTATTCTAGTGCATTTTTACACCATATTAGCACCAGATAATCCAAACTGGTTCTGTGAGATATAGTTCTGGCTCAGTATAGATCAAAAAAGGGCCCAACATAAAAGTCATTGCAACAGTAATGTTTTTACCACCCAAGAGGGCAGTTTATCATGTTTTAACCAGCCACGAGGGCAGTTTAGTGTGTTTTTGGCTCCAAAGAGGGCACTTTAGTGCGCGTCTTTCAACAATTGGGCCAGGAGGGGGTCATGAAGTAAACTTTGTTTTTCTCACATGCCTCCATGGTGAACGAAGAATCCAAAAAAATGCAGAAAATTCTTGATGAATTGAAGTCATAGGGGTCCATTTTAAACAACAGCAAAACTATATCAAAACATCTGTTAATAAACTCAAACAGACTTGTGCAGTATCGTCCAAGTCTCATTTATCCAGTCGTAGGCTCAGTACTACTCAAACAGACAGCCCTTTCCTCTTGGGAACTAGACGGAGAGTGACATTTATCTATACTCTCTTCAAAGCCAGAGTCCATTGATAAACAGTAGACCAGCAGCTCCTGCATTCAGCAAGGTAAAATCACTGTTTTTGTCAATGGAGTCTGGCACTAAAGGGAGCATAGATTAATTTTCACTTAACATTCAGTCCCTCGTCGGAAAGGGCCGTCTATTTGGGAAGTTCTGAGCATACAAGTGGATAAATGAGACTTGCATTATACTGCACAAACTGTATGAGAGTTTGTAAACAGATGTTCTGATATAGTGTTGCTGTTGTTAAACTTGGACCCCCATGATTTCAATTCATCAAGAATTTTCACTGTTTTGGATTCTTCGTTCACTGGAAGGATGCGAGAAAAACAAATATTTCCCCACAAATTCAGCTTGATACAGGGTGAGTAATTGATACATAAAACATAATTTTG
Source organism: Epinephelus fuscoguttatus (assembly GCF_011397635.1). Classification (NCBI taxonomy): domain Eukaryota; kingdom Metazoa; phylum Chordata; class Actinopteri; order Perciformes; family Serranidae; genus Epinephelus; species Epinephelus fuscoguttatus. Next base: position 40,044,907 of record NC_064758.1, on the reverse strand, counting down.
GGGGTGAAGTATTCCTTTAAAACATTTAAAACAAAGATATTTAAAAACTGACATTATTTTATCAACAACTGCAACTTCTATGAAGACATATTTTATATTATTACCACTGTCTTTTTATTTATTACCTATTTATACAACAGTCTTGACCTATGGGTGCCCACATGAGGAGTTAAAGTTGACTAATACATTAATAAACATTGATACCGGCTTAAAAATGCATTACAGTACATTATAAACCATTTATTAAATGTGATGCCATTTATTTACATCAAATCTTTAATTGTGGATTTTCTTTTTTTTATGACACCTTGAAGGTGTAATTCAAACTCACTTATTACTTGTACTAGTATGTATTTGTATGATATGTAGATGCATTTCTTGAACCTACCAGTTAAAATGTTTATTTCCATGTAAACTTCATGCAGCCTTCACATGACTGAGCAAACCCCCGTCTGTACACTCTTGACGTTATGGTTTTTACCATACCTGAAAACAGAAGAGAAAAGTTTCATCATACGTCCGTCCTGCTGCGATGTCACAAATTCAAAATTCACAACTGTAGATGAAGCAGTTACAAACCCATTGAGGTTGGCGGGCTCTGAGTGGTAGACGTTCTTGCCCTGCTCGGCCATATAGGGCGCGTGATGTGGTCCGGCCTGACTGTGAGCGGCTTTCAGTGTGTGACAGTGGCTCTTGGTTTCGACGGGGCTCGTGGGCAGGGACATGTGTATCGTCCCATTTACTTTCCCGTTGACCTCCACCACCTTGGGGTCGATTCTGTCTGGATCAAGTCGTTTGTGATTTCTCTTTGGGGAGGACACGTCGATCACCTTGATGTCTGGGATGCTGGCCTGCCTCAGGACCTGCTCTGAGTGGGCCAGCTGCAGCTTCTTCATGTGGTTGATGGCTACTGCAGCGTTATAGGCTTGCTGTGGAAGGAACACAGAAGAGAGGTTAAAAAGAAAACTGAGAGCCATACAAACGACACAGAGGTGCACTTTAAAGTAGTGGTAAGCAGTTTTCAGAGAAGGGAAAAGGGGGCAGAATTTGTAAACATATCCTCCTCCTGCAGCTCCTGCCAGACGAGTACAGGCACATGCACGTGCTTCATACGGTAACCCAGTGTTTCCCATACATTCATTTATTTAATCGTATTTCACTGTAAGGCTCTTTTCCTGTTTATCAGACCACAATTGACACAGTCCATCCATCTCCCTCCTGCTACTGCAGACTGCTTGCCAGGGGGAGGACGGACAGCAACTCTGGGGATAGTCTGAGCGGGCGGAAGTTCGCTGCAGAGATCAGCCTCTCATTGGGCGGAACGAGCCACCCGCTGAAGTCCCGCCCTACCACCTCCGGTTGTGTAGCCGTTTTCAACCATTTTCAACACGTCCTTTACTAACTTTTGCGGTGTTTGATCTCGTGGTGATATAGCCATTTTTCTGCCATGGTTCGCGTCCTGTAGGTGATATTTTTGTGGGCGTGTTACACCAAAACCTGTTTCCCCCCGGCAATATTTTTGCAAGCGCACCATTGCTGTGGCACCGCCCAGAACGATTGTGATTGGTTGAAAGAAGTTCAAGCAGACGGGGCATTTTTTTCTCCAATCTCACAGTGAGAGTCGGCCCAGCCAGACCTTTCTTTTCTTGAGAAAGGTCTGGTGAGCGAGACTACTCTGGGGATGGACCTTTGGTCAGCAGCTGTAGCAAATTGAATTTAGCAATGGACAATCAACAGAGTCCACCGATGCTGGCTGAGTTCAGGTTGCTGTGGCTCCATCTCTAGAGTTGCTGCCCGGTGTCGCCCCAGCAATGTGGTCTGTAGCAGCAGGGATCGAGACAGGACATGCCATGCTGAGAGTCGAGGCTCTGGCTAACATTAGCTAAATAAATGTGAACTGAACGCTAAACTATTAGCAACATTTTCTCTCCATCTCTGAAACACCGATATAAAGTGGTGCAGGAATGAGTCCTAAATCCTGGAATATAGTTAGCATTTTTGCACTCCTGGTTTCCTCGCCTCAAAGTCAACAGGTTTTTAGTTAGATTTTAGAAGTTTAAGCTTAAGAGACTTGCATGTTTTGTGTTACACCATAAAATATGCCAGTAAATACCCCCTTGTATCATAAACGTTTGTTTGCCAAATAGCTTATTTTCTGCAATAATCCAAAATCTAATGGAGAAATCAAATTAGCTTTTTGAAGAAGGAACCACGGTGATGCTAACTTCCAGGTTGGCCTACAAAAAAACGCCATCCCTGCAGCACTCTATTGAAACGTGTTTTATTTCATTTATTGTCAGACTCTCAACTGCATTTGTAGATGGGCCAATAGTAAAGCCCTCTCTGTGAAAAAAATGACCTGTGATTGGCCAAAGTCTCCCGTCACAACCTAGAGTTTTAAAGGCCTGAAACAGAGCCAAGAGGAGGCGCAGAAGTCTTGTGTCTTCTCAGTCCACTTGAGTTACAACATGCTCAAAGTTTACTGTGGGATATTTGCCCAGTGACGCCAAAAAATAAAACCACCTACCCCAGCTTTAACTGCTGAGACTGTGATTCTGCAACAAATCTGAGCATTTAAACAACAGACTTATGCTTCAGACGTATTTATACTGTTGAATAATCAGGTGTATTTTGGTTCCCCCGACATCAGCCATCAGTGGCCTTGATTACAGCAGAATATCTTATTAAACTCTCCTTAATCAGGAAGGATTAAGGTAGGCACCCGATTAATCTACTATAAACTGCAGGCCCTCAATGGGCTTACTGCATCAAAGCCAAGAGATCACTTAAGGGCTGACCTTCCACTTGGACTTGGCAAAGTTCTTCTGGATCTGAACGCTGACGGAATAGTAGATGTCCTGGCTCCTGGCCGTCTTCCCGATAATCCTGGAAAAACACAGATGACGGAATGGAACTCTTAAATATATTTCAAGGTAGACGTTAATCCTGAACCCATCTACGTGGATACACAACCTCCTATACGTCATACTGCGTTCTTACGTTGGTAGTGTCACTAAAATAAATCCAAGGGTTACGATTCATTTATGTCACTGCTATTTAGAATTGGAGCTGCACAGTGAAAAGCACTTCTAACTTATAATGACGTCTCTTTTAAATAGAACTTTCAAGACATGAAAATAATCTTGAATTGTGACATGTCATTTTATTGTGAAAAGATACGCCTAACTGTTCAAGAAAAGCAACTGTATTGTAGATTATTATTTATGCCCATTTTTAAATTACGTTAAGGGTAAAAAGATGAGACAATTGAACACTTAATAAATCCAAAATCCTCTCAGATTGATGACTGAAACTCACCAGGGATGTCTGAGTGCGAGGTCAGTGGAGTAGCGCATGCTGGGATTCTTCTGCATCATATTACGGATGAAATCTTTAGCTGCAGATCAAAAGGTCACACACACACACACACACACACACACACACATACACACACACACACACACACACACAAACATTAGGACTGGGGCTGTACGGAGAGATAAAGCAGCAGGCCATATATTATATCTAATGCTCAGTATAATTACCAGATTCAGAAATGTCATCCCAGAAGGGCGAGTCAAACTCATACTGCGCCTTCATGATCTTAGAGAACAGCCTGGACTCGCTTTCTTCATAAAAAGGAGGATATCCACACAGTCTGAAACACAAGCATTATCATTGTCAGAAAAACAATATGCATGTTTGTGTACTAATGTGGGCAGGTGAACAACATGTATATGCTCACTAGGTGGTGCTATAGCTCAATCACTGCAGCTTTCCTCTGTATGTAGGTAACTGTGTCATGCCTAACACTTGCATGACTAACAGAGGCTTTTAATCTGAAAATCCTGCCCCTTAAGAAAGGAAAACCTGGAGCCAATTTACTATCTTAGGAGTCTAATTTTCGCTTTCCTCTCTTTAAGTCTACTGATGCGTGCACACATTCACCATGACTTTATACTTACAAGATGTAGGTGATAACTCCGATAGACCAGCAGTCCACTGCCTTGCTGTAGGGCTTCTGTGCCAAAACTTCAGGAGCTGAAATTGAGAAAAAAAATGTCAGAAGCACATCCAGTGTTTGCTCTAATGAGGCCTGCATGCAGGCGTACACTGGTATAAATATTACATGGTGTCTGTGCTGTCTTAGTGTTACACCCCCCTGTGTCTTACATTTCTCTGACCTATTTAAGCCCCTCCACTCAGCGTGTGTCCATACATCATTCATTAGACAGACATGTCTCCTTACCTACGTATCCGGGGGTGCCACAGGCTGTCGACATGATGTCGTTCTCTATCATCTTGGAGAGCCCGAAATCACTGATCATGATCTTGGAGTCCTCGTCCTGGCTGTAGTACAGGATGTTCTCTGGCTGCACAGGGACAGAACAAAACAGGAGAGCTGTTCACACACTGATGAAGAACTTCTCCAAGTGTTACCTCACCTGTGGTGGAACAAACACTTCCTGTAGAAGTACCACAGCTGTAAATGAATCTGTAGGACTAAATGTAAAGTTAGGCAAGATAAATCATTCTCATGTCCGTACAGTAAATATGAAGCTACAGACAAGTAAATAATCTGGTACATAACTCATTCCGTTTTTTTAACAGATTAAACAAACAAGATTAAACGGAGCTTTAGAGGTACTGGTAGGCAATTTGTTTTACTTTCGGACAGAGCCAGTAGCTGTTGCCCTGCTTTCAGGCCTTATGCTAAGCTAAGCTAACATCTGCCAGCTGCAGCATATTGACTGCACAGATTTGACAGCATTATTGCTTTTCTTATCTCATTCTCAGTTTGTCAGAAAATTAGTGTTTTTAATAATCTATAACTATTTCTTAAAACACTAGACGAAGAACTGTCATATCTGGAGTATTTAAATATGATTTCATCAAGTGTTTTGACTGGCCCTGCACTACTGGAAAGGATAATCAGGTATAGATGATTGGATGGTCAAGCTCCTTCATAAATTGGATTAGATAAATTAAAACGTTTTTCTGTATTTAGTATATTAATCTAACAAAGCAGCAGCTTAAAGGAAAACTTCATACCCCTGTGTTATGTTGAATTTGTGAAGGACACGTCCTCTTTTTCCACATGCCTCTGGTGAACGAAGAATCCAAAAACGGAATTTTTTTCCGATGAATTGAAGTCATGGGGGTCCGTATTTTAACAACAGCAAAACTATATCGAAACATCCGTTTACAAACTCTCACACAACTCGTGCAGTATAATCCAAGTCTCATTTATCCAGCCATGTTCTCAGTACTTCACACACACAAGGAACTGAACATAAGTTGAAACGTATCTATGCCAGAGCCAGACTCCATTGATAAACAGTAATTTTACTATGCTGAACACAGGAGCTGCTGGTCTACCGTCACTTCGATCAGTTAGTTGGTGTGTATTAATGTGTGACTTTTGTATTTTAAAGTGTCAGTTTGGATTCACTAGAGTTACACAATAACACAAACAAACTATAAATCGAGGAAATGGTAGAGCAGCAGCTGCTGTGTTCAGTGAGATAAAATTACTGTTTTGTCAATGGAGTCTGGCTTTGAAGAGAGCATAAATTAAGTTTAAATTTAAGTCGGAAAGGGGTTTTCTGTTTGGGCAGTACTGAGCATACAACTGGATAAATGAGACTTGGATTAGACTGCAGGAGTTTATAGCTCAGCTGTTGTTTACAGCATCAAGACTTTCCTCCGTTTTTGGATTCTCCATTCACCACAGCGGCATGTGAGAAAAAAGAAGTTTCCTTCACAAATTCCCCGTAACATACGTTGAGTAATTGATATACAAACCAACTTTTGGTAGGGAGTATTCCTTAAGGCGTACAATGTCAGATAAATGCAAAATAATCAAATGCAATGCAAATATTTTAACATTTTTGATAGGATCCTTTAATATGACTTGTACTTGAGTAAAACCTTTTTAACATTCAACCTTTGTACTTTAAGATACTTGGACTTCCGCTGATTTAAATGTATGGCTGTGTTATGTTATCTGATTCATACCTTGAGGTCACGATGCACTATGCCGTTATCGTGCAGATAGCTAACGGCCTGCAGCACCTGCTGGATCACGTTGCTGGCATCCTTCTCTGAGTACACCCCCCGGTCCAGTATACGGTCAAAGAGCTCACCGCCTGAAACACTGGTGAGAAGACACCACTAACGTCAAAATGTGATTTTAAATCCATCGTTAATCAATTTAATCAGTTAACCTGCTCATTTAAATTATTACTATTATTACTATTAAGACTGAAAAAACTCACAGCTGCATGACGAGATAGTAATGCGTCCGGCTTTCATAGAAGTCCTCCATCCCCACCACATTGTCATGTTGGATTCTGTTCAGGAAAACAACACGATGCCACTGTCGTCATTATCCCACATCAGAATTCACATATGTGCAACATGAACATTCAAAAGGAAAGCTGATCAATGTGATTCCTCCCCGCGCAGTCACTACTGAGAGAATACGAAACGAAAAGTTGAAGGCTCATGAAGATTCACATGTTAATTACCTTCTCAGCACAGCGATCTCGTTCTCCAGATTGAGGTCTCTCTTCTGTTTCTTCTTCACACACTTCATGGCAAACATTTTGCCCGTCTTCTTCTCCTTCACCATGTACACCTCTGAGAACGCCCCCCTGTTCATGAACACACAAACATATTGACAGTGAGTTACTGATGATGCAGTCGCTGATTGCTTTGAAACATCGCAGACAGAGAAGTCTCCCACAACAGAAGGAAATGAGTTCACTTCTTATTAGAACAGGAGAACAGTTAATAAAATATGAAGAGCAGAGTGTCAGCCTCTCAGTGGGTCTACTTTTCATTTTTCTCAGCCAACCGAGGACAGTTTGTTCATAAAATGTTTTTTTTTTTTCTTAGCAGAGATAATTAATTTGCAGGGCTTCACATACATGGAAGTCGTTATGTTTTTAGAGTGTGGTAGTCCAATGTATCTGTATGGGTAAATGTTAAAAGGACAGTTCACCCCCAAACAAAAATACATATTTTTCCTTTTAACTTTAGTGCCATTTATCAGTCTAGACTGTTCTGATGTGAGTTGCTGAGTGTTGGAGATATCAGCCGTAGAGATGTCTGCCTTCTCTCCAGTATAATGGAACTAGATGGCACTCAGCTTGTGGTGCTCAAAGCGCCAAAAAATACATTCGAAAAACTCAACATCAATGTCTCTTTCCAGAAATCATGACCCGGTTACTCAAGACAATCCACAGACCTTGTGGTGAGCAGTTTCATGTAGGAGCTATTTTCATTTCTGACGAACTACACCCACCAACCGTATCACCGCGCAGAAGGAAGCGTGCATCTACTGCTAGCTCACCTAGCACTTCTGAGCCTAGCTAAACTTACAGCTCAGCCGAGGAGCCATAGGTATAGATTTAGAACATGTGTGATAAGCACCCCCTGAATAAAAACATTAAGTGGTACAGGACTTCTATTTTGACAAAATCAGAGACACTTACACGGTAAACTGACGCAGAAACACACCAGAATGTGGCAAATTATGTGTTTGATGCTCCAAATTTTCTGGCGGAGAACCCTGAAACCCCCTGTTTCATATATGCCACCCCCAATGTTGAAACTAAACCTACGCCCTTATGGAGGAGTGCGCCATTGATGTTTAGATCTCAGGAGCACGAGCCTCTCGTCTATGAGTAGATGCACACTTCCTTCTGCACAGTGATACTGTTATCAGGTATAGTATGAAATTGCTCACAACAAGGTCTGTGGATTATCTTGAGTAACCAGGTCATGATTTCTGGAAAGAGACATTGCTGTTGAGTTTTTCAAATGTATATTTTTGGTGCTTTGAGCACCACAAGCTGAGTGCCATCTAGTTCCATTATATTGGAGAGAAGGCAGACATCTCTACAGCTGATATCTTCAACACTCAGCAACTCACACCAAAACAATCTAGTCTGATAAACAGCACTACAGGTAAGAGGAAAAATATGTATTTTTGATTTTGGGGTGGACTGTCCCTTTAAACTAATATTTTGACATTTTAGGAAATAGACTTTTTTCTTCTTTCTGACAGTCACATGAAAAGATTGATACCACTTTCACATCTATCTGTTCAATATGAAGAGACCATTAGCTTAGCTTAGCATAAAGACTGGAAACAGGGGCAAACAGCTAGCCTTGATCCGTACAAATGAAACAAACGCGTAAGAAGAGAATTGTGCAGAACTATTTCACCATTAAAACCAGAAATTATGAGCTTTAGAGGTGCTGGTAGATGGATTTTGTTGCTGTCAGACAGAACCAAGCAACATCAAATTCACTAAAGTGAATTATCTTAAATGACTTCCTGTTTTGTGAGTGATTACTATGGATGCTACAGTTGCATCATCTTATTTCTCTTTGCCTACTAGCATCAGCGCATCGCAGTTAAAATAAACACACAGCAGAAATAGCAATATCAGGGGGTTCAATTAAGGTCTACGGAAGATCTCTGTGGCTTAACAATTCACATGTCACAGGCTTATTATTCTGCTCTGTGCTCTGTCCATGCTATCTTCAGCGTTGTCTGGGAATAGTTGTTCTACCAGGTGGATTAGGAGCTTTATCCCTGACGTAATGGAAACCGTGGCGGGCTGAGAGCTCCGGGCGCAAAAGTCAGAAACTGAGCATGTGCAGCAGGGATCCTTGGGAATAACAGTGCAGGTCAGGTCACAGACAGACAGATGTCAAGGGCAGTGGGCAGACAGGTCTCACCGCAGCCCTGCCCTCGCTCTGTGAGGCGATGACACTGACCCTGAGGGATGATGGAATGGACTCTAATGAGGATCGACACACGGCTGCTGCAGGATTAATTCCACAGCACAGGGTGGATCTTTCAGTTTTAAATCACAGTTTGGATATTTTCTAATAAGTGTGCTGTGTTGGATATTCACGGTTTCAATACTCATTTTCCACGGTGCTGATACACCTTATAATTAATGTTTACTGCAGTCATTCTGCTGTTTTCTGCTGCTAACCAAGAAAAGGAAACTTGTCATCATCATGTCATAGCCTTGTTGTATTCACCTTTTAATAAAACATTTAAATTGTTTGCCCTCAAGGTCAATTTTTCCCCTGTGGTTTTGAAAACGGTGTATTGATATTTTTCAAGGTATTGTATCGAAGTTTAAATTTCCAGTAACATGACAACACTGACTCACACACACGGCCTAATGACGGCTCGAGGAGGCAGACAGGAACAACCTGCCCCCACAGCATCATCACAGCACTTCACATCCTGTTGCTCAACTGATTTCTCCTTGGTTACAACAGCTCATTTTCTTCCCCAGATCTCGTGGAAGCTTATTATGACTCTCAAGAGAAATCATCAATCAAGCATTGAACAGGCCCCGGACAGTCAGTGGCTTTTATTTATTTATTTATTTTATTTTATTTTTTTAAATTTTTACAGAAATCACTGGTAGACTAACTTGAGTGTGTAAATTTATGAGCTTAAATTCAAAAGCGCTGACTGGATTAAAATCGCTCTGTTTTTTGAGAGTTAAATCCACCCCTGAAGAGGCTGCGACCTGATTACAGTGGAACCATTAGGATGTTGTTTACACTACGTGTGATGAGGCCCAATGGGGAAAGGCTGTGTTTGGTGTTGTGCGTAATCGTCTGTCCCTTCTGGATTCTCTTCCCTTTGTTGTGTTGGAAGACAAAAAACAGATACCTGAGAATAGGCAAAGCAGCTCGGAGACTTCACTCTGTTGACACCTTCAACGGAAATGCTATAAAGTCCTTCAGTGGCTCAGATAATAACAGTAATACATCCGTGTGTTTGTGTCTCTCTTTTGGTTCCTTGTGTTTGGTTTAATTGCAAACAGTAAAGCATCATCTTCTCATCAGATTTATTGTTTAGATGAGGTGATACAGTTGCAGAATTATTTGGGGAAATAAAGTTAATTCCTGCAATCTACCACCCATCACATCCTGCGCTGTACTCAGGACAGTCTCGCCTCCTTCACAGTCCAATCACTGCTGTGTGATGTGTTCGGCTAAAACCTCTCAGCGGCCTCCTCGGCCCTCATTGACCTGTTCTGTTTTCCAGAAACACGCTGACGTCACTCTGGCACCGCTAGCTCCATTGCACCTTTATTTACCATTAGCCTCTGATCTGCTGTCTCTCCAGCCACTCGCTAAATACACTGCAGAGTGCTGGAGGACCTGCTGATGACCAGCGCTGATCTCACAGGAATTAGGTCAGCACAAGAGACAGGTAGCTGAGTGTGGGCACAGTGTAAAGGAACATGCTGCACAATGTTAACTTCATGTTTAAAATGACTGCAGGTGAATTTGAAATCAACTTGTATTTCATTAGTTTTCTTGCTTTTGAGGTGAGATTGATTCGTTTATGTGCATGGTTTGAGACTGCAAAGAAGTTGTCTTACACTGCTTTGGTCTCTATCAGGTATAACTTTTTAAAATATGTGTGTTACGATTTATTTACATTATTTTTTACTTTCCCAGTAATCAAATAGACTAAAATTAAACCCTAACTACTATTTATGATTAAATCATAAGCGTTTTCCTAAGGGCATGTCTTAATGACGTCACGCAGTTTGTAAAAATAATTAAATTTAAAGTAAAATCCTTCTGCTTCCCTTCCTCACATTTTGTTATCTGTCAAAAATACTGAATGTTGATATATCATGACACCCTGGCACTGACATACCTACTAAAAAATGATTAATGTGGTCTGTGGATAATGCTTAAAATAAAGAAGTTTTAGTTAGTTTATGAAACAAACCTAATTTTTTATTTTCAGGCAGTTGACAACTTATTTTAAGATGTTTGTAAAAATCAACAACATTTTTGACATTTTTTGAGCATGACAGAATAAAAATAAATAAGTTAGAGTGTCTTAAATAAAACAGTTTGACCACTAAATATCAACACAGCTTTTGGATATCTTTGTTCAACTTAAGTTTTCAGCGCAAATCATGTTGGGTGTATTTAACTAAGTGAGTTTGTCAGATTATAAAAGGATTAACTCAGTAATGCCAGACTAACAGAGTTGGAGCTGCTTAAAAGAATGCATGCAAATTATTTCCTTCCTTTCCTTTTTCTTTTTTTAAGTTGAACCTGTTATTTTTTTTAGACTTAAGTTAGGTGGCCCAGCAAAAAAGGTGTTGGCCTTCTGCTGCAAACCACCACCTGAGCTCACAGTCTCACAGTGGAATAATATAATACTTTATAATACTTTATAATAATATAATAATACTTACGTTGAGCTAATTAATAAGGAGCCAAACATTCATGATGCCAATGGAAAGACTGTCTTCCTGAGCAGAGACATTAAGTCATGTTGAATTACAACAAATTACCTGTGAGTAAAGATAATTAACCTACACTGACCGAAGACTGAATGTTAGTGTTTGCTTTGTTTTGTGGTTATTTTACTCTCATTAACTTGGTAAACAGACGATGACTCTCACATCTAGAACCATGACTGTAACTCTGACAGAATCCAAAGACCCTAACTCTTTTTTCTTTGGGGTTTTATTCCTTTTCTTGTGTTAATAAAAATCTGTTGATGGGAGGGTGGGGGGATAAAGATATGATAGATGACAGCATGGAAATGTAATATATGATTGATCCATAGTGACAGTGTAACCCTTAAAAAATGTAATGTATACTGCGTGAGTATGTAAAAAAAAAAAAATCACAAAAAAGTTTCCTTGCTCTTAGTACTGAATCTAACAATTGATTTCAATACTAAATAATCAAATATTTGTTTTTATTTAATTTATGATTATTAATTTGTCTCTAAATTGTCAGAAATTGTCAAAAAATTTCTCTACCAACCAAAAAATTAAGCAACCAAATGTTGCAGCTCTGCTTGTTCTACAACCACACATTTATAATATTCTATTTTTCTTTTTTTTCAGTGTCACCATTCAGTGAGACTTTGGAGAAAATAATTCAAAGTAAAAACAATATTAGTTATATGTGCTTTTTTGTGAGTGAACTGCTGAGCTGGTTCACAGCCAGGCAGCATCAGGACAGCCAGACCGACTAACAGCCAAAGCGTCTTGCTGTCTAGAACCTCAGTAAAGTAGGCTCCCTCATGTCAATCCGATCAAACCAGTAATCAGTTCTCTGACTCAGACAGTATGTAGAGGGTCTGTAATCATGCTGTGTGCAAGTCAGGACACAAGTTTCACTGTATTCGCCCTTAGTGTCATTATAACAAAACATCCGGCACTGCAAGATATTCCCAGAAGTATGAAGAAACACAGGAAGAAATTCTGCTGATATACAAAAACTGAACAGGAAATTAGTTGGCTGAATAAATATTAAGATTTCTGAGTTAAATAAATAATTTGCATGCACATAATTGGGTAAAATGTACTTACGATCCAAGCTCCTCTATGAAGTCAAATATCTCCTGGATGTTCTCAGTGTCCTTCTTCCACGCGTGGTCGGGCTCTTGACGACCCATGTCTGCAGATGCTTCAACAGGGATTTCTTTCAAAATGGAAAAGAAGAGATGTCAACACTGGAGTCCCACACTGGCCCAGTTCCCTTATGATGAGTAACTGCAGCAATAATCCTGGCTCAGAGTCTCGTGATGATAATCATAAACAGAAAGTCCTTCAGGATTATCTCCGAGTCATGAGAAAGCAGGCGTGAAGGTTGGTGTGTCTGCTGTGCTGCTCAGACTGTCTACAGCAGGACGAGCAGATGAGACGGACAGGCGTCTTTGTCTGGCTGACGAAAGGTTAGAGCAACTAATCTGTGCTGGAAGTAGCACAGGGGAAGGTGTGAGGTAGTGCCAGGCCTGGCCCATAATGCATCAGGGTTAGGTGACACTGCAGTGTATGAATGAGATTGTGAATGAGGTGTCAGACATGCAGGAAAGAAAAGGAGGAGTGTGTGGATTTTCTTTTCTGCATTGTCAGAAAACGTGCTTTAAAATAAAAAATAATGTTAAAAAATGTTGCAGAATTATTTTAAAAAGCTTTCTGCACAACTCTGATCATCACACAATGACTTTCAGCTCTTATGCTGAACAAAAAATTCAATTTTAAGCTTTTTTAAAATGACAAAGTCGTGAAGAATGACCGATCCAGTAAAACAGAGGATACTGAGAAGGATTAGGAGCACTTTAAGTGAACAGGTTACCCACTTTGGTTTCCTGCCCTCTTTTCTCTTATATAAGGGATTAACGACTCTTGATCTGGAGACCTGACCTTGTCGCAGGTAGCCTAAAAATACCAGAGAATAGCCTCGAACAAGTCACTTTAAATGCAGAATTAAGGTCTAAACTGCTACAGAAAATGCCAGTTGAACATATATAAGAATCAATGTGCAACAGATAGGAAAAAACATCTATTATTTAAGCTCTTGAATCACTCCCACTTTTATTTTTCCTCCATGTCCTCATGCTTATCCATGTGAACTCAAATGCTGCATTTAAGACATTCCATTTATTGTATTAACCACCTGAGACCCCAGCTTTTGTCTGCCGTGCACTTTCAATTTCTCCAAACAATTTGGGATTAGTAGGACTTAAGTATAAAAAACTGATGACTGTCTTTGAACAGTACGCACAGTGTCCTCATATGAGTGCAGTGGGGTTTATCTTTAATTGTCACAAGTATGTAATGAATCTACAAATTCAATTTATTCCAACGCTTGAACGTTTTGTGCAACGATAAATCTGAAAACAATGCAACATGTTGTAATTCTGCATGTTATAGGTCACTGTTCAAGTCTGAAACTACACAGAATGGTTCATTTCAAATACCTGAACATGGCTGTGCAAAGCAAAATTGCAAATAATGCAACATTTCTAAAAGTCTTTGTTTATTTTGTAGAAATTGTTCAGATGTGTATGCAATATTAAACTACAGATGCTACTGAGCACAAATAAACAGGTTCCAACCACAAAATGTGATCAGGTTTTGTATCTTGTCCACTTTAAGTGAAGCAGAATGAAATATAAGGTGCAGCAAACCCAGCATGTAGTGTGTTAATATCTCATGAGGTCTCAGGGGGTTAATGCATTGTCTGTTCACACACACTGATGAGCTGTGAGGGTCTGGGGTTTCCCCGCATTCAACAAAAGCTCCTGCGCCTTTAATTCCCCCTGTTGTTCCCTCCGGTTTCCCCCGCAGTAATTATTCCTCTCACCGCGGTGTTTTGTTATTTAGCAGAGCGTGGATGCGACTCAGTGGAACATCAGCTGCGTGCACAGACAGAACAGCACTGGATGCAGGGGAATGTGTCCAAAAGCAGCAGCAGTGATGCACATATCACGGCGGCTGCAGATGTTGTTGTTTTTTTTTAATTGTGCAAAAATATATTCTACAGATGAGTCACACTGTGTTCCACCTGCTGCAATTTACCAGTAAATGAAATGATAATAACACAGGACGCAAAGAGACGAGCTGCTCTGATAGTGACTGACACTGGCTGTTTCTCTCTCTATACGCCACCAGCAAAACACCAAGTTGGCTGCGGCATCCGCTGAAAGATCGCTCTGCGGCAAAGAGAGACCCAGTGATCAGGATTCAGATCCAGCCTGGACCACTCAGCTCACATCTCTCTCTCAGCTGAGAGACGCTGCTGTGAAAAACAAGTTCAGGCTGATACATGAGTCATGATGCTGCGTGTTAAAGCACAGCAACAAAACTACCCCAAATTACGCGCAGAATATAAATGAAGCAACACTGGTTCTCTGTCTGAGTCTGTGCTGACTAACTGTATCTCTATGAATTAAACAGTAGTTTGAGTTATCCTGACTCACTTCATGAAGAGGAGACTGATGGAGACTTACCTAGAGACTCTGCGCTGTCGGTGCTCTGCTCTGACTCTCCTGCCAAATGCTCGCCGAGGTCTGGACAGCTTACTTTGTCTGGGACATTACAAATACCTGTTGTCAAGTCAGAGATTACATCCATGGAGAGAGCGGAGGGGAGGGGCTGCTCACAGTGTCACAGGTGCTCATTGAGACTTAAGGCTCAGACTTCAGCTCAGGCTGCTGCTGCTGCTGCTGCTGCTGCTGCTGCTGCAAACAGGTTTACACAGAAAACGGCGCGTCTTGCGCAGAAATGCTTTTTCCAAAACTGCACGATTCATTCATAACAACACCATGTGCACGCGCATGCGCAGGTGCACGCATACGAACATAAGTTTTCTCAGCACTGATGGAAGTGATGATCGTTTTGCAATGCATGGCCACCTGTGATTCCTGCGCTGACACCAGGGAGTGTTGTCAACTCATTTTAAGGGGAAGTTGTTAAAAGTTGTTAAATGACGTGATATTGCGTGATGACGTTGTTTAAATTGGCCGGCCATCTTGGCAAAAAATATGACTTGAAATTTGTTAGTTTAGATTAGTTACCAGCCGCTTTGTGAGACTGTGTGAGTCATCATGGCAAAATGTGGTCCTGCGGAACTGCAGGCCTCCAGGAGCAGCTCAGCCTTGCTTCCAATTTTTTCTCAGTAGCCTCTTGTGGTATTGTGGCGACAAAATCTCCCGCCAAAAAGCATGTTCTCCATAGACTTCCAATATAACGAATGACGTCTGTAGTAGGGCCCGACCGATTTATAAGCCGGCCGATTATAGCCATTAGAGAATAATCGGCAATCGGCCAACTAAGAAGAACTCTGGTACTGTGAACGTACATGTGAATGTCTTAATTCCTGTAGACTTTGCATGATTATTTTATTTACTAGGTTTACTGCCATTTTGCACATCATGTTTTTGATTTGTGTTCAAATTGTTCATATGCTGCTTGTTCCACACAATTTCTGATAATAAAAGTATTGGAAAATAGTAGAATGTTCTTCCTTCAATTTATATCTTTGTAACGAGTGTTTGAACTATATTTAAGCCATCAAAAGCAGGTATTTTGGGGGTTTTAAATTGAAAAACGTAAAAATTTAATCGGCCGATATATCGATTATCGGATTTTTTTTATTCCATAATATCGGAATCGGCATCGGCCCCAAAAAATCCATATCGGTCGGGCCCTAGTCTGTGGCCTAAACTGCTCACAGGACATCTCAAAGTGCAAACAAGGTCAATCATGAATCCGTCTATTATAAATTTTTATTTCCAAAGTCTATGAGCTGGAAATCGCAGGCAGGGCCAATAGGAGAAGCTGTACATATTCAGTAGGCCACAGATGTGATGGTCCAACAAGCTGTCGCAGTAAGAATGGAGACACACTGTAACTAACTGCACTCCCTGAAGAAATATTATCATATTTTTGGACAAATGAAAGAGTGATTCCAGAGAGAAGCAGACAGAGGGGTCTACAGTCTGTGTTTGAAGGATATATCCAGGATGTCAAACTGACTCAGCAGCAACAACAGGTTAAAAAGACAAAGATAGTTAGAAGCTAAAGCCGAACTATAGGCTACAGATCAGTGTAAAATGGGGGGCCATACCCATCTCCTAACTCGGCCTCCATTTTGATCTCAGCTACGCATCTGTTGAGTTTTCGTGACTACATGATGCACAGTTGCGACGCTTGACCAAGTCTGTCCACAGACAGTCAGACATTCCAACACATTCTCACTCCGACATTTGGTCATTGGCTTTCACCGTCCAGGTACGACGAACGTGACGTTCTGGGACGCTGCGTCGTGTTCTGCCTGTTACAGGCATTGTTTTCTTTTAAAATTCACTTTCATGTTCACAGGGGAAAAAAACTCTCTAATGTCACACATCTCTACAAAGCGACCTTAATTAATTATCAATATAAAATATAAATCATAAGCTATTTACAACCTCCAGGTCATTTTTTTGTAAAGAGTTGCATTCAGATAAACATGTGACTCCCATAGAAGTCCTGAAAATGTAGGTGTGTCCTATTAGAGAGGCTGAACAGCTGTACAAACAGGTATGTTACATGCTTTGTTAATTGAGAGATCTACTTTAACATAATAAGGTCTAATTCTTCTATTGATCAGTGCGAAAAAGGCAAAATTAATTTTAAAATAACATAAATGAAACATGAAAACTTTAAAGTAAATTCAAAGTTAATTCTTGCACTGTAATAAATAATAATGATTTATAGATCAATCAGTAATAAGGTTGTGAAAAAATCCCTTTTGATTACCTTTATTTGGTGATAGTGCAGTTATAAATGAGCAAAATAAGCAATTTTGTTGCCAGATTTAGTAACTTCTCAGGCTAACTGGGCAACTTTTCTTTCCAAAAAGCAGCAACAAACTTTTTTGGAAACGTGTTGCATTACATCCACTTTGATTCAATGTAGTAAAACAATAAAACTGTAAAAACCAATTAACTCAGGATTTATAGATCAATTAATAATAAGGCTGTATAATAAGGTTGTGATGGTGTTTATCCTTTCTTGGTAATAATGCAGTTAAAAATGTTGTCATGCATTAATAAACGCTTAAACGAAAGGTTTAAGTGTTAACAAGACACTAATAAAGCATTTTCACTGTTATCAATTAAATCTGCAGTTTTTAATGTGCTCGGCAGCTGTTTTGGTTTTTCTTTAATAACCTGGAAACCCAAAAGATGTTCCTGTTGATGTCTTATTAATGATCTATACAGCATTGGTAAATTATTAATGAGGAAAGTCATGTGTTGAATCTTATAAACCGTTTAAAAAGCAGCATGTCTGATAAGAACATGGTGCAGAGAACAGTTGTAGGCTACTAAATGTATTTGGTCACTTGTTTTCACACGTGTGCCACAGACTGTGATGTGTGCAGCTTTGGGCTGTAAGCATGTTGCTGTTTACAATGTGGTCTACAGGGGTAACCTTTAACGGGCTTATGTATTAATCTGCATCAGGCGCTCATTTCACCTGCTGCATGAGAACAGTACAGTGGTGTCAGAGGACGGCTGATAATACAGCTAACCTTCTCTGCTCGTGTGTTTGCTTCAACTCAACAGACAAGGACAGAAAACAAGTGTGTGTCATGAAGAGTAAACAACCCACTGTCCATTATCTGCCATCAGAGGCTCAAGTGTTGACCACATGTGACTGTCTGAGTGTTGTTGCTCCAGCCCACCTCAGCTTCAGGCACGTGCTATAAATACAGAAACACAGCAACAGTGGCTGGAGCGTCTCGTTATGTTGTCATGGGTACGAGGTCAACAGGTTGTCTTGGTCATCCTACATTTCAGGTGCTGTTATGAGAACCAGGATGAGCTGAAGTGTTTTCCAATCAGGAGAGATGACATCAGGCCGGCAGGAAACAGCAGACTCTGTAATGAGAGTGTCGGGTTTGATGATGAGCAGCCTGTTAATCTACACAGAAGCAGAGCAGTGGCTGGGTCACAGTTATTACAGCCCGCAATTACAGAGCGATGCAATAAAGGACGGTTACAGCAAAACAGGAAATAGCTGCTCAGAGAGGTGAACTCTACATGATAGCACAGATTATCAAAGCTACGCCAATACATTTACCTCCTGAGACCCTGTGTCTTCATATGAGGACATCACATTTTGGGTTTACGGGATCATACACTTCATTCTGCTAAACTCAGACCTGTTGCCCTTGTTCATACATTTTTAATCCATGTAAAAACAACATGGCAGCCGTCTCTGCAAAGTCAGTTTGCAGCTGATCCCGACACAAAAGTGGACAAGGCGCAAAACCTGATCACATTTAATGGCTGAAACTTGTTTATTTATGATTAATAATGTTTGTAGTTTGACATGCCTTACAAACTTTACCAATTATTAATTAGAAAGTACTGGTTTGAAGACACTGGGAATTTATCATCAGCTCGTTGAAGGACATTGGGATCGTTGACGATGTTTTGTTTTTATACTTATCAAGTCCTACTTATCCTAAATAGCTAGGAGAGATTAAATCAATCAATCAATCAATCAATCAATTTTATTTATAAAGCCCAATATCACAAATCACAATTTGCCTCACAGGGCTTTACAGCATACGACATCCCTCTGTCCTTAAGACCCTCGCAGCGGATAAGGAAAAACTCCCCATAAAAAACCCTTTAACGGGGGGAAAAAAACGGTAGAAACCTCAGGAAGAGCAACTGAGGAGGGATCCCTCTTCCAGGACGGACAGACGTGCAATAGATGTCGTACAGAACAGATCAACATGATAAATTAACAGTAATCCATATGACACAGGGAGAGAGAGAGAGAGAGAGAGAGAGAGAGAGAGAGAGAGAGAGAGAGAGAGCGAGAGAGAGATATGCAGGTAATGACAGTATCTTACAACAACATTAATGGAAGTAATAATATTATAGTTATAGTTCTGGTTACTGCGGTACAATATGTTGAAAGTATGTATTAATACCTGGCAGTATACATGTGTGACAATAATCATATGTGTATAATAACAGAAGAAGTATGACTAATGACTAATGATGGCAGCAGCAGCAGGAGGCATCTGGCGGACCACGGCAGCAGCACAACCACACACGCCACGCTGTCCAGGCACCGCTGTGATATGAGTTAATCTGAGAGACAGTGGAGCACAAAGGCTCCGGAGAAGAAGCCGAGTTAGTGACATCCAGAATGGCCGAGTTAGCTAGATGCAGTAATAGGATACGAGAGAGAGAGAGAGAGAGAAGGAGAGAAGGGGCCCGGTGTATTATAGAGGGGTCCTCCGGCAGACTAGGCCTAAGTCAGTTTAACTAAGGGCTGGTACAGGACAAGCCTGAGCCAGCCCTAACTATAAGCTTTATCAAAGAGGAAAGTCTTAAGTCTAGTCTTAAATGTGGAGACGGTGTCTGCCTCCCGGACCGTAACAGGAAGATGATTCCACAGGAGAGGAGCCTGATAGCTGAAGGCTCTGGCTCCTGATCTATTTTTGGAGACTTTAGGGACCACGAGTAACCCCATGCTCTCAGAGCTCAGTTTTCTGGAGGGATAATAAGGCACAATGAGCTCTCTAAGATATGATGTAGCTTGACAATTTAGAGCTTAATAAGTTAAAAGTAGCATTTTAACTTCAATTCTGGATTTTACAGGAGCCAGTGCAGAGAAGCTAAAACAGGAGAGATATGATCGCGCTTTCTTAGTTCCTGTTAGTACACTGCTGCTGCATTCTGAATTAGCTGGAGAGTTTTTATGACTTACTAGAGCTACCTGATAATAGAGAGCGCATAATCCAGCCTTGAGGTAACAAAAGCGTGGACCAATTTTTCTGCATCTTTTCGGGTCAGGATAGGCCTAATTTTCGCAATATTACGCAGATGAAAAAATGCAGTCCGTGAGGTTTGCTTTAAATGAGAATTAAAAGACAAATCTTGATCAAATGTTACTCCGAGGTTTCTTACGGTAGTGGCAGGGGCCAGAGCAATGCCATCTAGAGAAACTATGTCATCAGATAAAGAGTCTCTGAGTTGTTTGGGGCCAAGAACAATAACTTCAGTTTTGTCTGAATTTAACATCAGGAAATTGGTGCTCATCCAAGTTTTTATGTCTTTAAGGCAATTATGGAGTTTAGTTAATTGATTGCTTTCTTCTGGCTTCATTGATAAATACAACTGAGTATCATCCGCATAACAATGGAAATTTATAGAGTGATTTCTAATGATGTTACCTAACGGAAGCATATATAGAGTAAACAGGATTGGTCCGAGCACAGAACCTTGCGGAACTCCAAAACAAACTTTAGTACGTAGGGATGGTTCATTGCGAACGTCAACAAATTGAAAACGATCAGATAAATAAGATTTAAAAAGGCATACCAAACAAAAAATCAGGTCTCAAGAGGTGAAATAAAATGAATTCTATACTAGTATACTCAGTGATGTGGCGGAGGGTCTACCGGGTATACAGGGTGTACTTACCTCTGTTTCAGGATGTTTACAGTATACCTACCTATCAGCTAAAAAGCCATTTAAATACCCACATTTGTGCACATATACCCACTTCCTCCTTGGTAACCTACCCATCTACCTAGTAGTACACCAACCTCATCAACTACCACTACACCACTGGGAACACCCCTGAAAATAAATATATAAAATAATATGCATATATGGCACGGTGGTGCAGCATTGTCGCCTCACAGTAAGAGGGTTCCTGGTTTAAACCCTTGGAGGGGAGGGTTCTCCCAGCATGTCAGCGTGGGTTTCCTCCAGGTGCTCCGGCTTCCTCCCGCAGTCCAAAGACATGCAGGTTAACTGGTGACTCTAAATTGTGTGTGAAATCGGCAAACTTGTTTGTTTCGTTTGTTATTCTCAGCCGCAACTGTTACTTTCAAAGATATATATAGTCAAACAGAGTGGTCTGACCTATCTGATGTTTCTGCTGTGCTTATTTTATGTACTGCGTAGCTATGTTAGCTTCCTTTACAACCAAATCTACCAGCACAGTGGCTAAGTTATGTACTGCTGTGGATGGGGGTGCAGCAAAAATGTATTTTAGCCACTTAAAAAGTGTACGCTGTATTTTGGGCAGCACGTGGTGCAGTGGTTAGCATTGTTGCCTCACAGTAAGACGGTTCCTGGTTTCAAACCAGGGTGCAGAGTTTGCATGTTCTCCCCATGTCAGCGTGGGTTTCCTCCAGGTACTCCAGCTTCCTCCCACAGTCCAAAGACATGCAGGTTAATTGGTGACTCTAAATTGTCCGTAGGTGTGAATGTGAGTGTGCATGGTTGTCTGTCTCTATGTGTCAGCCCTGTGATAGTCTGGTGACCTGTCCAGGGTGAACCCCACCTCTCACCCAATGTCAGCTGGGATAGGCTCCAGCGACGCCCAACAGGATAATGAGTGTAAACGTATATACAGCTGTATAAATGTATAGCTCAGTGATACCAGTGATATCTACCTCAAATATAGATGTAATTTTCTCCTCAGAGTTGAATATATTTCTTTTGACTTGAGTCCCTCATCGTCCATCTTACTCACACTGTTTATGTTTTGAACTGACTGACACATTTTACAGATTTGAGATATAAGAATTACATTTCAATTTAGACAAAACAAATACAGTGCTTTTTAAAACCTTTATTTTTCTACTTGAGATGGAATTTAACGCTAGAATTAAAGGTAAACTGTTTCGTGGGTCACAGCAGACTAAACTTGAAAGCACATTTGGTGCTTTGACAGGTCCAAAGAGTGGGCAAGAATAAAATCTCTGACACAGTAAACACACACTTGTTTAGTGCTTTTCTAGTCTTCCAACCACTCAAAGTGCTTTTCCACTACATGTCACATTCACCCATTCACACACACACTCACACACTGATAATACAGCCATCAGGAGCAATTTAGGGTTCAGTACCTTGGCCAAGGATACTTTGGCACGTGGGCTGGAGGAGTTGGGATCAAACCACTGTTCTTTCAATTGGTGGATGACCTGCTCTACCTCTGAGCCACAGCCGCCCCCAGTATGTGTAATTTTATATCCTAACATCAATAAATATTGTGATGCAGTAAAAATCCTAGAAAATTAATTGAGACTGTCTGTGGATAAAATAACCAGACATAAATATAAAATATTTCTGGCTAAATACCTGACTAATAAAAGTGTTTCATCCTATTGATAAAAATATCATCATATTACACCTCCATGTCCTGCCTACAATGAACAAATCCAGAGATGCTGCAGTCAGTAAGAAGGCATGTGGGTGTTTCAGGAATAGAAACATCAGCCTGATTAAAGTATATTACAGCAGTGTAGTCCTGCAAGGTGATTAAGAAGAAATTACAGTATATTATTGTGCATCATCTGGCTTACAAGCACCGTAAAGTTGTGTGTTCACTTCCCTAACAGTCAAATAATAAGCTACATAAGCAACATGGAGGCAGTCACATTATCAGTGATGTACATTTACATAAGTACATTTACTTGAAGACAATGTTGTGGTACTTCTAACTGGTATTTCCAGTTTCTTCTTTGCTGTTTGTGCCTCTGCCACACTGCATTGTAGAGAGAAATACTGTAGTATTTACCAGGGGTGTGTGTTTTGGCAACATGTGGGCGGACACATAGTCCTCCTCCAAGAAATTATGACTGTCAAACACTTCATTTCCTGTGTTCTGGTGCATTTTTCTAGACCAACTTGTGCCTTTTCTGCATCAGCTTATGGTAGAAACAAGGGTGTAGTGCTGCCGGAGTGCACCGAAACTATGCTGTGACACTTCTCCAAGTGAGGATATAAACTATTTGCAGTTTATGTAATCCACTTTAAATTCAGATAGACTTTTTAAGTGCTAAAAGATCCAGTCATCTCAAAGCCTCTGTTATGCAAGAGAGCCATTCAGAACAAACACAGTATCAACACCTTAAATGTCAATGTGACAAAGCTGTCGACTGATCTGCAGCATCAACTCCTGCACAGAGAAAAATGCAAACATCGCACCTTCATAGCTGCTGGTAGGTGCTGACAGTTGAGTGTAACCTTTGAGTGACACAGTAAAGTCAATTTATTTTTTCTCAGTTGACAGTTAAGATGAAAAGGCAGTAAACACGCCACTGTATGGACAGTTACATAACCTTCAAAGCCAGCCACAAATTAATATGTGTGTGCAGGAATGTACATGTGTCATAACTGTGCTGCAGTACTTAAACAAATGGCTACATCCCTGGTGGAAATGTCACAGCACTTTCTGCTTCAACACAACACAATGTCACAGTCGTGTGCCTCAATGACCCAGTCAAGTTGCAGACTTACATGTCGCCAAACACCTTTACCCCGACAGCACAGAAGATTTATAGCATCAATGCCCACGGTTACTGTCACCAATTCAGTATCTGACTGAATGTCTTCCCTTCTGTTCCTGATGATGTTCAATAATGAACATAATGATGTTTTTGCAGAACATTATGATGTCACAGTGAAGTTGAACTTTGACCTTCTGGACAAAAAAATGTCATCACTTCATCATTTTATTCTATCAGACATTTATATGAAATTTTGTCATAATCAGTGAATGAATTCTTAAGTTATGGCACAAAACATATTTTTAGGTCGAAGTGAGCTTGACTTTTGACCACCAAAAGCTTACCAGTCCAAATGGGTGTTTGTGCCAAATTTGAGAAAATTCCTTGAGTTATTCTTATAAGAGTGAAATGGACGTAAGGTCACAGTGACCGTGACCTTTGACCACCAATAGCTAATCAGTCCAAATGGATGTTATTCTCGAGATATTGCATTCACAAGAATGAGACAGTTCATCCTTGACGCTGACGTTTGCATTTTGCAGAACATTATGATGTCACAGTAAAGTTGACCCTTGACCTTCTGGACAATGAATGTCATCACTTCATCATTTTATTCTATCAGAAATTTGTATGAAATTTTGTCATAATCAGTGAATAAATTCTTAAGTTATGGCCCAAAACATATTTTATGAGGTCGTAGTGAGCTTGACTTTTGACCATCGTCCAAGTGGATGTTTGTGCCAAATTTGAGAAAATTCCCTCGAGTTATACTCATGAGAATAAGAAGGATGCAAGGTCACAGTGACCTTCACATTTGCCCACCAAAGTCTAATCAGTTCATCTTTAAGTCTGTGGGAGTTGGTGCCAAATTTGAAGAATTTCCCTCAGGTTATTCTTGAGATATGTTTACAAGAATGACACTAACGAGCTCTCAGTGACCTTAGTCCACGATGTAATGTCATCAGTTTATCCTTATGGTCAAGTTAACGTTTATGCCAAATTTAAATAAATTCCCTGAATTCCCTTCAATATTCTGAAGAAAATACAGTTACGTCTTAAATATAGTCAATAACTACAATACGATTGCTAATGAAACTGCTAAAAAGCACATTAAGTCATAAAAATATCAAAGGTAAAATACTATTTACACATACACATGTAATAAAAGGGGCCACTCTGGATAATGAGTTGTTTTTCTTTTGATCATTAAATCCATTTTGCTAATAATACTTGAGTAAATGTTTGGATGAAGGACTTTTAATTGTAGTGGAGTATTCTTACACTGCAGCACTGATACTTCTATTGAAGGATCTGAGAACTTCTTCAGTGTCGTGTCGATAGATGTTGATCAAACAGCGACACCAGGCCTGACTCATGTACTTACATCATCAACGAGCTTACAGGAGTGACAACAGGATCAGTTCGAACTTTTTAACCCCGCGCTGGCGGGATTAACCTCGACTCCAGCTTCAATCATGTCATTACAGTGATGTACAACAAAGCTGACCATTCTCCTCAGCGGAAAAACCAAACAATTAACACGGCCTCAGGCCTTTAAGATCCACTGTGACTGTATGAATGGTCAATGGGATTACACTAACAGGATCAGGTAAACGTTCAATGCCTTATATAACCTGATGTGTTACTGAAAAGTGCTCGGAGTTCGAGCGAAGCAGCTCTCACCTGAAGAAGAGTCATAGTAGACACTTTAACTCATCACATCGACAGACCCTCAAAAAAATGATTCAACAAAAGCAATCAGGATTTAAATCCACTGAACTAAAATGAGTTATTTTGAGGTAGTTACATAAGTTAATTGAAGTGGTGCTAAAAGTGGTCAGTGCTCACATAACCTGAGATTACAGTGAAGTCAGTGCTCGCATGAAACTGGTGACCCGTGCACCAAAGAACAAATACCTGAACACAATCAAGATTATACAACGTAATTAATCACTGGGTCTTTTCTTTGTTACGTGTGTTACACAATAAACATTTATAATTATGTGGGTTTTAATCATCGACTATAATTGTTCACCTTTGGGCTTCACTTCAGATCATCCAGAAATAGTTCCCATCCTCCACTCAGGCTTTGTCTGTGGGATCATAAGGTTGGATAAATAAATAATTACTCAACAGCCACACATTTATAAAAATAAGGCTTTTTCTGAGGTTAAAACAATTAACACACACAGCTTTTGTTTTAAGAGTTATTTTTGAAAACAGGCCTTTAAAAAAGGAATTAACTGAAGTTTATTATGCAATGTCTACACAGGGATAAATTGTGCATAAATGCACAGCTCTAATGAAAAAGATTTATTGAATTTAAATAAAAAAATAAGAAAATGAAATGAAATTAAAAATATACATAAAAATTAAATATATAATACTATATTCTAATACTATGATGTCCATATCAAATAAAATAATTAAACTAAACATGATAATTAAAGGCAACTAGTTTTTATTATCTTATTCTTAATCTAATCTGTGCTATAAAAACATGCAAACGATTTCTTAAATCTAAATGTACATACTGGTGAAGCATCTGGGTTCAAATGATTAAAATAAATTTTGTGGGGTATAAGCTGTAGTGGTAGAATGTTACTAACTGCATTTGCCCAGTTGCTTTACGTAAAGGGACAGTTCACCCCCAAATCAAAGGACATATTTTCCTCTTACCTGTGAGCTGTCATATTGGGGATATGTCTGCCTTTGTGCCGCTATGATGGAACTCGATGTCACTCAGCTTGTGGTGCTCAAAGTGCCAAAAAATGCATTTGAAAAACTCAACAGCAATGTCTCTTTCCAGAAACCATGACCTGGTTACTCAAGATAATCCACAGACCTTGTTGTGAGCAGTTTCATGTAGGAACTATTTTCTTTCTACTGAACTACACCCACCAAGTGTATCACTGCGCCATTAATATTTCCATCTCATACTGTCATGAGCACAGGCCTGTTGTCCATGAGTAGATGCACGCTTCCTTCTGTGCAGTGACAGTTGGTGGGTGCAGTATGGTAACATAAAATCATATGAAAAAATATACAATTCATGGTACTTTATACTTCTACTTCCCGACATTTGGGAGTGAAATATTGTACTTTATACTTGACTACATTTATCTGACAGTTAAAATTACTTTGCAGATAAAGATTATACAAAGATTTAATATATAAAAAAACACCAAAAAGTATGCATAGTGACATTAAAATGTTGCTTATATACATTTATTTTATTATTTTTACCTTTCTACTGAATTTTAATTTATAGTTATTTTTATCTTCTCTCTGGTGTTTCCTCATTTCAGAGTGGTGAGTGTAGGATAGCGTTTCCTCAGTGTTTTAAAATCTGCGTGTGTGAGTATGTGTGGGAGAAGGGGGGTATCTCTCGTGTCTATTGTTTGTTATATTGTTTTTATGTAAAGCACTTTGGGCTGCTTCTTTTGTTTGAAAAGTGCTCTATAAATAAAGTTTGATTGATTGATTGAAGCATCAATAATACTGATCCAACATTCTAAGACAATATAACACTCGGTGGGTGTTTCTGCTTAATGAGCACTTTGCCTTTTAATACTGTGAGTAAGTTATGCTGACAATACTTCTGTGCTGTTACTTAAATTATATTTTAAACGCAAGACTTTAACTTGAAGTGGAGTATTTTGTAGGACTGGGGTTACTGTTGAAAGTCGACCCCAGATTTGCTCGTTTTGGTTTCGCTTAGCTATATTTGCTTTTTTTGGCACTGTGCCTCTTGGATGTGCTGCTGACAGTCTGGCACCTGGTCCCTACATTTTTATAGACCTGACATCAGCTGTGTGCTGCGGGGAACATGTCCCCAAATGTCCCGAACACAGAAAATAAAAAGGAAATAAGAAAATGTAGGCTGAGGGAAAAGTCTCTGCAGGAAAGAACAGCGCAATACACTTTCAGGATCATAAGTGATGTTTGAGAGGCATCACTTCTGTATAAGTCTAAACGTTGTTTGTTTTTTAAAGGAGAATCCTGCACAGTTTATCTCTAAGCAAAGGATCTGAATACTGTTTCCATCTCTGCTAAACTGAGTTTCTCATGTGTTGCTATCTTATTGTGTTAACTGGCGATCTAAAGGGACAAGTGTGCACCCTAGAGGTTACACTTAGAATAGCACAGGCAGTCAAAACCTTTATGTAACTTCAGTGTACCGTGCTGTAGTTATATGAAGGGCCAAGGTTCTGCAGTGACAAACAAAAAACCTGAAATGGCTGGATGTGCACTACTAAAGACCACAGAGCATTATCAGAAACATGAAACCTAAACATCAAAGTGCGTGATCTTTATTTGATATACTGTGAAGTTCCGTCCAGGTGGCACAAAATGGCAGCAGAACAATGAATGTATAAGGCTCCTTTTCACCAACAAACTGCTCTTTGTCTGGATTTCGGCAATTCTGCCAGCACATGAATAGGAACACCTGCAAATGATTAAAGATGGTAATTATAAATAGATGAAGCAGTCCGATAAAGTCTGTTTCTCATTTAACTCCAGATCCCCGTGTGTTTGTATAATACACCACCACTATAAAGAGCAGCCGACTTGTTGAAGGCCATCGGTGAAAAACCCCCAACTCTGACCCAAGAGGACTGAACGGTCGACCCCTGAGATTAACTATCCAACGTGCCAACGGGAAGAGGTCATGGTGAACAGGAGGAAATGCTACAAAATCCAAAATATTCATAAAGGAAAAAGCAACTGGATAATAAAATTAAATCTAATAACGGAATTTAATAGTTCTAATATTCTAACTACCTTAGTTTTTTTCTCCACCGTCATATTTCTAGAATTCAGTGTACAAATATTAAACATAGAATTATGATATGTATATATGTCATTGTGTACTGTAGCACTTATTCATGATGTCACAAGTAAAATAAACAAGAACATCAAAGTATTTTCAAAAACATCCATCCTGTGCTTTCAACCTAGATCTATCTCTAAAGTTCCAGAGCTGCTGCAGGCTCCACACCGCTGTCGTTTCATGCTGCGTAGTCTTGGCTTTGCACTTGAGTCACATGTTTCGGACACCAAAACCAGGTCAAGTCCCAGGCTGGGCAATGATTATTTGCTGTGTGGTTGTTGTTCAATAGTGCAGCACACACTCGGGATCCTTTTTCATTTGTGGTCTGTTGCTGTGACCCCACTATCAGTACAGGCAGGGCTTAGCCGGAGAGTTATTGGACACGTAAACTCAAAGCCTCAGATCCCCAGGCTTATGTCTCCCTCTAGGGGGCGGACTGCAACTGATGCTCACTCAGCCTCTGGCCCATAAGCCTTCACTCTTCCTCCCAGAGGGACCGCTGGTGGTGGGTTTCCCTCCGCAACAATTCTGTATCATCTTTGGCTTTGCAAAAGTTAAGTCTCAAGTCTGAAAGCAGCAAGTCTCATACACAGTAGACGTGAGTGCATCTACTGCACAGTACGTACAGGTACAGGTTCATGCAGCCTTACGCCCAGTGAACCTGAGCTCCTGCCTTTGAGTGCCGTTTGGCCTCCATGATGGAAAAGGCCTCCTGCTCCTCGCTTATCTCCTTCAGCCTCTTCTCCTCCAGGAACGACACCAGGGAGTCCCTCATGTCCACCACGTCAATCATCTGCTGAAGGACACGATCTTCTTCTTTCTGCTGCTCTGGTGTCTTATCTGTCAAACACATATGCACAGATTAAAGGAGCTGTGTGGGACAATCAGCGCATTAATATAGCATCACTTTTTGTTATGCAAGGATGTAATAAAGTAATGGTGTCTGGAGCAGAGAATGAAGTGACCCTGATCACACAGACAGCGTTATAGCAGTTGGAGTCAGCTTTTTTGTAATTGTTTTTAATGACAATGAAGCTTGTTGCTCGCTGTTTTTGTGTTGCAATGTGCCTCACGTTTCTGCGCTGTAGGTACCCGGTGTTTTTGCCAGAGCGCTCTGAACTCCTCGAGTTAAAAAGCTTCAACTCAGAGCAGAGGAGTGCCCCTGTTTTTTTCCCATTGTCCAATTGGATGATTTGCGAGTCGGCCTTCTGTGGTGGTCACGACAACAAGTTTACAGTTACTAAACACTGGAGGAGAAACTGGTGGTAGCAGTTAGTGGATACCCAGAGCTATACGCCCCAACAATAGACAGCAGGTTAAACTGCTCCTGGTCATCCTAAAATATGCCTGGAAACGTCCATGATGGAGGAGAAGCTCCTGGACCAACTGGTGGTGCTCCCCATGATCCAGCCTCTTTTTTAGGGTCTCATGTACCCACACAGATCTCTGTTTATCTGCTGACAGCCTCTCACCCTCAACCAGAGCTACAGACAGTACCCTCTGCCTCAACATTTTAAGAACTAGATACTAGTTACTGTGAGAAAACAAAACAAAAAAAAACAGCAGATTGATTACATGGGAAGAATAGGGTAAGGAGGTGATGAAATGGTTGCCTGGCAACAATAAAAAGACGCAGAAAGTGTTTTTTTGTTTTTTTTTTACTAGTGCCATTCAAGTTCCAATCCTGGCCCAGACTCTATGATTCAGACACTGAATCAAAAATTTGCTCTGACTGACACAAACAGCTCCTTTAAAACAGCTTCAATCAATATTTTTGTAACACTGATCAATGACAGTGTGAAAAAAATATGATGGGTGATGAGAATTATCACCTGAATCTGCAGCTCCGCACAGCTTTCCGGAGCGTTATAGTGTGTTTCACCTCATGGTTCAGCTGTGTGGCCCACAAATGTACTGTTTTGATTCAGTCTTACCACTGTCACAGGATTGTTTTGGCCGTGGCAGGCAGCTGGTTTTAGCGCAAATGCTCTAAAATCTAACTGTACACTACCTGCTCAGCATCAGACAGCAAACAGACACAGTTAGAGGCTAGCTGGTGAACACAGCTGAGAATTTAGCACCTTAAACAGCCAAATATTTCCCTCTGGAGTTGGTACAACCAAAAACAGAGGTAAAGGAGGTGTGAATACTAGACTAACATTCATCAAGTGGACACAAACATCAATACAGATGAATGCTTATGTTGTTCTGTATCTGCTTAAAAAGGTGATAATATGTCAGTGCTGGGTCCACAACTTATTTCAGATGCCCCCATGTGGCTAAAAAGATCAGTGACTGCAAGTTTAAATCACAAATATTACACAGATGTACATTTAACACAGAGGAACTGGTGTAAAGTCTAAAAACCAACTCTGACCCGCATCTCCTCAAGTAGGAAGAGGTCTAACTTATTCTTTTTGAAGATTTAAAGCACCCTCAAAGTAGTCCTGCTGAAAAGTCTCCCAAAGTTAAGTTTCCAAGAGATACTTATTTGTACTGGGATTTATGTATCGATGTCCTCCAAGGCAGAAATACTCTTTAAGGCCCGAAGCTTAGTGCTTTTTAAGTATTTTTTTTCTTGGCATCCCCAAATCACCTGTCCTTAGCTTAACTGCTGTTTGGCTGTGAAGTAATCTGTACCTTAAAATCTGCATAGAAAATGGTCAGGAGGACACTTTGGGACTGGACACAGGGAAATGTGATCCATGTGAGTTTGTGACCCTCATAAAGAGGACAAATCCTTAGATGTGCACTGCAGCTTGCCAAGTAGGGCAACGATAAAAGCAAGCTAACGTTAGCTTAACACAATATATGTACTCATTCTAAACTAGAAAAGCACTCGGAGAGCGCAGACCTCCACCAAGCAGCTCGGATTTCCCGCCATTTTATTATTTTATCCACTTCTGGTCCTTGTCCCATTATCAGCCTTTCCTGAAAATTTCATCAAAATCCGTTCAGAACTTTTTGAGTTATTTTGCAGACAAACAGACGAATGCCGGCGAAAACATAACCTTCCTGGTGGAGGTAATTAGTAATGTGATTAATTAACAGTTAATTAATCACATACATCAATTTTTGCTGTGAAAGTATTTAAAAAATTTCATTCAAATGAATTTTGGCAGATGTGTAGCAGATGTGTTGTAGTAAGGCTGTTGGATTTTGGGCAAAATTATCCTCCTGTCCTCTACCACCGAAACTCGTAAAGGAGTTAGTTAGTTGGTCACAGGCAGACTGACTCAGCTCAGACCTCTGTGTTCGCTGCTAAATGCTTTGCATTGAGGTGATATTTCAGGCTTTAAGTGCTCTGATAGTACAAAATTCCTTACTGGAGAAATAACAGAGAACAGTGCTCCTATCAACAGTTCCATCTGAGCGTTTTTTAAATGTAAATGTTCATTCACAGAGCCAGGCAGCGTCATCTTGTCTCCCTCCATCTTGTGACAAAGCCACTGTGGCCTTCAATGATGCACCAGGTCAAAGGGCACCACGGAACACGATTAATAAGCGTTGATTTTTTAAAGCATTATTTTTTCTGTAATACATTTTGAAAACCTTTCAAAAACCTTCTGTTAATTCCAAACCATTTCCAGGCCTGGAAAACAGTTTTTGTAATTACTTTTTCAGGAATTTCATGACTGTGGGAACCCTGTAATCTTCAAAGTTAATCAAATCAAGTTTTTTTTCCCCCCCAACAAAAGCTGCAGCCATTTGATTCTGCAGCAATGTGTGGGATAGTTTAACTTTCAGCAATAAATTGCAGTCAGAGAATACCAGCAGCCAGTTAGTAGAAAGAGTCCTTTGACTCCTGTGACATGTTGACTGATGTTCCAAAGAATCTCCTCCTGCCTTAAACACATGAACACACCTCCCTGCCACAGAAAAATACTATTATTATGGCAACTCGCACTTGGCTGCTGCTCTGTGTGTTTGAAGCGACTGCTGAGCCTCACATTAGCTTCAACTGACCTTTAGAGAGTGTGTTTGCAGAAGACAGAGACTGAATTTTGTCTTCCATCTCTTATATTGAAATTGCTTCAGAGACAGATGTCTTGTCCCCCCTTTGGCAGCCACAGATTTTGCTCTAGGACGATTCACACTCGTTCCAATGTAACTTCCATGAACAGATATTGTCTTATATTGGGGCCAATATGGTGGACAACAGAATGCAGAGTCTGTCTGCAGGATTGGGTGAACAGGGCCACATTGAAAAAGCACTGATGTTCTCATTAGAAGAGGACACATGCAGTAATTGTCTCAACAGCCTTGGCTAAACACAACTGCTGCTGGTTTCTACGTTGGCTTGCTCTCTGCTTCAAAATCAATAGGCCTGTTCAAGAAGCTTTAACAACAAATGTGCCTATGTGTGTGTGCACACTGAAGTACACACCAGTCAACTCCATGTATTTCCTGAGCTCCAACTCCAGCATGCTCTGCTTGTCTTCGAGCTCCAGCTGTCGGGACCTAGGAGAAAAGCAAACATCAGCTGAGTCATGTCGACATTGCATCCTGCTGTAGCTGCAGGTCATCATGAGGCTTCATGACAAATAGAGTCTGACTGTAAAGAAGATTGGTTGCTGCCGAGGTGAGAACAAACAGTAATCGCAGTGTTTTGATGTGGACGTCTGCTGTTATGTGTCTACACAGCAGCCACATAACAGCTTTGCTTCTACTCGGCACAAAAGCCGTGTTGTGTTCCCAGCGTGACTACACAGGCTTCTACTGTGCATTGCTGTATGAATTCAGAAGGTGTACACTCACGCCACCATGAGGTCAGACTCCTCAGACACCAACGCGTTCTTCTCGTGGACGAGTTGGATCCAGTGCTCTATCATTTCAGGGGAGCCGCTGCTGCCTGGAGGTAGATAAAACACAGTGTTTGGGTTTCTGTGTGTGATGTTTGTTTAGAAAGTTGGGGAAAAAAAACGACAGACAGGTTTTTATGGAAATTCTTCGACACAGTGGTGTGCTGTGTGTGACAATGCATCCATTAGTCAGTGAGTGTATCTATAGAGAAACAGTCCTCAGGCTAATATGCATCTCTACAACACTGGAGGCTGTTTCATATGAATTCAGCTGACTCAGAAAGAAGAGACACATTTTAACCCCATCAATATACATGCATGTATTTTCAGTACAGCATGTTCAGTGTGCATTATAACCAGCTTCTATGAAAACACCCAGTGTTTATGATACAAAAGTTTATTTACCATTTGCAGAGCACACACTCTTCTGTTTATCTTGTGCTTTGAAAAACAAAAACACAAATGAGCTGCTGTTGATTTTTTTGTCCAGAAGAAAGAAGACTTCATTACGGTTAGCTAGAAACGCCACCATCTTCTTCTAGCATTTAACAACTTTTGGTGACGTGGCGGGGACATAAAACCTGCGTTAAAACCAGGGCTGCAAAGGCATTGTGATTAAAAAAGTTATTTAGATGCAGTAACAAGTCAGAAAGCTATTACAAGGCACTGGCTCAAAGAAAAAACCCCAAAACAGGAACACTGGTGGGAAATTGTCCATGAAATTTTAGTGATGGAAAAGAGAATGCATTTAAAAAGAACTGGAAAAAATGGAACATTTATATGAGACATGAGAGACTTATTTAAATACTGAAACCGTCTCAGACAACCATACATGTACAGTTTTTTATTTGGTTTGTGTATTGCACTGTATTATTTTTGTGCCAATGTGTTTGTACTGTTGATATATCTGTGCAGTATACATGGCTTTTTTTAAAATTGTCATCATGATGTCAACATGCACGATAAACACATCACGAAAGGCTGTGATAGTGTAGTTGGGGATTTTTTTAAAATCAGCCCAAAGAGAGTCCATCTATCCATCCATTTTCATCCGCTTATCCGGGGCCAGGTCTCGGGGGCAGCAGGCCAAGCAAAGCACCCCAGACATCCCTCTCCCCAGCAACAATTTCCAGCTCCTCCTGGGGGACCCCAAGGTGTTCCCAGGCCAGATGAGATATATAATCCCTCCAGCGTGTTCTGGTTCTGCCCCGGGGCCTCCTACCAGTGGGATGTGCCCAGAACACCTCTAACAGGAGGCACTCAGGAGGATCCTGATCAGATGCCCGAGCCACCTCAATTGACCCCTTTCGATGTGGAGGAGCAGCGGCTCTACTCCGAGCTCCCTCCGGTTGTCCAAGCTCCTTACCCTATCTCTAACGCTGAGCCCAGACACCCCATGGAGGAAACTCATTTCCACCGCTGTAGCTGCGATCTCATTCTTTCAGTCACTACCCAGAGTTCGTGACCATAGGTGAGGGCTGGGACGTAGATGGAGCAGTAAATTGAAAGCTTTACTTTCTGGCTCAGCTCCCTCTTCATCACGATGGACCGGCGCAGCGCCTGCATCACTGCAGAAGCCGCACCGACCCGCCGATCCATCTCACGCTCCATTCCACCCTCACTGGTGAACAAGACCCCGAGATACTTGAACTCCCTCGCTTGAGGCAGTAACTCTCCCCAACCAGGAGAAGGCTTACGACCCGAAGAGAGTATCAGTAGAAAACTGCACTTTAAAATGTAACTATCATTCTTTTTTTATTGGTGCTGCCTGTCTTGAAGTGAAATGTTTGAGTTGTTCAATAAAAAAAATACTGAAATTAACTTGTTTTCATTACGTTGTAATTTACCAGTAAAATCAGTATGTAAAATCATTGTCACGATAATCCTTTTTTGTGTGTTTTTTTTGCCTTTAATGACAGGACAGTTTTGATGCGTTAACTGGGGAGAAAGGAGTCGTGCAACAGAGGGCTGCAGCAAGGACACTGCCTTTGTACATGGGCACCCAAGCTACCTACTGAGCCACTGGGCACCCCATCATTGTCAAGATACTCAACAACGTTATCGTATGTTCTCCTCATATCGTGCAGCCCTAGTTGCAATCAGTTTAAACCGTTCTGCTGTTTAAAAAAACATAAAGCTATTTCTTTTATTAATTAATGTGAACAAGGAGCCCTTAGTATATCAGGAATGAAAAACCACACATCTTACCAGCCTCTCCTCGCAGAGTTCGCTCCAGCAAAACACCTTTATCCTCCAACTCCTTGAAGGTCACCTCGATCTCCTCCAGTCTCCTCTGGATGGACTGTGGAGCACAGAGACAAGACAGAGTGAGAGAAGCACATTCTGAGGAGTTCATTATATGTCTACTGGGCAGGGATTGTCGTTTACTGTTTGTAAACAGTATCGCCAGCCAAAGTGAAAGCCAAACCCAGATTCACTGTCGTTTTCGGGTAGGTATAACCGCAGCTGGAGCAGCTACATGACTTCCCCACCACACCTACATGTCAGTCCGTGATCAGCCACCTTCGCTCTTTGGCCTGTAAGTTAGCGATTAGCTAGCTATGAAGTATTATGTCGAAAGAGAGGTGGTTGAAGTTAGGATAAGAGTTATATCTTGTTATTTATGAAGTCAGTCATATCTTAAGAATTATAAAGTGGATTACTGCTACATCTGGTCTCATTCATTCACCACAGTGTAGCATTGTAGCAGGGGTCAGACAGCCGTCATTATTGGTGGGTTTGTCTAAGAAGATGTACTTCATTGATCAATTTTTTGACTCTGTTGTCATATACACACAGGCTCAAAATACACACACACGCACAAACAGGACTTAGAGGAGGCCACCATGGATGGGTGACCCGAGCAGTTGGGGGTTCAGTGCCTTACTCAAGGGCACCTCAGCAGTGCCCAGGAGGTGAACTGGCAGCTCTCCAGCCACCAGCCCACACCACATTTTTAGTTCGGACTTCTAGTAGGAAGTGTGTGACGATGATTGAGAGGGATTACTTCTATAAGGGTCTATACATGTTCTTTTCTGTAGGAAAATCCTGCTTAGTATAACTTTAAAGTTAAATCAGTAAATCACACCTGTATTCATGATGGCATTTATGGTCACATTTTTCTGCAGTTGCCATTCAGTATATTTATATTCCATAATCATTTACCATGATGAGTAGATTTTATTGTTTCTTAGTTTTACTGTTTTAATTTTTATCTTATGTTAGTTATTTTACTCTTCCTACTGCCGTATCAGTTTATCAAGTTACTGCTAATGCTAGCTAAACATTCCCCCCTGCTGCAGCTTCACATTATAGCATTCAACTGGTGTAAAAATGGGAGACTTTTATTGTGAAGAAGCCACAGGAATCTAATTTGTCCCAGCAATTGTTCATCAATAGTGTGTCTACAAAACAGGACATGGTCATAATGAGCGTTTCTCAGCAACTCCTGGTAGTATGTTGTTGTGTGGAGAGCTCCTTACACAGTGTGCAGCATGAAATCAGACCATGGTTGCTCATGGTATGATGACAACAGGCTAATTACTGACTGACTTCTTCATTAAAACAACTTGAATTCATTTGGTCTACATGTACTTAATTATACGTTAAAGCAAACTGTGTCTATTTCTACTTTAACAAACAACAAATATTCTGACAACAGGAGAAATTGCTTCACTTAACCTCGATGAGTTGATAAATTTATGAGCAATAAGCGTGTATATTCATCCAGAAGTTCAATGCTTCATTTAGGGAAGTTGAGCAATTAACTGACTAATAAAATATAGATAGATAAGAAAGTTAGCCACTGACCTGGGCTTTGCGCAAGCGCTGTAATTCACTCATCTTGGCTCGCCGCTCCAGCGTCCTCATCTTTATCAACTCCATCTTCTCAGCCTCGACAGGGTCTGATGGCATCGTCTGAAACTACAGACAAAGGGTCAGTATTATAAAATGTAGCAGCTCGCTATCATGTATACTGAAAACATCATCTGTCCTTACTTTCTCATCAAACAAGTCAACATCATCTCGCCCAAACATCTCATCATCGTCGTCATCGTCGTCATCATCTCCATCGACACCCTCCTCTGAGGTGCTGTGAGCGTGTCTGAATGTTGTCTCTGTGGGAAAAATACAAGGAAGATATATAAAGTGTTACACAGCAGAGGTTTTCCCCCTGCAACCTTTTTCTCCACCAGAGATCACAGAGGAGATGAGTTCTTACTTACCCACTCTCCCTGGATGATTAATGAGGACACTGAGCCGGGTGTCTCTGCTGATCCTCGGCGAGGACAGATTCCAGGGAGAAAACTTGGACCGTACCCTGGTCTGCCCACTTGGCATCTCTTTTCTCCTGAAGCAGCGTCGATTCCTCTTCTCCCGAATGTGACTAGCTGTGCTCCCGCTCCAGTAGCCCTCCTCTTCCTGCCCATCCAGGCCTTCTGGCTTGGGAGGACTTGGACCTCCTGCAGTTGCAGAGGAAGAGGAGCAGGAGGAGGATCCACCAGGAGTCTCTGAGTCGGAGTCGGCGCTGAGGCTCTGAAGGTTCACGAGTTGGCTTTTCTCCTCATCGGTCAGCTGAAGCTTTCGGAGTGACTGCTTGGGTCTGGAGTCAGGTGCTGCCTTGGAGATCTCCTTTGTAGGGGTTGGAGATGGATGTTTTTCTGGAGTGGAGGGGTTAAAAAGGTGGACTGTGCGAGGTTTTGGTACTGGAGGGGAGGGCTGAGGGCTGGGCGTGGTCTGCTGAGAGAGGCGGGGCTTGGGGACAGGGTAGGGCACTGTCTCCTCCTCAGTTTTAGATGGAGGATGTGTGGGAGTTTTTGATTTATGCGGTTCTTCCGACTCTTCTTTGGACTCAAGTATATGGTGGTCCTGTCCTTCAGGTTTATGTGACTGTGAGTGAGCAGAGGGACCACAGTCCAGAGTGTGGTCATACTCCTCATCTGATGGAGATGGTGTGTAATCATCACTGGAAAGCCTGTTCTCTACATTTGTCCCTTTGTGGGTTCCTTCGCTATCCTAAATACAGAAACAGCATTGAAAAAATAATTAACAAGGGGAAAAGAAAGAGCACAAATCCCTGTTTAATATTTTTTGCTCCTTTAGACTACACATACTCTGACACAAACATCCTCATTAGTTGTGTGTAACTGCTCTGAGCCCTGCAGGCCGACGACATCAGACCAGACACCGTAAGGATGACATATCATGCAACAGAGGATTGTGTAACATGGGCATTACCAACGCACATGGAGTCTGGAGCAGCGAGCAACAGAACGGCTTACATCTGCTCTGCTCAGTGACCCACCTTACAAGATGTTTCAGCCCCGTTTTCCAGCTCCAGTTCTTCAGAGTGCAGCTCACAGAAAAACCTCCCTGAGGGGACATCACAGGCGAAAACAATGAACGGAGTTGAAAAGTCAGAGACAAGTGAATGTTGACGTGCTAAAGACGAAAAAGCCTGCTGTTGTCATAAATGATTAATGTCCTCTCAGTCTACACGGAAACCCCTTTAAAAAAGGGTCTTAGTGCAAATTATTAATTACACAAATAAATTAATAAGTGGTGCTTCGCTTAGTGCAGCAAACGCAAATTGTAGCAAATATTCAGATTTTGAGAGAACACATTATACCACAGGTGCGATAGCTGTTGAAACCAGAAATACAAGTGCTTTATACTCAGCAACAGAGCATTAAGTGCTTAAATTGAGGATTAAGCAAACAAGAGGCTGCTAAAAAGGGATAATAAAAGAACAGATATTACACCAAACATGGACAGATATTAGGAAATAATTGTGAATTACAATACCTATTGAGGACGTGATTTGTCAAAGATACACTACGACAAAAGATAAGGCAATACAAGATGTGCCAACGATATGAAATGGTACACTTCAGGTCTCCTAAGTGGGTGCAGTTGTCTCTCACCCACATCCCCCCCACCTCATTTTATGTGTTGTTAATGCCGTGTGGAATGGATGAAAACAGATTCAAAGCAATATTATTCTAATTGTTATTATTAGTGTGAGGCAGCAAAATCTGTGCAGCTCCTGAGTCCAGGACAAATTTCCCTACAGAGACTATAAAGTATATCGTATCGTATTGTATCGTATCGTAAAACTCTATATACAAAAAAAATGTAATGTTCGTTCCTTAGTTTGCCCCTGGTTTTTATCTGCTATCTAAATATCTGCTATCAACCCAGTACAACATCATTTTAATTGTTGCCAGATTTGCTGCTGAGACAGAGACAGGTTTCAAACAAAATTAATTCTCTCCTGATTTGTCTGTCCTAAAAATACAGCTATTTGGTGTCAAAATGTTTGTGAGATATGTGAAAATGGGCCAAATATTTACTTTGATTTTGGGAACGATAGATTGGTCATAGTCTGTGCCAACATTCACTTCTCCCATTGAAATGAATGGATGCAAGATGGCCGCTAGTAGCTCGGGCAATGGTGAACCCCAGTTAACACAGATACAAGAAATGACTATGATGTGAGCCGTGTTGTTTATCAGTGGTCTCTGTTTGTGTCCCATTAGATGCTGGAAACATATGATAGATATCCTTTTAGTTTTTTGGCTTTACCACAGCATGTGAGACTAGTCCTATATAGTAAATGTCAAAGTCTGTGTGTGAGTCAGTGATGAAGTTACGCCATTGGTGGGAGTGAATAATGATGTAAATGCCCATGTTCCACTATTGACCATTGCTCTTTCAAAATGAATAGGCAAAACTGAGCCGAGTCAGGGTTATAAATTAGCATCAGCCACCAGCCAAACGCTGGTAAAATATGCAAGTGGCTGCTAAATCTGCATCACTCAACAGCCAAAAAACAGCAATTCTTATCTAATGATTGACTTGTAGATTTTGGAATCCACCAACCACAGTGGCAGGTGGACAAAAAAGTTTGCTGACAGTCCTGTTTTACTGTATTTCTCATTTTCTGTAACCAGTGTAGCATGATAGCATGGTGGAATTAGCCAGCTACCTAGCTGCTACATGAGTAAAATTGAATAAAATGCTTCGTCCACACTCTCTGGTCACAGCGTAGGAAAACACATTGCTATTATCAGATGAGCAACAACTCAGAAGCAGACAGAGGGGTCTACAGTCTGTGTTTGAAGGATATATCCAGGATGTCAAACTGACTCAGCAGCAACAACAGGTTAAAAAGACAAAGATAGTTAGAAGCTAAAGCCGAACTATAGGCTACAGATCACAGTGTAAAAGTGAACCACCACATCACTGCTGATCGCCACACAAGACAATGAATATAAAGGGAAACTTTGCTGATATTGAACCAGCTGTGTGGCATCACAGTGTGTGCAGATGAACTGTGTTTGGCTTCGCCCCATGCTGCTAAAGTCAAACAACATTCATCTGCGCACACTGTGATGACACACAGCTGGTTGAATATCACAAAGTTTCCCTGCTTCCCTTCACTGGTTCCTGTACAGCAGGGTCAGTCTTTGTTTCACTGTTATAATCATTAAAAAGCAAAAGCAGCATGTGTATACATTCAGTAGGCTATATCTTCAGTAGCTAGCTAGCTAACCCTACACTTTTCAGGGTTTGATTTTGGGTTTGGAACAGGGAGGAAACGTATATCTTTTTCCAACCTCTCCACGTAACGAGTATCATTAATACACGACGTGCTCCAGGGACAACATTTAGCTCCAAATCCACAAAACCAGCCTGAAAATGAAGGAAATCTGAAATGACTGCATTAGAGTCAGTCTGGGTCTGGGGGCAGGACTTAGCGAAGGGTCAGTTTGTTTGAGGAAAAGCTGTCTGTATGACACAAGAATAGTTAAATGCATGATTTGATCACAATGTCGGACCAGGTACAGCCACCGTTATAAAGAGAGAAGGTGGAAATAAGATGTCTAAACGGGTGCCACCAGCTTAGTAACGACCTGCAACTAGAAGTCGACCACTGTTATTTTAACATGTATCTACCATGGATGTATAAAGAGACCTGGATACAGCGTAGAGGCAGGGGCCCCTGTTCATTCCTATGAGAGTTGCTCAGTGACACATGAAGCCAATAAGTCTCTATTTTTTTTTTTTTTAATTACCTAGATCGACCACACTGAGGGGCCCATAGAGCAAGCTCACTAGAGACATACAGAAGCTGAGCGGCTGGTTTAGCACTCTGCTAACCTGAATGGCGATAAAATGCCTCAATAGTGCGGTTCTTCTAGACTTTTGAAATGTTACCAGACCAAATGGATCAAATCCTGATGTGAGTTAATTTTGTGGGGGTTGTGATGCTCAAAAATGCTCTCTTTCCCAAAGTAAGTCATTGGAAAAAGTCTTTTTGGGCCCCATTGCATCACGTGACAAACCCAGACAGCGTAATTCCACTTTTGACCTCTATATAAAATTGCCTTCAAAGCCTGGTGCTGTTCCTGGGGGCTTGGTATGGACACGACAGTGGGGCAAAGCCTGTGACTGTGTGAATACCAGCACTTCTAGCGCTTCATACATGATCCAACCATATGCTAGGTTTTGACCTTGTCTTGTCTGATAGTAAGTTCTTACCTGTAGTCTGGTGGAAGGTGTATCCTCCCAGTCTGAGTGTGATGCCGCACTGGTGGCAGGTGAAGCAGCTCCGATGGAAGAACTTGCCCTCGGCACTGATGCGCTCCAGCACATAGACCCTCTGACCACAGAAGTAACACTCCTCACTGTTTGTCATCGGTTCAGGCTCAGGTTCAGGAGCAGGAGCAGGTGTAGGGCTGAGCTGAGGGGACACAGGAGGTACCGCCGTCTGAGGGAAGAAGATAAATTCAGTAAAGCCACATTAGAAAAAGAGAACAAATCAACACAGAGAGCTTCAAACACAACTCACACTGGCCTCATCTTCCATCCTTGTCTCTCTTTCTCTTTTCTCAGCTGCCAGCTTTTCCTGCAGAGCAGATAAGAAAAACTATTAACCTGATTATGTTGATTATATGGAGAACATTCAAACAAGCATTTCACACCCTTTTAATGACTGACTAAAAACCAATTCCCTTGAAATAACATCTATCAAATTGCCCCTGAAATAACAGAAGTGAGTCACAGACAGCGC
Organism: Epinephelus fuscoguttatus; assembly: GCF_011397635.1. Classification (NCBI taxonomy): domain Eukaryota; kingdom Metazoa; phylum Chordata; class Actinopteri; order Perciformes; family Serranidae; genus Epinephelus; species Epinephelus fuscoguttatus. The sequence goes on along the minus strand of NC_064758.1, from coordinate 40,002,561 downwards.
GAGAACACAGACTGAAGGCCCAGACGTGAACTCCAGCCAACAGGCCAGCGTGTTTGAAAATATCTTTATCAAACATTTCTCTGTGCTGTGTAAACAGTGAACTCGCTGTCACAGTGGGCGTACCTTGCGTCTTTGCAGAGAGTTGTGCTTCAGCTTGTTCAGGAAAAAGACAGCTGACTGTGTCTGGGAGAGAGTCAGAGGCTTGGACGACGGCAGGAAGGCTGCAGGGTCTGTAGCCAACAGAGAATGAGAGTGAGAAAAATGTCAGAGAGGGACACACACCAAATTCAGTTTGTCTAACCATTACGCCAGGCTGCAAACCTGAAGACACCTGAGCGTTATTGTTGGCCTACTTGCATCTCTGCATGCAGCTGCTTCAAATACTCTGATTGTGCCTTCTTATTTAAAATATCTTCAAGGTACATCCTTTTATGTTGGATACTCCAGAAATATAAATAATCCCTCTTACTTGTATTTTCTGTATCGCCACAGCAGCTGAATTTAACTTGTCAATCCACATAAAAACTCTTCAGCTCCTGCTCTGCTCTACCACTCCCACCCTTTCATCATTCAGATAAGGTTACCGGAGAATGACAGCTCCCTCCTGCCTGCACATCAGTCAGCGGATCCCAAGCAGAGCAGCACAGCATCGCAGACACAGAGAGCGTATATCACACCCACTTCAGCTCATTCACTGCCTCATAACGTTGAGCTCACATTCAAGCTGCACAAACTCCTCATGCTTCAAAGACTGTAAAAATACCTCTGCTACAAAGACAATCCTCCTCCAGCGCAGGAATAGTAGATCCCCTGCTAGAGACGCTAGTCCCATCAGACCTGATAAGCCAGGTCCACACGGTGACTGTTTGCTCTGTCTGCTGCTGCTGGGCTGGCTCAGTGCAGGAGAGCAGCACAACCAGTAGAGGCTGGGCTCTGAGCACAGCACTAGCCACTTAAGCCAAATGAATTCTGGGTAATATGCTCTTAAAGAGACAGCAGCGATCTGATCACTTCTCAACAGCAAACACATTTCAGTGGGAAGGCACCTGACCCTTTTAAGGTGATGCTAATGCTGTGCAGTGTCTAAGCAACCAAGTTACGTAAGATAGATGCTGCTGTCACCAAATGCTATATTCAGGAATATATCAGAGCATAAATAGCATTATAAATTATGAAAACATTAACCGTACTAAGTTGCAAAGTGCTTTTTTGGCTTTTATAATTACGCCCCGGTTTGACATTCCCTTTACCCTTGCTGATAATACAGGCTTTACCTTTTGCTGGCACAGTGAAGGCACTTTGGACCTGTGTGAGGTACAGGACCATGGACAACTTGTCTATCTGACCACTTTTGGCCAAGTCACTGGCAGACATGACCGGTGGGACGCCCAGCTCCTTCTCCAAAATACTGAAGGCCAGCTGGTTGTTGTGAACAGTGTTGGACTCATCCAGGGAGGACATGTCACTGTGGAGGAAATAAGAAGCTGGAATAACTTTACAGTTTTAATTATGGGGTCTTTTCACAGCAGAGATGACCATTATATGTGTTAAAGGGACAGTTCACCCCAAAATCAAAAATACATATTCTTCCTCCTACCTGTAGTGCTATTTATCAGTATAGATTGTTTTGGTGTGAGTTGCTGAGTGTTGGAGATATCGGCTGTAGAGATGCCTGCCTTCTCTCCAATATAATGAAACTAGTTGGCACTCAGCTTGTGGTACTCAAAGTGTCAAATACATACATTTGAAAAACTCAACAGCAATGTCTCTTTGCAGACTTCATGACCTGGTTACCCAAGATAATCCACAGACCTGGGGCAGCACGGTGGTGCAGTGGTTAGCATTGTTGCAGCATAATATGGCCCGTTTCCACCGCAGGAACTTCGGGGTAATTTTATGGTGCCGGGGCTGTTGGTGCGTTGGAACTTTTACAGGGGCTAAACAAGTCCCTGCCTCGGAGTAGGTACACAGAACGGCCCTGAAAAACTCCTGGGTGGGGCTTGGGGTTTACTTGGTGCTGTTTGGATATACTCAAGGCGGGATGTGACATCAACAGAAAGCGACAAAATAGCCAGCATTTTTCAAACTCAGCAGACAAGGAGTCACATTTTTATAGCTTCCACCGCCATGTAAACGTGGAGGGACGCCAGAAACCCAGCAACCACCTCAGTTGATAATCATCTTACTTATGTCTTCTTACTTCTGCTTCTTCTTCTTTGTTTGTTTCTTTGCCGCGTCGCCCCGGTCAAAATGGCCGCGCAACGATTACGTCACATCCAGAGCCCGGTAACTTTACAGGAACCTTCCTCCTACTCCGCCCTCTCAATGGAGACACGGCGGTTGAGAGTGCCGAGCGAGAGGACATTCCTGTAAAGTTCCTGCCCCCCAAATAGTACCAGAAACTTCTTCAGTGGAAACGGGCCTATAGCTAGAGGGTTCCTGGTTCAAACCCAGGGAGCCCTTCTGTGCGGAGTTAGCATGTTCTCTCCATGTCAGTGTGAGCGTGAATGGTTGTCTGTCTCTTTGTGTCAGCCCTGTGATAGTCTGGTGACCTGTCCAGGGTGAACCCTGCCTCTCGCCCAATGTCAGCTGGGACAGGCCTCAGCCCCCTGTGACCCCCTAACAGTGCACAAGTGTAAGCAAATATTTTATGGTCAATTTGACTCCTTTGAATATGTTGCCACTCAGTTAAAATCCTCCTGTCGAGCAATTTTAGTGACCATCTACAGACTCCCCAAATATGATGCAAGGTTTTTTGATGAGTTTGCCAAATTGCTGTCTATTGTGTGCATGGATTTTGACTGTGTTGTTTTAGTGGGAGATTTTAACATTCATGTTGATAATCTTACAGATGGGTGTGCTAAGGAACTGTTAAATATTCTGGATAACTTTGGGCTCAGCATGTCACAGAACCAACACATAACAGAGGACACATATTAGATCTAATTATTTCCAAAGGTCTTAATATCTCTGAGGTTGTGGTGAACGATGTCGCTTTATCTGACCATTACTGTGTTTCATTCAAAATAACCACCATTGGTAATCCTATGAAAAGTGAAGCAGAGGTGATCAGAAAGTGTTATATAAATGATAACACCTGTACATTATTCACCCTGGGCTTTATACCATCACAAACCCTGCCCTCAGCTCTAGTTGATGACCTTGTAAGCAGTTTTAGTTCCAATGTTATGACTGTTATTGATTCTATCGCCCCAATTAAGACCAAAGTTATGTCAGGTAGGAAAAAGGCACCCTGGAGAAACGCCATACTGGTTAAAGAATACAAAAGAGTATGTAGACAAGCTGAACGCAGGTGGCGAAAAAACAAACTCCAGGTATATTACGACATTTATAAAGAGAGTCTTCATAACTATAACCAGGAACTGAAGAATGCAAGGCAATCATATTTTTCAGAGATTATCAATAGAAACAGTAATAATGCCCGCGCACTTTATTCTGTAGTGGACAGACTGACCAACCCCACAGCATCACTCCCTCCTGAACTACTGTCTAACAAGTCATGTAATGACTTTGCAGCCTTCTTCACAAACAAAATATTACAGATAAGACAGGCAGTGTGCAGCTCCGGCTCAGGAATGATAACACTTGTGCCTTCCTGTCCTCCGGTTAATCTAGGACATTTTAGCCTCACAACTCTAACAGAAACTGTTTCAAAATTAAAGCCCACAACATGCTGCCTTGATATTCTGCCTTCAAACTTTTTTAAAACCATTTTTAACTGCATAGCTCCAGATGTACTGCAGATAATAAATACTTCTCTTAAAGCAGGCCAGTTCCCCCTTGCCTTGAAGACTGCAGTAATAAAACCTCTCCTAAAAAAAATCAAATCTGGACGCCACAACACAAAATTTTGGGGAAAATCATTGAAAGGGTTGTCTTTCAGCAAATCCATACTTTTATGATGCAAAACAATCTCTTCAACACATTTCAGTCTAGATCTCAGTGCTGCATTTGATACAGTTGATCATAATATACTATTTAGCAGATTGGAAAAGTGGGTGGGACTCATCGGCACTGTGCTACAATGGTTCAAATCTTACTTACAAGGTAGGGACTTTTTTGTGTCAATTGGTAACCATGAATCTGAGCGAACTACGATCACATGTGAGGTTCCTCAAGGGTCCATTCTCGGACCACTTCTATTCAACATCTATATGCTACCCCTAGCCCAGATTATGGAACATCACAACATCTCCTATCATACGTATGCCGACGACACACAACTCTATATCTCAGTGTCATCACAAGACTACAGTCCTTTACTCTCATTGAGTAACTGTATTCATCAAATCAATGACTGGATGTGCCAGAATTTTCTCCAGCTAAATCCAGAAAAGACAGAGGTATTAATTTTTGGCCCTAGAAATGAAAGGGCAAAGATCAGTGCCCACCTTGGCTCTATGTCATTGACAGCTACAAATCAAGCCAGAAATCTTGGTGTTATTATTGACTCAGACCTGAACTTCAACAGCCATTTAAAGTTTATTACTAAATCTGCCTTTTACCACCTGAAAAAATAGCTAGAATTAAGGGGTTTCTGTCTAAACAAGACATGGAAAAACTTATTCATGCATTCATTTTTAGTAGGTTGGATTATTGCAATGGCTTATTTACAGGCCTTAACAAAAAAATCAATCAGACAGCTGCAGGTGATTCAGGACGCTGCCGCTAGAGTCCTTACAAACACCAGGAAACTGAACCATATTACACCGGTCATTAAATCGCTACACTGGCTTCCTGTGAGTCAAAGAATAGATTTTAAAATCTTACTGCTGGTCTACAACGCCCTAAATGGTCTCGGACCAAAATACATTCTTGATCTACTGGTTCCCTACGAAGCATCCAGACCCCTGAGGTCATCTGGAACTGGTTTGTTGTGTGTTCCAAGAACAAGAACCAAGCAAGGTGAGGCAGCATTCAGTTATTATGCTCCTCTCCTGTGGAACAAACTTCCTGTAGATCTGAGGTCTGCTCAAACTGTCAGCTCCTTTAAATCAGGGCTAAAAACACTATTGTTTACTGAAGTGTACTCTTAGATTAATTACTTACCTGCTGTATTCTACTGCCCGTACTTTTTAACTATACACTGCTGATTTATGCCTTTTATTATTCTACTTCTTTTCTTATCCTGACTGTTCAATGTATTGACCCTGTTTTTATTTTATGTTACTGTATTTTCTCAATTTCTATTTCCCTTTTTAATCGACTGTTTTTATTGTTTTAAATTGTGTCTTGTTGCTTTTAATGTCGCTGTAAAGCACTTTGAATTACCTTGTGTTGAATTGTGCTATACAAATAAACTTGCCTTGCCTTGCCTAACAGGATAAGCGGTTGTGGAAAATGAATGAATAATCCACAGACCTTGTTGTGAGCAGTTTCATGCAGTTACTATTTCTTTCATCTGAACCACACCCGCCAACTGTATCATTTTGCAGAAGGAAGCTTGAGAGACAATAGGGCGATGATCACCATATTGCAACACCGCACTATTGACAAGCCAACAGCAAGGGATGGCAAGCCACCACTATGACTGCTATTTGATGTTTTTATTTTTTCTCAGGGGAGCGTCACAAATTAACACTGCCACAAATGCCAGCAATGAGACCAAGTGCTGGGCATCTATTCTGCACTGAGTGCTGCATGTTTGCCCCCTTTTTTCTGGTTGTCAAGAGTTGAAAAATATTCAACTTTGGGTAAAACGCTTCAGCCTCTTGTTACCGTAACTTTTTACCCACAAAGACCAACAGTCAAGTTGCTGAATAACAACATTCATTCATTTTCCGTAACTGCTTATCCTGTTAGAGGTCGCGGGGGTGCTGGAGCCTATCCCGGCTGGCATTGGACGAGAGGCAGGGTTCACCCTGGACAGGTCGCCAGACTATCACAGGGTTAACACATAGAGACAGACAACCAGTCAATCTCACATTCACCAATTAACCTAACATGCATATCTTTGGACTGTGGAAGGAAGCCGGAGAACCCAGAGAACATGCAACTCTCCACAAAAGGGCTCCTCGCCCACAGGTTTGGACCAGGAACCCTCTTGCGGTGAGGCAACAATGCTAACCACTGCACCACCATGCTGCCTGAATAACAACAGTGCAGGAGCAATTAATGAACCCTGAACCCACATAGACTGGTTGGTTTACCCTTTCTCCCTAAGTGCAAGTGTTCTACCTTGTGCCCACATTTTTACTTCCATGGATATTCTGTATCATAGCAACCAGACTCAACTAAACGCTATGCCCCTTACTGTGCCCCACTGTCTTTCTGTATTCTGCATTTAACAATGAACAAGTATTAGCTTAAGACTGTGTCGCCTTTGTCATTTAAAAACAATATGATATCCTCACAATAAAGCCCTTTTATATAGTACTAAAATCAGAACAGATTCATTAATTTGCAAAAAACAAATAAATATGGTGAGATATAAGCTGTAATGGCTTTCTCGGCTGAGCTGTAACGTTAGCTAATTCAGTGGTGCTGGGTGAGCTAGCAGTAGATGCACGCTTCCTTCTGCACAGTGATACAGTTTGTGGATGTAGTTCAATAGAGAGAAAATAGTTCCTACATAAAACTGCATATCTTGAGTAACCAGGTCGCGTTTTCTGGAAAGAGACATGGCTGTTGAGTTTTTCAAATGTATTTTTTTATGCCGCTTTGAGCACCACAAGCCGAGTGCCATCTAGTTGTATTGTATTTGAAAGAAGGTAGACATCTCTACAGCAGATATCTCAAACACTCGCTGACTCACATGCAAACAATTTACAGAGGGACAGAGGGATGTCGTATGCTGTAAAGCCCCGTAAGGCAAATTGTGATTTGTGATATTGGGCTTTATAAATAAAATTGAAGTGATTGATTGACTACTGAACAACACTACAGGTAAGAGTGAAATATGTGTTTTTGATTTGCGAGTGAAATGTCCCTTCAGATGTAAATACCTGTTGCAAAGTTCTTTCAAAGAACCGCCAAATCACACAATTACAGCTTAACATGAATTAACAGCATCTGAGTATGAGACGAAAACCAAGCTAACTCACATGAGATGAGGTCTGAAGTGGTGGATCAGAGCACACAGGGCGAGTCCCGACTTCCAGGACTGCGTAAAATCCTTCACATTCACATTCTCATAACCTGCCGTGTGTTTCTGGCACCATTTCAACAACTCTTCTGAACCACTGACTGAATCTGAGAAGACAAACAGAGACAATTCATCAGACAACACTCACCAACCACAGTGGTTTGGTTTCACAGTCATAAATATATCCCTCTGTGCTGTGTAAATACAGCGTGAGTGATTTGGGTTTTTTCAACTATGTGTCAATGTTGACAACAGAGTGGTTCCTCCTTCACTCAACACAGCTGAATATAACCATCACACAGGCCTCGAGTGGCTGCATAATGAAGAGCAGCTGACCTTGACGCATGTGAGACAACCTGTTCTTCACTTTCTTGCTTGATGGGCTGAGTTTATCGACATCATACAGGTGCTGCACCTAAAGAAATCCAAAGGTAGATCAGTCAATGCATTCAGAGATCACAGACTAAAGCAACCTGTCACCAGTTTATCAAGAAGGAACAAAACAAGATCTGTAAAGCATTCCCTGGACAATACTCTGCTCAAGACTATTTATAAAAATGTAAACATTTTTAAAGTATTTTAAAATGCCTATGGGCAATTGTGCACCAACAATTTAGGTCCATTAAAAGTGCTCATTTTTGTCACTGACAGGCTCAGGTTATTATTAGAAGTGTCTGAAAACATTACAGAAAAGACCCTTCAAAGAATTTAAATGTTTTTCTTTACCCTCCGCTAATCCAGTCTGTTTGTTTTTGTGTGTAACTCAGTGGTTCCAGCCACGGGGTCCAAATTTCTCCTTAGTCATTAGTTCATGGTCCACAGTTTCATATATTCAGTGTTGTGTTTGGTCATGTGGTTGAGCTAGTTTCACTCACTCTACAGCAGGAAACAGCACTTCAAAATAAAAGCTTTGTGCTGGAAATTCAATGAACTTCAAAATAAAGAATGTTTTCACAGACTTGACACGTTCGCAAGTCACTTGCGGTCCATTCAGAATATACCTGCGAACCACTTTTGGACCGCAACCCACCAGTTGGGAACCTTTGGTGTAACCAAGTCTAGCTCAAGGAGAAGTCTCATTCTGAAATCTCACTGACTTTTCTACATTGTTGAAATCAGATAAATATTCAGCCATAACTGTGACAATCTCTTAGAGAACACTAAGCTCCACTTTCTGTACTCCAACACAGGAAACTCTTCCCGACACTCCTCTCTCCAGCTCTCACCAGCACAGACATATCAAAAGTCCAGCCTGGAGGCCGACCGTGGCCAGCTGACCAATTTTCAACAGCCCGCGGCTTGTTGTTCAAAATTTACTATATGTGGCCCACCACACATTATCGGTTCCTCAAGCAAGATCACTTTGCTGTCATACAGTTTGTAGACATGCACCAAGTAGGAACCACGCAGGCTGAACTAATATGTGGTCATAAACAGATGGTAAACAAGCAAATGAATGGTTATTTTACAGCAGAAATTCCCTGCTAGGTTGCAGACATAGCCATTACAAAGAAGTGTAGTCAACAGAGAGGGCTGGTGCATTTAGGAACAGAGGATTGTGTTTGTCTCGTTTGTTTGTGCTTTTCTTTTTTAAATACCTGTATGACGTGAGAAGCAGCTGGTCCAAAAGTTTGGACATCCCTGCACTAGCACCTATGTCTTGCAAGATTTCAGAACGAGACCCCGAAAAAGACATGTTTAATTTCTCAGTAAGGTCATTACCGTAATGTTTTCAGACACTCTGACAATCTGAGCCTGTCAGTGGCAAAAACAAGCACTTTTAATGGATGTAAATTAACGGTGCACAGTTGCCCACAGGGATTATGTTGCAGCCTGGTTGTTGCAGCTCCAGCGGTCACTCTCAGTGCTTAACCATGTTCAAAATTATTGTCTCCATTAGTCATTTAGACTCAACATATGTTACCCTTTAATGCCAAAACACTTTTTTTTTAAATTAACTGTAAACTATGCAAGACCTTCAAATAATTACACTTTTTGTCTACTCGAAGAAATGAACAGCTAAAACTGAAGAAAACAACTCGCAGTTTCACACATTGAGATTGTAAACACTGCTTTACTTTAACGAGCTGTGTCTACCCGACTGTAATCTGCAACCTTGAGTGACCTCCCTGCAGATTAAAGCGACTGTGATTTAAGTCTCTGTTGGGTAAATAAAGGCTAACAGTCCTGACCTGGTTGGGCTTGATGGCGGAGAGGTTGACATGTGTGTACCGCGTTTTGGGGTCGATGCTGTACCCAGCGTAGTTTTTGCTGGTGTTTTCTGGCGTTGTCTGGGACAGGACTTGGTAGATACTCTCTCTGTGTGTTTGTAAAGAAACGAGAATGGAGGCATTTAGAGAAAAGAACAACCTTGAAAATAATCAACAGAGATACATTGAAATGAAACAGGACAAGGAGGAGTGTAATGAGTTCAGAGATCACTCAACAATTCATCTTTTTGACTGAGGCTAGATCAGAGTTAGGCAACCTGTGGATCTCTTTTGCCCTTCTTCAGTGACTCCATGTGGCTTTGACAAAAAGCTATATAAAAATGAATAATGATTTTTTTTTCATTTATCTGTGTCACAGGCCTAAAGTGATTCCTACATTCTCCAACTGTGAGAATGTGTGACCCATATGCCATGTAAAAACAATGTTTTTAAATTTCGTCAAATGAAATGATCGTCATACGTCTACACCCAGGCGCCTTATTCTCTACATTTTGCCGAACCTCCTTAGCAGTGGCTAATCTTGAGTCTCCCTAGCTAGCCTAGGATATGAAATCCAAATCCAAAGAAGGAAAAGTCTCTGAGGAAAATAAAGAATTTAATATTGCATGGACAGATTTGTTGGCTTTCTCCACCAAAGCTGAAATGTTATTTTACCAAAAAATTATGACACGTTAACGAATGCCCATTTAGACCTTTTAGTAATAAAAACTTTATAGGCTGTGCTGCCTTCATTATACGGCTCAAACATTTTTGTGGCTCCAGACAAATTTTTTTGTTGTTATTTGTCCAAAAATGTCTCTTTTGATGGTGAAGGTTACTGACCCGTGGGCTAGATGAACAGAAACAGCACTCTTCAAAGTAACTGGCATGTAAAAAAGGTTTTGAATTGTCCAGTATTTAATTAATCTGCATATACACCCTTTTATTTTGGACTATGTGGAAAAATGACCAGTGTTTATTTAGTTGAAAATAACCAGAGAGGTTCCTGGCACTTTATTCTGTACTCTCATCAGGTTTTGTCATCAGATTTTCTACCTTTAGAGTCTTAAATTTGGCACATTTCACAGGCACACCTGACATCCTTCAAACACCAGAAGCCTCATTGTTTTATTCTTGTCACATCAAGGAATCATGCTGAAATAATTCTTATACTATGCAATCAAAACAACTACTCATCACACTAATTATCTCAGGATGGGAAGTGTTGCTGATGAGGAGATCCACAGGCATACTAATGAATGTTGAAACTATATTTTTACACTTTATATTCAATACCTGCAGTGGCCTCCACTCTTTTTCTAAACGTTTAAATATGTAGTTTTCCTAAAATAGTAATAAAATACTGTACTAAGAGTAGAGCCTGTATTTTTCACTGTGTGTCTGGAAAACAGAAAGTAACACTGTATTGCATTAGCAAACAGAAATATGGCAAGTAGTGAAAAAACAGGAAGTAGCTGCATCATGACGTGAGGATGAAATGTGATTGTCTGTGTCATGTGCTGCTGCAGTTTTATGAAGCCGACTCACCGCTCAGCCAGGACCTTGAGATGTGGGACCCCCATGCCCCAGCTCCTCACCATCCACGCTGTGTCAAAAGAAGCTAGAAACCCACGGGCAATACCTGTACCCAGAGGCCAGAAAGGCTGCAGAGAGCAGAGAGAAGAACTCACTGTAACATGTTAAGATAATTTCAGCATGTCACTCATTAAACAGCCCAGTTGTCAGAGGAAAATGTTAGCATGATATGTTTCTGCAAACCACAGATGTATTACATTTGTTCCCGTCATGCTGATCATACAAATGTTTCTAAAGTGATGTAGTGTATGAGCTGAAAATGCCTGCCAAGCTACCAGTCGAGGTGAACACACAATGAAACCTTTTGTTTGTTGGCAAGTCATTTCTGTGTTTCCAGCGGCTTTTTAGCCGCCACACTTGGGTGTTTTTTAGTGACCTGTTGCTGGGTTTCCAGCCAGGATAGTGCCACCAAAAGCAGGCATTTTAAGCCAAAATGTGATATTTACCGCACCATAACCAAGTGGTATTTGTGCCTAAACATCATCCCATGGTAAGCTAAGCATTTCTGAAATGGAAATTGACTGTTTCAATGTATCCGCTACAATTATAACATATACATGTAATGTAACCATGGTTTGAAGAAACGCACAGAGCCAACATTTATTCTGTCCGTTAAGTTGTAGTAAAACTTATGAGACAGAAAAAGAAAGTTGCCCGATTTTTCACACAGATTCTACAAGATCATCCGAAGCTTCTAAACAATATGTAAAACTATGACTACAGCTGCACTAGTGGCTGCATAAGGATGGAGTTAGACAATGTGGTGCTTTATTTAAACTATAAGCCATGAGAGGGAGTGATTTTAGAAAAGATAGGGGGTGTTGTTAGGCAGAACCCATAGTTCCAATCCTTGATTATGATTGGCTGAGCTGTGTGTAAAGTTTTTTGCACCCTGATGAAGATCTCAGGGTTGAAACCGGTCGGTGTTTTAATGTAAGCAGCCATGTTTTTTGAATAACGGCCTTTTAACTTAATTCAAGTGCATCTGTTCCTACTCCACGCACTAAAAACCACTGACAGGCGAAGTGAATAACTTTGATTAATTTGTTCCAATGCATTGTTCTGCTGGGAAACCTTTGGTTCTGGCATTCATGTGGATACCACCTGACATGTTCTACCCACTCAAACACTGTTGCAGACCAAGTACCCCCCCTCATGGCAACAGTACTCCACAATGGCAGTGGCCCCCCAGCAGGAAAATGCACTATGCCACACTACAAAAACTGTTTAGAAATGGCCTGTGGAGCGTGACAAAGAGCTAAAGGTGTTGACCTGGCTTTTAAATTTCCCAGGTCCCAATCTGCTCAAGGATTCTTGTGATGTGCCGGTACCCCAGATGTACCCCTAATCCAAGGTGGGGCCTCCTTGGATCGGACTTGGCTCTGATCTGTCGAGGCATGGACACAGGATCTCTGGGAGTGTCCTGCGGTGTCTGGCACCAGCGCGTTGGCAGCAGATCCATTTAGTCCAGTGGGTTGTGAGGTGGGTTAATGGCACATGCCACAGATGCTCATTCAGATTGGGATCTGGGGAATTTGGAGGCGAGGTTGACACTTTGAGGTCTTTGTCACATTCCTTGGGCCATTCCTGAGTGTTTGCAGTGTGGCATGGTGCATTTTCCTGGGGGGGGGGGACTTAGTCCGCAACAGTGTTTGAGTGGGTGGAACATGTCAGGTGGCATCCACATGAATGCCAGAACCAAAGGTTTCCCAGCAGAACAATGCACTGGAACAAAATAATCAAAGTTATTCACTTCACCTGTCAGTGGTTTTACTGTTTTGGCTGATTGGTGAATTATATATATCTATATCTATATATATCTATATATAGATATAGATATATATATTCATATTTTTACATAAACATTTCATTCTAGATCAAAGTGCTGGCCTGGGAATGTGAGTGAGAATTTGCACCAGATCTCTAAAAATGTTGCCCCCTACCTCCACCAGGCAATCTCCAACAAGAGCCATCAACAATTTCTTGCCCTTCCTCTCCCTGACCAGAGAGGCATTCTCAGCACGGTGCATGCAGGTAAAATCAAACATGGCCACGTCTGGCTGGCCGGCATGGTTCTCAGCGAACTGCAGGTCGGGCAGTTTGCCACCTGTGGAGAAACTGGCAGCATCATGGGCGTAGCTTCTCAAAGCCTCATGATCCACGTTTGCAGAAGCCAGCAGCTCGTCCGCATCGCTGTAGTCCTGTAGAGACAGAGTGAGAGGTGTGATCTGATGAGTCATGGCACCTTATTCTGACTGTGAATGACATGTCTAATAGATGGGTTTTTACTGCTTTAGCTAATGGGCCAGACTGCGGAGACAGAGGAAATGATTGGCAGTTTATCGCTTCACAGTGGAGCAACTGCATCTGCTGCTTCATCCATCTGGTTTGTATCTTTTTCTTTACCGGCCACAGATGCAGCTAGTGCCAATAAGAACCACACTTTTTCTTGGTAATGGATGTGTTGTTCTCACCTGTTTAATGACCCCCTTCTTCAGCAAGCTCTTCTTCTTGGCAGTCATGACAAAGTAGTGGGTGTCGTCTTTGTAGTAGACAATATTCTCCAGATCAATACCTGGAATAGTAAATGGAGAGTGAGCATGGTGGGCATGGAGAGAGAAAGCAGTGTAGGAGAAAAGGAGAATCAGGAGCTCTGACATCAAGAGCATTTGTTATTTAGGAGTGACATTTTTCTATATCATTAGCCTGTGTGGTTATGTCTTTATGCTGGATTCACTGTAGGGAGGAGGCGCAGACGGAGACACATGCTGGATAAAAAGTCGTTCAGCTGGGTGCTATCAGGGTTGTAAAAGGTGACACATATTTCCTGGACGGTTTGTTCATAAATGAAAGTGCAGAGTGGGTCAAAAAGGCAGGGTGGATTTCATCACGGTTTGCGCTGCCACAGGAAATTAACTGAAGATTGGAGCACAGATTAACAGCCGTGCCACCCTTTTCACACTTCACATTGAACCCGACCCGACAGTGTGAACATTCATTTCATGCCTTGAGGGCTACATTCAGCGAGGCCTCAACAGCACAACAATACAATGAAAAAAAAAGAGTGCTGATATTCTTATTAGAAATGTTACAGTTTGGTGATTCTATTTCATAAATCATGTTCTCGTTTCCTCTTTTCTTACTTCAATTTCTAAACAGTTAACTGAAAAAGAGCACATGGTTCATTGCAAATCAAGATGTCCTCTTCCATCCAGCTGAACGTGACTGTAGACGTCATATGGACTCCTACCCGTCTCATTGAGCAGCTCTTGGAAGAACTTCTGGTTGTAGATGCGGGCCACGCCACTGATCTCTGCTACCTGGGCCTCTTCAGCCGTGTGTCTGTTGATGAAGTTGGCCGTGATGCCGATAGCCAGCTTCCCTCTCAGCTCCTTGTGTTTAAAACCTGACAGTGTGGGATAGAAGAAGGGAGGAAACTGGGCTGATGAAAGTTGACTTATTGAAAACAGCTACTGGAGGAAGTTTGTGACTATGTGTAACCGCCAGGCCTTGCAAAATTTGTAGCTGCAGTTGTGTGTGTCTCCGGTTGCAACAGTGGTAACAGAAGTGATTCAAGAGTACTCAATGTGTGTTTGTCTCACCATCAGGGACAAACCTGCCTCCTCCAGCAGAGATGAAGACGTCAAACTGGTAGGATGCAGCAGGATGAGACGCAGGCTGCAGCTTTGCCATCCAACCTGTCAGAAACACAGCAAACTTTTTAAATAACTTTACTTCTTTACACGCTGCTGCTGTATAAACACTATTGGTTCATATAAACAACAGCTGATGATGATATACTGAGCATAATTAGTGTGGAGGGTGTTTGCTGGTACCGTTTTCTCCCGAGGGCTCAATCAAGCCCTGAAACTCCACTCCGTTGTGCACCTCCACCCCGAGGAGAAGTGACACTTTCAAGAGAATCAACTGCAGCTGACGGATGCCTGAAAACACATATGTATATTAATTAAAAAAGTGTGAATGTGGGATATTCAAGATACAAAATACAAAGTCAGTCATGCAAAGAGAATAATAATAATAATTAATAAGACCTGGGGCTGCAACTAATAATTATTTTCATGACTGATTAATTAAATAAATAATCAGGAGATTCATATATTAATTGTTTAGACTTTGTAATGTTAGAAAATAAAGAGATATGTCCATTACAATCTCCCAGAGCCCAGTGTGATGTCTTCAATTAGCTTGTTCTGTCCAAACAACAGTCAGAACCCAGAGAGAGGAGCAGTGAATCACACATTTGAGAAGCCATTGCGGCTAATAATCGACTTAAGGCTGGAGCGCGGGACCTTTACACATTAATCAACATCTGTACACTCAAGCCCTTGCCAAACAAGTTCACATAATGCTGATTAAGCCAATAGCAGCCAGGGAAAGCTCTCTGTATTTCACAGTATAACTGAGTTGTGGTGTCTTTTCTGCCCTGATGCACCGGAAATGATGCATTTTGTGTCAACCAGCCAGGTCTAAAGGGGGCAGGAAGAGGGGAGAGATTGTAACAACAGACAGCAGCTAGGAGTGTGGAAGCTATGGTGGAAAATCCTAAGAAGCATCCCAGAGAAAGTTTCTGAAGTGGATGCTCCAGATTAGGGAAGTCAGTTAATTTTGCTTTTGTGACTAATTGGTCACTAAGAGGTCATTTTTTGAGATTAAAAAAAAAAAAGCAAAATGACGTAAAGTCTTTTCATTTTAGTCCGCCGCTCCATTGACTCAGTGAACTTTAGCACCACATTTAAAAATGCTATCCATTTAGAGGAGGTGAAATTTAATGTTTAGTGATGTAAATGTATTTTATTTCATTTTCTGCTGACTTAAAGGCGCTGTATGTAAGAATGTGGCCAAAACGGTTACTGCACTCAAGTTCAAAATACTGCTGCGAGTCGTGTCCGCCCCCCCTCCCCTACAGATTCGAGGTTGCTGGACAGCGGCACGCTGGAGACTGATTTGTTTGCCCACAGACGACTGCCGTGGCAGGGCTGTGTCGCCACGTCCTTGATCTTCGGTTTTCCAGCGGACCGTTCGAGCAAGTCCAGCTTCTCTGCTGCTAACGCTGCTGCAGGGATACAGCTGAGGAGGAGCCGGCTGCTAATGCTATGTACCGGGACACTGCTAATGCTGCTTGCTGTGCTGCTGTAGCTCAGTCGTAACTGTAACTGATGCTGAGACTCTACTGACTGCGTGACTGGTAGATGGTGGTGGGTGGCGCAACAGGCCAAAACACAAATTCAAAACATAAACGTGATTTGCGGACTGCAAAAATTTTTTTTAAATGCAAATATTCTGGCTGTACTATTGTTGTCTGTGAGATCAGTATGTTATATGAACATTATTCCTTAGTCTCTGTGACATATTAGGAGGATTTTACAACTATTTGCTTTAGATTTCTTACATATAGCTCCTTTAACTGACAGACTGGCGGTCAGCCACATTAACATGTGGAAACATGTGTCCACTGCACACCTTCTCGTCTCTACTAGTTAGCTACTGTTAGCATTGGCAGCTCTGCACTACCTGAGTCGGGTGGGAGCTAGCTAGCAGCACTATTTCACTGGCGATTACCGCTGGTAAAACCGTCCAGATAGTGAAAGGGCTGCAGAAACCCCCAAAGCTGAGCAAGTGGCTTCATTTTGAGCCACAAACCCCCTTTGGCATTGTTAACTATGTTAGCACCACTGGCCGTGCTGCCATTGTTAACAGCACAAACAAAGCTAACAGTAGTCAACACCGCTAAAGGGGATCTGCAGCTTAATATTGGGCCATTTACTCATTGGGGTGACCTGGGGAGAGACCGGAGGGTGGGTACAATATTTCCGCAGCAATGCTGTTGGGTCAGAAAGATGTTACAAGCAGTAACTTCAGCATGAGCAGAGCCACTAGCTAACATTAGCTTCCACCAGACCTGGGTGGTGCACAGTGTAGTAAACTGAAGAGTAACAAAATTAAACTATCAACCTATGTGGGAAACTGGTCAAAAATATTCTCAGTGCTTAATTGATTAATGGTTGACTACTCCAGATAAAAAAGAAACCTGGCGTTCAGAGGAGGGAAATTAAGAAAGAAATAATTAAGACTTGAAGGGAGCGCTCCTGGGGGCGAGGAAGATGCGGTGACCTCGCCTACATACGTCAACAGTGTTGTGTAATTAGGCAAGGCAAGGCAAGGCAAGTTTATTTGTAGAGCACAATTCGTACACAAAGTAATTCAAAGTGCTTTACAGAACAAGAAAATGCATTAAAATCACAATACAAAATAAAAACATAAATAATCATTATAAAATGAACTTTAAAAGAGAAGAGTGCAGATAAGATCCTTTCAACCATATGCACAGTGAAATAGAGCTGTTTTGAGCCTAGATTTGAACATTGTCAGAGTAGAGGCCTGTCTCACATCTTCAGAAAGACTGTTCCAGATTTTAGCTGCATAAAACTGGAATCCTGATTCCCCATGTTTAGTCCTGACTCTGGGCACCAGCAGGAGGCCGGTCCCTGAGGTCCTCAGAGTCCGAGATGGTTCATATGGCACTAACATGTCAGAGATGTACTTTGGTGCTAGGCCATGGAGAGACTTGTACACAAGCAGAGCTGCTTTAAAGTCTATTCTCTGAGCCCCAGGAAGCCAGCGTAGAGACCTGAGCGCAGGACTAATGTGCTCGTACTTCCTGGTTCTGGTCAGGACCCGAGCAGCAGCATTCTGGATGTACTGCAGCTGCCTTACAGCCCGTTTGGAGAGGCCAGTGAGCAGGCCGTTACAGTAGTCTAACCTACTAGAGACAAATGCATGGATAAGTCTCTCCAAGTCAGGTTTAGACACTATACGTTTGATTTTGGCAATGTTTTTTAGATGGTAAAAAGCTGCTGATGTTATTGATTTGATGTGGCTGTTAAAGTTCAAGTCTGAGTCCATTATTACCCCGAGATTTCTAACCTGATTTGTAGGTTTTAGAGAGAGAGACTGGAGGTGACTGTTGACACTTTCTCTTTGTTTCTGTGGACCAAATACGATGACTTCAGTCTTGTCTGAATTTAGCTGGAGAAAGTTGTTTTGCATCCACACACTGACCTGTTGGATGCAGTGACAGAGTGAATCCACTGGTCCATATTCACCTGCTGTCAGTGAGACATAGATCTGAGTGTCGTCTGCATAATTGTGGTAGGACACATTATTACTTTGTATTAACTGGCCTAAAGGCAGCATGT
This sequence comes from Epinephelus fuscoguttatus, assembly GCF_011397635.1. Taxonomy (NCBI): domain Eukaryota; kingdom Metazoa; phylum Chordata; class Actinopteri; order Perciformes; family Serranidae; genus Epinephelus; species Epinephelus fuscoguttatus. The sequence goes on along the minus strand of NC_064758.1, from coordinate 39,984,433 downwards.
AGAGATTGAACAGAAGGGGTCCCAGGATTGACCCTTGGGGCACCCCGCAGGTCAAGGCCATGTGGTCTGAGACACAGTTACCAATTTCAACAAAGTACTTCCTGTCTTCTAGATAGGACTTCAGCCAATTTAGGGCAGTGTCAGAGATGCCCGCCCAGTCCTCTAGTCTCTGTGAAAGGATCTCATGATCGACAATGTCAAAAGCAGCACTCAGATCTAGCAGGACTAAAACTGAGACTTTGCCTGCGTCAGTGTTCAGGCAGATGTCATTTGTCACCTTAATAAGAGCGGTCTCAGTGCTGTGATGGGGTCTAAAACCTGACTGGAAAACATCAAAGGAGTTGTTCTTTAGGAGAAAGTCAGTAAGCTGTTGGTAAACAACTTTCTCAAGGACTTTGCCTAAAATCGGCAGATTTGAAATGGGCCAGTAGTTGTTCAGTACTGTGGCATCAAGACTGCTCTTCTTTAGGAGAGGCTTTATGACCGCAGTTTTCAAGGCCTTTGGGAATGTTCCAGATTGTAGTGACATGTTAACTATGTGAGCGAGTGGTGGTAACAAACTGCTCAGCACAGACTTTAGAAATCTAGTGGGTAACACATCGAGGCAGCATGTAGACGAACTCAGACTGGTGATAATTACTCTCACTGCCAAAGGGGACACACAAAAGTTTCATACTCCACCTTTAAATGTTTAGATTTTATAATGTCAGGAATTAGAGTAAGATGCCCATAAAAATTTCCCAGAGCCCAGTGTCATGCCTTCAGTTTGCTTAATTTTTCTGATCAACAGTCAGAAACCAGAGAGAAGCAGCATATCTCAATTTGAGCAGTAATTTTGGTTGATAATCGACTTAAAGTATTGATCAGTCATTACAAATGTTGCTGATTATGGTAATGTCTTAGGTAAAGTACTTTTCTAAAGGGTGTGCCCAGAATGAATTAATCAGCTAATCAGAATACAGTATCCTTTCAAAACAAACATCAGATCTGGTTCACTATAAAGGACAGTCCATTGATAACAGTCATTAGTCACTCACTGATGTGATCCAGAGACCCAGTGCAGAATTTGCCGTAGAACTTCTTGGCTCCGAGCCCGCGGAGGTCATAAATGGTGTAGGGCCACAGATGGAGAACGTTGTTCCTGGAGAAAGACTCTCTCTTCTCCAACACCACCACCTGTGCCCCCAGTAAGGCCAGCTCAATGGCCGTCCTCAGCCCACATGGCCCAGCACCCAACACAAGACACTATAAGAGAGACAAACAGCCAGCGTGGAGATAAGATGCCAATCAAAGGACGAGAAAATCAAGTAAGAGTCCTGCAGGGCAATCAGTGCAACGTTAAAATGGAGCCATGTGATAAAACAGGTTTCATTAAAGTCCTGTTGTTTTTTATCTAATCAGCAGCAAATAAAACAGTTGTGAAGCTGTGTAAATGTAAATAAACACAAATTGCAATGGTTTACAAATCCTTTTAGACATCCAGTGAGGAAAACAAGTCTTTGTTTCTGGTTACCAGGGTGTCTACAGATATAACCAAGCAATATTTAAGACTTTATAAGACCTTTTTAATACCGCCTTTTATGAAATTTAAGACCACACCTGAAATGGAAATACACATTATATATGGGTGTGTGTGACACGTGTTTGTACTTTTTCAAAGTAAACACACTGATGTCAGTTCAATATGAACAGTAAGGGAAAATGACAACAGTTGGGTGAGTTTAGGTTTAATGTGTTAAATGTAAAAAGAAAACAAAATCTCACTGCTGTCATAGATGCTATTCATTACTGCAAATCTTTGGTCTGTCCAATGCTTGTAAACAGTCATTGGCTCTGTCAGGCTGGAGAAATTTTCGTGGTAATGTGACCGAAAATATTTCAAGACCCATCGAAGCTGAGTTTAAGATAATTTAAGACTTTTTCAGGCCTTTAAGGACCCGTAGACACCCTGGTTACACTTATTTCCAATGCAACTATTAAGACTAGACATTGGTATTAGCTCAATAAAACTACACGAGTGACATTTGAATCCATAAAAAGTATGTACGACAAAGTGTAATGACACAGAAAGTATTGAACATGCAAGCTGAAATTTATTAAATACTTGGGGAAGCCTTTTTTTGCAAAGCCAGCTTCAAGACGCTTTCGATAAGAAAAAACTCATCTCTCCATATTTTTGTGGGGCCTTACTTGTGAGTCTTAAGAGAGAAATTTCACTTTCAAATTTTCAACAATTAGTGTCCTCAGTCCCCAAACGCTCGAGTGTTGTCAAAAGAGAAGGTGATGTAACACAGTGGTAAACATGTCCCTGTCTCAACTTTTTGGAACGTGCTGTGGGCATCAAATTCAGAATGAGTGTATATTTATCAAAAAAAAGTAGTTTACCAGTTTGAACATTAAATAAAATAATAAAAATAAATATTTATGGCTCTGAGGTGCTGGCATTTTGCACTAACATTTATAACAAATATTTAAATCTGATAATCATCTAATATTAGGGGTTTCCTGTGTTCTCCCAAGAATTCTGAAAAGCCTTAAAACAGCCTTTAGATCGTAGAATGACAAAAAGTCACCTCTGTACCTGTTTAGTAGTGGCTGAAATTATGTGGCGCATTGTCATTATGAAGAAATAAAGAATTAATTTGCACAACAAAACAAGAAAACAATAAATAAGGACAGAAATGGAACCTGAATCAAAGCCACTGCAGTCTATGTCTAGTCATCATTGAAATAAAAAGAACTATCAATATAAAAAGCAAGCAAAGACTATCTTCAACATGCTATTAAAATACAGAAAAAGACGAACGCCGCTACCTTGTTTTTGGTGCAGACTTTTCCTTGCTTGTAATCTTGGTGAGAAGCCCTTTTGTCCAGCTTGGTCCACAGAGCTTTGGCCTTCCAGTAGTTCAGTCTTTCCTTTAACTTAGAGTAGAAGCTCCTGTAATCCTTCGGACTGATGTCCAGTTGCTTGCAGAGCACAGCAAAGTGATGCTTCACATCCTTACAAGTCTGGGCTTGGACGAAGAGGTCGAACGTAGCATGTGAAGGGTTGACAGGGTCCTGGCTCGCCATAGTGGAGGATGCTGGCTTCCCCTGTCCTGTGGTCACTGGGTTTGTTGGTTAACTGTGAAACTGGAGGTTATATCATGGTTTTAGAACTTCCTTCCTGGAGGTAACTGAGCTGCTGGGAAAAGGTTTACTGTAAATGATCAAAGGGTTACAAAGTCCTTGTTGTTAACGTTTATAGAGGTGGTCCAGTCTTCCACCTTCTGTGCTGTGTGAAGTTTCCTTCCTGTGTTCCCCTAATTATAGTCCACATGAAACATGTAGGACTTATTTGTCACCTAGTCAGCTGAGTCATTACTAACTTCCTCGATGTGGTTTCTGCGGCTCACTGTATCTTTTTAACGCCTGTACTGCACTAAAGAGCCCGCCCACAGCTGATGTGTCATTCTGACACACTGCCTCAGGAGGTGTGCCTGTCATTAGTTTGAGTACGTACACAAAGTACACAGTTTAATGGAAACATACGGCTCAAACACAAAGTGAAAAGGAAACTTTTTCCATATGGTTGGACTGGAATAACGTGTACCACCTCAACCAGACAAGAAAAACTACAGGTTACCTGGAGCTGGGTGATACGGTTAAATGAAGTTTGCAGGAATGGTGGGTGCATGCAGTTCATAATGAAACACATGTAATATTTTAGATTAAACTGACAAAAGTAAGGCTGCAACTGATGATTATTTTCAACATTAATTAATAATTGGGAATGGGTTGGTCTATACAACATAAAAAAACACCGTTCACAATTTATCACAGCCCTCATGACGTCTCCAAAGTCTTGCAACCAACTCTCGCCCAAATATACTACATTTACTGTAATGTTAAACAAGGAAAACCAGATAATCATTACGGATAAGAACCTAAAACCAACAATGAACTCATTCGTTATCCGTAACTGCTTATCTTATTCAGGGTCACAGAGGGGCTGGAGCCTATCCCAGCTGACACTGGGTGAGAGGTGGGGTTCACCCTGGACAGGTCACCAGACTATCACAGGGCTGACACATAGAGACAGACAACCATTCACACTCACATTCACACCTATGGACAATTTAGAGTCACCAGTTAACCTGCATGTCTTTGGACTGTGGGAGGAAGCTGGAGCACCTGGAGGAAACCCAAACTGACACGGGGAGAACATGCAAACTCCACAAAGAAGGGCCCCACCGGCCTGTGGGTTTGAGCCCAGAACTCTGTTGCCACGAGGCGACAATGCTAACCACTGCACCACCGTGTTAGCTGGGCCAATAATGAACTGATTATTAAAACTGCTGCAGATCAATCTCCTGTCTATCGACTAATCGCTGCCAGGTCGCGGCTAAGCAAAGTATTCCAGACGTCCCTCTCTCCAGCAACACTTTCCAGCTCCTTCTGGGGGACGCCGAGGTGTTCCCAGGCTAGACAAGATATGTAATCCCTCCAGCATGTTCTGGGTCTGCCCCAGGGCCTCCTACCAGATGGAGATTAAAGAGTCAATATATTGCGATATATTGGAAAACTGTCCTAGTATAAATAACACACCATGACATGCAATTAAATGTTTACATCGTAACTGTGGCATCTGTACTGTATTTGTATTCATCACAGTCTCTACAATATCCAACATCGCAGCATGACTTTCGGGCAATCTGAGCAAAGAATTTAACATTTGCCTAAATCAGTAGCTGGGGTGCAATGGAATAAGATTTTCATTGTACTCTAACCGTCTGAGAGAGTTTTGCAGTTTCGCGGTATAGGAGTGCTCCAGTAATGAGTCAGCACTTCCTGCTTCCTCGTCTTTAGTCAATGGGTTTTCTTTTGAATGTGTTTGTGGTTAACACGAGCTTAACAGACTTTCTTGTTCTCCAATGTTCTCCAACATAAAACGCAGCAGTAAATCCCCCGCTTGTTCATTTTGAAGCTTCTACGTGTCTTAAAAAGGCGGCTGCTAGCACGTTGCTAAATGAGACTACAGACCATCATCACACCAACACAGCTTTACAGCCTCAATGGGGTGGCGACGCTGAAGTCATGCAACTATGGTGTAGTTCGTTTAAAGCCTAATGTTAGCTTTTTACCTCTGGCAATTGCATTTAGGCTTCAATAATCATGAAAGTGGTGTTAATTTGTGACGATTACCTTGCTGAACAAAACACGTCATAAACATTTGTTTGCCAATGGTAAAATCCCATTGGCCTTTGGACGAGGGAACCAGGGTGACACTAACTTCCGCATCGGCCTACAATAACTAACCTACTCTCTCCCAGCTATATGTCCGACCCCCTAGTACCGTACACGCCAGGACATACTTTGAGGTCCTTGAGGCTCTGGAACAATCAGGTCGGCCAAGTCAGTGATCTCTCACTGCCTCTCTGTACAGGAGCTCACATGTGTGCGCTTGCGCAAGACCGTGAGACATGGGCACTGCCTTCATGTGTGTTCACGTGCTTTCGCTGGTCTTGCGCGCAACTGCGCACATGTGAGCTCGGTGTACAGACGGGCAGTCAGAGCTACAGGCTACAATGAGGCTTAAAACAGAGTTCAAATGACTTTTTTCCAAACAACTTTTTATGTCGGGGCTTCAGGACACTTGGATCACTACAGACGAGCAGTATGGAAATATTTTGTGGTTTCAATTCTGTGTTTTTGGACGTTTGAATCTGGGGCGACGTCAGTCTCCATTAGGTGGAGTTGTGTTGCTACCTCCTCTCCCCTTGGATCTCCGCAAGGGATGTGAGGACTCTAAAACTTCACCTGAGCCTCCCTCGGCATATGGGTGAGTAGATAATGGCTGAATTTTCATTTTTGGGTGCACTATCCCTTTAAGTCCCTTCTTAAAACATACTTTTATCAGAGAGCCTTTCCTGATTTTACTTGAGTTTTAAGTTCATTTAAACTGTCTTTAATTTCCTCAGTTTTTACAGTTTTTATCAGTTCTTTTAAAAGTTGTTGTTTTCATGTCTTGTCTGTTTTAATTACTGACAAGCACTTTGTAACTCTGTTCTGAAAAGCGATTTTTAATAAAGATTATTATAATTATCACTCCATGATGGTATCCATGTAACACAATTAATATTATTAGGGTTACAATCAGCTCCAATGATACTTGAAGGAATGAAAACAGAAGGTTTTTTTGGTTCTCCATCTGGTTGCATTTTCTTTTCAGTACTGTAGATATGCAAATGTTCCTGGTGTGATAACCATCAATTTTCATATCAGCGTGCAACTTGAAACTGTCATAACATTGCAACCTTAGCAGATATTACAGCAGCTTTTTAGACAGTATCTATAACTACAGGAACAAATACAGCACAATTGTTTTTAAGTAATTGGTATTCACTATAAGCTCTCATCTATTTGTCAACATTTACTTAAGGAGGGTTTTTTTTGGCAACTTATGGCACCACAGGCTAGATGCTAATCTTTTACGTAAATATCACACTAAAACAATAAACTCACTGTTTCAAAGAACAGCTCCTGCAGTTCACATCCACCATCACACTTTGTCTAGCAGCAGGAAGAAAATGCAGAAACATGTACAGTACGTGTGAAACATGTTTCTAGTGGCTGACATTTCCTGTAACGAACAGTCATGCATCACTTCCTGACGTTAACATCAACCTCACAGCAGCTCCCCCCTCTGCTGCTAAATCTGCAGCCTCTGCCGTCCACCTGAGACACACTGTCTATAATTACAGACCACTGCAGCATGTGTGTGTGCATGACCGTGCATGTCTGATGGAAGCTGCATTTCAGCTGCTGTTCATTTTTGTTTTACCAATAATGATCTGTAGATATTCACTGGAGGAGAACATCATGGTGACACAGCTTTTAAAAGAAGCTTAAAGGCGTCTGTCTTCCTGTTTTGTTGCATTACAGCCTTTCACTCTGTTGCATATGGCTCCATTTACTCAAACAAGTTACTGCCTACCATAAATCCGAAGACAAACAGTGCACCATGGAGACCTAAATGATCCCGACACAGAAGCCTCAACATAAAAGCACAGCTCTGGTGAACATAATCCAGCTTTGATGCAACCAGTATTTCTCACGAGCACCCAGAGGCATTTAAACCTGAGATTTTTGACGGATAATTACCTTCAAAATCATTAATTGCCCTACCAGCTACCCATTAATCGCAATGTGGACAATGCAAGAGCAAGCAAATAAGCTTCCTCACATGTGCACAGTAGAGATACCTTTGGTCTGAAATGATTAATCAAGATTGCATCAAGGTGAAAGTCTCCTGGCTGCAAAATGGAGCCGCTTTTCCGCCACGTTACAGCGAGAATCAAACGGCCTGTGAAGACAAGACAACCTGTCAAAACTAAAAATAACTCGGAGGACCGTCTTTTATCCAACTCTCACGGAGGCTGCTGTATTTATGCTCCGCTCTGATGCTGCTGTACACTCCTCAAGCTACCTAAAACAGAAAATAAAGCACAGACATAAAAGCACAAACAAGCTCCTCGTGGTTAAAATCACCTTTTGAGACACTGCTAAATATATTCTGGAGGGTGGTCATGCTTTAAAAGAAGCGTCATCTGTGGTAAAGCTAGGCCCCCACACACACACACATACACAGACACAGAGTCATCATCATCTGACTTATGTTAGGCAATTCTGGGGAAAGAGATGAGTTTTAGCAGGAATGTTGTGGACAAGATGAAACAGAAGCAACCGGGATTTAAAAGGTGAATTGACCTAATTTTCTCCGGAGCCAGTGGATTGGATTGGATTAGACTGACCCACCTTATTACATGTGTAAGCTCTGCGCAGTGTGTCTGGCAACGCTGTGTGTATCAGGATGTTGGATCAAACACTGATCTCCAGCCTGGCAGGTTTTGGAAAGAGAGAGATAAAAAAAAAAAAAAAATAGAAGGGAGAATGAGAGGGATAGAGAGAGGAGAGGAAAGAAAACAGATGTAATTTCCTCCTTTTATCTGCCTCTAACAGACCTCCACAGTTTGTACTGAGACATTAAGACCTTTAAAATGTAAAGACCTCACAATGATAGGAAGCTGGTAAATGAACAGGAAGGTGTGGCACTGAGTGTGAGTTGCTGTGCCAAAGCAGGCTGCAGTCACAACATGTTACCAAGTGCAAGCAGCCAGATTTAAGAGAACACTCAGTGCTGTGAGAGCTGACAGAAAATATGGTCACCATGAAGCTCTATGAGAAACACATTCATTCATTCATGTGTGTTACAGAGAGGGTGAGTTACAAAACATACACTGAGTGTCACCAGAAAGCACCAGCACATCATTAGGCAACAAAACCCCAAACTTTTAAACTCACAGAATAACTTACAACATGACAGAAGAGTCTCTGAATGAAGCCAAAGCACCGACACACTGGCTCTGTCCTCTTGAGTCGAATTATAAAATGTCTCCTGAGGTAACGTTACCGGCTCTGAAGTCCTGCTGTCACCGCCGAGTCTCCGTGAAACTGTATCCTGGCTCTCGTTTCCATGTTTGTGCGCTTTGTCTTTGTTTACAGGTACAGAGTGCGCGCTCGTTGGCTCACCTGCGTCTCGCGCCCCCACTGCACGAGTACAGCCTCTTCCGGGACTTTCTGGTAAAGACACAGCGCGAGCACCGGCGGCACGTGACGCCAGGGTGGGTCGGTGATTATGGTGATATGGCTGTCATGAGGGCATCACGTATGATGACTGATAACCATATCTCTGCTTCAACTATTGTAGTAACAACAACAATAATAATGGCAATCTGTACTTGTAACAATAACAACAACAATAATAATAATAATAATAATAATAGTAAAACATAAAAGTTTATAAAAAATAAAAAGGAAAAAAGGAAATAAATAAAAAATAAGAAATAAATGAATAAATAAATAAATGGTTGCCCAGGCATAATGTTTACAATAATAATAGCAATAATAATAATAATAATAATAATAATAATGATAATGATAATGATAAGGATACTACTACTACTACTACTAAAAGTTTATAAAAAAATAAAAATGAAAAAAGGAAATAAATAAAAAAATAAGAAGTAAAAAATAAAAATAAGAAATAAATGAATAAATAAATAAATGGTTGCCCAGGCAGAATGTTTACAATAATAACAATAATAATAATAATGATAATACTAATACTACCACTACTAATAAAAGTTTATAAAAAATAAAAATGAAAAAAGGAAATAAATAAAAATAATAGTAATAACAATTATTATTATTTTATTATTTATCTCTTTTTCACACAAATGATGGAAAGTAATTAAGTACACTTACTCAAGTACTGAACTTGACAACACCCTTTTGTTTTGTTATATATACAAACAAATAAAGAAATAAAAATAATAAATGAATAAATATGATTACAACAACAACAACAACAATAACAAACAATTGTTCTTCTTATTATTTATATTTTCACATTATTTTCTTATCTATCTCTTTTTTACACTGATGATGGAAAGTAATTTAGTACATTTACTCAAGTGCTGAACTTGACAACACTCTTGTCAAAGAATAAAAAATAATAAATAAAAATAATAAATAAATGAATAAATACATAAATGTGATTACAACAAAACAACAACAATAACAATAATAACAATAATAAATAATTCTTCTTATCATTATTTATATCTTCATATTATTTTATTATTTATCTCTTTTTTTTACACAAATGATGGAAAGTAATTTAGTACATTTATTCAAGGTACTGAACTTGACAGCACTCTTGTGTTTTGTTGACAATGACATGATGTTACTTTGTCATTTTTTAGGGTCCACACAGACCCCACTGCTGTATGTGTAAAGGATAACAATTTTATTTTATTTTTTTTAAAAAGGGATGAATAAATAAATAAATAAATAAATAGTACTCTACTTGACAACATCCTTGTGTTTTGAAGACACTGGAAATAATAGATAATAGTAATGGTAATAATAGAAAATTATTATTCTTTAATCAGAAAAAGAGCATATGAAAACCCTGATTGTATTTATCCATGTTTTATAGCTGGGTCACTAAAAGCCAGATCAAAACTAATGCAGAATTTTCTGTATCTGACTTTTGAAACATCTCACCCGTTCAAATCATGTTTATTAGCAGCGGTATGAGATTTTCACGGTACAATAACTGTGTCAGAAAATATCGCTGTTTCACAGTATTACAGAATGAATGTTAGTATCCCTCAGAATGACCCCTAACAGAATGAAAATGGAAGGGTTATTGTTGGATGAACAAACGTTTTATTACTATAATTGAAACTTGAAATAATTTTGTTAATGGAAGTATGTGTAAAAAGTCTAACCTTTTGAAAAGCAAATGTACACAGTATGATGACCGTCAACTTTTTTTTTTATCACGGTTTACCTTGTATATTGATGCAACCCTACCTAGCAATGCTCATAAAATTAGAAAAAAAAAGGTGATAAAAAACTGTGCTGGGTTTCTTCCCCCCTTGTGAGCTGTTAAAAGAAACCCCAACAAAACAGTGTCAAACAGTTTTGAGATTTTGTACTTTCACTGGGTATTTCCATCTTATGCCTCTAAACACGTCTACTCCCCCACATTTTAGGTGCAAACATTTCACTTTTAACTGCACTTCATTTATGTGACAGTCATACTGCAGACTGGTTACCCTAGAGATTGAGACTTTGCACACACATATTAAACTACCCAAAAGTATATAAAAATAGTTCAAATTAGCTCCAGTTCAACCAGATACAATATTAAAACGCTGTTTACATGTTAATGGTGAATGCTAACAGAGGCCTGCACAATGAGCACTGTTACCTTACCTTTTATATTTTAAGGACATTTTGCTGACAAATCTTTTGTGCTTTGTTAGATTTTTAATTTTAATATATTGAAATACATCTTTGAACCTTGCATTACACCACATTATATCAAACATAGTAGAATGTCTCCTAATACTAAAGGCCACAGTTGATAAACAATAACATATTCATAAAGTTGATATTTCTTTATAGATTTAATCTGGTTGTCCTGCTGTCACCAAACACGTTACTGACTTTCTGCTCAGTGGTATTTTCTACATCTTTTATAACACTATAATCAACCCAGTCGGCAGAAAAAATGTTGGCATTGTATGTTTCTGCAAACCACGGATACTTTGCATTTGTACTTGTTTGGGGCGACTGTGGCTCAGAGGTAAAAGGGATCCTCCACCAATCGAGAGATCAGCGGTTCAATCCCCGGCTCCTCAAGCCTGCATGTCGAAGTATCCTTGTGCAAGACACTGAAACCGAAATTGCACCTGATGGCTGTTACATCAGTGTGTGAGTGAGTGTGAATGGTTACTGAGCAGCGGGTGGCACCAGGAGCAGACTCGGACACCTGTGTGTGAATGGGTGAATGTGACGTAGTGTAAAAGCACCTTGAGTGGTTGGAAGACTAGTAAAGTGCTATACAAGTGCAGTCCATTTACCATGTAGCATATACATTGAAAATGTGTGTTAGTATGCTTTGGTTAATGTGTGGTTAGATTTAAATGCAAAAAAACCCACTTTGTTATGGTGAGGAAAAGATCATGTTCGGGCCTAAAATACCTGCTTTTAGGGGCACAATCCCTGCTGGGAAACCTAAGATGTCTTGGTCAAAAACAACCGCTTTTCATGCCACTGTGCCTGATGGACAAACAGTGATAGTTTACCATAAAACACCCATGTCTGTTGCCTAAAACACAGCAATGACTCGTTAAATCACAGCCAGGTTTGTTGTTTGTTGGTCTCGAACAGTGGTCCGCAGCTTGGCAGCTCGCCTGGAGGTCACACCATCCACCATTCCCTCCTCCTCCCAATTGCAAAGTCAGCTCATGTACGTCACTTTATAAACACTGATATGATAGATATAAAATGTGCATATGTTACTTCTTCATGGTTTGCAGAAACGCCCTCACTGAACTGACAAAAAAGAAGCAGGTCTATTATCGGTTATGACCTTTGATCACAGACTTGTTGACTCACTTCAAACACAAACTCTATGAGTTCATTGTGATTAAAGACACAGAACGTTATTCAGTTGATAAACACGATAGGATACGGTTGGCAATATACAAATTTTATTCAAACGTACTTTCAAATTTGAACAATATTCAGTAGGATTTAACAAAGAGCTATTTATCTGAAAATTCCCATTGGATACAGTAGAAAAGAGTATATATAGGAATATCACAGATTTTAAAAAATATCTGCATAGCCAGAAAGAGGACCCACAGAACCCCACAGGAAATGTCCTTGGCTTGTAAGCAAGGCTGCATACAAACAATATGATCTTTTTTTTCATGCACTTTTGCTCATCAGCATTCAGTGAGACAGGTCGAGAAAAGGAAGTGGACACCCAACCTGACTACACCCATGCAGCTCAATGCATTCATTGTGGCATAACCCATGTCCACAGGACACAGTAGACGCTACATCAAACTCCTCCCATTCGTGGCAGTCACATCATCTTCTTCATGGAGTTATTAAACCATAAGGAGCTTTATGAAAAACAAGCTGGAGATCAAACTGTCGAGCGATCGTGGAAGCACAGAGGATGGCAGCACACAAACAATGTACCCAGAAAAACAAACAATAGTGACATTTGATTACCTGCTCATTAACCAGCCTCTGAAGCAGCACCAAAATGATTCGAAGATTATCACGATGTAAACATTTGTGGTTTTGATTGTATTATGGGAAGGAGTAACGCTGGTAGAGGATCAGTATCTGGCAGGACAGAGGTGTCGGGAGTCAGGGGACATGGAGCTGATCTCACCAGTTCTGTCAGACTGAAAATGTACAACCAAGATACGTTTCACAGAAATACGTGCACAAAAAATAAAGACATACTTGTAATGTAAAAGTGTTTCTATAATATATACTTATATCGTTATTGTCAAATGTTATTTAACCCATAAAGTACCATAAACATTAAAGTTTGAACGATGACGCCAAAGCAAAATAAACAATTGGGTTATTTTTAAAAGGAATAAATTATAAAGATGATATATACAAAAATATTAGCATAAAGGATATTTACAGTTAAGTTTCAAGATGCTAATTTATTTGCTATACATGCTGTTTATATGGGAAGGCGCACTGGTTGGCAGACTCAGCACAGGATCACTCTGATGCTCATTTATGACAGAAACATAACCTCCAGTGTACGATCGTGCACAAAGATGCACCATTTGATTCAAGATAGAAATCTTCATATTCAAGCGAGGGTAGGCAACTTGTTTTAAAAAGCTTTTCTTGTTATATTTGTTGAAAATTCTCTTCACATCCTGACCACAATCAATAAATGAAAACTTGTAGACTTGTAGTAAGCCCGGCCAGTCATTTCATTCACACCAAATGAAATGCCAGTCATTTCATTCAGACCAAATGAAATGACTGGACAGTTTACCCGTCTGCAACTGAAAGGCATTCCTATTGGCTGTTCTACAAATGCAGATGCATGTGCATGTCTCCTTCGGGACAGCCTGATTCAATTGTGGAGTATTCTGCAGAGGAAGTTGCTATTCCAGCACTGGCAACAACTGCCTACACTGCAAAGCAGCCCAAAAACAGAAAGGCAAAATTTCAAAAGGAGTCTACAAGACAGTTGACACAAAACTAAACAAAATATGTGTTAGTATCGGCATAGTCTGACTCATCCAATGTAGACTGTGGCCATAAACCTGCCGTGGGCCGACTATTTTGGCCGGCATTCTCCTTTTTGCTCTCTGTCTCTTACCGTTTTTAAAATCCCCTTTGCTACGGGAAGCAACAACCCTGATGCGATCAACCCACACACTGAAACTGGCAAGTTATAATGGAGATTTGGATCATGCAATAAGTCTTGCCTGCTTTGTTCTTTTGGTGAATTGATGTACAGGCCTACAACTAATAAAACAACTTGCAAATGCCCCTCTAAAAAGCCCAGACTCTGTCTCACAGGACACTCTTGCCCGAAGTTGCTCCGTTTTCTGACATGGCCGGTCAGAGTTGATTTGCACATCCTCTCAAACTCTCAAACAGTCAAATGATACCTGAATGCGATCCTTTTGAGCCAGGGTTCTGATCTCAGACCATCCTGATCAGCAAAATTTCTGTTGCCACTCTTTAGGAGCCATTTTCTTCCTACAGAGTTCGGCTAGTTAGCACAAGCTAACACAGCAGCAGCACTAACACCCAACTCTGAGCTGTTTAACAAACAGAAACAGCTCGACTATGTTGTTAAACCTGTTAATAAGTGTTAAGTAATGTTAGCCATGTCATGCTAACAATTAACCTTGTCACTGACTATTTTACAAGGGCATCGTCACAGAATTGATTGACTGTGATTGATTTAGAAAAACAAAAACAAGCGACTGCCTCCCCTATAGCAGGATGGCAATTCTAGATCTAAGACTAATATAAGCTAAGTGTTTCAGAAATGGAAAGTTGCTAATAATTTAGACTTCTGCTAACCAGAGCTAAAGGCTCACAGCCGTGGCTTCATGTCTATGTAGCTAACGTAAGCCAGAGCCTCGAATCATGGTGTGTCCTCCGCCTCACTCCCCGCCACTACAGACCACCTCACCAGGAGGAAAGCTGGCAGCAGCTCTGGAGACTGTCCCCAGTCAGCTGCTGCAGCAACACAAATCCAGCCAGCACAAACACCCCAGGTCCGTAGGGGACCGAACAGCCCGATTCCCCGCCAGATCGGCTGACAAGTTAGACCCTGCTGCTGGCCACCAGGCCTCCATGACATCTAGCACTGGGGAGTTTGTGCTGGCCATGTTCGAGCAGCTATTGCTCACAACCGAGGATTCATCTCCTGAGCTGCTGCCAGTTTTCCTCCCGGGGATACAGTCCACAGTGGCGGGCAGCAAGGCGGAGGGACGGTGGGTGGCTAATGTCTTGTCTCATTTGTGGTCTGATAAACACAGAGAGAGCAGCGCAGGGAGGTGGGTTACTGTTTAAAGTGCGTGCATATGCCCGTGGTCATCTGGAGGGGCTTAGGATAGAGATGGGACAGCTGCAGGAGGAGGGTGTATATTCAAATTTTTTTTTTTTTTTTTTTTTCCCCTTTTCCAGATTTCTGCCTACCCCAGCTTTAATGAACGTCAGAACTGAGAGGAAACATGAAAGAAGATTCACCTGATTTTAATTTGAACGCTTGAAAACAAATCAACACCTTGAAACCAATGCTGGTGGGCCGGCTGGTACTGTACACGCAGGATCTCAAAACAGTGGATTATTCCTTTACGAAGAAGAACTGCTTACACAACTCAAACTTCATTGTAAGAAAAGTAGAGTAGTAAAATACACTTTTACACAGTAGAAGAGAGTACAAAAGAGAATTTCATTGGCACAAAAATCCTTGCAGCAGAAATCTAGTCTTCTCCATCCTGAGATGACTGTTAGTGATCAGTAGCCATTTTGTTTTTGTAAGAAAAGTCACAATTAGAAAATAGAGAGGCAGACGCTGCCTCATCTCTTCTTTGAGTTGAGCTGTATGTTGGTCACAGCGATAAACCAATTCGGCGAGTGAGACTGCACACTCTTATGAGAATCAAGGGTGTTAGTCTCCTACTAAATCTCACAGCAGTTGGAAAACTAGCCGAAATGTTGCACAGGGGAAGCATTGCTATAAAATAAAATCGTTCACCTGAATATATTCCAGTTGATCCAGGTCTATTAAGAAAATAAAACCCACAATATCCTGGCAAAATTATTGTACGTTCCCAAACAGTTGCTTCTCAAGTGGCAAAATGGAAGACAGACTGTTTCAAATGGAGTCCCAAAGGAAACGCAGTAAAAAATAGACATCCTGAAGTGATGCTTTCAGCAGGACCACACTTGTATCCAACATTCATCCTCCCATGTTTGACCAGTATGCAGTCTTTTATGCCACAGTCAGTTGCAGTGTTGAAACTGGCAACAAGATCAGCCAGGTGAGTTAACGCAGGAAGAGTGCATGGGGAATGTATATTATTCGGGCTGTTCAAACACAAAGAAGGTAGAAAGACCCGCTTGGGTGTGTCGGGTGTTGATTGACTGACAAACAAAAATAACACAGTACCGTATGATCAACTCAAAATAATACCACAGTTTAGTCTTTTAATTAAAAACAGCCCCTCAGAGCTGAGAGTGTGACAATGACTTTGGAAAGAGGCAGGAACTGAATGTTGCTGATTGGTTTGATGTCCCACTGATACTCCTCCATGTCAGAGAGTTACTGATTGTACCCAGAATGCAGTTGGCTTTCTGCCCCGTTACACTGTACATACATACCCTCACACATACTTGTCCATGCACTCTGAAGTAGATGCACATGCTCTGTTTTGCACATGCATGACGCATGCACGTTTCACACGCTCGGCCCAGTTACAGGTTCTCTCCTGGCTGGTACTGAGGCTCCGTGGAGGTGAAGTAATCCTCCAGGAAGCCCTGCAGGTACTCAAAGGTGGGCCTCTCCTCGGGCTCTTTTCTCCAGCAGGTCAGCATGAGCTCGTGCAGGGATTCGGGGCACTCTGCTGGGCACGGCATTCTGTAGCCACGCTCCACCTGGTCTAACACCTCCCGGTTCACCATACCTGGGTGAGCAAAGGCATGTTAGCAACACATAAATTAACACAACTGGAATCATATGATTGCTCATGACCAACAGACTCCCAGTCAGAAATCTTTTTGATGATGGATTGGTGGAGCGTGACGTCAGTAACTGAGTCTAGGTGACTAAACAAAATGATCCTTGCCTGGATAGGGTACTCGGCCTTTAGTGGCCAGTTCAGTCAGCAGGACCCCAAATGACCAGACATCAGATTTAATGGTGAAGCGGCCGTACAGAGCAGCCTCAGGAGCCGTCCACTTGATGGGAAACTTGGCTCCTGTAAGAGGACAAGTATCAGCAGGTTAAAATGAGATCGGTGTAGCACAGACTGAAACAAAAGCAGTAGCTCCCCACTATCACAGAACAATGTATGAAACTCTTTATTTTCCCTCTCCCATCAATTGACGACAGCAATGTTGCAAGTGATGACAAGCTAAGAATATGAGGAACCACTGTGCTACATAAAGACACAGTCTACAAAAATAAATAAATAATCAAACCCTAAAATCTAACAGCACCCTCTTGTGGTCTTACCTTGCCTGGCAGTATACTCATTATCCTCAATGAGGCGAGCCAGACCAAAATCAGCCACTTTACAAACCAGGTTATCTCCCACCAGGATGTTCGCAGCTCTCAGGTCTCTGTGCACATAGTTCATCCTCTCCACATAAGCCATCCCTGAAGCAATCTGAGAGAAACAGACAAAGCTTTGTGATGATCTACACAGAAGGAAAACACTCAAGATTTTAATATGGGATGATTTACTTGATGCAGCAGTAAATTATTAGTGCTGACCTGTGAGGCCATGTCCACCAGCTGGGGGAGGCGGAGAATCTTACCCATGTCACCTTTCAGGAAATCCAGTAAGCTACCTGTTGGCGGGGACACATACCACAGGTTAGAATGACACTGTTAGAGTAGTATCTTCTATTCATCAGTTTTTGTACATACATGATGAAGTTAATTTATTAAAATTAAGTTTTGTTATGAGAAAATATAACATTTACAAAATACATTTGTTTTTACAGGCAGTATATGCACCAAAGCTTGATTTGGTTTTGATTGTCTCCTGTGATAAACAAATCCTTAGTTATGTAGGTTTTCAGTATTTCACCTGTAAGACTCCATTCAGTAGGGACATTTACTAAAAAACTGTCTCTAATTGATGATTAACATTATTTGTTTCCGCAATTTTATTGTAAAAATTGTTTAGTTCAGTCAGAAAAACTTTAGTCAAAGAAAACTGTATATCCATTTGCAATAATATATTTGTTCTGGGGCCTCTCTGCCTTTGCTAGGCCCACGCAGAAAGCCTAAGGTGGAGAGAGCAAACCTCCCTGCCCTTCCATGTGCCTACAGGGAAAGCGTAAGGCGGAGAGAGAACACCTCTCTGCCCTTCCACATGCCTGTGCAAACCTAAGGTGGAGAAAGCACACCTTTGACCTTTTCGTGCATACGTGGAAAGCCTAAGGTGGAGAGAACACACCCCTCTGCCCTTCCATGTGCAAACAAGGAAAGGCTGAGGAAGAGCAAGCAAACCTTCCTACCCTTCCATGCGCCTACATCGAAAGCCTAAGGCAGCAAAGACTCCCCAGGAACAGAACAGAGCATCAGTGACCAACAGAAATGACATTGATGAATCAGACACAGCATAAAAAGGAGGAGCTGGGGTGGAGGCAGGTTGCAAAACAGTTTGCAGAGGAAGCAGCAACAGTAGACAGGCCAGAGCAGTTTAAATAGGGCACCCTGAATGCTGCTCCATCGGTTGATTGAGCTGTTTGAGATCAGCTGATGTAGCTGGGATGAGAGCTGAGCTTGACATTGTGTCCTGCCTGAACAAGCACTATGCTCAATATCTGAAAATGTGATGAGTCCACGCTGACCTTGTCCCATGTATTCTGTGACGATGTAGATCGGCTCCTCGGACACCACGGCGTAGAGCTGAACCAGCTTTTCATGTCTCAGTTTCTTCATGACCTGAGCTTCTTGGAGGAAGGCCTCAGGGGACATAGTGCCGGGCTTCAGAGTCTTTATAGCCACCCGTGTTGTACCGTTCCATGTTCCTGTTAAAAGATTTTTTTTTAAAAGAGCAATAACAGACATATCAGTATTGATTGTTAGAACTCAATTATCAGCTTCCACCTTAGGGTCATGTAAAACCTAATCAACAACAGTGGACAGGACAGAATAATGCCTGCTCCAGTTATTTCCAACCAGTGGTACCTGTACTTCATGGGGTACTTCTACAGATGTCAGGGTGTAACAGGAAAGACTGTGCTGATGAGGGGATAAACTGACATCGTATGCAATGTCTCTTCAATTACATGCCTTCTCTTAAACCTGCTTACAGTACTATTTACCAGTCAAACCCCATATCAGAACAGACAGCCACCAACTGTAAACCTGCTGAGGTAAAATTTCCATTGATTCTTCTTCACTTTGATCATTTGTCAAACTGACAAGGGCCGTGAAATACAGTATTTCCCACTGAGCAGGGGAATGTCCGTTATCAGCTACAGCAACAACAAAAGCATTAAAGGGATAGTCTGGATTTTATGAAGTGGGGTTGTATGAGGAACCTATCCATAGTAGTGTATTAAATACAGCCACAGGAGCTAAGCAAGGTACTGCTGTGCATGGGGGCAGCAGACAAACATATTTAGCCCAGTTCAGACCAAAGATTCGTGACATGATAAAACCGTTTTAGACTGAGAAAAGTAGCAGCGGTATGAACTGGCCGTTCTGAGCTCGACTCAAGCCGGCTGATGGTGTCACCTGCAACTCAGCTGGTCAGATCCCTGGCTGCTGGTTTTAGAACATAAAGCATGTCACCTGTTTCTACAGCCAATCGGCTAGCAGTAAAGTCTGCTGGTCAAGTCAAAATGACCGTAGACGGCGTGTTGGCTTGCTGCGGCTGGTGCTCTGTCCCCGCCAAGCCTTCCGTTTCCATCACGGTGTGCCGGTGTCGAACTGATGCCCGTTTGTGTCTGTTTTTCGCCATTTCATCACTGCTACAAATGCAGCTGTAGCCAGTATCTCGCTATCACTATCCTCATTCATATTTTATGAGGCTAAAAATTATATTCAGCCACAAAATAAGTCTGAAAAGCTGCAAATCAGAAGTTCAGACAGTTATTGCATAGAGATGATAAACCATCTCATCTAGTTGCTAGTTAGACCAGCAGCTCCTGCGTTCAGCGATGTAAAATCACAGTTTTTCTCAGTGGACTCTGGCTTTGAACAGACTGAGTTAACAGTTTCAGTTATCTGTTGGAAATCACTGCATAACAGCAAGGTATATTGGTGAAAAAATACAAAATATAACACACACTTAAACTGATGTTTTACATTTTTTTGGTGGCGAAAATATGTTTTGTTGTTTAGGTAATACACTGATTATGGATGAGGCTCTTGTACAACCCCACTTCAAAATATCCAAACTTTCCATTTAAAGAGAAAAGAAGAAGATCTGATGCATTTTTTTGGGGTAAAGATTTAGAAAGAGTATGAAAGAATAGAACTTCTATGTTCGCCTTGGTCTTCACAAGGTTTGTTAATATTTAACTGGAAGTGTGTCTTGAAACTTCCTCTTTCAGTGGGCAATAAAAGGAAATGTCTCCACAGGAAGACAAATATCAGCAGAAGCACTTTCTCCTCTTATTATTTTGGGGTTTTGGAGATATGCAGGGTTTGTTCAGAAAATAGATCAAAGCGTGGCTTACCCATCCACACCTCTCCAAAGCAGCCCTGTCCGAGCTTGAGGTCAAGACGGAGAGACTCTCTTGGGATCTCCCAGGCGTCCTTGGATAAGCCCTGAGTCTGAGGCTTCAGCACAGGACAGATGTCTGTTAGACTGTGACACAGTCCATCAGCATGCTCTGGGGGACACAAAGAAGACATGGTTAAAAAAATCCATCTTCAAAATCACAGAATAATCATCTGAGGGTGCAAGAGGGAGAGACTTTCTTAATCAGATTTATATCTTTTATTTAAGGGTCGTACACCAGAAGATGCCCAGCACACATGGGAAATTATACCATGGTACAAACCATACACTTATCGGCCACTTTATTAGATACACCTGTTCAACTACTTGTTAACACAAATAGCTAATCAGCCAATCATGTGGCAGCAACTCAGAGCATTTAGGCATGAAGACATGGTGAAGAAGACCTGCTGAAGTTCAAACTGAGCATCAGAATGGGGAAGAAAGGTGATTTAAGTGACTTTGAACGTGGCATGGTTGTTGGTGCCAGAACCTGCTGATCTACTGGGATTTTCACACACAACCATCTCTAGGGTTTACAGAGGATGGTCCCAAAAAGAGAAAATATCCAGTGAGCCAAAATGCCTTGTTGATGCCAGAGGTCAGAGGAGAATGGCCAGACTGGTTCAAGATGATAGAAAGGCAACAGGAAGTCAAATAAGCACTGGTTCCAACCAAGGTCTGCAGAAGACCATCTCTGAAGCAACAACACCTTGTCCAACCTTGAAGCAGATGGGCTACAGCAGCAGAAGACCACCCCAGGTGCCACTCCTGTCAGCTAACAACAGGAAACTGAGGCTACAGTTCACACAGGCTCACCAAAACTGGACAATAGAAGATTGGAAAAACGTTGCCTGGTCTGATGAGTCTGGATTTCTGCTGCCACATTCAGATGGTAGGGTCAGAATTTGGTGTAAACAACATGAAAGCATGGATCCATCCTGCCTTGTATCAACGGTTCAGGCTGCTGCTGGTGGTGTAATGGTGTGGTGGAATGGGAGATTCTCATCATGATGTGCAGCCGACAAATCTGCAGTGACTGTATAATGCTATCATGTCAATATGGACCAAAATCTCTGAGGAATGTTTCCAGCAGCTTGTTGAATCTATGACACAAAGAATTTAGGCAAGTCTGAAGGCAAAAGGGGTCCAACCCGTACTAGCAAGGTGTACCTAATAAAGTGGCCAGTGAGTGTATATTTAAAATGTCAAACATAAAGTGCTCTCATATGCAGATGGTAAGCATTTGACACAAACTGAACAAAGTGAAACAGAATCTCAAGTCTACATTCATCAGACGAGGAAAACAAATCTGGACATTCAGGAAAAGTTTATATCTAAGACTGTAATAAAATGAACAGTAGAACAAAAAGTGTATTTCATTCTCAGACTCTCCCAGGTGAGGTCATACAGGATTACACTGTCTCAATAAACAAATATGAACTCACTGCGATAGTGGCTGACAAGCTGCTGCAGGTTACTGAACTGCGTGCGTGATGTGATGTAGAAGCCTCCGCTGTCCAGCTTCCTGATCTTGTAGTGCTTCACATTCAGCCCTTTGGTGTTGTCATAGTCCAATACAGACAGACAGTAGGCACCTAAGGAGGAATATGATAATGCATGATGAGAGGAAATATACTCCAAGAATATATGACTCTTATAATCTGGACAAAAACATTATTTAGTGTGCATGGATATAAAAGGAGGAATTACTGGTGACTATGTGCTCATTACACCACCAGAGGGCAGCGTCAGTCAGGTGGAAAAAAAAGTGTGAATCACAGCGGCTCAAGGCGATGCCTCCCCCTTCTGTGAATGTTTGAACTGGGTGAGATGGCCCGTGGTTGTACAGTCCTCAGCTTCAGCTCCACACTGACCTAATTCTGTCGGGCTCACCCACCCAGTACCTCCCCACTCACTCCTGCTCACTCACTTCCCCTCCATCCTTCCCCACCTTGTCCTCTTTCTCATTCTATGCAGAGCTTACATACAGACCCAATAATGGGAAACTACAGGAATCCTGCAATGTACACATGAACGCAAATCACACACACATTCACACAGAGCGAGCTGAACCCGTGGAGACTGTGCTGCTGCTGCAGCAGTCGCAGCAGAGCCGCAGAGCAGCTGCCTATCAGAACTATCTCCAGACTGAGTCCCACAGGCGGCACATCCAACCTTTTCCCATCTGCCTGATTCATCTCTCCTCTGTACCCACACCGCCACACGACTGACACACAGCAGGGCGCACAGCAAACAGCAGGATGTCACGTCTCAATGCTAGACAGAATTTACTTTCTTTTTTTTGGCGCTTCTTGGTAAGACATGTCGTGAAATGTTCTGATCTCTACATGAAGCTCATAAGTTCATTAAAGAAAGGAAGTGAAGAGGCCGACATAAACCTTACTACATTTGAAATAACACCAGTAATCAATGGTATGTGCTGCAGCAAGTGTGATTCTCATAAATTTCCAGGACAAAATGTTCTCTGGGTGGGACTGTACACCAGAGACTGAATAATTAGGTCTACTCCCAGGTCCTGAGAGCTCTCACCTTTACAAACCTACTTTCCCATACTCTGTGTTAAACCTTCAGGCTGTTGTTGGAGGATGCCAAAAGTCAAAACACTCCTTAGAACCCCTCTGGCATACTTTGACTGTTTAAAGGGACAGTTCACCCCTAAATCAAAAACACATATTTTCCCTCTTACCTGTAGAACTATTCATCAAGTGAGATTGTTTTGGTTTGAGCTGCCAAGTGTTGCACATATCAGCTGTGGAGATGTCTGCCTTCTCTCCAGTAAAATGGAATTAGATGGCACTCAGCTTGTGGTGCTCAAAGTGCTAAAAAATACACTTGAAAAACTCAACAGCAATGTCTCTTTCCAAAAATCACGACCTGGTTATTCAAGATAATCCACAGATCTTTTTGTTGGCAGGTTCATGTCGGAGTTATTGTCTTTCTACTGAACTACAACTGTCAACCGTATCACCATGCCGAATAACTGTGTACCTACTCATGGATGGGAGAGGGGGCCTCCCTAGGGTAGTGCTTAGAGCACTTGTCTTCCATGCCGGGTTCGTATCCTGCTGGGGTCGACGTCAGCAAAGGCAGGTAGTCGCAAGAGGTTCCCACCAACAAATAAAATGGGATCAGATTCCTTAAGGGGGATTCAGGATAAGAGAGTAACTCCGGAATCTGAGCCAAGTCCTCAACGCGGACACATCTCAAGCCCACTGTAGACGGGACGTTCTAGACTTAACAGCGGATTCATTCTACTCATAGATGAGACTCGGGCTTGTGACAATGCGGAATATAAACATTAATGGCGCTGCTAGCTAGCTGAGTCATGCTAGGTGAGCTAGCAGTAGATGCATGCTTCCTTCAGTGCAGTAATAGAATTGGCAGATGTAGTTGGGTAGAAAGAAAATAGTTCCTACATGAAACTGCTCACAACAAGATCTGTGGATTATCTTGAGTATCTGGGTCATGATTTCCGGAAAGAGACATTGCTGTTGAGTTTTTGAAATCTATGTTTTGGGCACTTTGAGCATCACAAGCTGAGTGCCATTGAGTTCCATTATATTGGCGAGAAGGCAGACATCTCTACAGCTGATATCTCCAACAATCTGCAACTGACACCTAAACAATCTGGATGGTAAAACAGCACAACAGTTAAGAGGAAAAAAATGTGTTTTTGATTTTGGGGTGAACTGTCCCTTTAATAGGGTTTTTTTTGCTACAGTTTTTCAGTGCAATATTAAAATTATACTTATGAAAAAATCTGAGTTATCCATCACGAGGCAATGAAAATTTGACATGTTCTTCTCGAAACCCCTTTTTTAAATTTTTAAGGCACTTGGATACTTGATACCAAGAACACATTTTGGTCCAGATTCAAGACATACTGAGGTTTGATGCCCAACCCTATGGTCTAGAGAAGCAGAATTAGTGATGAGGTTGCTCCTTTTGTAGCCACAAGACTCCACAGACTCACCTTTGGTGGTCTCACTCTCTCGCACCAGGAAAGTCCCCCTCCTGTTCTCTAAACTTAGCAGCAGCCTCTCCGAGTCGCGGCGAGTGATTTTGCCAAAGTACCACCTGGTGAGGTTGAGATAAAAAAACAAAACAAAACATGGGACACAGAGGGAGCAGGTTGGTGAGGGGGAGAAGATGCATGTGGGTGGAGGAGAAGGAATGATAGA
Organism: Epinephelus fuscoguttatus; assembly: GCF_011397635.1. NCBI lineage: Eukaryota > Metazoa > Chordata > Actinopteri > Perciformes > Serranidae > Epinephelus > Epinephelus fuscoguttatus. The sequence continues at coordinate 39,959,847 of NC_064758.1, read as the reverse complement.
GCGAGGGTGAGTTGTTGCTCATGGTTTCAGAAAGAGCAGTGAAACTGTCTTTGCATTCCAGATGCGGTGCATACTAATGCCTACAGTGCAACAGCTGCTTACCTGGACTCTAGAGTCAGTCTGAGATGACTGGAGGGGCAGGAGGAAAAGTGAGAAATCAAGTTGTTATAAAAGTATAAAAGAAGTTTGTGTGGCTTGATTGTATAAGCAGGCAAGTTAGCACGTAAAGATCAGCAGTGTACGTCCCCCAGGAGAAGATAACAGTACACGTACCATAATCATTTAAAGGAGCATGTCCACATTTTGGTAAATGTGCTTATTTGCTTTCTTGCTGAGACGTAGATGTGAAGATTGATACCACTCTCATGTTTGTATGATCATTGTGACGCTACAGCCAGAAGTCATTTAGCTTAGCTTAGCATAAAGCCTGGAAACAGAGGGAAACAGCTAGCATGGCTCTGTCAAAAAAAAACAAAACAAAAAACTGACCAACTAGTGGATTATGAGCGGGACTATTTCTTGGTCAAGTGCAGTGACTTCCTGGAGTGTTGTTATCATCTTTAGGTTGCCAAGCAACCAGCTGGAACTCCAGGAAGTTACTGTGCCCAGCCAAGAAATAGGCTTTTTTTGTTTCATTGTTCACTTTATCTTTTTAAAATGTGGCCATATCAGATTCCAGTGTGATCTGGTCATAATTCTGTTCTGTCCCGCATGCACAAAAGAACAACAACAAAGATATCACATGCAGCAACCCATCACACATGAGTCAGCCACTGAAGTCAGCATTTACAGTTCATTTATAAGATGATGTGCAGTGGAAGCCAGCGAATTCTTGAGCAGGTGATAACGAGGACGAGGATCAAGAGAAAAAGAGAGACAAATCTTTAATTGAGCTTTTTGTGGAGCAACAGCTGCTGCCTCTGTACGGAGGTGTGCACAGAGCCAGGAGCAGCAGAATCGTGACGTAAATGGCTTCACTGAAACAGATTCCATCCAACATTTCAGGATGTCAAGGGCAGCTTTTAACAACATCTGTCAGCACCTCTCCACAAGGCTCTTACCGCGAGACACTTAGTTTAGGCAAGTGATGTTTAAGTTGCATGAATTCCAATATGATGGTTAAAACTGGAGGAAACCAGGTGAGCCCTCTTTAAAGGAATGGTTCACAGAGTTGCATCATATGAACAAAGCTCTGTCAGTTCTAAGGACAGGGCGGAGAAATCTGTGGAAAAGTTGGGAAGCTGTTTGGAGTACATTGCTGGTGTATCTGTATCTTAAAGTGAATCATATGCCATGTGCTAAAAATCAGAGTTGGGTCATTTTGCTTGCAGTCTGAACACTTTGTGAGCTTTATAGGTTTAGATAGGTAGATTTCATTACCTGGACAGAGACCAGGGTGGCTGTTTCCCCATGTTTCCAATCTCTATGCTAAGCTAAACAGCTGCTGACTGTACCTTCATATTCAAAAGATAGACATGAAAGTAGCATCAATCGTCTCGGCTCTCGACAAGAAAGCAAGTAAGACTTGCACTATCCCTCTGAGTGCTCATTTAAAATTCACATTGAGATAAAAAGCAAGAAAATTCTGGAGAATCAAACATTTGAGTGTTAATTCGTTCAAGTCCTTGATGACAGATAGACAAGAGACAGAGCAAGAAAAAAACAAGGTTTACTCTTCTGCCTGGATGGAGTCAGATGGAGCCACATAATTGCTGGGGATATAACCGCTCTCTCCAGTGGTCAGGGAGCGCGCCAGCCACCAGTCGCCTTCCCTGCACAGATGAAACGATAACACACAGCTTCACTGAGGCTCATCATCACACATCCAAAACACAAATAAAACAGTCTCTCTGACTGGAAGGGCTGGTGTTTATCAAGTGTCTCTGAATATAAATAAATGGCTGCTGATTATTTTTGCATTTTCTGTCAACAAAATGTAGTCCCCACAGTAACTGAGCTCTTGGCTCCTGGAGAAGCTCGATAAACACAAGCCCAGGTATCTCTACTGTTAAAAAGTATATATTTGGAGGTTATGTAATTATAAACAAACATGCATTCATGTGGGTATGACAACAGGGAGGGGTGGGGCATGTATGCTACATATAATCAGGGGGTGGGAAGCTTTGCAGCACTATGTTCAATCAGAGAATCAAAAGTAAAATTACAGTTTGATTCAAGGCCACAGTCATGGAGTCAACACTGGGGGGACCAAATCGGCAGGGAGGGTGTGTGGATCAGAAAAAATGTATAACATCCATTGATAGTGGTCGCTACACCAATATAACGTGATAAAGACATTAACGTAAATTGAAAACGCCTGTAAGCTGTGTTCTGCTTTGGTACGGCAACACCATTTGGACAAACCACACGCAGATCTGCAGTACACCGTAATACCAAAACTGGTAGTAATAATAACGGCAATCTGTTAAAGGAACAGTGTGTAAGATTTATGGGGATTTAGTGGCATCTAGTGGTGAGGATTGCAGATTGCAACCAGCTGAAACTTCTCCAGGTTAGAATTCCTTCAGTGTTCATTATTCAGGAGGTTTTAAGCGGGAGCTGAATTATCCACAGAGGTCTCTTCCTCTCCAAAACAAACAGACCAGGTGATTTAAACCAGTAAAAACACTGAATAAAGCAGTTTTACATTTTATAAAGTCTGTGTTTTCCAACACTTTCCTCGCAGAGGGGCTGCCAACTACGACGGCCGATGCGAAAACCAAAATGCCAGTGTTTGGTTTGTCCATTCTGGGCTACTGTAGAAATATGGTAACCTGGAAATCCAGAGTTCTCGCGAGAGCACAATTTGAATTTGCTCGGCGAGTCCCTCTGGCAATCTGTAATGATGCTCATTACCCATGCCGTTGGAGCCGAGCTGCACCAATCACATTGGTGTATCTGATATAAGCGGGCCAGAGGCGAGCTAAACAGATGACAACAGCGCTGTGACGACGAAGTCTGGAATCAGTCAGTAAACATTGCAAGATGGCTACAGATGAACACCAGTTGTTTGAAACAGCTTTGGCCGCTACAATGAACGAGTTAGACTTGGCTTTATCTCTAAAAGAGGAACAGAAGACGCCGCTCGAGTCTTTCCTTTGCAAGAAGGACGTTTTTGCTGTTTTGCTGACCGGATACAGCAAGAGTCTAATCTACCAGTTAGCTCTGCTGGTAGCTAAGTTCTGGATATGTCACGCCGTGTATTGTTCTGATTGGTCGTAGTGTTATCCAGTTGCGCGCAGTGACATTTTCATTTTACAGGTGATTCTACACTAAAGAAAACATACTTACTACATTATATTCCATTTCTGCCAACATATCCCCTTAAATCCTACACACTGAACTTCATTTATGATTATGATTACATCTATTAATAATTATTTCAGATGGTGTTGCATGGTTGCCTGTTGTGGTATAGAAAAAAAGATTTTATTTATATTTTTTAAAGATTATATTTTGGGCCTTTCCCCCAATACCTTGGCGTCTTGTCTGTCTGAGAATCAACTTCAAAATACTGCTGTTGGTTAACAAAGCACTGAATGGTTTAGGGGCCAAATACATTTCTGACCTTCTGCTACACTATGAACCATCCTGACCTCTCAGGTATTCTGGTTCAGGCCTGCTTTGGTTCTCCAGAGTCAAGACTAAACGTGGAGAAGCAGCGTTAATTTTTATGCACCACATATCTGGAACAAACTCCCAGGAACTCTCACTTCTTTTAAATCAAGGTTTAAGACTTATCTTTTTGCCGCTGCCTTTTATTAAATCAAATATTTATTCATTTCTTACACTGCACTGTAATTTTTATCATTCAAACACTTTCATTAACAGCACTGTAACTTTAAGTCTTGTATTTTAAACTGGCCTTAGTGTATTTTAAGTTTTCAGTTTCTATTCTCCAGTTCTTTAATGAATTGCTTTTACATGTTCTTTTATATTGTGTTTCTTTTGCACCTTGTCTTGATGCTTTATGCAGAGCACTTTGAATTGCTTTGCTGCTGAAGTGTGCTATAGAAATAAACTTGCATTTACTGATAGAATAGCTTATGATAAACAGGAAAAGTGGGAGAGAAAGGGGGTAATACATGCAGCAGAGGCCCACTGGTTGGATTGACCCGGGCCTCAGCTTTTATGGGGCGCACACTCTGCCAGATGAGCCAGAGGTCGCCCCTGCATATTTGAATATATATCATAATTACTGCTGTGGTTATTTTACAGTAGTTACTTCCAGATGACCTGTATTGATCATAGAGCTGCAAGGCTTCGCACCAACTACTGTACCGAGGGTTCATGGGGCAGAGTTATGCGGTTTGCGCCTTTCTAGTGAAGTGGTATTACAGTGCATAAGTACTATATATGCCTCAGGTGATACAAACACACACGCACACAAACAGCACATTGAAAACGCCAGAGAAGCTTCACAAACCTGCAGTTCACCTTCCTCCTGTAAAAAAACATGATGGTTTGTGATGGAAAAGGAGAGAGATGAAAGGGAAATGGTGGAAAAGAAAGGGGTTAAAGAAATACAGAGAGCACGTTATGAGCAGTGGAAGAACAGCAGAGTACACAGAACAGACTGATAATATAGTGCATACAGCTATGAGTCTAAAATATTTAAACCGTTACATAACTTGCAGACGAGGGAGGCACGATGATGAGGCGAAAGGGTGAAAAACATGCACAGTTTTATCATAACAGAAGCTCATCAGGTCGCTGTGCACGGCTGCATCGTTTAATCAGAAAGCTAAGACGAGCCTGACTGACACCTAATTTGAGTGTGCTAACCCGCGGACTAATCTTAGAGATGGTTAATGGATCCTGGGTGTACTTGACCCAATAATGATCCAGGTCTTTGGCTTAAGGGGCCAGATGCAGCGCTAATCCACTATTGTCCTCAGCTCCTGCCTTCTAGGTCAGCAGTTTGTTAGCGGGGGTGCAGCACTACAATATATGGTTCACTGCACCTCTGTTGATTCATAGAACAAGCCCTGCTTTTAAAAACAAGCATGACTCCCCTTAAACAGGTTAGGATGGTGTGGGGTATCTGGGTCTCGCACTGCGTCTGCTTCTCAGGAAAAGGCAATAAAAATAGCCGTGTCCTTTCTGAGGTGTGCTGAGCCGCGGAGTGTTATCAGTCTTTTGTGAATGAGGCAAAAATTGTGCAGTTGACACAAAAGTCAAGCTCTGCTGAGGGAAGCCCGTTCCTATGGTTACAGGAGGTTTCAGAGAGACGACAGGCGACATGCATTTCGGGGTGCAAAGCAGCCAGTCAGACAACTGAGCAATAACTCAGACAGACAATCTGTGGACGTGTCTATGTGCAGTTATTCATCGTTCACACACAGTATGAAGAGAGTGTTGTTGGACTGGTTTTGTTTACTTGTGTGTGCACTGATAAACAAGAAAGGCCATGTGATTTCTCTGTGTTCCTTACGTGTTGTTGACTATCTGGAGGCGTTCACCCTTCCTGAAGGAGAGGTCTGAGGCCGTTCTGGACTCGTAGTCATACAACGCCACGAAGGTTGTCACACCTCCTGTCAGGAGAGAAAGTTTGGCTGTTACCAAAGACATACTGGACATACTGGGGGCATACAGTTAAAACAAACCATTGAATCTAAAAATTAGAGCTTAGAGCTGAGGTTCTAACTTTAACTGACATCTTCTGGTCGGTTGGTTGATTGGTTGGTTGATACGTTCTTGTCCAAACCAAATGCTCATTGGTCGGACAATTGCTGGTGTTACATTCACAGGGTGTCTACAGATATAACAGGTTAAATTTAAGACTTTTTGAGATCCTTTTAATACCAAACCTGCAATGGTAATACACATTATATGTGTGTGTGTGTGTGTGTGTGTGTGTGTGTGAGTGTGACAGACATGTTAAATGAACAGTAAGGGAAAATGGCAACAATTCTCAAGTGTGAGTTTAAGTTTAATGTGTTTAATGTAAAAAAACAAATTGTCATCGCTGTCATAAATGCTATTTATTACTGAAATTCTTTGGTCTGTCCAATGATTGTAAACGGTCGTTGGGTCGGTCAGGCTGGAGGAATTTTTGCGGTAATGTGACTGAGAATATTCAAGACCCATCGAATCTGAATTTAAGACAATTTAAGACTTTTTAAGGACCTGTAGACACCCTGCATTCATGAGGCTGTGTGTCCACCAAGGCGTTTTTTTTTTTTTCTCTGCTAAAAAACACAACTTGTTGTTGTTGACGTTTGGTCTTTGTGGTATTTGTGGTATTTGTTTCGCCCCTTCTCCTCAGTGATTGGATGGCTGGGTAAAAAGTGATAATGATGGGCACAGCGCTTTACCCAAAGGTAAACGTGTTCCCACTCTAATTTTTCAATTGCAGAAATGGAAAGATAATCACAGAAGACATTTAGCGCTGGATTTATCATTATGGATTTATTCTGCAAAGTCTCGCAAAACAAGGGAAGTCTCTCAAATGCAGCGCTCTCAAGATATTTAAAGCTTTTTTAAAAGAGGGGTTGTATGGAGTGCTTATCCATAGACAGTATATTACATACAGTAGCTGTCAGCTGGCACATCCCCAGTTTGGAGAAGCATGCTGGAGTCTGACATGGAAGCTAAGCAATGTACTGCTGTGGAGGGGTCAGCAACAAAACACATATAAGCCACCTAAAAAACAGTCCCACTGACAATAAATTTTAATTTAATTATCAGTGTTAGTATACTCTATATCAAAGGAATTTTCACTGCTTCACTTTAACATCAGACAGTGATGTCCAACTGGAAAAATTAGCCGTTATATTGCTTTCTTCAAAGCCAGACTCCATTGAGAAAACCAGTGATTTAACACTGCCGAACACAGGAGCTGCTGGTGTACCACTGACTCTAACAGTTATTTTGCTTGTGTTGTTTAAAGAAGGGTTAGTTTGGATTCACCAAAGTCACACAATAACACAAACTGACCGATGAAGGCAGCAGTAGACGAGCAGCTCCTGTGCTGAAATTACTGTTTTTGTCAATGGAGTCTGGTGGCTTTGACGACAGCACAGATGGGCAACTGAAGCTGTTAATGGCTGTCTGACAGAAAGGTAAAGCAGTGAAAATACTCTCAGTGTAGCGTACCCTTAAACTCATACTAATTATTTTTAGGAGGGACTTTGTTTAGGTGGCTTAATTTATGTTTTGTTGCTGACCCCATCCACAGCAGTACTCCAGCCTGCCTCTCCAAACTGTGGGCTTGCCGACGGACATCTACTGTTTGCAGTACACTGACTATGGATAAGTAAGTTGGGTTTTCTCATCGGTCCTGTTCAGTGCTTGGTGGTAAGACAGACTCACGCAGGAAGCTCAGCTGGAAAAGCTCCACTTCAGTGCTACAGTATGCAGCTTATTTTCAGGTAATGTTACTTTAGACATCACATTTTTTCACCTGCCCAGTCAGACAACTGCATGAGGCATTCACTTGCCCAAACACAGAGTATGTTAGTGTTAACATAAAAAAGCTTTGGTGGTCACATAATGCTACCAGGTCAAGTGTACTCAGTGCTCTGTGGCCAGTTAAGTTAATCCAGTCAGATATTTTTCCATCTTTGACCAGTTGAAGAGAGGGTAGAGTTTCAGACCACAATTCCCTGTGGTTGATTACAGCCCTAATTCTCACCTGCTAGTGTGATTCTGTTGGGAGAGGTGACGCTGTTATTGTCCACGCCTCCGAACAGGGCCAGCTCCGCGTTATTGGTCATAGACTGATTACCACCCAGTCCTCCATCCATAGTAGGGCTACGATTGGGTGTTAAGGACTGTTGATTGGAGCTGTGGTGGTGGCCGCCAGCCCCTCCACCGGAGCTGAGGTTGCCATCGAGGCTGCGGGTTCGCTGACCAACATCCTTGGGCTTACTCTTGGATCCCCCCATGGCCAAGGCCTGTGATGCATTCATGGAGAGAGAGAGAGAGAGAGAGAGAGAGAGAGAAATAAAGTTAACTGAAGTTGCATTTCAAGGCACTGTAAATAATTTTGCATCAAACAGACTTTCTAACGTCACTTTCGCAGCACACATTCTTTGGAAAAATACCTCTGACTACCACAACACCAGATGCAGAAACCAGAGACGGAATGGAGAGCACGGCTCTAAACCCACTGAGACGCAGTGTCATGTAGACCACATGAACCACAGCTTCCCAACGGATGGTGGAGCAGCTGCCACTCCTCGCTTTCAACACATGAGATCCACTTCACCCCGCTGCCACCAGCCGAGCACATACACACACATACAGCAGACATGTCGCACATGCCTGCATGCACATGTGTCAGACACAGATGCACATATGAAGACATCAGCATTTTGTGGTGTCATGGTCCGAAGCTTTATTCAAACTGATCATTTAAAGATGAGTCAGTTTGTTTTTTAGTAAAGCCACATCACTTTAGTCATTAAAGGGAAACTAAAGGGTACGTGAAGTCCTGGGTTCTTCCTCTTTGTAGCAGCGCTGAATGAATCAATAATTAAACAGAAGATTGATCACCAATAACTGTGATAAACAATTAATAATGTATGTAATTTGCAGTTGCAGTAGCAGTTCACAAGGCTGTGCTTCGGCACTGTGTTGCCAACACCAGAATGCTAACATGCTCACATGATGATATTAACATGCTGGTGTTTAGCAGGTGTAATGTTAAACATATTCAGCATCTTAGTTTAGCATGTTAGCATGCTTACATTTGCTAATTAGCACTAAAGCACAAAGTACAGCTGAGGCCGATGTGAATGTTGCTAACTTTCAGGTAACTGGTCATAAACATAAAGTATTGGGCATATTTTCATTTAATTTTTTTTTTTTTTTTTTAACATATTTTTTTAGATGAAAAGTGAGGGGATCATCAAAGTAATTGGTGGTGATGAACCAACAGATCAACCAATATCGCCATCACTAAAGCCACGACTAGGGCTGCAATGAATAATCCATTAATTAATTGGTTGTCAACTATTAAATTAATATCATACTTATTTGATAATGATAAATCATGTTTAGTTTTTTTTTTTTTTTTAAAGAAAAAAAAAGTCAGAATTTTCTGATTCCAGCTCCTTAAATGTGATTATTTTCTGGTTTCTTTATCCCTCTATGACAGTAAACTGAATATCTTTGGTTTTTGGACGAAACGAGACATTTGAGGACGTCATCTTGGGCTTTGGGAAGCACTGATCGACCTTTTTCATATTTTTTTTAGTTTCAGTTGTCAACTATTAAATTAATTGCATGCTTATTTGATAATGATAAAATCGCTTTTAGTATTTTTTTTAAAGAAAAAAAGTCATCATTTTCTGATTCCTGCTCCTTAAATGTGATTATTTTCTGGTTTCTTTATCCCTCTATGACAGTAAACTGAATATCTTTGGTTTTTGGACGAAACGAGACATTTGAGGACGTCATCTTGGGCTTTGGGAAGCACTGATCGACCTTTTTCACAATTTTTGGAACCTTTATAGACCAAACATTCAATGCTTTGAGCCTCTCAAATGGGAGAATCAACAGTTTTAAACCACTGAAATTGAAAATCTTTGGATTTTTAGACTGTTGGTTGGACATTAAAGTTAAACTGGGGACATTGTTAGGCTCTGACAAACATTTGCACATTTACACATTCAGCAGGCACAAAACAACGTCATGATTCATTTGGAGACATGTCTCTTGCCACCTGACAAACATAAGTCCGATATCATATTTGCCGTTAACCAACTCCCACGAAAGATATGGTACCCATTCACACACACATTCACACACCTTGCATACCACACATGGCACCACCTGCTACTCAGTGACCATTCACATGCTCTCACACACCGATGAAACAGCCATCAGGAGCAATTTAGGGTTCAACTCGCTCTACCTCTACCGCTGCTAAATCCTTCACTATGTTCACCTGCAAGTTGAGCTGAGTCAGTGTGCCACATTACACATAGCTCAAGTGATTTAAAGCCATTGATTAGTGCAGCTTTAATGGTAAAAATAATCAATAGATTAATTGCTAATGAATCATTACCTGCAACTATAGTGATCCACTGATGGGCTCCGAGTTGATTACAACAATTAACAGCACATTACCTCAAAATAGCTTTTGTGTTTTAATGTTGCTGAGAGTTAAACAGCAGCAGTGAAGTGGTCACAGATAGATACGACCAGTGTGGGCATCAGTGAGTCATCAGATCACTGTGCTGCAGTCAGTTTTCAGCAAAGAATAAAATTTGAGATACTCAACCAAAACCTAATGAGAACAGACCAAAGGTCAAGAGGGCAGTTTTGGATTGGATTTGGACTCTGCGTCTCTTCATTACTGAAGCTTCCCCGCCTACTCAGGCTCATGAAGTGGCTCTAATAACAGCTTAGTGCCGGGGAAATCATTACACTAAGCCAAGGATAATTTAGAGACTCAAGCCCGTGCTATCATGGATAGATATAGCTGCGGGGGTCCACTAGGAAATGCTAATTTACAGAAAACACTAAGGTGGGGTGGCTCAGGAGCCCCTCTGATAAGCAGAGGAGGGTCGGGGTGCATATGGGAAGTGTCAGGCTGCTCAGCCTTCTGCTGACATCCTCTGCCTGGCTGTTGCCATTTAGGAGGCCATGCATCTGTTGGATCCGACATCGGAGTCAGCCAATGCTTGAGCCCACTCTCATTCACAGGCAAACAGTCTAATCCTGAACAAGAGACGAGCTACGGCACACTAGTGGGCATGCTTGCAGTCAGAGGGATGCAGAGACATATGGTGGAAATGCACGGCACAAAGAGGAGCACAGTTTGCTAACCACGCAAGGGATATTAGTGAAGCTGTCACTGGTTCTTGTCTGTCATTTTGGATGCCAGAGAGTCACCACAGGAGACAAGGGCTCTCAGTCAGTTTTAGAGCCGCAGTGATGCAGCTCAGAAATAAATATTAAAACAGACAGAAAGCAGCAGCCGGAGAGATGACAGAGTGGAGCGAGGGAGGAAGGGAACATAACAGGGGGGTTCATTTTGGGTTGGCATCGTGAATGGGCGAGATGGGGGAGGAGGGCGAGGAAGTGGAGGGGTCAATGGGGCCGGACAGTCGATACCACCCCCGCCCCCCGGGGCATGTCTGCGTAAAGGGGGTCGCATCCCAGCAAGTGTAACATACATAGCGAGCAGGTTGACACACACAGACACAAGAGAGCAGACACAAAGGTGAAGGGTGGCTCGGGAGCTGCTCTTTGTGTGATTTGTGTCGTCCCCGAGCAGACTGGGTGAATAGTTAATAAGCAAATCGGAGGCAGAGCACAGCGGGGACGCCGCCTCTCTCATCTCCAGCCGTTGGATGTGTAAAAGCTTTCCCCGTTTCACAGAGATGATGCTTTCACTTAAAGGGACAGTTCACAGTTGTATTAAAAAATACACATTTTTCCTCAAAGTGCGATTGTTTTGGTGTGAGCTGTCACGTGCTGGAGACATTGGCTCTCTAGATGTCTGCCTTCTCTCCAACACAATGGAACTAGATGGCACTCAGCTTGTGGTGCTCAAAGCATCAAAACAATACATTTGAAAAAACTCAACAGCAATGTCTCTTTCCAGAGATCATGACCTGCTAATTCAAGATAATCCACACATCTGGTTGTGAAGAGTTTCATGTAGGAACTACACCCACCAACTACATCACTGCACAGAAGGAAGTGTGCTATTAACTTGGGCAGTACCGAGATATTACAGTATCCATACCATCAAAAATAGAGACGTTCCTCTTTTTTTTTTTATTAAACTGTTACTGAGATGCTGTAATGGGGCTTTGTTTTGTAGTGCACAACAGGCACCACCAGAGGTCAGTCTAGCCTGGTAGAACAGGCTACTGAGCTAAGAAAGATGGAAACTGTGAGTAGTGGGGATAACGTTACAGGACTAGAAAAAAGAGAGAGCTAGGGAAAACAGCCACAGAGCCAGCATACTTTCACCTATAACCCAGTGAATTGAGAGTTCATTTCAACCGACAGAGTTGGTGGCTGTTGGGACAATGGAAAGAAAGAAGGGGTGAAGAGGTGTAACGTTCTATTCATGGACAATAGGCTCGTGCTTGTGACAGCATGAGGTCTGCACATTAATGACATTCTCCTGGCCTGAGCTGCAATGTTAGCTATTTCAGTTGTGCTAGGCATGAATGGATTGATAAAGAGGCCTACCAGGCACAGGACCAGGGGCCCAAAGTGTCAGGGGACCCCCTGGCCTTCATTAGCAAAATGTCATTCGTACATGCTGTCCAGGAAGAGAATTAAAATGACAACAAAGACACCCAAAAAGTATAGAACGAGATGCAAGGGAATGACAAAGAGGCACACTACAAAAATTGGAAAAAAACAACTACAAAGAGACATGAAATTACCTCAAAGTGAACTACAAAAAGACCCAAAAAAACACAGAAGGAGACACAAAAGGACTACAGAAACACAAAATGACCAAAAAAGACAAAAACATTACTTCATAGAGAAACAAAAGACTACAAAATGAAAAAAAAACAACAACCACAAAGACACTGAAATGACTACAAAACGACCCAAAACAACTAGAAGGAGACACAAAAGGACTACAGAGACACAACATGACCATAAGAGACAAGAAATTACTTCAAAGAGAAACACAACAACCATAATGAGACACAAAAGACTACAAACTGGGAAAAAAACAACCATAAAGGGACTCAAATGACTACAAAAAGACATAAAACAACCACAAGGAGTCACAAAGAGACACAACATGACAAAAAGAGCCAAACAATGACCTCAAAGAGAAACAAAACAACCGCAAAGAGACACAAAATGACTACAAAATGGGAAAAAAAACAACTACAAAGAGGCCGAAATGACTACAACAAGACACAAATCAACCACAAGGAGACACAAAATGACCAAAAAAGACAAAAAAAATTACCTCAAAGAGGCGAAAAACAATGAAAAGATACATGACAAGACGTAAAACCACCACAAAGTCCACGTGTCTTGCTCCTGTGTAGAGGAGCTGGTGGGGCCCTTTACATATCTGTGCCCAAGGGCCCACTGTCTCATAATCTACCCATGGTGCTAGGTTAGCTAACAATAGGTGCACGCTTCCTTCCACGCTGTGACACCGCCGGCAGGTTTCCGGAAAGAGACATTGCTGCTGAGTTTTCCGATTGTATTTTTTGTCGCTTTAAGCACCACAATGAGTGCCATCTAGTTCCATTATTACGAACAGAAGGCAGACATCTCTAGGGCCGATATCTCCAACATTCAGCGATTCAATAGAGACACCTAAACAATAGAGTTTGATAAATAGCACTACAGTTAAAAGGGAAAATGTGCATGTTAAGGGATGTCGCCTTAATGAGATAATTCAAAGGGTGCTTAAACATTATGTGAACAGACCACTGCTAAATAATACTCGTGACTTGTGCTGAATATGCTTGCAGGACAGCAGCTGTGCATGTAACATGACATCTGACGTGATAAACAAATGAAAAAGACCCTTTTTAGCCACTCAAACATTTCAAGGTTGAATAGAATTTGGTTCATTTGGCCAACAGCATCCTAATACTGTGACCCAGACTGCGTAGCCAGACAAACACACAGAAAGCTCCCGCAAAGAGAAGACCGAACCGAGTAAACACCAAACAGAGCATTAAGAGAGTCTCAGGCCTTTCTTCACACTCCGTTTGCAACAAAGCCATCTTTTGTCGGCTCACAGCAGGCAGCATAAACAAGACACAGAAGTGGCCTGTGGCTTGCGGGCTGCCAGATCTTAGCGTGTTTTAGCTCTAACAGCCGGCAGGAAATATGGAAATGAAGGAAGTCGTGAAGCCAAACAATGTCATGTTTTGCAGGAATCATGTTTGCGTGTGTGTCATCAGTAGCTAATGGTAACGAGAGCCTGATTCTGGCCTAATAGGGCTGAGGTACTGTAACAAGCACCCACTGTCTGGGGGGGAAGGCAGGGCTGCATGAAAATCCCTCTGGCTAGGCGGAGGGGGTGTGGCAGGGTGGATGGGGGATTTGCTTAATTATGCATAAGATCTGACAATGAATTCCAAATCCTTCAAGTCTCCTGGGCTTTTGGCAAATGGGAATAGTCTTTAATATAGCTGCCGGGGTTGTTTTCCCTTTCAGGATGCTGCGTATCCCTGTTTTGCTTGCTTTTTCATTTAATATAAAAAGAAAACAATTACACTCCCTGAATGGGATCCTCTCACTAAATAAAAGAAAGAAGGTGGCGTCATTCATCTATTAACGAGATTTAATGATGGAGTCTTTGTCAGGGTGGGATCGTGACGCTGGTCCGTTTCCCCAACAACACAGGCTTTGAAACGAACTGTGGCTCGTTTATAAAAAACCTTTCATCTCTGGGGAAGGATCAAATAGTCATGAACATCAAAATTGAACAGTCCGGCTTCAGATGTTCAGTCTGCAGGCTTAATGAGAGATTTCCCACAATGGAGCTAAAGTAAACTCACTGAGGGAGGTGGCGAAGCTCTGCTATGTGAAGTGGCGTGTCAGGACTCGTGTGCAGCAATGACAGCTACAGTAGACCCCTCGCTACGACCTCACAGGGCTCGCTGTTATTGGCCCGTGGTCTAACACATGCGTCGGGCATGTACTGACAATCTACCTTCACCAAAAGACCGAACTAAACGCCTCAGGCTGCAGGTTAAAGGTCACAATTAAGCCTTTGAAGTAAGACTGTAATTACACCAATTTAACTGTTGTCTGAACACTTTGTCACATTGTAGGAATAACAAGTGTTCCTGCATAATGACGGTCTTTCACTTCTGCCTGTTCACATATGATAAATGGATCACAGAGGGAAAGCAGCGTGGGATTAGTCTACAGCCCTCTGCATTTTCCTCTGATGCCTGAGTGAGATGAAATACATACAGAACGTGCAGTCATCAGTTTAAAAGAAAAAACAATTCTGTCTGTCTTGTTTAATAAAACATTGCCTTCGACTGATATTCTGTCTGACTTTTTTTGGCCAAATATTATTATTTACATGGCATGACAAAGATATAGTTCTCCTTAAAAACAATGTATAGACTCATACAGAGGTAATCCCTCTTAGTCATCACTTATGACTCACTGTGAGCGTGTGGCGGTGTATATTCCTGCAGAAACTCTGGTCTCTGCCTGTATTCTCTTATTTTCTTCTTATTTTCAGTGTTTGGGACATTAAGTGCAATTACATAGACATGAATAACCCGTTTATGGGGCATAACCTTTGTACATAAGGCGCCAGGTGAGCTACTCGGTGCCCTGGTTATCCAAGACAAATATACAGCTTTGATTTGATGTGCGCATTGATTGTTAGGAACGAAAAATTACTTGGAACAAGCCTGCTCAAGTTCAGGGAAGACTACTGGGTACCCATAGAACCCATTTTCATTCAGATATCATGAGGTGAGAGGTCAAGGGGCCCCTTTCAAGATGGGCATACCAGCTATTTTCTCCCCAAAACTTATCCTAACTTTGGTGCGTTATGTAGCCTGCTTCCTGACAGGCTATGTTTGTCGGGAAGGGCTATCCATCGGTTGCAACATTGGTTGATACCAAGGGCTGTATAATAAAGATGGACGACGTGACAGCTCCCCAAAGTGAAGCCAAAACATCTTGATCGCCCCTTGGTGGCTGGCTGCAGTAAAGGTTAAATAATTTTTCCCAAAGATGGTTTCTGTCATTTTCATTCGTCAGTTCATATCACAATGCTGTACATTTAAGTGTTCACTTTTCTGACAAGTTTGGTTTTAATCAATCTGGAAATCCATCGGTAAAAAAAAAAAAAAATTACAAATAATTTTTTTTTTCTTCCTTTACCTCTGGAGGCACAGCCCGGAGTTTTTCGACTAATGGCCTTGGCGATCGCTCACGCCCTCCACTTCCGGCGTAGCCCCCAGGGAATCGCCATGAATAAAATATTTTTCCAGCAGATATCTTAGTTACAACATGATTGAGCTAGCAAAGCAGTTTTGTGTTGCTATGTGTGGTATGTATTCAGTTATGGGAAATCACAATGTCTAGAAAGCATCAGTGGCTGCAGCTGACAGGGACAGTTAGCAAAGCTAACATCAGGACGTCATCTGTTAAAAGCCTCCCGTTGTCGGATACGACATGAAACTACTCCAGTTAGCTCAATCATGTTGTAACTAAGACATCCGCTGGAAAAAATATTTTTTTTCACGTTGACAAAACGGTGTTTTGGGTGGAGCGGTCATTATGGACGCGGAGCTTGCTGTTTCTGTAGGTACACATTTCCTGGGGACACCTGCACGTCTCAGTAACGCCCCCTCCATTGTGATTGGCTAAAGCGCAGCATCGTTCAAACTCAAAGCCCCCCCCCCAGTCATCTTTCACACAGGGCTGCCGACAGATTCTACAATGTAAACTGCAGAATCTGTCTTGGGAGATTAGCTTTTAATTAGTTATTTGATGCCAAAAAAAGGGGGTTTTATGTCATGATTGACAGCTGTGTGTGCCAATCAGCATGCTTGTGATTGGTCGAATGAGTGAATAAGTGGGAACTCAATAGTGCGGAGACCGCTATTGCCTACACTCTGGCTCCAAATTACATCACCAGCACAAGATGGCAGTGGTTGTATCCGTGATATTTTGGCTTCATTTTTGTACAGTGAGAGGAAGCAGAGATACATTGTCCATCTTTATATACAGTCTGTGGCTGGTACCAATGGATTCTTTGCATTGTTTAGTTTCACAAGGTACTTCTACCTTTGTGTTATCTAAAAAAAAATAAATGAGGGTGCTACAGCCTCTTTGTGACAGTAATGTCAGCCGGTGGGGAGGGGGGCCGCTATTGTATCGGGGGCCAAGTAATGGGAATTAGATTAAGCAAAGAAGACCATCATTTAATTAAGTGGAATAAGAGACAAACTCAAGGTGTAGCTGCTTAACATCTTACTGATCTGATGCTAACATCGCTATGCTACTTACTGGGTTTGTGTCTGTTTATAAGTCGTGTACAAACAGCAGCGATGGTGATTACATTCCAGGCTCAGACAGTGATGACCCGAGCTTGACCACTTAAAAAGAAGAAGTCAGTTCTGGATCAGAAAAAGCTCGATATGATCCTGAATGTGGCCATTGTGCACGACATGTGCCGCACAGCGCAAGAGAGGCACATTAACATGTAGTCTCCATAGGCCTCCTCTGCAAGTCCTCTTTAGCGAGCTGAGAGAACAACAGTGCCAGACTACGGGGAGATATCATCTTGTTTTTACTGCATTTGCATAAGCAGACTTCAAACGTTTAAAATGGTGTGTGTGTGTGTGTGTGTGTGTGTGTGTGTGTGCTCTGTTCACGTGTGCTTGGGAGCATGAACAAAGTGAAGGGACGGACAGTATGTACTCAAAATCACAAAAGTGCAACAAAAAAAAAACCCCCGTCACACTTGACCGATTACAACCTCATTCTGAGGGGGTTTTCCATTTAACAGTGGGGGAAAAAATCAGTCCAGGTTTCCTTATTTTTTTAAGCATTCGTCTCTTTGGAGTGAAGAGGGTAGACGTAGTTCAGGGGAGAGGAAGTGTGTATGTGTCTGCAGGGAATGTACACAGTCCATGCCTGTGTGAGCGACTGATCCTGATGTCAGCCTGGCGGATGTATTCCTTCATCTCAGTGCTCTCTATGTAATTACTACGGAGGGGGGAAAAGTGGGGAGGCTTTGGTTCCTGCGTCACCAGCCACCAATTGTAGCATAATCCAGGCCTGCTTGTTCCGTCCAGATTATCAACATCTATTCCCTAATCGTATTCGTCAAACGCTGTGATGACATTCCATCTGGGGCCTGCAAACAACTCAGGCGCTGTAAGACAGGATCGACCGGTCAAACTACTACTGCTGCTGCTGTTAGGCCTCAAAACACTTTTCTTATCCTGTCTCAACAAATCCATCTGCTGTGGGAAAAAAAATCTCCACCTAGAACAGTTACGAGCCAGTCACACAATTTGTTAACGTAACACAAAACGAATTTTGCACCACAACAGGTGGGCTGGTTCCTGCTTCTGAACAAACATCAGTTATAGCTGAATGTCATCTTGTTTCTCTTCTCCTTCAACAAACATGAATAGAGGAAATAGCTGCTTGGATGTGTTTGCACACCGGTGCTACCCCCGCACAGGTTTCAGCGACTGACTCCTTCCACACTTCCCATTTGCTTCCCCATTAAGCCAATCATTACAAACAGCTAGGATGAAGTAACACAGCAGAGAGTATGTCATAAAGCTTGTCGCATTACAGCTCCTCTGCATTGTGAGTACACACTGAATCAAACCACTCAGCGTCAGAGAGCTCCTCCATGTTTGGAGGTCTGAAGGTAAACACACGCCCCCGATGGCAGGACTTTGCTGATTCCTGGATAAAGTGTGTGTACCGACCCCCCCTCTCCTCGTGCTCCTGTCACGGACAGACACAGGGATGGGGAGGTGGTGAAGTCAATATTTACCACTCTACACACACACACAGCCCGTTGCCATGGAGGCGATTCCAAGCATTCCACAAACCAACAAACTGCACAGATGTAGGATAGTTGCACAAAGACTTTCTGGGCCAGAACACTGCATGCCTATCTGATGAAGAAAAAGACGAGATTAGCGGAGGCTGCGTCTCTCTAAATTATGTGGGATGTCTGTCACTTCCTGAAAGCGTTTGGGAGAGAAACAGAGAGGAGGGGAGGAGGGTAGACAGAGAGAGAAAGTGACAACAGAGAAAGACGGAGAGAAGGTGAGATCACCTGAAGAAATTCTTTCCATTGTGATATTTTCGGGTCTCCCACAGGAAGATTCCCATAAAAACATCATGTTTACCCATTTTTCCCAGCCTCTCAGGAGCTTGCAGTGCTTTGGCTTCTATAATAGGATCAGAGGCTGTGAGCCCTTATCCCTTTCACTGTGCGATTGTGTGTGTGTATTTCTCACCACTGGTATTTGTGCTAAAAAAGCGACCTACAGTGTGTTACGATCACCTTTTGTTTGCCAAACGCCACAGCTAACCCCGACCTCTAAAATCATATGACATCTCTGGACTCGCAGAGCTGAGCAGCTGGCCGCTCTATCTTAAACCCCGTGCTTACAGAGGAATTTTTTTGTCCACTTCCAAACAACAAACACTGCTGGCACCCACAGTAGGTTCATGGATTTTCTGTTATCCCCTGCTCCTAATCTGAGTATGACATACATGAAATTATTTTGGGATTGAGGCTCAGGAAGAAAAATATCTGGGCCAGTTTAGATGAGGTGATGTCTTGGCTTTTGCGATGCAGGGAGCAGCAGCGGTGAAGGGAGCGACCGTACTGAAACATGTCTGTTAAAGTAAGAGTTTGGCCATTTGGGAAATGTGGTCATTTGCCTTCTTGAGGTCAGATGGGAAGATTGCTGCCACTTTGATGTCTGTTTGCAAAATATGCAACCTTTTCTCATTTCCAGGTCATTGAATACGGCAGCTTGGTCAGTGGCCATTGGTGTTTGATTTCGATGCACAAGGCACCCTTTAGCATCTGTATGAGACAGAGCAGACTTTGAACTAACTCCAAATACTGTAAAGAGTGAGAAAGTCCAAGAAGGGTGGGAGGGAGTGCTGGTGGATGATTCAAACAAACACAGGACTTTCACCCAGAAGACCGCTGTTTGTGCCTTGTATGGAAAGTGTTTTTTTTTTTTTTTAGTAGTAACGTCATGTGACATATGTGCCATGTTACACTGACTTACTAGGTTTCACAACAAACCTAGTAACTTTTACCAAAACTGTGATCTTTTTTCTAAACCTTACAAAGTAATTTTTGTTGCTGAAACCTAAAGAAGTTTTGGTGACATAACCTATGTTTCTAGTGAACAGAGAAGTTTATTTTGAAAAGACATGAAAACATGATATTGATAATGCCGTCCCTGATTGTCTAAAATTGACGCTACAGGGGTATCTTCGGCGTAATAGTTTAAAGCATAGGGCCTCTGACTAAATTGCCTTATTGACAAGTTGGGAGTGAGAAGTAGGGATGAGCATTTTAAGTAATTTCCAAATATCAGTACTCGCATTAAGTTATTAAGGAGTACTTGAGTACTCTAAAAAAAAAAAAAAAAACCCTTAACGAAAGACTAGGACTGTAAATTAGCCAACAACGGAAAATAACTGCAATTTGAAATTCATTTATTGAACTACCAGGCTTAAATTAGCCTATTAAACCAAAACTTCAAAGTTAACATAAGAAATATCAGCAAACTTTCTGTTACTGCCATTACATAGGTTAGATGGAGTAGTCAAGGACCATCTCTGGAGCTGCTCTGGACTCCGGGGTTTTTTCTGACCTAATTGTATTGCAGAGTTTTGCACAGCGGCAATCGGATATTTGCTCTCAAACCGCAAAAAAATGTGATGGCACAACAGTCTCCTTAAGTACATTATTCTATGCTCTCTTTTGATTTTCACATTGGCTAGTCATCCTGTTTCATTTGTCTTCTGATTAAATCAGAACCGTTGAAACAAGTTGTAGGAAGCCTCTGCAATCAGCAGTGCCGTGCACTGTAGAGCCGATGCGCTGCTGGTTCTGCCAGCCTGAATAGAATATAATGTCTATAGCCTTACTGTACAGCCTTATAGACTGAGCTGAGTAGTGATGTGCAGGTTGACCCGTAACCCGCGGGACCCGCAAATGGACCTGCGGGTCGGGCAGCAGTAATCGTCTGTTAAATTGGTCTGTAAATGATATTTTGCATTATTATTATAATCTATTAATCTATACTCTATTACTGTCATTGCATCCGAAGGTACTGATGCGTTGAGCAGGTGACAGTCCGCAGTCGTTTTAAAAACACACTTGTGTCACGCACTCCAAAAGAAACTTGTTGAAACTTTAAACAATAATTTATTGTACAAAACGGGGGAAACAAACGTTGACAAAAACGGTTCCATAATTCTTTTAAATTCAAAAGATAACGAAAAAACAGCTACTAGTTAGAGGGAATAGTGATAAAGTGGTAAAACTTGGCATTGATCCACAGCCTCAGCTGGATGCGCTCAAGTGTGCTGTGCGCACAAGCTCAGTTGGTAGGATACTATATTTTCACATTTTTAACAATGCAATTTAAAAGTTTTTTTATTGATAACCTACATTTACCAACAACAAAAAGACTACATTTAGCACAAAAAAAAGTTAAAAAAAAATTAAAAAAAAGTATACGAAAAACGAATAGCGAATACCAAATTTTCATAACGAATACCTACCCATAGAAACGAATATTCGAATATCCGAATATTTGGGTACAGCCCTACATTCAGGAGAAATCTGGACCCTGTGGCGGGACCAGTTGGGAACCACTGTGTTAGGAAATGTTAGCATCTAAGGCTAACAGTTAGCCCTGTCACTCTGTGAGTTTGCGGGTAGACTGTCCCTGGCACAGAGCTCACACTCTTGCAGCAGTAGTCTCATGATAAGCGAGAGCAACAGTGGGGTTAAGAGGCGCTGAGTGAAGCAATACGCTTCATGCAGCTCAACAATGAAGGTTTGAAACATTTTAAATAGTTAAAACATTTGAAAAGTCATGTTCACATGTGGGAGGTTGGGCAGCGAAATGGTGGTGTCCAAATCAAGTACTCGAGTGCTCATGCCAAAGCCCAGTGAGAACGTGTTGAAATATGAATCTAGAGACAGCAGACAGTTAGCTTACATTAGCATAAAGACTGGAAATAGGTAAAAACAGCTATGGATGTTAATTAGTGAGCTTTAGAGGTGCTGGTAGATGAATTTTGTTACCTTAGGACCAAGCCAGATTAGCTGTTTGCCCCATTTCCCGTCTCTATGCTAAGCTAGGCTAACAGGCTGCTGGATTTAGCCTCATAATTAATGGACAGATGTGAAAGTGTCATTGATGTTCTCATTAAACTCTCAACAAGAGAGTGGATAAGCATTTCTCAAAGTGCCTCTGCTCCTTCTACAGCTACTCCTTTTCTCAGAACAGGAAGAGACGTGGACTCTACCGAGACCTTTTCCCTCTGATTATAATTCATCTCCAGTGATATCCTCCTTCTTTCCGTCCTCTCCTTCAGCTCTTCTGGATCCAGCTAGACCCACCCCGTCCCCAACATTATGTCAAATCCCACACGGCACCACTTGAGCCGAACACTTCTCAGTTCCACAGGCAGCACTGTGATTAAATATGGAGAAGAAGCCACGTCACGGTGGGACACATCTAGACATGTCATACAACATTTTCCCCGCCTCAGTGACGAACAGACCAGTCCAGTCATATGACACATATCTGGACCAAGGAATACAGTACAGAGTAGGAGTCTGGTTGCACCTGAGAGTGTATGAGTTTACACACACTGTGTTTGTCTGTGTCCTCATCCCACAGTCATTTCACACATTTCCCTGTCAAATGTTTCCTGCTTTGAAACCCCCACCTCTGAGATTCTTGATGTCCTTGTCACTGTTACCTTCAAATCACAAAAACAGTTCCTACTTACTTGCACAAAAAGTCGTCCCCTGATTTTCCTGAGACCTTCGACTAACCTTCCTAGACTGGGTGTGACAGGCATGGCTTAGTTGAGACAGACGGAGGACATTACTGTAATTTCCTCCGCTTAGCTCATCAGGTTTGTTGCAAAACAGCAAATAAATTCCAGCACATTAACCAATAGTTACCATTGCACAATTAAACATTTAACAGTCTCGTGTTTATAAGGAAGGGAAAGCATAATGTCAAATGGAACATTAACCAACCTCATGTTAACACACATGCCACTGTTTTGTAGCCCAAGGTCTCTCAGCTGTTCCCTGATCGCTTGTGATGAATACAGACAAGCATCCAGCAGCAGCAGCTCTCCCTCTTCCTGAAAAACTATGAAATCTGAGGCATCTGTGGCATGCACAATACCGTGACTGTCGTGCAGGGACCCCAGGGTGTTCACTGTATTGTGCTGACGGAGTAAGAAGCTGTGTATTGTTCCTCTGTGGCACACTTAATACCAAGAAAAGACAGAATACTTTACTACTGTATTAGTGATTTCCGCTCTACTGCTTCTGACCGAGTGGCAACCTCTAGGGCTGAAAAATGAAGACAACGTCAAAGTACTAAAAACTTCTGTTAATCTAATGGCTCCTAGAGTCAGTCAATACCCATCGACTCCCATATTAAAATGCCCAACTTCACAGCAGAAATAGACATGTTTACAGCCTGGTATAACAAACAGGATTGTTCCCTATTTATTTCCCATTCATGACAGCTGTGTGTGGAGGTGAATTTTTTATATAACTGAACTGTTAAAATGTTATAAATGTATAATTAAGGGCATGGCCGCTTTCAGTGATGGGTGGTTGCCGTCCGTTGACAAGTCACTACCACAGCGTCAGTGTAATTACCATGGTTTAACCCCAGGGTATGGGTGAAGATGTAGCTGTAGCTGCCTGTCACTATTTCAGTGTTTTTAGTTCATGAAAGTTAATTGAAATAAACAATAAGTCCTTTTCAGCATTTGGTTGTTCTAAAAGACCTTCTAAGGAGTCAGATGTTCTGTTTTCCAGTCAGTACCTGAAAATTGCTGGCAAGAATTAGCATTAGCATTCTCACAATTAACCATAACTG
Organism: Epinephelus fuscoguttatus; assembly: GCF_011397635.1. Classification (NCBI taxonomy): domain Eukaryota; kingdom Metazoa; phylum Chordata; class Actinopteri; order Perciformes; family Serranidae; genus Epinephelus; species Epinephelus fuscoguttatus. Next base: position 39,936,262 of record NC_064758.1, on the reverse strand, counting down.
TAAATGCTTATTTATTTATATGCATAATTAAGGGCACGGCCACTTTGAGTGATAGGTAAATGCTGTCCGTTGGTATCGTAACATACATTTCAGTGTGTTTTCAGTTGACAAAAATTCATCGTAAAAGTTTTTGTTGCCTAAAAACATCTTGATAAGCGTTTGGTGGTTAGGTAATGTAACCATGACGTAACCCCATTTTTAGTTCATGAAACTTAAAGGTAGCATTACTGTTGCCTAAAAGTCTTGTTCAGTGTTTGGTTGTACTAAAAAGATGCTTTAAAGGAGTCAGATGTTTAGTCTTTTAAGTCAGTACTTTTGTTTTTTAGCCTGTTGCTAGCAAAAATTAGCAAAAGCATTATCACAATTAACCATAGCTGTAAATGCTTATTTATTTATATGCATAATTAAGGGTGTGGCCACTTTGAGTGATAGGTAAGTGCTGTCCGTTGACATGTCACTACCACGCAGCAGTGTTGGTAAGGTAACATAACAGACCTACATGTTGCTATCTCAATGTGTTTTCAGTTCATGAAAGTTAATGGTAACATTTTAGTTGCCTAAAAAATGTTTTGTTCAGCGCTTGTTTGTACTAAAAGACCTTCTATGGAGTCAGATGTTCAGTTTCTCTGTACAAAAGTACATTTTTTTCGGTTTAAAGCCTGTTTTTCGCTAGCAAGTAGCATTAGCATTAGTTTTATCAAAGATAACCATAAGCCCTTTTTACACTGCCTGTTTAAGGTGTGAATGTTGTAGTGTTATTTCTCATATTGTGGGATGGGGGGTGGGGGGGTGGGGGGCAGAGTTGTATCACCTTTATAGCAGCAGCGGAGGTCGTAACAACACAGAATCGACATCGATGTAAAAGGGTAAGCCAGCAGGACGGAACCATGGACAGGATGTGTGTGATGTTTTGATGTGTATTGTGTGTGACCCATTAAGGTTGAGCTGAATACTCAGATGAAACAAGTATCTGGTACAAATAATGTACTTGTTACGAGTACGAGTATCATACGAGTTAAATGTGCCATTATCTGTGCTCGTAATTGGAAAATCCTCATTTGGGTATGTTTAATCTGTTACTCTTCTGATAAAAAATGATCTGAAGCTCAACTCTGAGGCTGTTCTTTAAATACTTTTAAATACAACTTCTGATCAATCCATGTAAATTTTAGGCTTAAAATAAGACCTTCTAACTAGGCTCAACCCACGCATGAACTTCGCCCATTCTGAGTACAGATACAGACACAAATACAGACAATGGAGTACTTGTTCATCTCAATGACCCATAACTGGAAAATTTTAAAAAGCAGTTAATAGCAGTTAGCAGCTAACTCAAAAAGAAGAACAGAAGCAAAAAATGTCTGCAAATTGGCAAGACAATGAGGTCCAAGAGCTCTTTACCCTCCGAGCAGGGAGCAAGATCAGCTACCATTTAACAAGGACAGTAAACGATTGTTATTGCTGCCGATACGCATGCTGTCATACTAGAAGCTGACCTGTTGTGCTACATGTCATGCCCTTCATGTGTTTTTTTGCTTCCAGAATGCTGGCATGCTGTCTAAAATCACACACTGGGGTGGCATGATGCTGCTGTTCTTTGGCTCTGTGTAAAAAATTATCTCTCTCTGTAAAAAAGGCTACAGTTGTAAACGCACTGTGCAAACTAAGCTAGCAGCTAGCAATAGGGCTATCTCAACCCTTTTGTTTGAACATGGTCAGTCCAAATATTCAAGATGGCGACAGCCAAAATGCCAAACTTGAGGCTCTAAAGCCGTAGTTCACAAATAAAGGGTAACGTTTCTGTGGCTGCCTCCATTATTTTAATGTGTCTATGCTTCAGACAAACATCCAGGTTGTGTTGTTTCTGGGCTTCACTCAGACATCCGCCTCGTGTCCTTTTCTCTCTGCACCCTGGCTCCGCTCTCATCTAAATATGGTCATTAAGTGAACTGCGGCTGATGAGCTGCGGTCATGTGTTCAAACAAGAAGCGGGGAAGAAAGAGAGGGAGCGAGATGGAGGAGAAGGAAAAGATAATCCTCAAGGGCTCTGACTACCCCCCCTGCAGTCTTCCTCCCTCACACTGTCGTCCCCCCCTTCTCCTGCACTCTCTCCCCCATAATTTCTCCAATCCTTTCAGGAGCTTTCCAAAAGGAAAAAGGTGGAAATAAAGGATTTCAATTCCTCTGATGTGTCAGCCACATGTCTCATGAGGAGGAAAAACATCCTTTTTCTACTTCCTAGATATCAGTGAACTGGTAGTCAACTCAAAGAGGTGGAGAAACATTTAGAGACAACAGAAGCTCTTCAGCTGGTACATGACAAAGATACTAAAGATGCAGCATCAAAATCCTCTTCAGCTATTGTGCGTTATCACACAGGCCTATGTTTTAATGCTTCAGTATGTTGCCAGCTCAAGCTCCATGATAGCAAACCCTCAAATTCACCCCCTCTCATCACATTTCAAAGAGGCAGCATTTGATCTGCTCAAGTCCGCAGAGACTTCCAAGTGCCTCATGCTTCAGTAACCCAGGGCTTTCACCGTTTAACTTCTTGTCTGCACAGCCAGGCAGCGAGAGAAATCCCTGCAGCCCAGAAATCTAAGGCCCAACCCAGAGGGAATACATATAGATATAGATATATATATATAGATATATATCTAATCTATATATATATATATATATATATATATATATATATATATATATAAATAATACATAGAAGAGTAGTTCTGATAATCAAACAACAGGCTGGATCACAGTATATATACATCGCGATATAACTGTAAACTAGTTCTAATATGAGAAAGTGAGCCAGGTGTGCATGTGTACGCATTGTCACATGCCCAGGTTTGTTGCAGCAGTGCGACTGAGCCAAGTCATGGTTGAGGAATGCAGAGCGGAGGAAAAAGGCGAGTCGCAACTCCTCTCCTGCTCGAACAGCCCAAAGCAGGAATGTACAGGGAAGCAGGTAGAGACACTGTCAGATGCCCGGGCTGCCCCCGAGCCACAACATGCCACCCACCCCAACGCATTCCCTTCACTGTCTGTCAGGCAAAGTAGCAGCCACGTTGTAAGAACAAGAATGCGAGTCAAGGTCACAGCACACTGTGGTTGTTCATTATGCCGTGAAAAAAGCTCTGGACCAGATTGTGCTTATTGTTAACACAAAATTAAATGCATGCTGAGGGTGGGATCATCAGCTCAGTCTGTGTCTCCAAGAGCATCTCTATTATTATTATCTAAATGTATATATTCTGCGACAAAGACTGACAAAACTGAATATTCGAGCGGGGGAAGAACAGTTCGTACAAATCCTGCAAAACATTTTAAGATCGAAAGAACAGCACAACCTCTGTGCTTATGTGCAGATGCAGGAGTATAAATAAAGCATGCTGTATCAACACTTCTATGGCTGCTTTGGCTGTATTGAAACTAAAAACAAGACACAAAGATCCCAGCCCCGCTTCCTTGGAGATAGACAAATATGAGCTGCAGAAAAAAAATCCAAACACCCGCCAGCCATTAAAATTTTAAAATGTGCCCATGTCACGCTTCATCATCAAAACATAACTGCTCCCAGCTCAGGACATTTCCATAACAGATTGGAGGGCGAGACCCCCCAACACTGGAGTGATTTCCTCCATCGCTTTTAAACCACCCCTTTGTTCACAAGGCACTGATTTCAATATTCAAATACGACTCAGCGGGGTGGTGAGGCGGCGAACAAGACGCTGACTGCGAGGCAATCAGCGCAGAGCGGGAAGTTGGTGGTGGGGCTGGAGCTGTCTGTAGGATATGGAGGGGTGGGTTGACTCAACTGGCCCTGCTGACAAAGAGGAAGACGGCCCTGGTCTGTATCTGATCCAGACTCACATCAGAGGTGAGGGCGGAGGTCAGAGCCGAGAAGAAACAGATTCTGTACCTGTCACATTTAATACAGCTGAGTTCAGAAACAAAAGGTACAACAAAGAGACGATACATAATAATGATAACAATACAGCTTTTCATTTGACTTCCCGTTTCAATAACAAAAATGGTGGTGTTTGCTTGTTGCGCTAATGTTCTCATTGATTAATACCTAAAATTAAAGTAGTATCAAAGTGAATGTATTTTAAAAACACCAGTGAGTGCAGGATTTTTTGCTACACAACAGGCTTTGAGCTGTAAAACTAAATTTGAAGTGATCACTGAGTCATTGGTATTGTTTAGCAACCTCCCACAGACACACGATGGTCATTCTGTGATACCAGAGAGTAAAAATATTGCACCTTTAATACTGATGCAAGACCATAAAAGCAGGTGAGGCTGCAACTGATGACTTTTTCTGTTATGGATTATTCAAATAATTTTTTTCTATAGACAGTTTGTTTCATGGACCATATATAAAGATGGATGATGCGTCTCCACTTCCTCCCAGAGTCACAGTATTGAGGTCTTATGCATACACCCGTCCTACCCAATGCCAAGCAACGCCATTGATTGCAAGCACATAGATTTACACACACACACACAGCGATCAATCATGACACCACACCCCCTTTTATAGCATCAAATAAGTAATTAAAACCACACTTAATAGAAAAATTCAGGGCTGAGTTGAATGTTTTGACACGTTAATTCTTGCCATAGTAATCGATGGTCAAATGCTCCGTTTTTCTATACCATCACCCCAAAAATCCCACATAGCCCATAAATAACAAAAAATAATCCAACATAATTCATTATGCATCAACAGTAAATATTATTAGTTATTCTCAGACAAAGAAATTTAAACTTTAATGACTCAAACGCGCTCACATCTAACGTCAGTCACCAGCAGCCCAGCACTACTGAAGCTGGGACACTTTGACCATACATGATGTAACTGGCTTACAGTTACGTTAGCAAGGTATCGAAAAAGCCAAGCATCTGAAATTGTTTTAAAACTTGTGAAGATGACCCCCAAAAAGTCAAGTGCCAAATATGCCAAAGGAAACTGGTATGTCAAGAATCTACAACGAGCTTGGCAAATCACCTGAAAACTGTAAGTAAGAGCTTAATGGGGGGTGGAGTTTATAACCTATACTGCAGCCAGCCACCAGGGGGCAATCAAGATATTTTGGCATCATGTTTACGGAGCTGTCATGCAGTCCGTCTTTATATACAGTGGTTTGTTCAATAAAACATCAGAAAATAGTGACAAATGCTCCTCAGAATTTCTTAAACAAAACACTTTTGTTCTTTCACATTGCTTGTTTTGTCCAACCAACAGTCTGAAACCCAAAGATGTTCGGCTTACTATCACAGGAGAAAGTAAAAAAGGCCCTTACAAACCTGCCAAGCACCAGAAGTAAAAAGCTAACGATAGGCTGTAACCAAACTACACCACGGTTGCATGACGTCATAGTCACCACCACCACGAGGCTGTAAAGCCGCGTTCAGTGTCATGACGCTCTCATGAACTCACGACACATACAGAAGTTTCAAATCTCACAAAACGGGTATTTACCAATGTAGTACGTTTTATGTCGTAGCACAAAAGTCTCTTGTGTTTGTGTTAACCACAGATCTTATTTCAAGCATCGAACCAAAAACCAAATACACAAACCCAATGAATTTACGACAAGGGAACCTGAAGTGCGAAAAATGCTAACTCAATTTTAGGCTTTAGGTCTCATTCCTGCACCACTGTATCGTGAACCCACATGCAAAAATGTGTATTTTGAACAAGAAATTCTATACAAATACGTGTTTGTTATCAGGTTTTGGTCAGATTATAAGATCCACCCGGGGCAGAGGCTGGGTCTGACGGGGTTGATCATCTCTGCAAGCATTGGATCTGTATAAAAACTCCCATGTCAACATACACACTGCAGTGATTCTCAGAGGATGGAGAGCCTTGTGTATAAAAGAGGGGGGAGAGCAGCATGCGCTCTTCCCAGCATCTCATCATCCTGACCAGGCTCGCACAGCTGCGCCTACACAAAGCCGTGCATAGAGGCATCTCTCTAAATGCCAAAGACGCTTTTCCTGTCACAAGAAACGTGCACAGAGCGATGGGAATGAGGGTGTGAGAGTGATCGCTTTTCCACAGAGGCAACAGTGGGTGGATTGAGTGGAGCTGCGTGGCCTGTGTCACCCTGGCCTGTTCCCAGAGCAGAGGGACAGGAAGTGGCGAGGGATCCTGGGAGGATACAAGCCCTCCTCTGTTTTTCTGTATCAAACCACTATCAGATACTTCATTCAAATGACCAGCAAGCACAGGCCCCTCTGACAGAGAGCTCGGAGGGCTATGTCAGAGCGCTTCAGTTCTGCATCCTTATCATTCAACTGCCTTTACTGGGCACAGCCGAGCGGCTTTGTGGCTTCATGTTTGAACATGCATCTACTTTACTCCTGCGGCCACTAATACAGGCGGTAATATAATACAGTAGAATTAACGTGGAAGTGAAACCTAATGGCCGACAAAGTGTACACTGTAAAGAAGACAACAACGACTGACACAGAAGTAGGCCACTGACACATAAAGCTTAAACAGAGAGACAGACAGATGATAAAGCCTGACAGGATGGGAGGAAGAGTAAGAGAACAGGTGGCACTGGCATTCCCATGCTCAACTGTACGCCCTTGAAAGTGGCTGGGCACTAATTAGCACCAAATCTGGGCCAGAGCGACAGAAGTTTAGTATCAGCCACATGAAAAATTCAAAGGCTTTTGTCAGCAGGAAGCCATCACAAATCTCATGCCCCCCTTTCGTGTATACTCCCTCTTTCTCTCCCTCTGGAGTTTATCGCACATCTCGCTGGCAAACTGAAGAGGGGTTGATGCTGGCATTAGACAAGTGTTTTGTTTGTTAAGTACTCCGAAGCCAAAGGGGAATAATGTGTTGTTTCAACAAAGACGAGGCGCGCTGCTACTACTAGCCCTGACTCATGTACAGTCGTGCAGTTTGGGAGCCCTCCTTTTGTTATATTCCTCTGGCCAATAAGCTAGTTCCTCTTTACAATATCACAACAATTACAATATGTCCTCAGTGCTCAATGCCAATTAATCCTCATCTGACCTACAGGAAAGTGGGCCACTCACTAGATCAAATGATGAACTCAGCAAACCGCCAGCTAGAGTGGAGTCTGTTTAAAGCAACTGCTCAGTTCACTTCAGAGCAGAGGCAAATACACACATCACGATCAAAATGCTTGGCCGGGATGCTTGAGAAACAGTCTCTCTATAGACCACCACTAAATGGTTCCCTTCCATCTCCCTGAATAGGTGCACAAAGGCAATTTTGAAAGTGGAAGCGACTTGTCTTAAAGCCGCCGATCCTCCAGGGCCGGATAGCTGCGGAAACAAGCAGCTCATTGATGCCAGGCCCAGTGTATCACCCTGACAGACAGACCACTCCAGTATGAGGGGAAACAAAGGGGGCCAAGTCCACAGCCACGTTGCCAATTAGCAGGAATTTCGGCCTCAAGAGCCACTTTCCACCAATCGCGTTGGAGCTGACATAAACATCTACGGCTTTCACTGGCGAGCATTCATGGGATTCCAAGGAGCATTAGGTTCCCTCTGTGGAGCCTGAAATCTGGCAGTTAGAGAGTACAATGGACCATCTCGTACCACTTTGAGAAACACTTTGTACTGGTTGGCTGCATTGCCCAGTGCAGAAATGCTAATAGCCTTGTGACACTGGCAACATATTGGTCCAGTCCCATTTCTGATGGAGCTGGAGCAGAATTACAAGATCAAGTGGTTGAAATTTTCCCCTATAAAATGGGACTGCCCCTCAAGACCCTGATACATCATCTGTACTGTCACTGATGGCATTCATGTGATGGTATTAATGACACTTGCCATTTATCTGTTGGAGATAGAAAACCATGGATGCTCATTATTTGTGTACGACTTGAGTTTCACACCATCATTCGATCAAACATGGAGTGCTCCAAGGATGGCCGACGCAGAAGTTAGCGTAGCCCTGATTCCCTCAATTAAAAGGCAATGGGATTTTTCCATTAGCTTTTGGTTTATTGCAGAAAATACATTTTGTGGCAAATGTTTTCTTTGGCAAGATAATCTTCACAAGTGAACACCACTGTTATGATTTCTGAAGCCTAAATGCAACAGCCAGTAGTGAAAAGCTGACATTAGGCTATCAGCAATCGAAATACACCATGGGCGCATGACTTAACATTTGTTCTACAGCGAGGCTGCAAAGCCATGGTCCACGAGATGATGTTCTGCAACCACCTTTTTAAAGACACCTAAAGGTTTCAAGATTCACGAATGGGGTATTGACTTCTGTATTTGCTGTAGATCAAAATGTGAAAGTCTCTTGCTTGTGTTGACAACAGATCGTATTTCAGGCATCTTACCAAAAAAACATTCGAATAACCCATTGGCTTTGACAGAGGAAACCAGGAGTCCTAGAATGCTAACTCATTTGATCTCTCTTGTATAATCGTGGACTATGGGAAAAATGCTTTTTGGACCACAGGGGATTTTTTCGCTGCAATACCATGAATGGCCACTTGAAACAAAAATTTGCTGCAAGGCTGAGCAGCTTTGCCCAGGGCCTAGACAGAATGGGAAAATGTCAAAATGTGGGAATGTCATGCACAAATCATCAATAAAAATGTTACGTTTGCTAGCTAGCTCATTAGCTATTGAGACTTCAACACAATATTGGCGTTTATTTTTTTTGCTTTGTATGTTATAAAGAAAAGGATCATAACACACTGGTTGACACACAATTTGACGGTAATCGTAATTTTCCAGTCTTAATTAATAAAGAAAAAAAACATTGTGTGGCCTTGTGTGTGTGGCTATCTTGCCGATGATTACTTATAACACTCGGTTTAGAGCGTGCCTCTGAAAAAAACTCAATTTGGAGGGCTGTGTAGCCCTTACACTTCGCCCTAACCCTCTATTCCAACAATTATGGCGACACCCAACTCTGTGCAAAATAAAGGGGTAAAAGCTAAGTGGTAGAGGCAACGGGTGTTTTGGCCTTGAGTCTTGGCTTTACAGTAGGTGGAGTAACTATCATGAACTGTGTATGCCTTTGTGACCATGCTAGATGTGTGAACTGAGCAGAATGTGTGACAGAAACAAACAGCAAGCATAAGTGAGAATCATGCATTCATGCCCTGGGGTGTTTATACGCAACAGGGCTTCATCCCCAGCATCAGTTTGCACGTCATTGGCCTGATACGCAATTTAAGGATACTGAATCCATGGGATGTAATATGTTTGTGCCTGCCTGCTGCCAAACATCCTAATTCCTTCAGGAACATATTAAAATATATATATAAGCACAAGCGAAATCTGTGGAGGATTAGCCTAATGCATGACTGATAATCAAATGCCTACAAATGGCAAATTTATTTCAATTTTTTTTTTTTTTTTTATAAATTGATGCCACAGTGAAACAGGTCTCTGGTGAGATGTTTCAGATTTCACAAAGGATTACAGAGACAGTACAAACAAGCTGCGGGTTTATACACAATATTTAGGTTTTAGGCAGCTCAAAAGCTCCGACACACACTGCAATAGTGGCACAGCAGGTACAACTCTGTGTGTGTGTGTGTGTGCCAAGAGAACAAGAGCTGTACAAAGTCAACTGTCACTATAGCAAATGTGTCATAGCGTGACGCACAAATGTCTGAGAGTACATCAGGCCTAGACGCTAAATCAGGGTTACATTTCTAGATAGGTGACAACAGAGTAAGTTGGCAGATCTGTGCGTTGATCCTGGATCAGCAGGCAGGACTTATGTGTACAGTGCATACAGGCCAATGTCACAATAAAGACACAGACAATATGGACACAATCTATACGTTCAAGGACACGGCTTACAGTAGCAGACCGTACAATTACTCTGAGGTCTATACAGTCTTTTCTATTATTAGTTGCCACCACATTGGAGTCAATATTTGGGCCTTTGAGTCATGTTGAGTGGGAGAGACTAATCCTAAGCATATGACAGCCGTGTCTTTAAAGTGTGTGGGCTCCTGAGGAGAAAGAAAATCTGTGGCGGTCTACGTGAACAAGCAAATTTAAGGCAAGACACACAATATGTCTCATTCATCTGCTCCCATCTTCTCACTCACACATAAAAAGTCCAGCAGGTAGCCCGTTAAAAAAAACTCTCACTGCAGAGCCACCACAGCTGCCAGCTTTCACTTTGTCTTGTGAAGGCTTCCACCCAGGGAGCCATTTCTCTTAAAACTGAGAAGAAGAGTGCTGTGTGGTTACGCTCCTATATGTTCCCCAAAAGTGCTGCTGCAGAGCAGGGACTGTATGGCTACAGTATGTGGCCTAAATCAAAGGCTGCAGCTTGTGTCTTTACAAAAAAAGCTCTGATGAGTCACTGTAACTCTCAGACTGCTGTTGTTGCTTTGATTTTGGTGAATGAAAGTGAGGAAATTACAGTGACTTTAATTTACTGATCAAAATTAATCATGTTTGCAAATGTCACTGGTGATAATCTAGGTCATGGAGGTGGAATTGAAGTAAAAAAGAAACATGCAAACAACAGTATTCTGCAGCACAGTTGAGATCAAACCCCTCATTCATTTTTAATTAACCCCTGTCTGCCCTGCCTGTCATTACTCAAGTCACCCGCACTGAAATAACAAGTTTGGAGCCACTCACCCTGACGCGCAGGCTACCAGAGATTTGGTGTCGTCGCTCTTCTGACGATCAGACAGGCGGGTGTCGCATCAAACCATCAATGAACTGATCAGAGGAAGCAAAAAGCTCACAGATCCTAAAATCAGGGTGTTTGGAGCAGCAGCGGCAGCAGCAGCAGAGACAGTCGGTGCCAAGACGAGCGACAGGAAAGCGATGAGGAATCCCATTCAAGTGGAGGGGCGGCCCGGTGAGGTCATGACGGGGAATGACTCCGAGGCTCAGAAAACATCTTTCAGTCACGCATCAATCGGTCACATGAAAGTGGAAATAGCAGGATTCCCGATCACAGATGTGAAGCTGCAGGTTTTCCACACAGTCGGCTTCCGTGCAGGAACACCAAATCAAGACCAAAACACTGGGAGGTGATTTTAGAGGCAGGCAGGGGCGGAGACTCCTGCGGATTGTCGGGCTCTGATTGGTCGGATGCTTTCAGGCACAGTCGAGTCCTGATTTAGGTGAATGGTGTTCCAAGGAAGTCCCTGCTCACCTGAGGGTGCAGGTTCAAACGTGGCTCAGTGTGTGGACTCATTCATATTATAACCTGTGATTTTGTTTGTGCATGAAAATCAGCTTCACATCAGACATGTTGTTTTAAAATGAAAGTAAAATCTTTGTTTCTTGTATTTATAGTGTGACTTATATTGTGAGCTGTCTGCTGTAGCCATCATGCAGACTAATTAAAATTAACTGGACTCTGTGACGGTTAAAAAGAAACATGTTGTACCATATCAAAATCAGAAATCATATAAGTCCCTTTGTACTTTTGTGACACAATGCTGCCACCTGCTGGTCAAATCAGGCAGCGTGCCTTTGAAACCTGGAGTCACATCACTTTCTTGTGCTGCTTTCAGACACCTTCCGCAAGTATTTAACCTTTGAACCCTGAGCTGTTTTGTGCAATGTCCTTCAGAAACATGGGGAAATAAGGCAATGAGCAACTCGTTAAAAAGTGTTCCACAAACTGCAAAAAAAATCATATAATTAGAAAGATCTAGATTTAGATTACTTTTAAAAAGCTGGGGGAAATTATATTACAGATTATGATAATGTTCAAGCTCTTTTTCCAGGTCATCTCCTTGTTTGTTTTTAATTTTTCACATTTTATTAAAATTAGAGATGTACCGATATCACTTTTTCCTTCCTGATACCGATTGCGATCCCTGAGCCTTAGGTATCTGCCGATACCAAGTACTGATCCGATATCAGCGCCTAAAATAAAAATGGATGGGATATGAATCGTTGTATGTCTCAACTCCTAAAACTCTATGTAAAATATTAAGAAATAAATACATAATAGTAGAATGAATGCCATAAATCTTTTTTTAATCATTATTATTCAGTGTTGACACAGATCAAGACACAGGTTAAAGTGCAGCCACACAATTTGGTAAAAATAGACATTTTAAAGGCTACAGTAGAATGCTTTTTAAACGCCGCTCCGTTTCCGTTTGCCTGTAGCGTGCGTGTGCGTAATGACATGAGGCATTACGTGGTATCGGATTGGTCATAGGCTGTACTCGCTGATACCCGATACTGCCTAAAATGCAGGCGTTTCTGATACTGTATCAGTACAACTCTAATTAAAATCTAAGAATTGGCATCTTACCAGAGGTCAGCAGATGTTAGTCAGTCCTGAAGAGGTATGTTGTAGAGGATGAATGTATGTATCTGATTTTAGTAATAATCTATTTGAGGTATTTAGTTAAAGAATCAAGGGCCGTATTCCCAAAGCTTCCAAGTGCTAAGAGTTGCTCCTAGTGACAAAAGTCTGAAAACATTTTTTTAGAATTGTGACATTTTTCCCCTTAAAGTTAAGATTTGTAAAGATAAAAGTTATTCACAAAGCATCTTAGACCTTAAAAGAGCTCTGAAGTTGAAAAACTGTTCGGAGCAAGGAGGAGGACTTTTAAGAGGCTTAAGAGTTTCTTAATCAGAGGAGAAACACAAAGTGGTCAGAGAAATATTCTCCAAACACTGGATGACAGTGACTCAATGAAAAGATGCTACAGATCAGATCATGCAGGGATATGTGTGGTCAGTCTTTTTGGGGACACACAAACACACATTTCTCACCTAACACTGTAACACTAGAAATAAGCCGATCACAACACTAAGATATTTGGAAAACTGGGAAAATCCATCAGTGCAGCAGTGATGACTTGTGTCTGTCTCAACCATCCATCAGCAGAGAGATCACACTAACAGTGACAACACTTTCACAGTCAGCAGTTCATTTCATTATGTTCACAGCTTAAAGGCTAACACAAGGTTTTGTCTTTGACAACCAATCACATCTTAGAATATAATGATGAAAACTCTGTCTGTGTGTCTGTTCCATGTTTTTCTCCTCACTGACTTGGTCAATCCATGTGAAATTTGGCACAGTGGTAGAGGGTCATGGGAGGATGCCAATGAAGCAATATTACATCAATTGGCCAAAGGGGGGCGCTATAGCAACTGATTGAAATTGCAAACTTTGAATGGGCATATCTCATGCCCCGTATGTCGTAGAGACATGAAACTTTGCACACAGATGCCTCTCCTCATGAGGAACACATTTGCCTCAAGAACCCATAACTTCCAGTTATAGAGATTTTCCGCCATTTTGAATTTTTTGAAAAACACTTCAAATGGATCTCTTCCTAGGAAGTTTGACAGATCTGCATGAAACTGGGTGAACATAATCTAGGGAGCAATATCTAAAGTTCCCTCTTGGCAAAAGTTGGAAAACTTACTAAAACTGAGCTTCTATAAGGCAATGAATATTGTGGAGGGCGTGGCTCATCACATAAAGGTGTAGAACATCTCAAGGGTTTCACCCATCACCACGCAACTTTGTAGGCATATGACCACACATAATCTGAGGGGACCCCTCCATTATTGACCCCATCAAACAAAATGGGGGCGCTAGAGAGCTAATTTCTTATCTAGGCCTAACCGCCATATGGATTTTTACTAAACTTGGTAGATATGTAGAACAGGACGCCTCAAGGTGACTGGAGAAATTTAACTCTAACTGGCAACTGGGTGGCGCTATAACAACAGAAAAATGCTTCAAAATGGCTAAAATGCGACCGATCGCTGTGGCGCCCCCTGTGGACCAATGTTTTGGGGGTTTTTTTCTAATTTTTGGTGCGACTAAGTCATGGTATGGTATGCTGTACTCAGTGGGTATGGACTAGTCTCTTAAAAGAATGCATCATACTTACTCTGCATTTCAATACCCACACTACCACACTATATAGTATGCCAGAAAAAGATTTAGAATGTCCAAATACATAATATGTGAAAAGCACCAGGATCTTCCATTTCATCCGGTCCGATTCTGCAGTATGCAAGCCAGCATGCTTTTCTGGCCATTCTGACCCACAGTCCTCTGCACAGCGGATGATACATTATGTCAACTGAGCCACAAATAGATGACAGCTCATTGACAGCTCTCAGAAGTCACAATGACAGATGACTGCGCATTCAAATAAAATAAAATAAAGTAACAACGACAGAGAAATGCAGATGTAATTTCACTGTTGCAAATATAAAATGTTAGAATTTACAATCTGTGTAGTTAAAACTTTAAAGTTAATCTACATGCATTGCAAATAACAACAACAGAGCTCTCCGGGTTGATCTCGTCTCTAGAGAACTCGGTGAGTGGCGTTTGTTTTATCGTCAAAGTAACGGATATCCGATATTCCGATCTTGGGCTTTATAAATAAAATTGACTTGAACTGAAAAGGAAGAGGGTCAAAGTTCAGTGTGTAATGTTATGAGACAGTTTATGTGCATACTGCATGCAACAGTACATATTTTATAAGGGCAGCTGCAGTACCTACTGAGGTAAAAAGAAAAAGCATGTGATTCAAAACACAGAAAGGGGTCAGCCACACCTCCTCACTAAGGCAAAACTTTCTGTTCCTTCCTTGCTCAGAGCTGCTCTGAGAGCTTTCCTAAATCCCTCCTGGTCTGAGACTTCTTATTAAAACATTTGAGGCTAAGTTAGGAGCTCTCTGAGAGTGTTCTGTGCCCCAGGTTTTTATACTTTTTACAGAGATTTTTTTTGTTTGTTCTGGCAAGATTTACAGAACACTGAAGGCAGAAAAGACTGTCTACACCAACTGGTCCAGCCACAGGGTCCAGATTTCACCTTAGTCATTAGTTCAAGGTCCACACAGTTTAAAATATTCAGCATCATACTTGTGTTTGGCCATGTTGATGAGCCAGTTTGCTGTTTCTGTTAAGTGGCTGTCTATTATACACCCACTCTACAGCAGGAAACAGCACTTCAAAATTAAAGCTCTGTGCTGGAAATTCACTGTACTTCAAAATAAAGTGTTTTTTTGTTGTTGTTGTTTTGTTTTGTTTTTGTTTTTTTTTACAAACTTGACACACTCACAAGTCACTTGTGGCCCTTTCAGAGTGGACCCTGACCCACCAGTTGGTCAACACAGTATTCTTCAAAACAGGGCACTCATGTAAATGATGTTCTTTTTTTTTAATTTATGATGATGACTTGTGTTTTGTAAGCTCTCTGTGTGGCACAGGACATTCAAATACACAAATGAATCAGTTAACTATTTTACATAATGTTGGGAAGTTTAATCCTTATTAACAATCTGTGTTAAGTATGAATCTAAACAGAATAAACAGTGTTATTGTAGTTTATTATTTGGTAACAAAAAATGGAAATAAGTACCTCAAACCTTCCCACCACTGATTGCTGTACTGTTTCTGTATGACACCATATATGCTGTCCCTGGTACTGGGTGTCTGCCAAGCATGTACTAATGTATTTGACTGTTTTCATTTTGTTCAATTTTGTCCCCAAACTGTGAAACAATTTCCCTCTGCGGCTTTAAATTAAAATGAGAAGCAACAATGACACAGACAGATTTCCATTTAAATCCACTTTAAGGAGAGAAATAATAATTAGAAACAGCCATGGACAGCGACTGCAGTAATTATAAGCACAATAATAATAATAATAATAATAATAATAATAATAATAATAATATCTCCAAAAAATGTGTCCCAAAAATTGCATATTGAACCTCAAGGAGTAGAGTAGAGTAAGGACTATTAATACATCATAATTAATATGTGGATACGGGCAGGGATATTAGGGGACATAATTCTCAGTTTGCACAGTCACTCAGGAAATAATCAGTTTATGAAGGGTCATGTTTTAGCATTTGGGACTGAACACACAGAGATCATCTTCCATTAAGTGACACTGGTTCACTCTCCAGAGCACATGACACCAATAAAACCTCAGAAGAAATCAGATGCAAAAAACTTCATTACTATGTCATTGGATCATAAGTGAGTCGTGATCTTTAGTTATTTCTTCTGTCATGTCCTCCTGAGACCCTGTGTCCTCCCATGAGGACGTCACTTTTTGGGTTTCCTGCACCTTATACTTCATCTTACCATATAATGACGAAAACTGGGTGTGTGTGTCTGTTCCACGTTTTTCTCCTCACTGACTTGGTCAATCCATGTGAAATTTGGCACAGTGGTAGAGGGTCATGGGAGGATGCGAATGATGAAGCAATATTACATCAATTGGCCAAAGGGGGCGCTATAGCAACAGACTGAAATTGCAAACTTTGAATGGGCATATCTCATGCCCCGTATGTGGTAGAGACATGAAACTTTGCACAGAGATGCCTCTCCTCATGAGGAACACATTTGCCTCAAGAACCCATAACTTCTGCTTATATAGATTTTCCGCCATTTTGAATTTACAATACGGACATTACAAATGTGTGCCAAACAGTAGCTGAGTCTCAGGAGGTATAACATATTTCATGTCTGAATTACAATGTATTTCAATAATACGTTAGTTCATTGTTACACTCAAATACTTTGAGGTTTCTTGTTTTTCTTCCTGTAAATTGGACTTCTGTTTGATATTGTGTGACAAATGTTTGATGCATTTTATCCACAGATAATACAGTTTTGATGGAAACATTTATTTAATACTTATACTAATCCTCTCCTCTACTTCCCTCTGTCATGTTTATCCAAAAGTACACTGCTACAGCACGGCTGCATTTCTGGGAAGAAAAATAATCCCTTTTCTTCTCTGTATCTTGTTTATAGAGACTTTATATTCCCTCCTCCTCACCCCTGTTTTCCTCTGAGAGGATCTCTCTCTCTCACTCTCCTCTTCAGTCTCATTTGTAGCCTCCCTCCTCTTCTCTTTCTGCCCTACTCCCATTTTCTATGTCCGTCCCTGTCCAACAGTCTCAGTCATCCAAGTCTCTGGCGTCTGACCCTATAGGAAAGAGCATGTCGCTCTCCAAGGAGAGGTTGCTGCCCAGGCCGGCAATGCGGCTCCGCAGCAGGAAGTGTGTCCTCCTCTGCAGCAGCCTCTGCTGCTCCTGCTTCAGCTCCACGTAGGACCGCGAGAAGGTGTGGAAGATGGAGGTGACGGGGAAGGCCATGAGGAGGATCCCGCTCAGGATGCTGCTCAGAGCCACCACCTGGCCCGGGATGCTCCTCGGCACCATGTCCCCATAGCCCACTGTCGTCATGGTGATGACAGCCCACCAGTAGGTAGCAGGGATGCTGGTGAACTCCTGCGTGGTGGCCATTTCATTCTCAATTAAGTACAGCAAGGGGGAGTACAGTGCGATGGCCACACACAGAAAGAGGAGGAGCAGTCCGAACTCCCGTGTGCAGCGGCGTGCTGTCAGGCCCAGAGTCTGCAGGCCCAGGGAGTGGCGAGCAAGCCGCATCACGTACAGGATTCGCAGGGCTCTCAGGACGCGCAGCACCAAGCCCACTTTGTCCAAGTAGCTGCTGCCGGAGCCCAGACGCTTCTCCCCTTTGGAGGTGCTGTCCACCACCAGGGTGATGTAGTACGGCAGGATGGCCACCACGTCTATCAGGTTCAGGGGCTGCCGGAGGAAGGCCAGCTTGCTGCGGTCCTGGATGAAGCGCAGGGTGAACTCCAGGGAGAACCAGGCCACGCACACCGTCTCCACTATGAAGATGTTGTAGCACATCTGGGAACATGTGCCCTGGAGAGGAAAGACACACGAGTGAGCAGGTTCATCATTAGCATGTGTGAGTGGTCGCTGTAGTCACTAGAGGGAACCACTTCTATGTGAAATCCAGGAGCTTTGCATGTTGGGAGGCTGCAGCAATAAACACAACGTGCAAAATATTTCTACAACAAACAAAATAAATCAAGCTCACACACAAATCTTTAATTATTTGGATAAATATGTTGGCAAGAGAAATATTAGGAGTTTAAATTTTGATTTGATGTGTGATCTGTGCCATAAAGCAGCAACTTTTCATGCTCTTCTTCATTGTGCATATTTTAAAGGGACAGTTCACCCAAAATTTCCCTCTTACCTGTGTTATCAGTCTAGATTGTTTAAGTGTGAGTTGCCAGTGTTGGAGACATTGGCTGCAGAGATGTCTGCCTTCTCTCCAGTATAATGGAACTAGATGGCACTCAGCTCCACAGACCTATCTTTCTTTCTACCATTCTACACCCGCCAGCCATATCACCTTGCAGAAGGAAGCATGCACTAAATGACTGTCACCAGCTCACCCTTTTTCACCCATAAATGTGGCGGCCTTGTGGGCAACCTGTGAGGGTGTGACGTGTACATGTATGTGTGGGGAAGCAGCTCTCTCTGGGTGTCGTGGTGAAGACAGCAGGCAGCAAAGACTGATGATAGCAGTATAATTAAGTGTCTGGATGAGCTCAGGGCCACATCTTAACCTCACCATCCTTCCTTCTGCAGAGTGGTGCAGACCACTAGAAGCTAGTTAGCAGCTAATGACGAGCCAAGCTAGAATTAATGTCAATAAGCCAGCGCGTTCCCAACTACGGTTCAGAGCCAATAAGAAGTCACTGAGAGAGAGGGGTATCATAAAGTAGAGCAGGTCGGCTAATCAACCAAATAATGATAGTCTATACAGCTGAGATTTGAGCAACCTCCCACTCTTTCTCCACCTCTTCTCTTTACCCCTCTCCACCTTATCAAAACATCGAAAATGAACGTCACACACGAAAAAATCAAATTAGATAAAGAAAAGAAAAAAACTTTTTGTCCATTTGCGTTACTTGTATGCGTGACTACCCACTCAGCATGAGATGTAGACATTAACAACATCCTCCTTGGCTTGTAGCTCAGTGGTGCTAGGTGAGCGAGCAATGATGCACTTTCTTCTGAGAGCAGCTGTCAGGTGTAGTCTGTTACAAGGTCTGTGGATTATCTTGAGTAACCAGGTCATGATTACTGGAAAGAGACACTGATGTTGAGTTTTTTAAAGTTGTACTAAAATCTAAAAAAAAGACCTTCCTGTGCCTCCTGAAAAACACAGAGACCTCCACTTAAAAAAAACTCCTCTTCTAACCTGCAAGAACATTGAAGTACGTAGCACAAGGTGAAAATGCAGTTAGCCAGCTAACATTATCTATGACAATTCTTTAACACAGAAACAGGTCCTGTTTCCCTCTATCATGTAGACAGAAGATCGTGGGGAAATTTTCTGCTAGATTATGGTGATATAATTTATCGCCATGTGGCAGCCTCCACTTTCATGGCGCTGAATGCTGTCCACCATTCAGCCCTTAGATTTATAACCAGACACAGCTACAGCACTCATCATCAGAAAGTGGGTTGGCCTTCTCTTTCTATTAGAAGGGACTTTTCATTCATTTTTAAAGGACTTCTTCAAAGATTGCCCTCATATTTGACGTCACTTATTGGCTCGAGAGCTAAAACACATATATCTTCGCAGGACTGGTTAGTGCTGCAGGTTTCTAGAACTAACACTGACTTGGGAAAGATTGCTCTTAGGTTATTTGCACCATACACCTGGAACGAATAGCTGTGTGCTTCGAAGCTTGATGCTTGATACTGTGGTTCCAATGGGTTAATTCATAAATCTAGGCAAAAACCTGACTGATTTTAACTGTTACTGGTTTTAACTTGTTTTAACTGACTCGATTTAATATATATATATATATATATATATATATATATATATGGCATTGGTCTGTTTGTTTGTCTGTTTGTTTGTTTGTTTGTCTGCAAAATAACTCAAAAAGTTATGAACGGATTTTGATGAAATTTTCAGGAAAGGTGGAAAATGGGACAAGGAACAGATGATAAAATTTTGGTGGTGATCGGTTGAAGCAAAGTGGATAAAATAATAAATAAAGTCTATGGTCTGACAGCAATTACGACGGTGAAAATGGCGCCATCTGGTGGCCCGGAAAGCATGTCTTGTTCTACTTCCTAAATATTGTTGTAATTCTAAAGTTGAAATTTTGTAATTCTAAAGTTGAAATGAATGTTCTGTGTTGGAAAAAAAGAAAGTGAAAAATACAAAACAACATATTATATTCTGTGTTGGTACAAAATAAAAACTAAATAAATACACCACAGTGTCTCCATGGTGAAGGCATATATAACGTAATAATGATAGTGATGCAAATAACCTAATTGTGATGCAGGCTGCAAAATCTGATGCAGAGGGGGAGGGAATATCACCTACTTGGTGGAGGTCTGCACTCTCTGAGTGCTTTTCTAGTTATTTATGTACTCAGGTCTCTCTTGGAAATGAGATCTCAATGTCAAGAGACTTACCTGACTGAATAAAGGTTTTTATAATATAATTGTTTTAAATGTGTGATGTTAATGTTTGGATGTGATGTGATGTAAATTTAAGGAAGAGAGGGTAGAGACAAAGAGATGGAGAGATGGTCATATCAGTTTTATAGTGTATCGTTATTTGGTTGATTAGCTGACATACTCTACTTCATTAAAAAAAAAAACTGACCCACACACCCTAAAAATATACTACAGTAAAATGAAAAGTAATTTGCACTTTGAGTGATTTATTGACCAGGTACTTTTTGACACTACCTTGAGGAGGTTTCTAAAATGGCAATTTTCACTTTTACTTGAGTCATTTTTTACTGGAGTAACTGTACTTTTACTCAAGTATAGTATCACCATCTACGAGGTGATACAGTTGGCGTGTGTAGAACGGTACAAAGAAAAAATCTCCTACATGAAACAGCTCACAACAAGGTCTGTGGATTATCTTGAGTAACCAGGTCATTGCTGTTGAGTTGAGGTTTTTTCCATCTAGCCATCTAGTTCCACTGTATTTGAGAGAAGACAGACATCTCAAACACTTACCAACTCAGAACAAAACACTCTACATAGATAAATAGCACTACAGGTAAGAGGAAAAATGGGGTTAGGGTGAACTGTCACTTTAAGCTTTTTTTTGGAAAGGCGGATGTTTTTCTTAGATACAGTAATGATGCTGATTCAATGCGTGGCTGAGAAGGTTCAAAGCATTTCAAAGCACATAGCACACAGCTTTTGAATGTGCTCCATATCAGGGCAAAATATCATTATGAAACACACTCCCACAGAGGAGGAGATGGTTTGAGTAGACCCATACAAGCACCTGCAAACTCCGGTACAGCTCTTCTCACTCAGAGAGAGGAACACTTGCACACGTTTAATGCAACACTTTGTTGTCTGGCTGCAAGAAATTAGAGGCTGCGGAGCTGTTAGGATGCGATTACTGGCACTTTTAATTAAAAAAGCATAATTAAAACATACTGAGAATACTGGCGTGTGAATACAAAGTGAGTGTGTCAGGTAGAATATAATACAGCAGCTTCATCAGATCGTTAGCATCATTTCAGTTCTTTTATTTCATTTTGAATACCCTTTATTTTCCCAGAATGCAAATTGTGAGTTTGTTGGAGTGACTTTGTGACTGAGATGATGTTTAACTCAACATCATATGTAACATACAGAGTCACAGTGCGAGATCAAAGTAGGCCTACTGCATCTGAAACTTGAGTCAGCAGCAGCATGAAATGTGGTTCAGTTACTCCCAAACAAAAACCGTTGAGATTTTGGTTTTGCCCTCCACCCACTGACACTACCACACATACAGTATCTGCACTTGATTTCCTGGGTATATACAAGAAGTGAAAGCAGAACATTTGAAAACCACAAAAAACATTTGTTTGAAATGGAAAGTAAAGCGGTTGCAGTTCCTCTTAGCTTAAATCCAAAGAAGACATTCCTACAAAAGCATCTAAGAGAAATAAATTCATTAAAGGTCCAGTGTGTAAGATTTAAAGGATAACTTCGGTATTTTTCAACCTGGGCCCTATTTCCCCATGTGTATGTGTGCGTATGATTCATAGGTACAACTCGTTTTAAAATTGGTTTAGTATTGAGGGAGGCGGATGCAGCCGGGAGCCACGAAACGAGCTAAAACAGTAACAGGGGCAAATGCTTCCCGTATAAGTTTGCGTATTAAAAGTGTTTTTTTCCCCACTGACTGGTTCAGATCGCCAGTGCTATCTCTGTAAGTAGCATACTAAGCGTTTCCCTTACCTCTGGGCTGTGACGTCATCTTGCGAGAACTTTGCTTGTTGCCGGAAGAAAACAGAGGAGCCATGCTGAGCCCCGCTCAGAGTGGGGCTGGTTGTCCCAGAGTACAGCTGAGAGTTTTACTGCATCGATTGAAAACAATGGTTCGTGTTTGTGCTTATCCAAATTGCAAGAACAGGATGTCGTGCAACACCCCGTACAGCTCTCATAGGCTGCCTTTGTCGGACGGCAAGATGCTGAAGTTGTGGCTAGTTGTGCTACAAATGGATGCTAACACTCCTGTCCAGACACTGCGCCTTGCAGACCATCGGGTCTGCAGTGTTCACTTCTCCCAAGATGACTACTGCCATCCGAAGAAGAGAAGACATCCAATCCTGAAACACCTCTTCCTCAAGAAGAGGAAAGGATACCAAAGTTATCCTTTAAAGGGACTAAGTGGCATCTGTTGGTGAGGACTGCAGAATGCAACCAGCTGAAATGTCTCCCTGTTACAACTGAAAGTTATTCAAAAGCATCTTAGACCTTAAAAAAAGCTCCTAAGGTGAAAAACAGTTAGGAGCAGGGAGGAGGACTTTTACTGGGCATTAGAGTTTCTTAATCAGAGGACAAAATGATGGATAGACAAAGAGGTCACACAGTGAGTAAATGAAATGCTACAGATTAGATCATGCAGGGAGAATATGTGTGGCTGATGTCATTAAGGATACGCACACATTTCTCACCTCACGCTTTAACATCAGAAATAAAATGATCACACTAAGACATTTGGAAAACTGGAAAAATCCATCAGTGATGACTTGGGTCTGTCTCAACCTTCCAACACATTCACAGTCATTTCATTTCCACTGGGTGTCCACACCTTGCAGGCTCATGAAAGGTTGCGTCTGTGACAACCAATCACATCTGGTAAAGAATGCATCGTGCCTGGCAACGGGGTCGACCACAGCTCCTCACTAAAGCCCCGTTTCCACAGTGCAGTACAGTACAGTTCAGTTCGGTATGCTTATTTTCCGTTTCCACTGTGAAAAGTTGTGGATGGTACCGATAGAACCGTTCTGTACTGTCCCCATTTTTGGTTCCCCCTCTGTTTTATTAGTAAACTGTAACTATAAAATGAAAGGATGTTTTGCTGCCTCTCACAGCAGCTGGAGTCTGAGAAAAAATAACTTCATTCACTTTTACAGTGGAATGTTTAATTTTAATGTAACTCAATGCATGAGCTGACGATATGAATCCATCAACACACTTCAAATTTAACTGTGACAACTTTGACCATCACTTTAGTTTTTATATGATTCACACTTTCAGTAATGAGCTGATCTCCAAGGGTTCATATTAATTATGGCCAGTATAGAACGTCTCCACTGGTACCATCCACAACTTTTCAGAGTGGAAATGGGAAAAAGAGCGTACCAACCTGAACCGTACCACAATGCTCACTGGACTCGTAGTCTTTCGAACGATTTATTAAGCCAGCTTTAATTTAATTATACCAGTAATTACTTAGTAATGAAAAAAACAAACTTTTCATTCCAGGCTTTTCACGAGCCCTCCTCCCTTTGGGGTCCTGGGTAATGAGTCCCACTTTTCTCCCCACTATGATGTCCCTGCTGCTAGCCAGGCAGCTGCTAATGTGTGCTAATCTTTTTTCTGATTCAGACGTTCAGTAGGTTTTTACCGGGAGCCGCATTACCCGCAGACGTCTCCTCCTCTTCAAAGCAACTGTTTGCAGTTATTTAAGTCCCTTCTTTAACTTCCTACTTTGATCAAAGAGCCTTTTCTGCTTTTAGCTGAGTTTTAAGTGCATTAAGTCATTAAGTTCATTTCTGTGCATTTTTAAAACAGCAGCTCCCAGTTTAAAAGGCTTGTCAACAATGGATTTATAAGATCTGATGTATGTTACATATGCTACATGATTACTGTTTGCTTTGTACTGTTTTGTTTTGTTCTGTCTTGTCTATTTTATATTCTTGTGCCTTTCATGTCTGATTTTTCCTTGTTGAATGTGTGTTAAATCTAAAAGAATAATATTATATTCCATTTCTGCCAATGTACTCCCAAATCCTGCACACTGTACCTTTAAAAACCAATTTGCACTTTACTCTGCAAGGAAATAATGTGTGCGGCTCAAATATTCCATTTGGCTTTGATTTGACTAAAGAGGCCAGTGTGCTAATTACGGCTGTGACTGAAGTCACACAGAATAATGAAAGCACACTGAGACGTCTTCAAATATTTTTCTCTAATCCGGCAAAACAACCTGCTCTCTCAGCAGTCTCCCTTTCCTCGCTGCGAGGAGGTTTTAAATGACATGACAGATAAGACATGCCATCATTAGAATGTTTTAATGACTGCTTTTCACAGTTACTCGTCAATTAACCTCAGTTTAGCTTTTGAATACAGCTCAGACAAAGCCAGTCTCACCACAGGGCTCAGATGTGGTGAGACATTGTTAATACTCTGGTGTCTCTTTATGACAAATTCCCAGCAGAGAATGAGGTTGTGTTGGGTCATGTCTTCGTTTTTTCTTCTCCTCACTGACATGAAAACACGTCTGCTCTGGTATTAATGTGTTTTTGTACACAGTAACTTTTTTGTGGTGTGTTAAATGTCATTACTCACCGCCTCCTCTTCCTCCCTCATGGCAGGCATGGTGCTGATGGATAGGTTGATGGCAGTGATGGTGACAAATAACACTGACAAGCAAGCAAAGATCTTCCCCGGCAGGCCCGAGTGAGGCCTCTCCACCATGTCTCTCAGCTTGCTCATGCACTGATTGAGCTTGGACTCTGCTGCATGCTCCCTGTGGCCACTGTCTGAATCCAACAGATTCTCCAGGAGTTCCTCCTCCTCCTCTGCTCTCTCCATCGCCTCAAACTCCTCCACGCGCTGCAGCAGTCGCCGGCGACAGCACCACTCCAAGCTCTCCTCAGGGACCCCCCAGTAGAGCAGCTCCTCCCTGAAGGACAGGGCGCACATCTCCCTGAGGGACCGCAGCTTCCCCGCACGCAGGTAGGTCAGGATGGTGCGGAAGGCACAGGGGCTGCGGTCGAAGAAGAACTCATTGTGCGTGACATCATAGTCATCGCAGATGCGCATGATCTCATCAAAGCTGCTGCAGAGGTGCAGCTGGCCCAGGCGAGACAGGGGGAAGTCCTCTAGGGTGGTCCAGGGGAGCTGGTAGCGCAGGCCACCCACATTGATGATGGCGTGGAGTTTGCGGGCGCTGGACAGAGGTGTGTCGTCCTGGAGGGAGCTGAGCTCAGGGGCACGCTGCGCCCGGTTGTAGAAGGCCCCCTTTTGAGCCTCCTCCTCATGCAGGGGAGGTGGGTTGAGGGAGGAATCAGAGGCACAGCTCAGGGCACTGTAGTCATAGTCGGAGCCATCGCCCGCCAACAGGGTCATCTTTACTGGTCACTCACATCACTGGGCTCAGCCTGCCACCATCACTCTGTCACCTGTAGAAGGGAAACAGAGGAGTCTTACAAATCTGGCATAAAGGGCCTTATTGTTTGTAATAAATCAGAGGAAAACATTTTTAAAAATGAATTGAATACAAGAAAGTTTATGACTTTGATATACTGAGAAGCTTCAGCGCAAACCTTTGTGAGTTACAGTAAACTGGAGCAGCACTGACACTGTGTCTTTAACATCATGCCACTGTGCTTTACCACTAAAAGCTTCTACATTGCTCTTACCCGAGGATGAGTAATACCACAATGCAGCATTATTGCAGCAGGAGCCACTTAGATTATTGGCATTTTAATTCTAATGGCCACTTGTCAATATATGAAGGCAGAGCCATGTGTAAACAATCCCTGCCTGCAGAACAACCCACTCACTGAAGAAATGTAACGAAAGCATGAAACCCGTTTGAAATATTCCACCACAAAGATGCTTTCTGTAAACTGTAATGATATTAATATGAGGACTGAAGCATTGTGAGCAGTCTATCTTTACAGTTACAGCACAGTTAGCTCGTCTGTTTGTTTACTGTAAAGCAGTTCTTTATGGTGGTTAACCCAGCCGGCTGTTAGGGATTATAAACAGGGACAAAATGTTCCACCCTCATCCACACCCACCACCACCCACCCTTATCTCTGATACCAACACAGGCAATTTCCACTAGTCTCACTTCAGTGAACTGGCTAGTGTGGGGACTAACATCATCACACATGAATGCAGTTGGTCTCATTAAATCCACATGAAGGGCAGCACGGTGGTGCAGTGGTTAGTGCTGTCGCCTCACAGCAAGATGGTCCCTGGTAGGAACCCAGGGTGGGGGAGCCCTTCTGTGTGGAGTTTGCATGTTCTCCCCGTGTCAGCGTGGGTTTCCTCCAGGTGCTCCAGCTTCCTCCAACAGTCCAAAGACATGCAGGTTAACTGGTGACTCTAAATTGTCTGTAGGTGTGAATGTGAGTGTGAATGGTTGTCTGTCTCTATGTGTCAGCCCTGTGATAGTCTGGTGACCTGTCCAGGGTGTACCCCGCCTCTTGCTACTGTAAGTGTCAGATGGGATAGGCTCCAGCCCCCCCACGACCCTTATGTAACTAGTTTTTTTGGTCTAACTCCCTCCTGACTTAAGCCGTTTGTTTACTTTCCTCACTTCTGTTTCTCCTCTCGTTTGCTGAGCATAACTGCCAGTCAGAGTGGTTTCATTCACCGATAGACTCCGCCATTACTGACATTTATTCAACATGTGAATCGGCCAAAAATGCAATGACAAGGGAGCCAATAAGGGCTGCACTGACTAAGATGACAGATGCTCAGCATCAGCCCAACACTGATCGAAGGCCAACTGACGGCTTGGTGTGTCAGGGCCTTAAAAGCACTTTGAGTCCATTTACTGTATTGTCAGTGACACAAGTCAGTAAGGAAATTGTACTTGATCCCAAATCATGGCCCCCAGATCTGTACCCTTTGACTGGCACTAACGGCAGGCCTGTGGTTAGCCATACTTTTTAAATCAACACATATATCAGCCCAAATTTCAGGCAACATCAGGTGACAGGAAAACATTATTACAGCTCTGAAAATTCAGCAGTGTTACATTGGTACAATGGGACATTGGTGTGTTTAAAGGAATAGTTGTAGTTTCTTACTTCTTCTAACATGTGAGTCAAGATAGCTCAGTTGTCTGCTTCGTGTGGACAACAGCAGAGGTGGGATCAAGTCAATGTTTTGCAAGTCACAAGTCTTAAACTTTGAGTTTCTGGTCAAGAGCATGTCATAATGCAGTCTTCAATAAAAGTAATGCCAATGTCATATACACTAACCATAAATGCTTTTTAAAATTTGAATTAATCTATAAAAAGTCACTTAGCTGTTAAGCTAACGTTAACTCCTTTACTATATTAAAATTAGCCTCAGCTTACTGCTTACTGTGCAGCTACAAAGGGCAAACTAAGTTGGATATTGTTGCGTCTTCATCTGTAACTTTCAACCTGCACTTTCTGCATATTGCAATTTGTTTTTTTTGTTAACCCCCAAATAGTTTTTGTACGCAAACGAAATTATCTTTGGTATCTTTTTTTAACCAACTGGCGCTCAGTAATGTAACATTAGCATTCGTTTTTCATGGTTCTGTCCTGCAGCTTGAGTTGATGCTGATGGACCAGTTTAAACAAAGTGGGTCTGGTATTTACGTGTTGACTTGCAGGGAACTAATAGTGTGTTAATGATGATGAAAATAAATTGATGCATGACACACTTCTAAATAACATACTTTTTAAACTTTGGGCTTGAAGGAAGGTATCGGGTGTTTTCAAGTCTCAAATCCAAGTGAAGCGAAAAGTCAGTGGTGTTAATGTCCAACTCAACTTGCAAGTCTGTTTTGATTTTGTCAAGTTGAGTCTGAAGTCATTTCATTTGCTAACTCTAGTGTAAATCCTGTGACTCGAGTACACGGACAACAGTGAAAGGAATAGTTTGACATTTTGCTTTCCTGCTCGGAGTTTGATAAGAACATTGATACCATTCTCGAACATGGCAGAGGCATCGATCTTCTCATCTCACTCTTGACAAAAAAGCAATTAAACATACTCCCCAAAATGTCAAACTATTACTCTTGGGCAAACCTGACAAGGAGAACCACACACTCACAAAAACTACAACACCATTTCTCAAAGGACAACAGAAGGGTGCTGCAAAGGAGAATGTTTGTCTTATGATTGAGACAGCACATCAATATTATCTATATCACTCTCATGAGAGCACCAACTGAAAATTGAATTAAACCTCTATACCTTCACAAAGTGCATCACAAAACAACATGTCTGTGCCATTATCTAAGCAGTATGAGTATTTCAGTCGAGCATCATTAAACTTGATCACTGATCTGGATACAACACGCACCGAGGGGTAACAGTTTCACTCCCAACTGTGTGCATGAACATCTGTTACCCACAGCAGCCTGGGAATTATAAATGATGGCCTGATGTTACACTGGCTGTTGTTAGATAATTCACTGATGTAACGGCTTTGTGTAGCCGCTGAACAAGCTATATTTAAACACTAAAATATCTGTCTGTGTGTGTTCTCTATATCTCTTTCCGCAGCTAGACTGGGTGGCTTTCAGACAGGTGTTGTCTGAAGTGTGTGTTCTGACTTCACGCCAATATTTGTACATATATATTGAGATCTTTTCAGGCAAAACCAGACAGACAGATCAACAGAGAGATAGAAAGAACAGTATATTAAAACAGGAGAGAGAAGGAAAGAGAAAATGTTTACTGTACGTCACCAGTGCAGTGAGGACCTCGTGGCCTGTGTCCAAACTAATTTAATCAATTACAGTAATTTAGGGGGAGGCAGGTTAGCCAGCCGGGAATTAAAATGTCAGCGCCTGGATTTGCTGCACCACCAATTCTGGGTCAGGAAGGAGGCCTTGGCTTCTAAAACGGGGACGTGAATGTGTCACTGAATGGTTATTAGGCACCTGCACTGTCAGCCTCTGTGAGCCGCTGATTACAGTCAGCACCATCCTCCACCCATGAAATTAGAGCAAATCCAACACGAGCTCTGCTCTTAAACACTCTGCCTGGTTGTATTAATCTATTTTGCTTCTTGATGGTGTTTCGTTTTGGGTGATATATGATATTTCACATGTGAAAATAGGTCATCACATCTAGAGAAATCATAGAGATCTCTAATGGGTCCTTACATCTGCACATTTTCTATATTTTCTATCACATCAACACTCGTGCTGTGCAACAAAACCAAAACACAAGAATGAAAATCATCTCTCAAAACAGTAAATCCCTCCTTTTTGCTGCTACACATCCGTAAATTCTCACATTCTCCCTCCGTGTGGCGGAGGTTATCGATACGCCTACAACACATCACCAGTGTGGATGTGCACAGGCCTCCGCCACTCTCCTACTAGATTAAATCACACTTAACCCCTTGAGGCTGTTTGATTTCTCACTTTGCCTTTAAACCGACTGTGCTTTTGCCTTTCTACAGTCACAGGAGAGTTTTTTGGGTTTTTTTTTTAAACTCTTGGGTTTTTTTTTTCTCTTCTTGTGTTGTGTCTCAGATGTCTCCTCTGGGGGACGAAGTCTATCTAGGAAGGAGAGATGAAACACTGCAAAGACAGCGAAGCCTGTTCCCCCCACCAGATCGGCTGAGGTCTGGCCTCTCTCTGTGCCAGCGTTATCACAGCTAAGCCACAGGGCATGTTCTCCAGATTGCCTGGTGAGTCACCGGGTTGTGAGTCTCTGTTGCCTGACTGCATTGAGCATGCATTACCCACAGTGCCCTCCTCAAGAGTCTTTGGAGAGCTTTGCCGCCGCCAGTGTTCATTGAGACGATTTTAATGAGCATAATAATGATAGCGATCACTGCGAGGTCGAAGCGTAGCTGATCTTCAAAGAATTCTGAAGCCTTTAGCAAGTCGAAGTTCAGTCTGTAGAGAAATGTGTGCAACCTTCCTGTTCAGCGTGGAGGGTCCTGACTGATGTAAATCTATCTCAAATGAACACGTGCGGAGTATGTACCCTGCAAAGAGACACGAATAGCTCATCTATTAATGATTACTATTTATGGCTGCATATCTCCACATTGGTGGATGTGACGTGTCATTTGCAAAGAGTCACAATCAGACAGATTTTTCCAATCTGTCTCTGAATCAAGGATTTGCAATTCAACTCGACCCAGTCTGTGAAACACAAACACATGGTAATTAAATGGGTGATCAGTATTTCTGATGAAAATCGGAACCTCAGAGACGTACAATTAAAGTTAAACATAATTTAACAGCTGTTTGCCTTCCAGTGACAGCTGTTCACACTGCAGTCTTATTTTGCTTTTGTTTTTTGCATACAGTCTAACAACCTTTCTTATTGGCATAGCAGTGATGCAACATTGTAAAACAAAGCTCTTAATCAAGATGTTTCCGAATGACGGATGTCATCATGCACTCTTTCTCTCAGGCTAAATAACCATTCAGCTCACACTACGTCTCTTTGTTTTCCCCACAGATTGTGTATAAAAACAGCTCCCCAAAAGGGAAGCCAAGACATTTTGATTGCCCCCTGGTGGCTGGCTGCAGTATAGGTCATAAACCCCACCCCCTACATGTTAGTTGATGGGACGTGGGCCAAACTAAAAACTAGTTTTCCATCGGTGAATGAAATCACTCTGGCAGTTAGCTCAGCAAACGAGAAGAGAAACAGAAGTGAGGAACGTAAACAAACAGCTTAAGTCAGGAGGGAGTAAGACCAAAAACTTGTTACATAGGGGTCGCAGGGGGGCCATCCCAGCTGACATTTGGACAGGTCACCAGACTATCACAGGGCTGACACTTAGAGACTGAAGTACAAGTCAAATTTTTCCCAAACTGGTTTCTGTCATTCTAAGTATTTCTTATCATGCTGATGTTTGTTCAAGTGTTTGTTTTTTGTGATATGTTTAGTTTTATTCAGGTTTTTGATGCTATAAAAGGGGGTCGACAGCTGTTTGTGCCAATTGGTTTGCTCATGATCAATGGCGCTACTTGCTATTGGTCAGAGGGGTATATAGGCTGGAGCCTGATACTGTGAAGATCTCTATTTGGTATGAATTTGCATTTTCTTGGATAGTGAGGGCATGACTGGCCCTACTCTGCCTTACTCTGCCTCTGATTGGCTTACCCTGATATTCTTACCCCTAACCTCAACCAATCCAGCCTGTTCTCAATCGCAACTTGTCAAATACCACCTCTTTGCCAGTGATGTCAGCGTCAAACACCAACACACAGGCAACTTTGGAGGCGGTTTGATATGCACCAGGTGCATCAGTTTTAGAGGCGGCAGGCAAAACCCAATTAATCAAATACTGTTGCTTCTTCAGTGAACATCAGCGTCAGTCATGCACAGAGAAACCTTCTCAGCGGTACAATATGCACCGGGTGGCAACGAGTTGTAATGCTGCCGCCAATTACTGCAATATAAAGTGCATGACAGCCTGGCTGGGGAGCGTGGGTTGGGTGGTGGATGGCAAAAATGAAGTCTGGGCTTTCACGCTGGAGCCCCCTGTTTGTTTCCCGCGTGAATTTTAAGCCAAACCATGTTTTTTTTCTAACAGCACGGTGGTGCAGTGGTAAAGTGAGGCATTATCACCTCACAGTAAGAGGGTTCCTTGTTCAAACCTAGGGTGGGGGAGCCCTTCTGTGTGGAGTTTGCATGTTCTCCCCATGTCAGAGTGGGTTTCCTCCAGGTACTCCAGCTTCCTCCCACAGTCCAAAGACATGCAGGTTAATTGGTGACTCTAAATTGTCCGTAGGTGTGAATGTGAGTGTGAATGGTTGTCTGTCTCTATGTGTCAGCCCTGTGATAGTCTGGTGACCTGTCTAGGGTGTACCCTGCCTTTCGTCCAATGTCAGATGGGATAGGCTCCAGCCCCCATGCGACACTTATGTAATAAGGTTTTTTTTGGTCCTACTCACTCCTGACTTAAGCTGTTTGTTTACTTTCCTCACTTTTATTTCTCCTCTAGTTTGCTGAGCTTAACTGCCAGTCAGAGTGTTTTCATTCACTGATGGACTCTGCCAATAGACTCCCCGCCTCTCACCCAATGTTAGATGGAATAGGCTCTCGCCCCCCGCCCCCCCACCCCCCAATACACGTAACATGCAATTTGACACGCCGACCTTGAACGTCAAAAACAGATGCAGATACCTACATGTTATATATGACGTGTACATCCACTGACAAAGTGATGGTACTTGACGAGTTGATATGACAACATGCTGACCAATCTCACTTCTGTTGCCTAAACCTTATCAACCCAACTAACGAAGGCAACAAGCACTAGCCAGTCAGAAGGGAGCGTAGGGTCAGTCATGCCTTCACTATCATAGGAAATGTGAGTTCGCCTTGTGCATAGATACAGAAGAAGGCTCCGAATGATGTTGCTGGTGCAAGATGACAGTGGCCATATCTGGGATAATTTGGCATCGTTGTTGTACATTGGGAGTAAGTGGAGATGCATTGTTTTTACAGTCTTTGGTTCTTCATAACGAGCAATTCTTCTCATGTACCCTTAACTGCTCAGTGCTCTCTAATGGACTATAAGAGGGTGGTTATTCCAGAAATGGACTTGAAAACACCATGACCCTGCTTTCTCTCCCTCTCTCTGTCTGAAATCCGTTGAAACACTGAAACACTCAGGCATGCCAGAAGCACTTCTACCCGAGAAGCCCTTTCCTTACAGAAATTCCAGCAGGAATAGTTGTAAACAAAAATGTCTCTTTTTTCTTGTGAGTGGGCGGCATTAATGCAAACTGAAAACCCTGGAAGAAGCTATAGCTCCGGGGCAGTAAATGTCTCCCTAACTCTCGATGCAGTCCACCACAATGTGCTGCTCTCCGCTTCTGAGGTGCAGAGAAGTATGCTGTGTAGACAATACACTTTAATAATGAGCTGTATTAGCGTTAATGCTTGTTTATGTTGTCTTCTGTTAACCGTTCGATTTCAAATGCAGCCCACATGTGCCTTTAAAAGTGCAGCAGAACTAATGCGTCTCTCCTTTTTTTTTTTATAGCTTTGAGATCATATTCTAAATGCTGAAAAGGCACTAACCTTTTGAAATGCCACTCAAATGTTTTTTGTCTTCTCCCTCTTTGAGAGAAATGCCTCCCTAACAAAGAGCAAATGACAAGCATCACACCTCTGTCATTTTCTGTCTACAGTTTGTTTCCCAGCCTGTCCCCAGTCTGTCCTTCCTCTTAGAGCACTCAATCCCCCAGACAGGCTCTGAGCCGACCCACCAAATCCCCACATTTCTGCATCACCGCTCAACATTATGCCACAGCACTCCTCATCCTCTTCGCTCTAACAAACTGTGACATACAATATTTAATCAGCTCGCAAAACATCTCACCATCACCTCAACTTTACACATGCACACTCACATTCACAGTTTTTTTATTCCTTTTTTATCCCAGGCATTCTTCTAGCCTGATAGGATGATTGTACACTCAACATATGTGAGCGCTCAACTAACTTGATTATATAAAGATTGCATAACATTAAGTTCCCCGCAGTGTCTGTGTGAATCAACCAATTCTCACTTTTCATCTTTTGGTGCCCTTTTCATGCCGAGCTGCAATCATCCGACCGTCTAATCGCTCTGGGCTATGTAAACAATTTCCTTTTCACAGGCAGCTGTTATAAGTGGCGCTGAGGCCGGGTATGTGTGCGGGCAGGCACAGCTTCATAGCGGTGGAGACCTGACTGTGTCTGTCACTCTGAACTGAGTGTTTCGAAGGATCTCAGCGCAGGTCCCTGCAGGATGAGGTGACAGAAGGTACAAGCAACGACAGATCAAAGAGAGGTGATGGAAAACTCTTAACACTATCAAGCTGTGAGTGAAAAAGTACTTCAGTTGATGAAATGGAATGAATTGACCAGACAAACAGCCACACAGGGCTTTCGTTCTTGTTGGGTTGATGGATAAGAAGTGAGCTTACATGAAGAAATAAGATACATCATTTGATGGGTAGTATTTAAAGGGACGATGTGAGGACAGCAGATTGCAATCAGCTGAAACTTCCCCCACGTGTCAAGCACGAACTCCTGGTTAGCTTTCCTTCAGTGTTCATTGTTAAGGAGGTTTTTACTGGGAGCTGAATTGTACACAGAAGTCTCCTCTGCTCCAAAACCAACAGAGCAGGGGCAGACCAAACTTTGACCCATGCTTATGATCATTTTGAAGACAGGAAATTGGCGATGCAGATGTTGAGGTGGCAGCCTGATTGTAGGAACTGTTGAGTATTTTTTGCCGCACACCATTTTTGGCTTGTGTCTGTAGGTACATTTTTTGCTTGGAACCTACACATTGTTTCATAAATGAGCCCCCGGATGAATAAAAATTGGTAAAAACACTGAACAAAGCAGTTTCACGTTACAAAACAGTGTCTCTCCGATGCCCTTCAGCTTGTCGCAGAAAGGCGGCTATCCCAGCACCTGCTTATATGTGCTCACCTTTTGTCTAAGATAACTGAAGACCCAGATGTTCAGGAGGTTTTTACCAGGAGCCGCATTGTCTGCAAAGGTCTCTTCCTCTCCAAAACAAATGGACCTAGTGATTCAAACTGCTAAAAATACTGAATTGAGCAGTTTCATATTAAAAATCGACGTTTTTCCAATGCTGTTCAGCTCATTGCGTAAAGGCCGCTAGCCCAGGATCTCTTAATATGTGCTCACCTTTTTCTCTGACATCTTAAGATCCAGATGTTCAGGAGGTTTTTACTAGGAGCCGAATTATCCTCAGAGGTCTCTTTCACTCCAGAACAAACAGACCTGGTGATTTGTACTGCTAAAAACCACCGAATAGAGCAGTTTCATATTAAAAATCAATGTTTTTCTAATGCAGTTTGGCTCGTTGAGCAGGGGCTGCTATATACGGTTACCTTTGTAAAAACACCAATGGCTCTATCTAGAACAAGGGTTTGGTTTGTCCGTTCTGGGCTACTGTAGAAACACGGTGGTGCAATGTGTTGATCTCTTTGGCAGGGACTTGCTCCCTATGTAGAAATAAACGTCTCATACTAAGGTAACGAAAACACAATAACTCCTTTTTTCATGTGATTAAACAAAAAAGAAAACATACTTATTATATTATGTTTCATTCCTGCCAATATATCCCCCTAAATCCTACACACTGGACCTTTAAAATGTTTGCGTTTGAGTGCAGAAAATTATAACTTTCCTGTCACATGATATGACTGGAACTGGAATTTGTTGTGGATTGGTAAAAATCTGTAGCTCAGACTGGATATGAGAGATGCAGTCTTGGTGAAACATGGACCAGCCTCCAACGTCTTTCCAAAAAGCTGTGATTGCAGAAAGAGAAAAGAACTTTATCCTACTTACACTTTCAAAGCACATCCATCACTCGATTTGTGTTGAGTCTGACGCCTGAGTGAAGATCTTTGTGTAACCACCCGTGCTCCTGGGAAATACAGTTGCTGGCGGGGCTGTGGCTCTTCGATCCGCTCTACTGACACTTCAGGATATGTATCTCAGATACCTTACATATAGACACATGGAAATAGCAGATTATAATTAGTTTGCGGGCCCGTCTTTGTGGGGTAGAATCAGACTATTAGCTATTAGAACGGGAAAAAGTCATTAGTTCATCTCATTAGAGTCACAATTACCTGGAGGAGGGAGAGAGGATGATCTATTACGTATCATATATCACTGATCCAAAGTCTGAAAGAGGCATATGCGTGGTGGACTCATAATCACATCATGGGGCATAATCTAACATCATCCTCAAAGTGAGACCATGTACTGTGTTGCAGATGATCTCTTTATGCGTTCACTAAATTATAACATCAGCCATGATTCAGTGTTTGAGGACTTGAAGTGGCTCTCACATTCAAAAGTTTCTCTTGCATCAATTTTCATTTTAATTTTTTTTTTTTTTTAAGTGGCTGCCAATTTCAAATGCCTCTGCAAACACACAGAGAGCGTCGTTGAGAGAATGTCTCTCTACAACAGTGAACCTTGTCTCTGTCTGATATCAGTAAATGTTGACAGATAATAACATGCTGTAATGTAGCTGCAGCCGTGTTACCATGGTGTAGTGCAGGCAATCCAGCATGCAAATCACTGTCATGTGTTAAAGACATTTTTTTAAATGGGTCGAAAGATCTAAAATAAAATAAGATGCCTGTTTATCAAAAGTGGAGTCTGGAGGATAAATAAATATAAATCTTACTGTATTCAAGCATTGATAATAATAATAAACTGGCTTTGGAAAGCAGGGCACTGCATACTTGCACAGATCTGATTTTCTTTTTTGAAAAGTGAGAACAAAACCACAGGATGACTTCTACAATAACCTTCAATAAGTAAATATATTATCCTGATATCAACCCCTGGGAAATCTGATGCAAAAAATATTAGTCAGCTCTGCCATTTCCAACTTCTTACTGCTAAGACAAACACTGTGCTGCATGTGACAAACTCTCAAAGTGTGACTTACAGCTGAGAGAGTGTGTTTTAACGTACAATGGACATATAGTAAAGACTTTGAATGCATCAATACTGTAAATTAAATATGAAAAATACTCACTGTGTGTCTGAATCAGATTCCCAGCAGCTGTCAGTTTGCCGAAGGCGCTCAGAAGAATGCACATGAAGGAAAAAATATGGAATGTGTTTTCAGCTTGTGCTGCTTCTGCCTCGTTTAACTCTGCTCCATCTATGCACAGGCACCAGGCTTGGTGGAGTACGAGGAGGTTATTTGATGATCATGAGCAACAGGCTGCCTCCCCTTCCCTCTCTTCCCCTCCCCTTCTTCCCTTCCCTTTGCCCTCGTCTCTCCCTCTCTCTCTCTCTCAACTCCTTCCTCCCCCCCTCTTCCTCCAGCGCTGACATCAGAAGTGGGTGTGCCATTATACAAAAAGGTTTTGAGAGAAATCCATGGCAACCACCATCTAGAGAGCCGCGCTGCCCCTCCATCCTTTAAATGAGAATAATCCCCATCTTTTGATTATAGATTCACACAAAGGTTTTTATTTGTCCAGTGGGTTACCCGGCTGAGGGGGAGGGAGAGGAGGGGAGAGGAAGGGAGGGCCGCTGTAGGCTGGCTCAGACTCACCAGGGTGTCCAATTTTAGACAAGTGGTGGGAAATGCTATCATGAGGTATGATGATAAGGAGGGATGGCTCATACAGAGAATGTTTATCTTCAGCAGAGCAAATGCTGCCTTTATGATTTTTTTCTTATGTTTTGTTCCCAGTGGCCATTGAAGGGATGTCAGGTGTTCAGATGATATGGCAGATGATGGTGATCACATTACATACAACAAGATAGTCATAATGTCTGAAGCAATTGAGGAAATGTAATGGAAAAGAGAAAACAATACAAAAAAATTGTCAGTATGTATGCATGGTAAAACATATCTGTTTCAGTATGTGTTTCATGTCTGCATTTTGTCTGCTGACCATTAGCTGAAACTGTGTTGGGGTCTATTATGCCTTTATTGATCTACCTGTCTTGAACTGAATGGAAACTGCAAAACTAAACACAATTGACAGGTCAATCTCAGTGTATTACGTTCACTTCAGTGCTATTACGACTCATAATAGTGAAGGAAAAAAACCTAAATGTGCATCATTTTTTTGGTGCGGGTCCAATTTTCCTCCCCAGCCTGCTGTGTATGAGTACAGTGTTTAAAAAATGATAACTCTTTTATGGCTGTGGACCGAGCACTGTGTTTTCAGAAGAGATATATTGTAAAGGAAGGAAAACATGTAATTCCTGTGAGCTATTATGTCTCCAGAGCGGAGTTGTTTTCTAGCTGAGTGACTGAGGCTACTGAGGATAATGATTCAAACCGAGAATGACAATACAAACCAACGCAACATTTCATAAGAGCAAAACAGAGAAAGAAGTCACTGCAGCACACAATCATCATAATGACCCAGCCATAAGGGAGTTTGAATTCTTAAATACTGTTGTCAAAGCAAACAAACAAAGTTAAATGATTATCATCTGCATGCACCGTTGCATTCATCTTGCTGCTTGTCCATTTTGTTTTGACTGAGCTTATGCAGCACACAGTCAGGCCATAGGGGCAAACCAGAGCGCTGTATGATATATGATCATGTCCCAAGATATCCAGACTGACAAGCACCACGATATTCCAGACATCCTAATGTGCTGTAATGCAAAAGTGAATTACAAAGAATAACAAAACTGGGGATTCCCTAATATTGTATTTAAGTCAACAGGACTGAGTCTACAGCAGAGGTGGCCAAACTATGGCCTGTGGGCCACCTGTAGACTGCTGCCTGTTTTTAAATGGTCAGCACCAAATTTTTAAGAATAAATTAGAATAGTCAAATTAGAACAATTGGTCGCATTTTAGCCATTTTTAAGCATTTTTCTGTTGTTATAGCACCACCCAGTTGCCAATTAGAGTTAAATTTCTCCAGTCACCTTGAGGCGTCCTGTTCTACATATCTACCAAGTTTAGTAAAAATCCATATGGCGGTTAGGCCTAGATAAGAAATGAGCTCTCTAGCGCCCCCATTTTGTTTGATGGGGTCAATAATGGAGGGGTCCCCTCAGATTATGTGTGGTCATATGTCTACAAAGTTGCGTGGTGATGGGTGAAACCCTTGAGATGTTCTACACCTTTATGTGATGAGCCACGCCCTCCGCAATATTCATTGCCTTATAGAAGCTCAGTTTTAGTAAGTTTTCCAACTTTTGCCAAGAGGGAACTTTAGATATTGGTCCCTAGATTATGTTCACCCAGTTTCATGCAGATCGCTCAAACTTCCTAGGAAGAGATCCATTTGAAGTGTTTTTCATTCAAAAAAATTTAAAATGGCGGAAAATCTATATAAGCGGAAGTTATGGGTTCTTGAGGCAAATGTGTTCCTCATGAGGAGAGGCATCTCTGTGCAAAGTTTCATGTCTCTACGACATACGGGGCATGAGATATGCCCATTCAAAGTTTGCAATTTCAATCAGTTGCTATAGCGCCCCCCTTTGGCCAATTGATGTAATATTGCTTCATTGGCATCCTCCCATGACCCTCTACCACTGTGCCAAATTTCACATGGATTGACCAAGTCAGTGTGGAGAAAAACGTGGAACAGACACACAGAGTTTTCCTCATTATATAGTAAAGATACCGATAAAGGACTCCAAGATGGCGCCTATTCAATCCAGTGGAATGGCTCGCATGGCACATACACGAAAAAAAAAGTGCTTCTCAAAGTCAAGGATACTTATTTGGTACGAAGGGTCCCTCCAAGTCGGGTCCTACAAAGGCCAGGCAAGACTCCTTCCTAACATTCGGTGAGCACACACTGGAACAGGCTAGCGAGTGCCCAGGTGTGCCTCATCGAAGACGCCCCGCCTTCGATTCCAGAAAAATGTACTTCAAGAATTGTGGGCACTGCATGCCCACTGAGGATACACACAGGAAGGACTTGGTAGAATTTGAAGCATCCTTGACACTGAAACAGTCCTTCAGCAAGATTTAATGACTTGGCCCTCTGAAATTCAGTAGTTTAATGATCCTTCCTTGACTCTGAGAGGCACCAAAAGTTTCTAGCTTCTGGGTTTACCTCTGCGGTATACGGCCCACTGAGTTTGCGCAGTAGTGTTTCTTCCACTGGCCCAGCCCACAAGTTCCTGCTCTGCTCATAGACTTTCCATGGTCATGACATCACCGATTTATAAATCGTTTTTTGGCTCCAGGAAAGTTAAACTTTTATGGATAAAAATTCCTCACAGAACGAGTAATAACTGATCTTGTTTGCAGTTCAAAGTGTCCCGTCAACAGTTTTCCAGACATCTCTTTTGTTAGGTGGTCTGTGGGGAGAATGCTTTTTGGGCCACAGGGGATTTTTCGTCTGCAATACCAAGAGTGGCCACTGGGAAAAACTGGCTGCAAGGCTGAGCTGCATTCTTTGGGGCCCGATTACTAGTCAGTAAAAACATTTACCTCAGTGAACATGGCGGCGAATACAAAAAGATCGAAGATAGAGAAATGCTTTTTGTAACATGCGGGCACACTAATAAACTACTGTAATGTCAACGTGATGACGTTCTATAACCAACTTTTTTTAAGACACATAAAAGTTTAATTTTTGAGTGGGGTATTTCTTGACATATTTTATGTCATAGAGCAAAACACATGATAGTCTCTTAAACCTGTGTAAAACACAAACCTAATTTCAGGCACCTAACCAAAAAACTAATTAGAAAAACCCTTGAAAAGAGGAAACTGAGAATGCAAAAATGCTAACTCATTTCTGGGTTTTAGGACTCATTCCTGGGGCACTCTATGGACAAATTAGAAATCTGGGCTGTTGGCAGTGCTGGATGAAC
Organism: Epinephelus fuscoguttatus; assembly: GCF_011397635.1. Classification (NCBI taxonomy): domain Eukaryota; kingdom Metazoa; phylum Chordata; class Actinopteri; order Perciformes; family Serranidae; genus Epinephelus; species Epinephelus fuscoguttatus. The sequence goes on along the minus strand of NC_064758.1, from coordinate 39,895,848 downwards.
AGTCAGGACATCACCAGAATTATAACAGTTTATCCTGTGGATGATATGAATGAATAATTACAATCCACCAAACAGTTGTAGGAACATTTCATCAAATCCCACTGAGTGAAGCAGGCCCAAGTGGTGCTGATGAACTTGGGCATGAGTAAAATAGACAAGTAAAAGTTGAAACAACCTCCCTCTGCACTCCCTAAAATATGAACCATCTTCCCTTGAGCAAAAATTCAAAACATGCAACCCTCTCTTTTTTTTGATCCTACATTTGCTCCTGTTAATTTTCACACACTTCCTGATGGTGCTAAAGGAGAAGTCAGGGTATCACTACAGACAATAAGGTTCATCCACAGACTATAAAAGAATGAATGTAGCTATGGTGATGTCACCTATTGGTTTCAAAGCCTTGAGTTTGGCATTCTAGCTGTCGCCATCATTTTTGGAGTCAGAAGTGACCATATTTGGACAAGAGGGTGGAGCTAACCCTAACGCCAGCTGCTGGCTTGGTTAGTATGGTGCATTTGGTTAACTTTGATAATACTAATGTAATTACTAGAAAAACTAAATATCTGTTTCTGTAGAGGGTCTTTAAGCAGAAACAGAAAATGATTGAGACTTTTTTCGGTGAACAAAACGTTGGAATTATCTGTCATGAGCTGAAACGGTTAAATGGTGAGTTATGTAAAAATCCCCTTCTCTCCGTACAGGTGTCATGGATGGGGATATTAGCTATTGAGACTAAAACCATGTCTTTTTCCAGGCTGTAAACATGTTTATTTCTGTTGTAAAGTTGGGCATTTTAACATGGGGGTCCATTAGGTTTGACTCACTTTTGGAGCCAGCCTCTAGTGGCCATTTGAGGAACTGCAGATTTTGGCCCTTTCACATTGGCTTCATTTTTCAGCCCTGGTGATTGCAGCTTGGGTTCATCCAGTCGAGCCCGGTCTCACTCCAAAGTCACTGAAAACCAATGCTTGGGCAGTGACTTATGGCATCAAAAACCAATGAAAAAAGGCATCCGTTAACATCGGCATGGCATGCAGCCGGTTGCTATTGTAGTTAGAAAGTGCCCAGCGGCATCAGGGGGAAACGCGGTGGGACAAGGATGAAAGTTAAGGCAGAGTGGGAAGTCTGAGTGGGATGGGTGAGAGTTGTGGTGGATGTGTCCAACAAATATTTACTTTCACCTGGGGGAGCACTGTTCACGTCCCCTAAGATTCTAAAGCCAATTCTAAGCCAAACCCTGTTCTCTTTTCTGAAACCCAACCACGTTTATTTGTTGTTGAAGGGGGAAAAAAGTCAATTTGTGGTGTATTGACGTAGGGCGTTCATTTTGAAAGAAACTGTATGTAAATGGTAAATTTTCTGTAAAAACAGAAGTGAAAGAAGACAATGCATGTAACAGGCAGAACTTGACAAGGTGTCCCAAAACGTCATCAACCAACGCACCCAGGGTACCTTGCACGTCATATGTGGACATGGAAATTCCATGACCAAAATGTCAATTTGTGACGAAGTTGGAGTGAGAATGTGTTGTCCTGTAGGGACCATGAATGTCAGTACAAAATGTCATGTCAATCCATCCCACAGCTGTTGAGAAAGTCTGGACCAATCCAGAAAAATCCATAGTGGTGGTCTGACCAGAATCAAATCAACATCTCCATTCATAAAGTCATGGTGCTAGTGAGGCTAAAAATATGAGCACACTTTCATGTTACAGCTTTTGGTGGCAAGACTGAACATTTTTAATTTTAGATTAAAGATGACTTGTTGTTCATGACTAAGTCTAAATATATGCTAATTGTGGTTTAACACTTGAGTGAGCCAGTTTATGGGTGTTAACTGAGCTTCAGATAGACCGCATGGCACAAACAAGGGATTCTAAATATATTCAGAAATCACATCAGTAACAAATCCCCCTGTTTTTGCAAGTCATAACTATTTATCACAATAAATTGCGATTCAGGCTGTTTCTAAGTACAAATCAGGTTGAAGTACCACCTGGAATAGAAAATCAACCAAAACTGATGAATAGAATTTTAAGAACTGGATGTTTAGTGGAGTTGTTTGAGTGCACCTACTGTACAGGTGTTCTGATGCTGATTGTTGATTGCTAATTACTAACAGAATTTTAATACATTTTATTCAGAGGATTCTGAGGCCATTTTATACTCTCTGACAAGTTTTTCTGCCTGTTTTCTCAGTGTTGGATTGCAATCTTTCCACTGCTTCTTGCTGTTTAAAGAGGCCAAATGTTCAGTATAACCCTTTGATGCTCTGGCCTTTGGAGAATTTTTTTGGCTTAATAATCAAAACCCTTTTCAAAGACACCTTTTTATCTCCAAAACCCGATAAAAAGAAAATAAATAAAGAAGTCAGTCAGGTGTCTTCTTGATGGTGTTGAAACTACCACAGGTTACAGATGGGGAATGCAGATGCAGCTCAGTGTTGGTGGATATTACTGATACTAATTTTGTTATCAGTAGCGTATGGATTCTTGAGTTATGGCCAAAAATGGGTTTTGTGAGGTCACAGTGACCTTTGACCTTCAAATTCTAATTTGTTTATTCTTTAGTCCAAGTGGATGTTTGTGTCAAACTTGAAAATATTCCATAAAGGTGTTCTTGAGATATCACATTCACCAGACAGATGCAAGTTCACAGTGACCTTAACCTTTGACCTATGGCCACCAAAATCTAATCAGTTCATTGCTGAGTCCAAGTGGACATTTGTGCCAAATTTGAAAATATTCCCTGAAGGTCTTCTTGACATATCACATTCATGAGACAGATGCAAGTTCACAGTGACCTTGACCTTTGACCACCAAAATCTAATCAGTTCATTGCTGAGCCCGAGTGGACATTTGTGCCAAATTTGAAGAAACTCCCTCAAGGTGGTTTTGAGATATGTGTTCACGAGAATGGGACGGACGGATGGATGAACAACCTAAAAACATAATGCCTAGGCTACAGCTATCGTCAGTGCAGAGGCATACAATACGTACTTTTTTAAGCCAAAACATGATCCTTTTTCCAAATCTAACCAAGAGGTTTTGTTGCCTAAACCTACCTTGACCATTTCACAACATTTACCACCTGTTACAATGTGTTTCAGGTGTGTGTCACATACTTACACAACAGGGTGGCCCTTGCGTCACAATAAGACCCTGAGCGGTGTGACAAAGCATCTGTCTTTGACAACTTGAGAATGAGAACAGGTTGGTATCTGAAAGATATCTAGTGGCCATATGTTCGGGGGGAACTCAGTGGTATTTTTTAATCTCTTCAGTAAAAAAGTAGTTCAACATTTTAAGAAAATACATTTACTGGTTTTCACTTTCTGGCAGATAGTTAAACAAGAATATTGATCCCACTCTCAAAGGACAAAGTGGTATCATTCTTCCCCTACGACTCTAAGAGAACTAGCATATCTGTTCAAAATGTTGAGGTATTCTTTTACCTCACCTTTTTTATTGGTGGATTGGATGTAGTCGGTTACTTTTGTTGACTCTTGTTACTCTGCTGGCTTGTTTTCAAAAAAACAAAATTCCCATATGAAGTATACATAGTTACTTTTATGGCCACTTTGTTGTTTAGCTATGTGGAGTCTATGTGGTCAGATCCTGTGGCTGCCATCTTTCTCCATCAGCTGTATTTCCACTTTATAACACACTTCCTGGCAGTGGTGCATTAACAGCGTTGTACATTGTGCCACTGTTCAGTCATCTGTACTTTGTTTGTTTGTTTCCCACAGATATCTAATCACCATCCCACATCCAGTGTGGATTAGTCCTGGGCAAAAACTGTGGTTGAGTAAAAAAGCACTCAGAATTTAATCCAAACTAATTATTTTTGCAAAGTATCTCCACTGCTCAGTGAAACGAACCCACTTATGTTGGGACAATCCCAAAGGACCAGGACTTTTTGGGGGGTTTTACACTGAAAGTCAAGAACCGAGGTCTTGAGAGTGACTGCTTGTCTTTATAGTGTGTGAACTGGCTTTGCCACAGAGGCTTACAGAGGCAGAACAAAGCTTTGGCACCACAGTCACTATTTCACTCAGTGCTCTGAGTGATGTCATGTTTTATTGATCTGAGAGACTCATATTTCCCTGTCTGTAGGAACAGAGCTGGAACCAATAATACAAAAACAAGTTTTTGGATAATAACAACAAAAAATTGTAAAAAAAAAAAATTGTAAAAACTTGTGATTGTCATTAACAAAGCATTCATTTCATTTTAAGATGTCCAACGTCTCTGTGTTTACCCACTGATATTTTAGCATTTAAATGACCGAGTTAAGAGACATTTGAGAGGAATAAAAGCCATCAAATGTTGCCATCCGTGTTTGCCTCTAGTGTTCATCCACAAAGAGAGAATGCAGTGAACACTTTGTGGGAGGCATTCAAATGGACAAGTTCTTTATTTCCATGCAAACATAAAAACAAGCTCTCTCACTCACATAATTAACATGGGTTTCAGCAGCTGTTGTTTCCTACAATTGTCATCAGAGTAGCTGAAATGGCTTTCTTTGTTATTAGCAGTACTGGCTCACTCCACAATTGATGCGGATTGTGTGGCACTCCTGATGACATTTATAATAATTAAACAAACAAGTCATCCACAACAAAGTTGGACTTTGTAGTTAATGAGAATCACTGTCATTATCTTATTGTTTTTACAGAGGTTGGACCAAATGGCAATATGTCCTAGAAATCACTGCTTGGGGTTCTCATAATGACGCTCGTGTCCAGGCTCTGCTGAATTAAGAAAGTGAATGAGTGTAGGAGGGAAAAATGAGACTGATCATCTAATTTTCTCATTAGTCGACCTGCTGTGAGAGGAAATGTATGTTACTCTGCCAGCAGCAGCACAAAGGTCAATACGACAGCAACAAGGTAAAGTGTAACCCACAGTATTGATTCCATGAGAGAGAAGCACGGTGGCTTTGCTTCTATCGTGTCATTTCCAGTGGTGGAAGAATGGGTAAGATGCTTAATTTAGTAAATGTAGCATAACAATTTTGTAAAAACACTCCTTTACAAATAATGAAAATATTGCATTCAAAATCAGACATAAGTAGAAGCACAAATATCATCAGCATAATAAGAAATACAAAGCAAAAGGAGTCTGCAATGGCGCATATGACTGATGTATTATCCCAGGGCTAAAGTATAAGGTCAACATAGAATTGACCTATGGCTAGGTCCCACCCTCAAACGCAATGAGCCAATCACAGTGCGTATAGCCATTCCCATACACTCGGACATTCTCTGCCTGGACGTCCATTGAAATGCATTACAGAAAGTCAGTTTTGTTCCGTTTTATGAGCTTTTTCTGAGATTTGAAGTTTAAAAATGGTCAAACAGTGTGCATGGGGTACATGCAACTCTGACACAAGGTATCCTGAGAGGCTGGGTGACGAGGTGTATTTTTTACCCTTTCCTAAATCACATCTCAACCGAGAAAAGTGTCTCCCTTGGATAAAGTTGTGTGGTAACGTTAGACCACAACATCAGCTCAATGTGAATAAGATTAACAATGATGTCTACATCTGTTCTAAGGTAAGTCAACATTGTGTTTGAGGCAACATATTGTCACTTTGCTGGAATGAAATATAAACATCTCTAGCTAACGTTAGCTAAAGTTAGCCTAACGTTAGCTCCTAGCTGCCTTGTTCATCATGTCACCTTGTTTGCTGGGAGTTCATTAGCCTATTTTGTTCTAGTTTTGTACTTTGGTGATCGTACATCATTGTTAGCTGTTGTCCAAAGGGCTCTAGTTAAGCTAACGTTAACTTCTGGAGCTTAGCTTCATTAACTTATCTGTAATTGCAGAGATAACAAAGGTTGGCAAACGTTATGCTGAATGATTCAGTGTAAATACTGTAGCACCAAACTAACGGAGAGACACTCTTGGTAAAGAAGGTAAAAAGGCCGTTATCCTTTCCTCATATTCTGAGCCAAAAACCTTAACTTCAGTGACACTTAAACTTGTTGTCTTTGATGGTGACAGCAATGAGATGCAGTTCACAAGCGTACACCGTGACCTGTAAATTTTGTCCCTTTTGGTTACTTTTCAATGACATTTGATCGTTATGTCCCCAAAAATCATCAATTGCCTCCTGCGAAATGCCATGTACTGTGACACCTGCCATAGCACCTGCCCGGTCACTGAATGTTGATAATTTGTCTGAGTGAGTGGAGGGGGGCGTGGCTTAGCCATAGGTCAATTGTCAAGGTTAATTGGTTAAATTAGGTTAATTGTTCCTCTAATGGCTCCAAGAGTGAGTTAATCTCCAAAAGACCCCCATTTTAAGATGCCCAACTTAACAGCAGAAGTAAACATGTTTACAGACTGGTAAAAAAAAATGGTTTTGTTCTCCATAGCTAATTCTCCGTTAATTACAGGGGTTGAATTTTTATATAATTCACCTGTTTACATTTTATGAAGGTTTAAATATGCACATAATTATGGGCATGGTCACTTTGACATGGGTTTCGTTTGTTGAGAAGTTGCTACCACAGTGACAACAGTGGTTAAGTAATGGAACCATGTCCTAACCCCAGATTCACAGATTAAAGGCATAGCTGCAGCTATTTCTGTGTGGTTTTTAGTTCATGAAAGTTATTTGTAACATTTTGGTCATCTGAGAAGTCTTGTTTGGCATTTGGTTTTATCAAAAAAAAAACCTCTAGGAAGTCAGTTATTCATTTTTTTCTGGTATGTACATTTTATTTTAATGGTTTTAAGCTTGTTTTTCGCTAGCAATAATTAGCATTAGCCTTATCACAGTTAATCATAGCTGTAAATGTACTGTGCTAACCAAGCTAGCAGCTGTGTCTCAAATTGCGTACTTCTGTACTTACACTTAATATTTTGAGTGTATAAGGGCGTTCACACTGAGAAGTATGGAAAAAACTATGAGTACCCGGATGGTGCACTCAAAACGGTCAAGAAGTTGAGTGTGGAACTATGGACACTTCTCGCCCTCAATGGTCGCCATCTTGGCTATGTAGCAGAAGAGGAGGGACCACTTTTCAAACTGGAAATAGTGGCTGAGGATTGTGCGACCATGAACGTCACTGCATTGTGCAAATATAGTATAGGCTACTACATAGAAGTAAACTAACGGAGATATGTGATTTGAGGCATCCAAATGTGGTCACCTCAGGCTCCAAAAATTCAAGATGATGACAGCAAACATAACAAACTCGAGGCATCAAAATGGGAGTCAAACAAACGGGTGATGTCATGGTGGCTATTTATATTATTTCATGCAGTCTTTGTCTATATCACATGATAAGACTGTTGATACTGGTGCATCAGTGTGTCATGTTACTGCTCTAACTGGTTGAAGTGGAGTTAGTTTGAACTACTTTACATACATTTAAGTTGTTTATTCCAGCAGTTCTCAACTTAGGTGTAGGCCCCTTCCAAAGGGTCACAAAATAAATTTTTGGGGTTATGAAATGATTAATCATGTTTAAAGGTAGAAGAAAAAACATAGCTCTGCAATACAACTTTTAAACTTCTCCAGTCTCTGTTTGTATGGTGATATATTGGACAATTTGACCTTTGTTCTTACTTTTGGCCTTGGCCTTGAGCAGTTATCTAAATAAAACCGTCTGAGAGGTTTGGATGGAAAATGTTTCTTGGAACTGCTAACAACGTGTACTTTACTGTAACAATCTTATCACATGTATTTTAATGTAAAATCTTAATCTGTAGAGTGACTAAAGCCATTATATAAATGTAGAGTCTTTATTTCCCTCTGAAATGTAAGTAGAGGTAAAAAGTAGCACAAAATGGAGTTAAATACAAGCATCTCTAATGCACTTAAAGTGACAGTTCACCCCCAAATAAAAAACACTTGTTTTTACTCCCACCTGTAGAGCTAATTATCAGTCCAGATTGTTTTTGTGTAAATTGTAATCTTGCCAACTAATGACCTTTCTGGTCGACTTACAGTACATTTGGTCAACTTTTAGGGGCAGTCCTACTCGGGTCATCCCTATGTTTCTGTGTTTGTGTTATTATGTGCTCTCATAGCGTTGCCTTTCTCTCTATATATATCCGTCGCTTCTTTTGGGCTTGTTTCCAAAGTACTGGTTGCTTGTTTCTCTCCCAAGATCTGGCAACACTGACAAGCCAGTAAGCAACAACAACAAAAATGGCGGCGTCCACATGATCACGGCGAGCGCGCTGTGATTGGACCCAGGCCCTGGAGGCAGATCTGAACACTGGGAAGAATATCCATGCCTTTACGATGTGTCGTCTCCAGGTTAAAAAATGTAGTTTGGTGATGTCACCACGTTATCTAGGGCTCCGTTTGGCGAGGGCTCGGTGGAGAAGTCTTGTGGTGTGCACACACAGGTCGTAACGCAGTTGGTGAGACTCCCGATGACAGAAACACACGTCGCCAGGTATGAACACTCAAGAGATTACGATAGTCTCCGTGATGCGGTGAAAATTGTGTAATGTGAACTAGCCTTAAGTTGTGCTAGGTGAGCTAGCAGTAGGTGTATGCCTTCTGCACAATGACACAGTTGGTGGGTGTAGTTCGGTAGAAAGAAAATAGTCCTGACAAACTGCCCATAATTTTCAGCAACCAGGTCATGATTTCTTGAAAGATCAGTTTGTCAATTTAAAAAAAAAAAAAAAAAAATCCGGTGCTTTGAGCACCACGCGCCTAGTGACGTCTAGTTCCATTATATTGGAGAGAAGGCAAACATTACTGCGAGTGATATCTCCACCATTCGATGACTCACACCAAAACAATTTAGATAAATAGCACAGCTAAGCGAAAAAATATGTATTTTTGATTTGATGTATTACTCACTATTTAATGTCTACTGATAGAGGAATGCAAAAGTCTGGGAAAAAACTATAAAAATCTAAACCAAAAGAGGTTTGGGTGCCAAAAAGGCGCAGCTGTGTCTATTTGACTGAGATCAGTCACAATCTGAATTATACCATGCAAACACAACTGAGCTGATTTAGGCACTGCAAGCGTCAATATTGTGACTTCTTTGGGTGTGAGTGGAAGCTAAAGATAACCTCAATATGTGCTGGAATCAAAGAAGCAGAGAATGAGGATACAGTATAGCGAGACCTGCTATCACAGAGCGGAATTAGTCAGAACACAATGTATGACAGTGTGGAAACGTGTGGGAGGTGTCTGTGACCTCGGCCTATTTCTGACAGCTGTCAGGGCCGCTGTGTTGGTTGAAACAACACACTTTTCACGCTATTCACATGTTAAAAACGCTTAATACAGTTTATACTAATGGCGGTATGTTGAGTGCAAAGGTATGTCTTTGGCTCTGTGCAATCAGTGTCTGAGACAAAATATCTGCGTGCATTAGATTTATTTGGGTCCAAATGAAATGAAATCTTCCTGATATTAAATAACTGAGGAAACAAATATTTATCATCTTTGCTTATTTGTGTGATGACACATTTTCACCCTTGTTCATCGTGAAATGTTAAGTCGTCCTCCTGGATGCTCGACAAATTCCATCTTCCAGAAAAAGCCGAGGGATCTATTTCAAACCCAGTTTTTTGGCGGGCAAAGTGGTCCATCTGTTGTGTGAGCCAGTTTGGAAAGTTTCTCAATGAGCTCGTTTTCAGCATTCTCCTCTTGAAGTAATGGCCTATTAAACCGCATTATAAAGACTCCGGTGATCACACAGTGGGCTCAAAAGGCTTAAAATCAGCCAAGAGGCTGATGATAGAAATACCACCATTCATCTGATTCAAGTGCGAGGTTTTAAATTAGCATGATCAAGAATAAAGCTGTGTTTCTCTAAGAAGCACGTATCTTTTACTTTACGTCCACAGTTTCCATTTACACACGATTTAAAATACCTCTGGTAAAATCCAAGTTACCAAAGTAGAGAATTGCTCATTTTACATAGTATCCAGTAATTTTACTGCCCATATTTAACGTTCATCCACACCTTGACAGACCAACTGGTGCCTCAGATTTTATCGCCTTTTCAATAGGATTATTACAGGGGACTCTGGGGAGCCAGAGAACATCTTCATCTTAACGGAAAGTGGGATTGATCACATTGCAGAGTAAAGACAAGACTCATAATCTCTAAAACCACACAGTCTCTCATGCACTCATTCAAATGTTGACTTGTTAATACATCAGTTTTAAAGGGAAGGTTGGGTACATTGCAGCAGTGTGTGTCCTTTAGTTTCAAACACATACTCAGCAGGATAACTGTGATTTAAACAAGTGTCTGCAGAAAACGCTTTACCCCAAGCGAAAGAAATAGACTTCCAGATGCTGTAAAACACAGTGTTGCAGGCAGAAAAGTTAATGTTCAGTAAAATCTTGAGCATGTTTAATGAACGCACACTTTTATGGGACTTCATGCACAATACTGCATTGCAGCAGATAAACCTTTACAGTATTTCAGGGTCATATGAGTAGAAATCACTAAAAGACAATAATTAAACAAATACATATTTGAGTGAAGTATAATGTGATGTGAATGACAACATGTTGCTGAATTAAAACAGTCTTTAAAATCTGGAGCTTTAGCTATTTACCAGTGTCATGCAGAAACAAGCCGTGAACACAACACTGACATTAATATGGCAAACAGGTTAGCAAACCATTGCCTATTAACGCAGAGCGACTTTAGCATTCATATGGAGTCATGTTACAGGCCCTCTGGTGAATTTCAGTCCAATATTCACTCTCCTTTCAATTTTTGGTCTCCACTAACACCTAACAAATGTGTCTTGCTCCTAACTGTGAGTGTTTGCTGTTTGGTGCTGAGCAGGGGAGTGTACAGTGGAGCACAGTAGAAAACAACACTATGAGAGCTGGGAAGGTGAACCAAAGCAGTAAAGTTTGGGGCTGGAAAACCCAAACAATTAGCTGAAAGACACTAAAACTGTAGAGTCAAGTGGTAATCCTTTTCGGATTTATAACTAGAACGACCCTTTTCACTTTACACAGAGTACTTTTATCTATTATTATTCTAGAGATATCAATTATATCCACTTTAAAATCATTCCTGATGCTGTAACAGAAAATATCTCCTCACATTTAATAATGAAAATAGGTCAGAAGTCAAAAGGATTGCTGGAGGCACTTCAAGAACCTTGACCCAAAACTGTTCTGACTACAACACACTGCCAGAACAAAAAAGGTTAGCATTGTACATTTCTGCAAATCATGTTTACATTCCATGTATGCATTATTATGTACTGGATAAGTTGAAACTCAAATCAACTCAACAATGCTGAGGTTATGGTGTGGTTAGGCACAAAAGCCATTTGCTTACGGTGAGAGAAAAGATCATGTTTTGGCTTAAAACACCCAGTTTTGGGGGAACAATCCAGGCTGGAGACGCAGCGCTGTCTTGTTAAAAAATGCTTTTTGTGCCAGTATCCCCGCTAGGAAAACAGCCAAAGCTCACCAAAAAACACCTAGGTTGGGCTGCCTGAAAAGCTACTGGATCAAACCAGTCTCACTTGGAAGTAGTCAAAAGTTAAGGTGGTGAAAGTCCAAGTTGGGTGGGCGGGAGTGGTGGTAGATGGGTCCAACAAACACTGACTCTCACCCAGTAGAGCAGCGTTCGCTTCCTGTAAGATTCTAAGGCTAAACGTTATATCTGGACGTGGAAAGTAGTGCTGTGTCGTTCGCGAACTAATCGTTCAAATTAACGAATCTGTTGAGTGAACTTACTGAGCTGAATCACTTCTGGAACTGATTTGTTCATTTCTCAGTTCAGTTGAGCTCAGCAGCGAGCGTGCAGGCCGATGGTGGAACTGCCGATTTGGTCAGTGCGAACAATGAATCACTCGCAAGTCGTGAGGCAGCCAGGGTGCAGGGAGGGACTGCCTACCACGTGACGAATCACTCTTTGAACGAATCACTTGGTGAACGAATCATTCGGTGAACGACATAGCGGCAGTCCCTGAGTGACTCAAATCATTTTTACGCAGTACACAGTCAGGGCTCCTCCTGCCAAGCCCTGAACGATTCGGTGAACGGATCTTTTGAACAAATCTTTTTAATGAACTGATTCTAGTGATTCAGTAACATCTAAAGAACTGCTTTGCCCATCACTAGTGGAAAGTGCATGACCAAATATGTGACGAGGTCGGAGTGAGAATGTGTTGGATGGAAACACAGCAATGACTTGCTAAAAAAACAACAGGTTTTCTCGTTTGTTGAAACCATCCTCCACCCCCGATGAGAAAGTCAGCTCATATACTACATCAGTTTCCAAACACTGATATAATGCGTATGAAACGTGCAAATGTAACATATTCATGGTATGCAGAAATGTACAAGGGAGGGAGTTTTAATAACCATTAATTTAATATTTCATACTGTGTTAACTTTGCCTTTCCTCTCAACATATTTACCACATTAAAGTCCTGTGTCACAAATCACTTAAAAATAACTTAGTATAGGATTAAGAATTAATGATACATAATCAACCAGACCATTCAAGCTCTCTTGAGCGAGATTTTACACCCCACAAACAAATCAATCACATGAACTTCTGAACATATGTATGTGTAACATGTCGATCTATCAGCAGAACATAGCATATAGCAATTGTGCTGTGGCCGGGGGATGAGGGGTCTATTCTTGGATTAAAGAGCACTGTATCATTATTAGTTCAACGCACAATAATACACTGAGCCGCTGAGTTTGAAAGCTCAAGAGGCGCATTTCATTACACACTGACTATGAAAGAGGATATCTGATGATTGATTTTTGTAAAGAATTTAGAAGAATACCCCTCATAGTACAGAAAACTCCCACAGTTAGCAGCAGTGCCCCTGCTTTTTACTTTCACAGTATGACTCAGCACATCATCGTCTCCTCTCACCAACGCTGCGATGTTTTGTAGGTGAACAGACCTCTGAAGGTGAAAAGAGGAAGTTTACCAGTTTCCTGTTTTTCTGAGACTCTTTGATCGCGTCTTCAAAAAGGAAATCAATGAAGGGATCAGGACATTTCAGTCACAACACAGAATACAAGCAACAAAAAGAGGTAAACTGAAGAGAGCAGCAGCAGCAAAATCAGGATGAGAAGATGATGCATTTCCAGTGAATTTGGGAGAAACACTCTTTGTGTTGCTTTGTACTATGAAACTTGATTGTGTCAGTAAAAAATTAAATCAAAACTCAAATTACCTTTACAGTGAAAAGAGTCCACTGATTAAAAGCATCCATCTACTCCCATCTGAGGTTAAAGCTGTGTGTAATTTAGATGTTGCAAGTTGCATTGAGTGCATTACAGCACAAGTCTTACATATAGGCGCAAAAAATCTGGGCTTGAATCTCGGTCAGGGTGGGGTAACACATATCCAGTCTGGACCCCGATGCAAGGTCCTTAATGCTGCTAGCCTACCGCAAAAACAAGAGTCCTGCCGGTTCAGACATCACATGCATCAACAAGGTCCGCGTCAGGTGTTGGGGAACCAGGGCAACCTGATGAGAACAGGACATAGATGGACTAGAGCAGAGAATATGGAAGTGTTGGAATTAGAAAAGATGTAAGGAGTAAAGGCAACAGTGGTGCCAGTGGTAATCATATCACTGGGGGCTGTGATCCACAGACTGGGAGGGTGGCTCCAGCAGATTCCAGGTAGAACATCTGAGGTCTCTGTCCAGAGACCAACAGCTAACAAACTCCTGGGCCTCTCATAGAGGACCCGAGATTGAGGAAGACACACCACCAATCTTGTATTGGGAGGTTCTTGTTTTGTTCAAAGTTTCGTTCGCTACTGAGCACAGTTAAACTATAACGGTGACCAGCCGCGTATGATGCCAGTGTAAAAAGATGGCTTTGTTCTTCTGTGTCTGACGCTGCAAGTCACTGCCCAAGCACCAGATTTCAATGACTTTGTAGTGAGGGGTCCATGTCATTGGTCCGACAGCTCATTGGTCCGACATCCTATTAGTCCGACGTCCCGTTGTCCCGTCCCGATATGTGATTATACTAGGCTATACTGTATTTGTGTACCATAGAGGATCAGCAAACGCAGCAAAAGTAGGCGACTGGTCAAGATGCAAGTGCCATAGAGAGAAGAGAGTGAAACACCATAACCTCCTGTTATTAACTCTGGGGTCGGGGTTGTGTGGGGAGCTCTCCGCGGTGCTTAACGGCTCCCGGCGGGGATATTTCTGCCTTGATGGTGTGCCGTGACCAGCTCTGGGTCAGCTGGGAAAGGCTTGAGACGAAGCAGGCTCACAGCTTATGTGTTTGCCACTTTCTTTTTCATTTTAACCCACACCATGATCTTTTCCTGACCCTAACCAAGTGGTTTTTGTGCCTAAACCTAACCAGACCTTAACCACAGGGCATCATGATGATTTCGGAACAACGGGACTTCGGAACAATGGGTTTAATATGGTCAGACCAATGGGCTGTCGGCCCAATGGGCAGTTCCCGTAGTGAGACCTGGTCATGCCTAACTTCTTTTATTTTTCTGTCATCATTAATTCACAAAAATACACTGTAATTTTTACTCCTTGTGCTGCTACACAACTGCAGCTGCAACTAACCTTGAACTTTCCTGCAGTTTTTTAAGTGACTTTTGTCTGACTACTGATGAATTCTTAAAGTGAGTCGGGGTCTGTATGCTGATATCAGTCTGACATCATGCCCAACCAAAAATGAGCTTACAAGGCAGACTATCAGTTTCCATGTATATACCTGTGTTGGACCAAATACACAAATTATAGGAAAACATAAGTATATTCTGTATGCTTTAATACTTGTATCATGAATTATTCGGTCTAGTGCACCAAATTTTCCGAGCTTTAGAAGTAAAACTTGCCAATCCTTTGCCTCTCAGTCCAACTTCTTGTTTCTATCAAACCAAAATAATTCAAGACTGTTGTTCTGCATTCTCACAAAGGGTATAATTATGTCCTCACGGGCTGAGACAGTCAGAGCTTGCATTGCTACATCCAGAACCATGCCAAACCAGGTGAAATACCAAGTTTTAAGGGAGTCCCATCCATGTTAACAATACTTTATCATGTTGCTCCGTCTCTGTCTCTCACAGCGAATATTGGCTCAATTAATGTTACTCTTTCACTGTCGAGGTGTTCAGTATATGTACATACAAAAATGTTTCCCTAACCTTAACCAAATAGTTATTTTGATCCAAATTTTATCTTTACCTAACCATAGTTTAGTGTTTTCATGCCTTAACCTAATCAAACCTCGGCCACAGCTGTGGAAGATCAGAAAACTGTTTTCCCTCTTAGTTTTGGAAGGCACAGACAAACCTGCACAGACAACCTGTCCACCACATCAGATCAGGAAACAATTATATGTGTCGTTGTGGAAGCCAGTTAGAAAGGTGGAGGACTTGTTGCACCGTCTATTGTACTATTTGAACACATTCACCTTGAATCCAGTCTCAAAATGGGAAGTTATGTCTGAAGTTGAAATATCCTTCCAAGTGTCCAAATTAAACATACTGAATTTGAACTCTGCTGACCTCCAGTGATTCAAAGTCTCGCCTCAGCCTAATAATCCAGAAGTAAAGTCAAGGTTTGAAGCAAGGCTCTTCAGATTGGTGTTAAGTTACTCGTTTGAAACATTTTTGAGCACATTAATGTCGTGCAGCAGAAAGCTGAGAGCTGGCAGAATCGAGGAAAAGCTATTTCCTCTGCAGAAAATCTGCTAAAGAACCAGAACAAAAGCACGAGTTAGGAAATAATAAGGATTTCAGAGTTTAATTAACTGAGACAATAATCATACTATAATCCCTTCTGGTGTGTTTCTTGCTCTTCTCTACCAAAGAATAACAAAAAACTTTGATATACAGTCTTGCATTCATAATTCTTGGAAAACCCTTTGGCTGACATGACGCAGTGAAAATATGTTTAAATGCAGCGTCCTGCAGCGCCACAGCTGTTAATGACAGAATGTAATTATATCACTGCCTCACATAAAACAATGTGGAAAACACAGTTGGCATGGTAATATCATATCCACATATCTGCCGCTTCAGTATCACATGTTCTCATGTCAGGAGTTCATACGGCTTGATACCAAAAATAGCACAAGGTCTTAGCCTAGCATACAGCTTTGTCAAGCTGCTGCAGAATAATGATTTGTGTTATTAGTTGTGTTGTTGCCATGGACAAACAACTCCTTTCCTCACTGCTTCCCCTCCAGAGACTGTAGATTCAGCCTGACCTGCATGACTTCAGCCTTAATTCCCTTAGCAGGCTAATCTTAGAGCTTAGATTGCTGTTAAAGCACACAACGCCATTAGCAGGATGGTGTACAGATTGAGGTTTCAGATCTGCTTTTACTGTTGATGTCAGTATTGTTTCCCCGATTCTTCTTGCATTTTGTTTGTATCACGAGGAAATGTTTTGAATTACAGGGCTCTGTCAGAGACGATGATGATAATCTGTTGGACAGCAGAACTGTTACATACTGCGACATATCCTCACACAAAGGTTTAAACATCTTATGAAACTGCACATACAATGGTTCTTATGACTTCTAGAAAATTAGCATAATGACATTACGTACTTGACATAAAGTTCCGTACTTAACATAAAGCTACATGCTTAATGTTAAGTTATGTAGGTTAGGTTTAGGAAAGTAAAGTTACGTAAGTTAGGTTTAGTTAAAGAATCATGCTTGGGCGTCATCATGTTACCTACTTGATGTAAAGTTATGTAGGTTAGGTTTAGGAAAGTAAAGTACATTGGTTAGAATTAGGAAAAATATCATGGTTAGGCGTCCTGACTTTAAGTACTTTTCGTAAAGTTACAGGGGTTAGGTTTAGGAAAAGAAATAGTTGGGCATTGTGACATTATGTACTTAACATTGAGTTATGTACCTAATAAAAAGTGACATAGATAAGATTTAGGAAAAGAATCATGGTTGGACGTCATCATATTACGTACTTAACCTAAAGTTACGTATGTTAGGTTCAGGAAAGTAAAGTTATGCAGAAAAGGTTTAGGAAAAGAATTATGATTGGGCATCGTCACATTACGTACTTAACGTAGTTAAGTTCCGTACTTGATGTAAACTTACATTCTTAACATAAAGTACGCAGGTTACGTGTAGGAAAGTAAAGTACATTGGTTAGAATTAGGGAAAGAGTCATGGTTGGGCATCCTGACTTTATGAACTTGACGTAAAGTTACGTACGTTAGGTTTAGGAAAAGAAACATAGCTGGGTGTTGTCATGTTAGGTTCCTAACGTAAAGTTATGCAACTAACCTAGCAAATTCTTTTCCATAGGTTTAAAACAAAAAAAGAATCATTGTTGACCGTCATCACATTACATACTCAACCTAAATTTACGCAGGTTGGGTTAAGGAAAGGAAAGTTACATGGGTTAGGCTTAGGAAAAGAATCATGGTTGGGGGTTATGACTTTATGTAATTAAAATAAAGTTACATAGGTTAGGTTTAGAAAAGTAAAGTTACGTAGGTTCGGTTTAGGAAAAGAAACATAGCTGGGTGTTGTCACTTTACATACCTAACGTAAAGTTACGTAGATTCGGTTTAGGGAAAAAAACACATAGCTGGGTGTTGTCACAGTACATACCTAACGTAAAGTTACATAGGTTTGGTTTAGAAAAAGAATCATGGTTGGGCATCATCACATTACGTACTTAACCTAAAGTTACGTAGGTTAGGTTAAGAAAAAGAAGCGTGGTTGGGCATTGTGACTTTATGTAATGAATATAAAGTTATGTAGGATTGGTTTAGGAAAGTAAAGTCTGTAGGTTAGGTTAAGGAGAGTTAAGTATGTAGGTTCTGTTAAGGACAGTAAAATTACATAAATTAAGTTTAGGAAAAGAATCATGGTTGGGGGTCGGGACTTTACATAATTAATGTAAAGTTATGTAGGTTAAATTTAGGAAAAGAAATAGTTGGGCATTGTTATGTTCCGTACTTAAAAACTTGCATACCTAACGTAAAGTTACGTCGGTTAGGTTTAGGAAAGGAATCATCACATTGTGTACTTATTGTAAAGTTATGCAAGTTAGGTCATGGCCAATAAAGTACGTATGGACGATGTGACGATGGATGATGTACCTTAAGTAACTCTCTTCACTTGGTTTTACCCGGGAGATGAACACCCATTTGACCAATCCACCACTTTAACATGCCTATTATGTAATCTTTTGTTTTTTTTATACTACTTCCTACTTTACTCCCATGATCCCAGCCTTCACAATTGTGTGTACTTTGATAACTGACTCATGATTATGTGGGTTACATATGAGTTCTGGTGCATTACTATTTGTAGGTATACATGCACAGTGCATGAGAACAGCCTGCATTCTGTAATCCTTCTTTCTACGTAAGGAAAGCCACAGCTCAGGTCATTGTAAATTCAAAATATCAAACACTGGGGCAGTTTTCCCAGCAGACATTTTGACTCCTCACAGCAGGAAAAGCTCAGGAAGAATTATCACATTAACAATGGCTCTGTTCCATTAAGTGTCCCTGGAGGCGTCTCCGGTGAGCCACCGTGCAATACCAAACACTGGAAATGGCTCACCTGAATGAAATACAGCCAACATTACTGATATTAATTACAACTGTGCTTTTACTGCTGTTTCTGTGTGTCTGCTGTGAAAAAGGTCTATTAGAAATCGTAAATTTAACTATAAAGTCAAACTTGAATTAGTTCCTTATGGTTCTACCTATTTAAAATTGAATGGGATGAAAATGATTAAAGCATTAAGTTTTATCGGTGAATCAGTTTTACTCAGCACAACATTAAGATGCTTTAAATTACACTGACTCATAGAGGGCCACCATTATGGACCTTTTCATTCAGACATTTTGACTTGTCACAGCAGGGGAAGCCCTGGTGGAAAGAGGCTAATAACATTAACTAATCATAGCAGCATGCACGCAGAACTAATGGGATTATTAATGCTGTTAATTACACCTCTGCTTTTTCTGCTTTGGCATGTCAAAATGTCTGCTTGAAAGAGGTCTGTAAATGTGCTTGCTTCAGCAAAAGGTACATGTTCCTGTTTTACTTCACCTTTAAACTTCATCCAAACTTAAAAAAAAAGGTTCCATGTCTTTACAAGATGTGTGCCTCTGTTTATTTCACTGTATTTATTTGGTCCAGTTTATGTGAGTGGAGACACGAAGGCTCTCTCAAAATCGTCTAACCCACATGAGTCACCCTGGAGGGCTAAACCTTTCTTCACTTGTCCAATCTTAACTTAAATTTTCTCCCTTAATATGAATGCTGCACACATAGTTTTACATCATTTTCCACATTTCCGCAACAACTTTCTGTTCTCATAGGACTATCCACCTGACAGACAGAGGTGTATGGCATTTGACTAATTAGCCCTCTCCTCAGAGAAGTGTCTGCTGGTGTCAGATGATTATATGGGTTAGTGCTTTGCACTGTTCCTTCACAGTAATAAGGATTCTGATGTGATTGCCCTTTGTGGCTGACGTTGCTGTATTTTGACCACAGACTGTAGAAACAATGGATGAAGCTTGCGTGTGGACTCCTGTTTTGAAGCCTCGAATTTGGCATTACAGCCATCAACAATTGTTTTTCTTTTCAAGCCAGGGGTGATATTTGGGCGAGAGGGCAGAGCTATGGAGGAGCAAGGGGTCACTCAGACTTCCCCACATACAGTTGTCATGAACAAGGAAATCAGCTGTAGAGACCAAAACCGTTTTTTGTATGACGCTGTGAACAGATTTATTTCTGCTGTTAAATTGGGCATTTTAACATCGGGATCTGTGGATACTGACTTGCTTTTGGAGCCAGCCTCAACTGGCCATTAGAGGAACTGCAATTTTTGGCACAGGCGCCCTTGCCACCATCCACTACCTGACACGGCGGTCACAGCAAAAGTGACATTCACTCGTCCATATGTAACTGGTGGCGGCTAGAAACTTCGTCATAATGGAAACTAGTTCTGCTGGTGTGAAGCTGTTTTTTTAATCGTGGTATTTTTGTAACAAATAAAGAAATAAAGATTTCCATTTTTAATATAACGCAGCTTCTGGGGGTGTATTTACCTTAACAGTGACTGAACCTGTTGCATGTGGCTGGGGTGTCCCACACTACTTGCAGGGGTAGTGATGAATTGCTGCAGCTGGTAAGCTAACAGTTAGCTCAGTCACAATAGCTGCTAGAGCATCTCTATTTTCTGTTCCGTTTAATTTTCCAGGCAGTTTCACTATTGCACACCATTTATGTTAATAACTGTCACTGAAGAGGGAACATTAAGCTTCAAAGCTTGCTAAAGTAGCCTTATTGGCAAATCATTAAACTCATCTCAGTTGCTTGGTTCAGTTTATTTCAAAGACTTACTTCGGTCCTTGACTCTGGTCTCATAACTGTCTGCAAACCATTGCTCTTTTGTGGAGCTTTTTTAAATTTTTTACAACAAAGGGGGTTAAATAAAAGTGAATGGTGCACTTGTTTTAATGTTGTATGTGTACTTTCCTTATACTCACATGCCTCCTTGTTTGGCTCGTTATAATGCTGTATTATTATTTAGATATTACTGATCTGTGCCTTAGTCTAACTCCCTACTATTCCCGACCATGCAGGGAGGATTGTACAAAATGGAAAAACAAGCTCGGAATGTATATTTGAAACTTGTGTGAATTTGAACTGCTCAATAAAAAAATATTTGAGGAAAAAAAAAAAAAAAAATTGGTTTGTGACTCCCATTTATAAGCCTCGTATTTCACGTCTTGGCTGTTGCCATCTTGGATTCAAGGAGCCAGAAGAGACCCAAGGTGACCATACTTAGACAAGAGGTGGATCTGACTGTTGTGGTGCCTCAAAGACTGCCTATCACTCAAAACAGCCACAGGCAATTATGCATACAATTAAGCCTTAATAACATTTAAGTGGGCGAGCTCTGTAAAATTCAAACCTGTAAATTTGTCAGGAATGTTGAAATTAACATAAGAGACTAAAACTCCCAGCCAGCATTTGTATGTGGGGCCCATGCTGGCTGTAAATGGGCTAAAAAATTGGGCCCTATATGTGATTGTCCACAAGTTCCTTATTGGCTCCATGTCAACTGCCCACATGGGCGGGTTTTTCCAAGTGGGCCCCACATGGGTTATGCTAGGGCTACCTGGGTACCAGCTGGGTATGGGCCCAAAATATGCATCTTATTTGGACCCCACTTTTAATGGCATGGGGCCATTATTGAAGCTATGGACAGTCCCACATACAGGTAGGGCTAGGGCCCATTTTTCAGCCCATTTAGTACCCACATGGGCCCCACATACAAATGTTCACCAGGATGTGAAAAGGTTTATTTCTGCTGTAAAGTTGGGCATTTTAACAAGGGGATGTATGTTTACTGACTGGTTTGTGGAGCCAGCCTCAAGTGGACATTTGAGGAACTGCAGTTTTTGACACTTCCATTTGGGTTCATTTTTCAGCCTCAGAGATTGCCGCTTGGGGCAAACAGCTAACAAGCTACGATAGCTTCCTTTGTTTTGGGCTCTCTGTTTCTCCATCACCACAAATTTGTGTGTCAAAGATTTCCCAGAGTTGAACCATATGCTAGGGTGACCATATCTTGATTTCCAAAAAAGAGGACACTCGGCTGCCACGACATAGCCTACTTAAATGATACTCGCAGTTTACTCAAAGATGCCTTATAATTTTAATGTATTTAAAATGTATATGTATGGATAGAAAATTCAGTTATATTACAAAATAATATCTTTCAAAGACAGAAATTCAGATAGGCCAATAGGGGACACATACACACACTAGAGTGTGGCGATCCGAGCCGACGGTACCCGACGGGTCGGGCCGGGTTTGTTCAAAAATATAGCTATAAATTGTATTCGGGCTCGGGTTTGATTCGGTCAGCTTTCAGTGAAAATGTAGTGTAAAAATAAATAAAATCCTATTGTCTGTCCTGTTTATTGCTTGGGCACTGTTATTTACGTGACAACACCTGAACATAACACACACAGACACACACTGGCTGTTTGTTTCTACCTCTCTCCTCTCTGGAAGTCTTGGACCTCCAGCCGCCCGCCTCCGCCTTGATTAAACACTGAAAATAAATTAAAAGAGGGAGACAGGTTTTTCCTGTTTTATCTTATTTTGTTTTATTTCTCCCTCTCCTCTCGCTGGAAGCGTCGGACCTCCCGCCTCCTGCTCCCGTCTCAAACACAGAGGTCTCCCTCTCCGCAGCTGAGCACCCACGGCGCACGCCCGGCCTGTTAAATAGTCTGTAACCACTGTGTGACACAAACTCAGTGCTTTGGTCATTAAATAATGTTGGGCTCGGTTCGGGTTCGGACAGAAATATACTGCCCGTGCCGCACTCTAACACACACACATACAAACACACGGAAAACCGGACATTATCATCAGTTTATAAAAACCCCCCGGACGCCCCGGACGGGACGTGAAAAGTGGACATGTCCGGGCAAAAGAGGATGTTTGGTCAGCCTACCATATGCAAAACATTTCCACAGAGTCATTTAGCCTCCTAGAGTGAGTGCCCTGATTGCGCTAACTTCATTGGAATAAATTAATTTTGCCACAAATTTCACTTTTTAAATTCCTGGTGTGTCCAGGCCTTGACAGTTGAAGTTGGTTGATTGGAGATGTTGAGGTTCTATAAAATGCACTGAAGCACTATCTTTCAGCTTAACTGAGCACACTTAAATGTTCTTAGCTTTTATAGTAAAGACTACATTTACTGTTTCAGTCAAATTTTATGATTTTTTTTATAAGTATTCCTCATAAATCAAGTTTATTAATAGTAAGAAAAATGGGTGGTGAAGGAGGAGGGGACATCATTGTCTTCAGACACCATCACTGTATCAACATAACACTTAGTGACTGTTAATTATGGTCTTTGATGCTGGGGATATATTCATTACTAATCAATAAGCCTAACCATCATTGCTGGTTTTAATTTTTTTTTTACTTCATGTGGGCCCATTTCTCTATATCATTTCTTTTCTGCTTCATCTTCACTGAGTCTCCTGGTCTCGGCCTGTGCGAGTGTTTAACAGTAATTCATTGTAACTAGATTACAGTAATTTGATGTTCTCTATAAGATAACCATTTTTGGACTGAGAGGTTTAGTGCATTAAATATTACCGGTCAAAAGTTCAAGTATGATATCATCACATGACAAAGATTAATGAAATGTAATAGCTTCCAATGCCCACAGTACGTACACTGTTATGATCTTAGCTAGACACTGATGGAGTATTAAATAATAATATAAATTATCTGAAGAGATCTTCGAGTTGAATCTTTCAGTGAAGCATTGCCCTAGGCCTGTTTTTATTTGCTATTTTGGGGGAAACTGCTTTCTTTTGAAGAAACTTCGTGACGTAAGAAAGTGAAGACTCCAACTGTGGAACCAGCATTTAAGGCTCTTATCCTGCTGACGGTGAGCAGCTGATGACCTTTAGTTTCGCAGAGAGCAGAAGGACTCACTCCTGTGGACAACACAGTCATCTGATCACTGGGGGAGTAGTGAAAATGAGTAACACACACTCTACATCCTCTTGGAAATGGCATGAAGGGTCACTTTGGTGTGGAGGTCACACTGACCAGAATGGCAGGAGGACTTTATTTGTGAAAAAATAGCTGAGCAGTCTTTATCACTCGAGAGCAGCATACGGTGCTCTGTAACGTCTGAATGAAGGTGTTTGCAGAACAACATGAATCGATGTTGAATTCTGAGACTTTACTTTGATGTAATTATGCAAATATCACTCCTCATTTGCATGATCCATGGGGGGGAGGCATCCCAATTTGCTACCGTGTCAGAGCAGCAGTTTCCAGGACCTTGAGCCCTGCTGACCTTCATCCGAGCTGTCTAATCACAGAGCATTCAGGAAGCGAGGTGGGTATAATTATGGAGTAGGACAGAAAACAGCTGTACACTGAATCCAGAGGATCAGAGCTGAAGACCACTGGGGTTAAAAGAATTTAATTAATTCAGGCTCCTGAGATTAATGTGCCTGTGTCATGGACTGATGAATGAGGAATGGAGAAGCAACAGTCAGGTGCAAAGAGCAGCCTCGTGTCAATCCACTTCATTACTGTTCATTTCTTTTTCAAGGATGAACTTTCAATCCCAGTCCAAATCCATAAAGCTGGCCAACCCTGTCTGCTGGAAATTATGTATAGTACTAATTTCTTTTCCCAGTTATGTTGGTGAAAAGCATCACCGCTGACTGACTGAGTGAATAAAGCACTACGTTTATATGCTCCATTAGGATCAGAGGGGCAGGTGGATGCTACTGTACTGATGTATGTCACATGACACTTAACAGCTGTATTTATTTTAAGTCATGATGTTTTTTTCCAAACTTCCCTACTAAGCATTACCATGGAGGAAATAAACCTAAAAATAAAGTGTCTTACATACTTTCTAAGTTTATTTTGAAAAATATTCTGCATGTTACGAGCAGAAACTGTAAGTTTACTGTGAAAATGGAGAAGTATTTCTAAAAAAACACAATGCATGTAACAAGTGTCAATTGACACGCCATCCCTGAATGTCTAAAACTGACGAAGGAGGGTACCTAGTGCATCATATTTTGTTGTGAAGGTCCACTGACAAAGCATCAAAATCCCTTTTTAAATAGGAATTGTGCAAATTTGCAGCAAAGCTCAATCAGTCTTTTTTCAGCATTGGCAGTATAAATACAAAATTGGGGAGTGCAGCAAAATGACGCCTGCCTACTTTTGTTTATACAGAATGTGCCTTTTTGGGGGCAATGGGGGCGTGAGCAAGTAACAAAACGTGTAGCTCAGCGTGTGACATAAACAGTGACGTTGGAGGGAAGCCGCAGCTGGTCAGTCCTTCAGCAATTCTCTCATTCTCTCGTCCCCGTTATTTGATGGTTAGTGGCCTCTTCATTTGCGAGGACAAGTAGGGTGTGCAATTCCTTGTCTCCCCAGTTGCTTATCTTTACAGTGTCTGTCAGGTTTGTGTTTCCCTCTTGCTACTAGCTGCTAATTCCTGCTATCAGCTGTTTACTGTTTATCCACTGCCAGTGGGTCGCACATGCTGCAACAGCCCCTCCCATGGCGGAAGGGCGCCTTGTTCTTTTTAAACCAAAAAGGTTCCGCCAATATGTTTACCCCTACGCGGTGGAAAAATTGGGCACCTCGGATCAACTCGCCAATCCGGCTCTGTGTGTCTAAACGCTCGCAGCTTGCCGGCAAAATGGCCCAACATTCGCCGCAAGTCTGGCAGTGTAAAAGAGGCTAGTATTTGACAAGTTGGTATGAGAACGTGTTGGTTGAGCAGGCAGCTGTTGTCAGCAAAAAAAAAAAAAGCCGTACAAACCGGATGTACCTGCACAGCAACAAATGGCAGACAAAGTTAGCAACTAGCTGGTGAACATAATGGAGCATTTAGCAGCTAAAGGACCAGATATTTCTATCAGGAGTTGGTAGAGAATAAAATCAGAGCTAAAAGAGAGTGACCCAGTTGAAAATATGTTCAGGCTGTTTTTTTAAACATGTTTTAAAAACTTGTTTCTGCTGCCCCCAGGTGGCCAAAAAACCCCAAAAACAACTGAGGACGATCTCTCAATTAAAGATTGAATGCAATGTAATGAGAAATGTGTTGTACTGCATCTACTTTTCATAAAGTCTGTTGTGATTTGTAGCCTTTGTTGTTTGGTTAGATGTTGTTTTGAATTCTTGTGTGTATGTGACATCCTGGGACGCAGGACAAATTTAAATTTTCTTTCCTGACAATAAAACAAAATCAAATCAAAATCTTGTGGTACCATCAAAAGCTCCAGAGATTATTTAACAAACTGCTGATCCCAAGGTCAAGAACCATCTTACCGCTTGTACGGCAGTGTGTCACACAAGCACGTGTGTCAAGAACAGACCTCAGCTGAGAGTCCTCGTTGGATTTTTAATGTCACATAGTTAGAAACAGAACACTACTGAGAGCCAAGGCAGCTCCTCAAATAGTGCAAAGGCAAACACGAGGAATTAGCTTTGCAGAATTATCCATTCCTATTTAAAGAATCCTTTTTCTCCGAAGATACGTTATAAATATCTTTTGTTTTAAGTTTATTTCAGTTTCTATGGATACCGCTTTGTTGCTATGTGACGGAGTTGAAAGATGACTTGGAGAGTGTATGTGGCATGTACAGGCATGTGATGCATGTACGGTTTATGACAAAAGGGAAAGATATTGATTTTTTTTTTCCATGTGTATGTCAACAATGGGGGTATCCATTTTGTGGAACCAGTCTTCTATGATGAAGATTTAAGTATTTCAATAACACGTTACACACTAAATGCAAATCTGTCTGATCTTTACCGCAAATATTCACCTCAAATCTGATTTCCAATTATACCGAGGTCAGTGGTGAAGATTAACCATTCCCTTTATGCTGTTCACTGAATGCTGCCTGTTTGTCAAAGGGCTTAGATTAACCAAATACCCAATTAGTCAGGCTTCATTAATTCAGTAAAGCTGGTTCCTGCTTTCCTCTTGTTTTTCAGCATTGTTCGGAGCCTCTTTGTTTTTGTGATTAGGCTGCACAAAAACACAAAGTGATTAAAGAAAGAACACATAAACATGCCAGAAAGTATTTTTCTTCCACAGTGATCCGCCTCGCTGTAGTCTGTAAAGTCTGCTTCAAGTGTGAGAAGTCAACGTCTGCTGTCAGCGTTAAGGAGATGTCAGTTTATAACTCAGCAGGTCTGTTGATCACTACGGCTTTGATTATAGCTGTGCAAAATAACAGCTCCCCTCTCAGTGCAATCTGTGCAGGCCTTCCTCTGTCTGCTCTGCTGTGTGCCATTTAACAAGCTCCTTTGTTTCTATGATAATAGTTATCATCAGCAATGTATTACTGCTGTAACAATGTGCTTTCTTCAGGTTGACTGGTTGGTAATTACACCCAAAGATTTATTAATGTAAATGTATGCTTTCTCCATCAGTATGCTAACAAAGATTCTTCAAACCTCACTTCTAATGTGGAAATATGGGAACTGGCACCTAGATGATATACATATATTGTCATTCTTATCACTGTTCCTGTAACTGTTAAGCACATGATAACCTTTTGAAATAACTCTGCATAATAATAGTGATTATGAAGTTAAAAAAAGACTGCTGCCATTAAGTGAGTCTAAATTTGAACTCTAAACTGCATCACTTTTGCTTTGGTGCTTGTCATTTAACCGTACAAGATCTCTCATGGGAGGTCAGCACAAGCCGAAACTCTTCTGATCATCATTAAAATGTGTTATTTCTTCAAGTACAAGGTTACTCACACCATGTGGACTCAGAGTCATGCTATCAGACACTGTCTCTGCTGGATGTAAATTAGGTGTTGGACTCAATGTATAAGTGAGAAGAAGGAACAGGAGGCCTTTGGTGTGTGCTCTCAACTCTGCAGATGGATTTTAGTCCCTCCATCTTTTCAGCCTTTGCTCATAGACAATATTGACTTTTGGAACCAGCCAACATGGGCGGTTAGAGAAAGATGATGAGAGAAAGGTTAAAATATGCACATCTCAAGATGACTAAAATGATCCATAAATACTGAGTGTTTGTTTCAGGACTATATTGTTTAAAAGTTATAGTCAATTTTTTTTCATGTTTGCCAATTTTAGTTGCTTTAGGTTTTCTAGTTTCTGAGATTCAGAAATTTAGATACTGATGATTTAAACAAGACAAAGAGTCTCCAACCTCAAAGGGTGGGTACTTGGCTACATGCTAATGACAGTATCTTTAATACAGTCTATGGTCAATATCAAACGGCAACCTCCAGGCAAGACCCAAAGAGAGCCTCTCAGTCTTTCAACAAATTTTCCCTAGTGGACACTTACGGTATTGCAGCGTAAAAAAAAATCCCCTGCAACCCACAGACTACCATTATAAAAGAGATGTCAGTAAAACTGTTTTCAGGACACACTGAACTGCTAAAAAAGGTCAATTATGAATCTTTCTATACTGATTTTTTGAGCCATGGTGGTTTTATATTTGTAAAACTTTCCCAAAGTCTATAAGCTGAGCAGGAACTCATGGGCGAGGCCAGAGGGAGAAAAACTACTGCACATACTTAGTGGGTTGCATACGGCAGAAGTAAACCCAGAAGCTAGAAACTTTTGGTGCCGCTCAGAGTCAAGGAAGGATCCTTCAACTGCTGAATTTCAGGGAGGCTATGTCATTGAATCCTGCCGACTGTTTCATTGTCAAGGATGCTTCAAATTCTACTGAGGACTGAGCTCTTCCCATGTAGAATTTTCAAGGACACATGTGTGTATCCTGAGTGGGCATGAAGGATCCATAATTCTTTGTGGGCAATTTGCTGGAACTGAAGGCAGGGCCTCTTTGATGAGGTACACTCATGTGGCCACTCATTACCCTGTTCCAGTGTATGTTCACCGGATGCTAGGAAGGAGTCTTGCCTAGCCTTTGTAGGACCTGACCTGGAAGGACCCGTCCTACTACATAAGCATCCTTGACTTTGAGAAGCACTTTTTTTTTGGCACATGTGCCAAGCAAGCAGTTCCACTGGATTAAATAGGTGCCATCTTGGGGTTCAGTGTCAAGGGCTGCATCCCAAGTCTCTTAGAATTACTGCTAACCACCATATCTAGCCACCTTATCTAACTGTTTAGTCCCTCCCACTTAGGAAAACATGCAAGGAGTCAGGAGTTAAGAGCGAGGATTGCTGATAAGAGACATGAGACGGCCTTACTCTGAAGCGTCACGTAAAGTGACATCCTTTTCTGATGATGGCGGCACCTATGGGCGGCACAGCTGGAACTGCTGCATAACGGAGCCCGCGTTTGGCATACATCCCAAGTCACATTATATTCGCGGCTCAAAGCCGTAACTAATAAACTCAATTACGACATGACAGTCTTGCACGAAATATCATTAACGTTACTCTTTGTAGTCACGTAAGCATGTGAATTACAGCATTTCATTGCAAAGAATGCATGTAATGGGTACCTACACTTGCACTGTTTCTCCGCCATCTCGTTCAAATGAGCCAGACGTAGGGGGCGGGTATTTATACGTCAGGGCCTCAAGCTGAAAAAGACTTCCTGTTAGGAACCTCTTGTGTTACCTTACTCATCGCACCTAACAGATCCCTCCTAACTCCTAATGCTAACTCCTTACTGGCAGGAATAAGAGACATGAGACGGCCTTAAAGATGGCAGACCTCGAACGAGTTCCGGTTCAAGTCAGGAGTTAGGAGTTAGCAGTATAAAATAAGAGACTTGGGATGCAGCCATGGTCTTATTATGAAGCTAGGCTAGTGATCAGTTGAGCTGGAACATGTGGGCGGGGCCAGAGGGAGAACCACAACTGCACATATTCAATGAGCATACGGTAGAAATAAACCTGGAGGCTAGAAAACTTTGGCGTATGCGCCTGGCAAGCAACTCTACAGGAATGAATAGGTGTCATCTTGGCGTGCAGTCCAGGGCTGAAAAATGAAGCCAACACAGAAGTGCCAAAAACTGCAGTTCCTCTAATGGCCACTTGAGGCTGGCTCCAGTATATACATACAGTGTGTTTTCAGTTCATGAGGGTTGGTTGTAAAATTTTGGCCACCTAAAAAAAGTACTGTATAGCATTTGGCTGTACTAAAAAGATCTCTTTAAAGAGTCAGATGTTCATTTTTTTTATTAAGTCTGCTCTTCTGTAGTGAAAATTAGCATTAGCGCCATAGCTGGAAATGAACCATCCTAACTAGGCTAGCAGCTAGTGTAAGGGGTATCACCCTTTTGTCCAAATATGGTAATTTCTGGCTGCAAAATTTCAAGTTGGCAAAGGCCAAAATGCTGAAATCGAAGCTGTACAACGGGGTTTACAAACCACTGGGGGACATCACTGTGGCAACACCATTAAATACAGTCTGTGGTCTGTGTGCTAACATGCTTACAATGATAATGCTAACATGATATTTAGCAGGTATAATGTTTACGATGTTCACCATCATGGTTTAGTGTATTAGCTTGCTATCTAATCAATACCTAACACAAAGAATAGCTGAGGCTGATGAACCAAAGTGTTGTTTAGTTAAGGGATCACCAAAGTGATCAGGATTCATCCTCAGGGGAACATGAATATCTGCACTAATTTTGCATACCATGCTATAGCTGTGAAAACATCTTACTTAAAACCACAAATGTCAACCTGATGGTGGCGCCAGAGGAAAAGTCAGGGGATCACCAAAGTCAGCAGTGTTCTACCTCTGGGGACCATGAATGTCCGTACAAAATGTGTTCAGTCTGCATCAAAGTGGGGCTGCTAGTAGCTATGGCTAAAAAAGGTTTGTTAATAGCTCAATTTTTATTCAACATAATTTTTGTCTGTGCGGGCGGCACGGAGGTGTGGTGGTTAGTACTCTCGCCTCACAGCAAGAGGGTTGCCGGTTCGATCCCGGGCGTGGGAGCCCTTCTGTGTGGAGCCCTTCCGTGTCAGCGTGGGTTCTCTCCAGGCACTCCAGCTTCCTCCCACAGTCCAAAGACATGCAGGTTAACTGGTGACTCTAAATTGTCCGTAGGTGTGAATGTGAGCGTGAATGGTTGTTTGTCTCTATGTGTCAGCCCTGCGATAGTCTGGCGACCTGTCCAGGGTGTACCCTGCCTCTCACCCGATGTCAACTGGGATAGGCTCCAGCCCCCCCGCGACCCTCAAGAGGATGTAACGGTTAGAAGATGAATGAATGAATGAATTTTTGTCTGTCTGAAGAAAACTGAAAACCTAAAAATGATTCTAAAAGATATAATCTTAAATGAATGCATTTTAATATGGCAGGAATTGAGAATTTACTGTGTCATGCAACTTTTGTAGCCAACAAAAAAAGTCATAAAATATCCACAATTTATACGGAGTTTCCTCTTGAAATGTGCCTGTGTGTGTATGTGTGGCAGGATGGTGTGTTTAAGTGTGTGTGTGAGGCAGAGGCG
This sequence comes from Epinephelus fuscoguttatus, assembly GCF_011397635.1. NCBI lineage: Eukaryota > Metazoa > Chordata > Actinopteri > Perciformes > Serranidae > Epinephelus > Epinephelus fuscoguttatus. The sequence continues at coordinate 39,864,901 of NC_064758.1, read as the reverse complement.
GTAAAGGACCATTGTTGGTCTGTAGAGAGGAAGAAAGTAGTTGGTAAAAGCTTTGATTTCGGAGATAAAACCACCAATGCCACTTTCATTCTCCTCTGAGACAACCCTGCAGCTAAGTGCTATGAAATGCGAGAAGAGATGAAGACAGCGATCTGTGTAATTTGACTTACAAGCAGCACTTCATGCTGGACCACCAAACACACCCTATCTCTCACAATTAGAATCTGGCATGAGATAAAACATCTTGTGAGCAAACGCCTTCACACCATCAATATGATACAGCTTCTACGGAGTTGCAAACAACAGTCCATAATGCAGTGGTTAACCCGATAGCAAAATATGATTGAATCACAGTGCGATATTGTCAGGGAGAAGTGTTGAATTTACATCGATGGTTGGTATTGACATCAAATTGAAAGTTCTTGTTAGGCTGTTTAATGTTGAATAAACATCAGATTTGAATCTATGCTGATTCACCAGTTATCCCCCCAAAAAATGGCTTGGATGAAATTTTAGTTGATTAATATCTATTGAAACAATCATTAAAGGATCTGTATGTAACATTTAGGACATTAATAAAGCAGCAACAATTTGCTATGTACAGATACAGAGAAGTAATGGTGTCCTGAGGAGAGAATAAAGTTATGCTCCCTTTGTGTGTGTTGTAATTCGAGCTTCTCTGTTTTTTGTTGTGGCAGCCGGTCCACATTCAACATCTCCTGTACCTCCTTCTGATGTGGAAGGTACCCTGGGTGTGTTGGTTGTTGACGTTCTGGGACAACTGTTACATGCATTGTCTTCTTTCAAAACACATTTCCGTTGTCACAAGAAATTTACCGTTAACATACTCGCTGTGAGTTGATGGTTTTTTTCCCCATTGGCGACAAATGCACATAGTTGGGTTTACTAAAAAAAACAGTGCTTGGGGCACCTAGTGGCTTAGTGGTTAGAGCAGGTACAAAGGCAATGTACTTGCCACAGAGGCCACGGACTCAATTCACTGGCCAGCTAATCAGCGTTGCTCTGCACTGCACTCATATGGTGGCTACTGCTAAAATCAGGATGGCAGTGTCTCTGTTTGTGGTGCACATCTTGTTAGCCAATTATTTTTTTACCCACAGGATGATGAAGGCATGTCCTGCTCTACCCTTCCTCTGAGTGATTTATACTCATTCCCATGCCCATGATATGTTATTACTTGCAGGATATCAGTAACCATACAGTGTGGTATTGGCCTGAGGTGGATTTGGGCATCCATGTGAAAACAGATGATTGTAATTTTACAAGAAGAGGGGAAGACAAGGACGTTGTCAGAAGCTCTCCATTTTTTTTTTTTTTTTACCTGTTATTAATTTCACTTACCGTTTTTGAGTCAGGTGCAAGATCTGCAGGAAGCTCCCACCACTCTCAAAGAAGGTGTCAGCACACAATTTCAACTGTAGATACTGTTATCATCTCCTCACAGGAAGGAAGTTCCATTTAACAGAAAGAAAGACTTTAAAGTGTTTTTTAAGAACTCTGTTTCTCTAAAAATTTTAAGTCAAAACATCCTGATAAATATTAAATGTTCCTTTAATAGACAATCATCCATGTGTATTCCTTTGGTTAGTGTATTAGGATTAAAGTATATGAAATGGACATACATTATTTTACTTGTTTGAGTGGTTTAATTCTTTTAGTTAGATAAACTAATAAACATATATATGTTCTCACCATATTGCTCGCTGTAATGCCTCATTCCAGACAGGTTTGAACCCAGGTGCACGACTCAGAGACCAGCAGGATGGATAGAATTTCACATTTACTGGTGGTCTAAAAAAATAAATAAGCAGAAGTCAAAACCAGGCAGTCAGATTGAAACGGGCAAACTTATCTAAAAAGGGGTCAGACTGAGGGGCAGAAGTCTGATGGTCAGGCTGGAAAGCTAAAATAGAAGCACAGGAGACAATCTGGCAAGGACTGAGTGGAGATGGACTGGTGTATGTGCTGACAGGGCTGATGAGTGAAAGTGGGAACAGGTGTGCAGATAGGCAGGGAGGTCAGGTGATGAGGAAGGGCAGGAAAGGGGTTACAGCAGGGCAGGAGGGAGTGGCTGGATCTGAAATGACAGGAGAGTTAGGAGCAGGGAAAACGGATCAGATTGGATGTGTGACTGCTTATTGTTTCACCTTAAAGGCTCTGTATGTTCTGAAAATTCTTGTTATCAATGACACTGCAGACTGTTAAGTGAACTGCAATCAGCCTCCTGTTGCCCATGCTCACACTCTGACTGACTTACATGGGACTCAGTGTGATTGACCAGCATTGTGTTCATAAAATGCTGGAAAATTACAATCATATTTAGAAAAAAATGTTGCTATCTGTAATGTTGCTATATTTTCTTAGGACCATAAAATTTGACTCCATGACTGTGATGCTAACTAGCTTGCTATTTGCAAATTAGCATATGTTATCGGGTAACGTTACCAAGCAACCAATGGCAGATCCATACAGCCTAGCATTATAGCTAGCTGGCTACTTAGCTTACGCTATGTTCATCTAGTTGGCTGCCCTGCTTTGCATCGCTCTTGGCTAGAAGAAAGGCATCTTTAGTTATACACCTTTGCTTTGTACTGTTATGTTGTGTTCCCACCGAGCTCGAATAAAACAATTTGTGCAAGTAAATTACATGTCAAGTCAATATAACGATGCAATTCGACGTGATATCCCGCTGGGCAGCACGATGGACACAACGCTAATGACGTGAAATATGTGAATTAAGCAGCGCAAATGAGGGGAGTAGCATGATTTCGCATTAAATACCCTTAATTGCCAGAAAAATCTGAACTTTGGGCAAGTAATTTGAGCCACGATAACCAATCAGCATTGAAATCCTCTGAAGATGTATGACACCGGAAGTTGATTTATCAAGAGTTCTCTCATGTGTATGAAGTGAATCAACACAAAACATTCTAGCACTCAAACTCGGGCGAGTAACATGACGCAAAATTTTGCATCGTGTTTGGTGTGACCACAACATCACACTATTTATTTTGGGGTAAATCAAGATTTGTCATTGTACATAAATTAACGGGCGAGCCAACTGACACTTAGATAGTATTCATTAGCAATAATGTTAGCAAGCAATGGTTAGTCAGCTAGCTGTTATGTTACCCTTCAAAAAAGATACATCCATGACCCTTCAAGTGGAAAAAAATGTCCATTTTCTAGAAACCTTTGTGGTGTCCAACAAAAGGTCACAGGGGGGGTGCAAAAATGTCCACCTGTCATTTAGCCATTTGTTATTGTTGCTGGGATAAAAATGCATTACAGGGTCAGATAATGGATTTTCATGCTGAAAGTTGAGATTTTGAAATTTCACCCAGAATGACACCCCCATGCACAAAATCACCCCCCTGTGACCTTTCATTTGTCTGTGAGGGAGTTTTGAATTTTGGAAATGGACAAAAATGTCCAGGGGTAACACAAGGGTTAACTTAGGTGTTGGTTCGTAACATTAGCTAATAAAGTAATTTGCAAAACAGCCCCAGGCGTCTGGATAAATTAGCTGGTGTTATCCACAGCATTAGCAGTTAAGCTAATCTTAGCTTACACTATCACAGTAGCCATATTTCAATTTTCAGTGTTTCCTCTAAGATTTTTTTTTACAGTGTGTTGACCCATTGGCAATAAAAAAGAATCATGAATGTAAAAAGTTACACAGAAAAGTTAGCAGTAGGCACATTCAATATTGATTAAATGTTAGGCAGGTTTTTCAGTGTTGAAAACATGACCTGAGTACAATCCATACGTTGATTCAACATTTAAACAGTGACTGCTGCAGAAATGTTGACATAGATCTTTCAACCTCAATCATATTCTGACGTTTCAGACCACAACTTAATGTTGAACTTTTGCTATGAGCAGGCCTACAGACCATAAGATACAATAGACTAACAGCTGCTGGTCATAGCACTTTGTCAGAATGCATCTGAGTGGTGTGATTTGATAACGAGTGGATTTTTACATGATCTAGGACAGCAAATTGAATTAGTTACAGTATGCCCCAGAAGCCACCCTCTTCCCTCCCACAACAATTAATGCCAAAATGTATGTTTGTGCATGGCACTTAACCTCCAACTGACCTTGTGACGCTGCTCAATGACCTGCAATGTTCTTGGCAGATTTGTTAAAATCAACATTTTTAGCAAGGACATGTTCAAGTCACAGCATAATTCAAGGACATTGCACCAATGAGCTTTTAATGAATGACGCATTTCTTGAAATTGTTTTGTTCTTAACAACTAATGAGAGAAAACTCCATCAGAGCAAACACAGACGCTTTCTCCATCAACGATGCAGATTAACTAAAGTTGATGTATGTTTAGTGTCAGGGGTGATCATGATATATATGCAACAGTGTTCTCAAACTCGTTGACTACCTTACCTGCACCCACACATGCGCCAGCCTTTGATTAAAGGAAACAAGTTTACACCCACTAGTAGTTCGGGTTAGGGTTAGTCATTTCACAGGAAATTACAGTAAAAAGTGAAGTGGCAGTATGAGGTATGTTTAGGGGAACTCTGTGCAGCAAAAGAGAAACTAAAGAACTCCTATAGAAGGTAGATTAATGATATCTGATAGGTTGAATCTGAGTGTGTTATTATTACTGCAATAAAACATCACACTGCAGGGTCCTAAATGCAAAAGAATCTGCCAATGCAGCAAATCTGCAAATTCTAATATTCACCTAAACCATACAAACAATGGAGGGCTTCTGATTTATTTGCTTTAAGATTATGCCTTTGTATAAATCCAGAGATTTTCTATGAATATCCTCCCAGTTACTCCCCTGTCAGGAGTGGACTGCAGCGAGAAGGAAGCATTATGTAAACCCAGGAACTCTGACACCGGCGCCGGTGGAAGGAACCAAAGAAACGATCTATGGAGCAGTGTGTTGCCTGTGTTGTTGGTGGTGGGCGGCAGCTGTATTCACCACTGGAGCCTGTTGTTTCCTCTGACTTAATGAGCATCAGGGCCACTTCAGAGCTGATGTCACTGTTCAACTCAGAGCAAGAGTGGGATTTCACCAACTGGTTATAATAGATAATAATAAACCATTATACAGCCCACTGTACTCTCTGCTTTTGTTTTGTCACTGTCAAATAGAAGTGAAAATGTTCTCTGTATGACATTTTATCATTTTACATCTGAGTAGTTATATAATAGAATTTAGGTTGCAATTGTGCACTTCAAATTCCAGGAAGTTACAGTATGTTACTGTAATATTTTACAATGAAATACAGTATTACCACCTCACAGACTTTTACTGTGATATTTAACCAAATTCAGAATTTTATTGTGAAATTCATACAGGTAAATATAACAGTTTTACAGAAGCATACTGCTTAATCACAGTAATATTTAAAGTTTAACTGTGAGATTACAGTGAGATATAGTGACATATTGCTAACTCACCATAATCAAATGTACATGAAATTCATCAATTTACAGGAACATATTGTTACATCAGTAATGTAATGGGTTTTAACTGTGAGGTGACATTTAAATATAATCATTTTACAAAAGTACACTACGAAATCACATCATATTGGGAGTTTAACTGTAAAATTACAATGAAATACAGTAATCTTACAGGAGCATACTGCTAAATCACAGTAATCCAATGTACATAAACTTCATTTACAGGCACGTACTGTTATATTACAGTGATGTAGTGGCTTTAACTGTGAGATTACAGTTACATATAGTAATCTTACAGGAACATCCTGCTAAATCACAGTAATATGCAGGCATAACCACTGTGACATCACAGTATACAATTGTCATTTCACAACAATTTACTGTGAAAATGAACAGCAATTTACTGTGAAAGTAATACAAGTAGTTGCCAGTAATTTCCTGTAAATGTACAGTCAAATATTTTACAGCGTGCAGCCCAGTCGCCAGAACAAATGTTAGCATTGTATGTTTCTGCAAACCATGAATATTTGTAAGTTATTATGTACCGAAACTTTACATTTTACACATGTGGTTATGTTTAGGTATATAAACCTGCTTATAGTTCATAAAAGATAATGTTTGGGCTTAAAATACCAGCTTTAGATAGCACAATCACAGCTGGGAATGCCTCTGGTCTCACTAAAAAACAACTAGTCTTGTTGTTTGTGGGTCTCAAACGATGGTCTGCTGCTTGGCAGCTGTCTCATTGAGGTGTCAAGCCATTCACCACTCCCGTCTTTCTCCAAAGTCAGCTCATATTCATGTAGTCAGACATACGACACATTAGAAATAAGATTTGTATGAAACACCACAAGTTAACATATCAGTGGTTTGCAGAAATGTACAATGCTAATATTTTCTTCTGGTGAATTATTTTTGTGTGTTACCTGTATTCTGATATGGCAAAAGAGAAAGGCTTTAGACATTGACTTACCAATACTTTAATTTGTCAGAACTTAAGCCCTAATTTAATATTATTCAGTACATATTCAGTTTTAAAAATTATAGAGCAAAGAAATGCTGTGGATTTAACTCATAAAGTAACTACTGCTAATGCCACCTCTTTACTTAAGAGTAACACTTTGCATTTGTTTTCATGGTGATGGTTTGTTTAGCTGTTCTCCCTCTATTTCAGTGTTGTTCACGCCTGAAGCTCAGTTTCTGATTTGGACCTCTGTTTATACAGAGGCCAGAGAGAGCTGCATTACCTGTTGTGCTGACTGTAAAGGTCAAGTTAAAGTGGAACACCACTTAAATTAAGAATTCCAATATGTTATCCCACTGGCCTCGAAAAGTTCAATCAGTATTTATGAGCATGAGCTATTCCTGGTGTCCGTAGATCTGCAAACATACGGACAATGCCTCTAGTATCCAACGCAATGAAGGAATATATAGAAACCTGGTACAATCTACCTGTAGCCATGGGGGGAGGCTAATTTTGTCCTTTTTTCGCCATCCAGTTTGAAATTTTATGCTTGGAACATAACAAAAACAGGACCAATATTGCATGGCAACAAATAAATGAAGATGTTGCCCTGCCAGGTACGTTATTAAAAAGATGCATGAATGGCTGAACAAGTCGTACGCCTGCACGTTCATATCAAACTGATAAATCTGACTGTAACGTTCGGCTATTTCACATTAAATGATAAATCTGACAATGACAATCTGATTGCATACAATGTGTAACCATATTTCAGCAGAATAACATGACTCAGATTCACAATGTGTTCAGACTAGATAAACAAGTTCTTTTTAATCATACAAATTTGTTTGACAATCAGCAGACAACTGAATAGAGGGAAATAGCCTGTTAGCTAAGCTAGCACACTGTCATACGGTCTCTTATCCACCGTAAAAGTTAAATTTTTTCAACGTGCTTGAGGCATGGTACATTGGGTATCACAGGGGTTCCCATATGAAAGAAAGGACTTCCTGTTGACTCGTCTCCGTACACATTCGTAGACGTCTGGAGCTGCTCCATAGACAATGAATGGGAGCCTAATTTTGTGGACCCACAGAATGTTTGTGTTACATCCAAATTAGCTTTTTTTATATTGTAGTGTTCTCAGTTCTTCTATTTCACTGTCTTTGGAGGAGCTCCAGGCTTTATTCTGTGTGACATCACAAATTTGGGGGATTGTTCATGTTTGCTTGTATTTTTAGACTGTCTTAGATGATAGGAATGGCATATACGAGTTTCTAAAATGAGTGTTGTTCCCCTTTAAAGTGGCTCGTCCCTCATTGACACTGAAATTTGGGGAAATAAAACTCTTTGCACTGTGTCTGGTATACCTGATTTACTCGCCCCCTCACAGTAGCCCTGTACCTTGTATCAGCACCCTTTCCACACTGGTCCAGACTATGACACGTTGACCTTTTAGGTTTAAGTCATGATATTAATAATACAACGCAACATAACTCGCTCCTCACTCTGGTTTTCTCAAATGCACGTTCTGCTTTCAAAACCCACAAACGTCTCTGCAGCAGCAGCTGAAGATAAAGAGGCTCTACAATGTTTGTCAAATCTGTTTTTGCATCTTTGTTTGCTCCTTTATATCATTCTCACGCTTCTTCCAGAGGAAACTGCAGAATAGTTAGGTAGTATAATTCAGGCTGCTTTCTTTTTAATGTTTTCACGAGTTGAACCGAATCTGCTTTAACAGATTGATTATGCACCGATTTTAAGAAAACCTGTTTTATAACTGGTGGAACACGGCACAGTTGTTGAGATGCTCAAATGTCTTTAGAAAAGCTAAATAAAGCATACAGCTGTTGTGTCAAAGAGGCTTTTGTGAGCCGCTTACACATGCTCCATTACATTCAATTTGCAATTCTAAAGTGACTGAATTTTCCAGTTCAGTGGTAAAAATACACCGTGTTGAAGCGTTACTCCACAGAGGAAGCACTTGTGTTGTATCATGCAGTCCAGTTACTGCCTCTTGATTCCAGTAGAGAGCTGTTGAACAGATTCTGGTGCTTCAGAGTCACATTCACGGCTTCCTGTCTCCCCCTGCAGGCTGTCAGCAGAGCTCACCACTGACTTTTAGTTTCCTCTTGCTACACTAGCTGTCACTCTAATACAGGCTATGAGCACACAGTAGTGTGATTGTACATACAGTGTTTCCATGCATGTCAGGCTTTTCATCATTCATGTACGGGTCATATGGAATGATCATCAGACTCGTCCTGCATTTTTCCGTCTGAGCTGATTTTCCAAGCTGTGTTTCTCATATAGTCTGGTTACGTAAAAACTTTAAATGATAAAGGAACTGGTTGCATAATTTATTAATACAAAGAAAGGCAGCAGATTAACAATATCATCATTTATTTCTCGGACTGACACATTTAATTGTTGGATAATGTTTAGATGCCAATTTCCTCCATTTGTGCTCCACCTAATAAATTTAATAAGATGACCTACTTTAGCATTCAGAGGGGAATTTGCACACCTGAAGCCCAGGAAACTGACTCATGTCTCTGAGAAAATGATGTGGAGGTTTTCAGAAGCGTCTGCAAACGGACAATGTCATCTTTATTTCACACAAACAGCCCGTTATGCTGTTGCTCTGCAGCTGACCCTGCTGCTTTTAAATATACTTTTCTCCTTTAAAGGTCCAGTGTTTAGGATTTAGGGGGATTTAATGGCAGATATGGAATATAATACAATAAGTATGTTTTCTTTAGTGTATAATCACCTGAAAATAAGAACTGTTTTGTTTTTGTTAGCTTAGAATGAGCTGTTCGTGTATATATAGAAAGCGGATCTACGGAGATCACCATGTTGCACCGCCATGTTTCCATAGTAGCCCAGAACAGACAACAAACACTGGCTGTAGATAGGACCATTCAGGTTTTCATGTTTTTACATTCTCCTGTCAGCCACAGTGGTCAGAAGCTTTTTTTTTTTCATGTGAAATTTACTGTATTTGGTGTTTTTACCAGGTGAAATCACTGGGTCTGTTTGTTTTGGAGAGGAGGAGACCTCTGTGGATAATTTGGTTCCTACTAAAAATCCTAAATGTATGGATCAGAAATTGAGTGACGACACATTAAGGCAGAGGTGTCCAATAATATGTGAAAATAGGCCAGATTAGATAATGTGAAAATACGTGGAGACAAGCTACTTCTTGCATGGGTTATCAAAAAACAAAAATCACATACACTTAAAACGCAACTGTTATCTTCTTTTTCTTTTTTCTTTTCTTTTTTTTTTAAAGATTTTTATCTTTTTACATTTTTGTGGATTTTTGCCTTTATTTGTTAGGACAGAGTAAGAGTGAAAGGGGAGATAATCGAATCTGCATGGGGCACCTGAGCACACGTTAGCAGGTGCTAGGCTAGCGGCCTTTCTCTGACACACCAAAAAGTGTCCAAGAAACACTGATTTGTAAGGTGAAACTGCTTTATTCAGTGTTTTTACTGGTTTAAATCCCCTGGTCTGTTTGTTTTGGAGAGGAAGAGACCTCTGTAGATAATTTGGCGCTTGTGGACAATGAGCACTGGCGGAATTATAACTGGGAGAAGTATCAGCTCGATGCAATCTCCTCACCACTACATGCCACTAAATCCTTCTAAATCTTACACACTATTATTTCAAACACTTTAAAGACAGCTGAGTGGTGAAATAAAGGGTTGCTATAATGTGCACAGACAGCTGAGCTTTGGACTTGATTTAAAATCTGACATCATGTGTAGGATTTAATTTATAGCTGAAGAAATAATGCTAATATTGAGGCCAGTTAAATTTGTTGCCCTTTACGTCAAGATGAGCTCAATCTTCTCTTTTTTCTTTTTTGGACACAACACAAAAGCGAGCTGAATGAAATGCCAAGCTCACCATGTATTTCATTCTTGTCCGATTTCACACAGTAAATCTGTATGCGGTCCGAACTCATTACACCATCCAGTGCTAAAGGGCGCGTGAGTCATCGTGGCATATCTGTATGAGTGGGCTGTGTGAGACGGCTCATGCAGAGAAGCCCACGTGCTGCTTTTTCAACCAGTGGTGATGTCATAACCAGAGACTTCCTGAACACAAGGTTCATTCACAGAGCCCTCCTCCCGACACGGGGACCAAGCACCAAACAAGCTGTCTCCATAGAAACTACAGCCTCTGGGCATGTGAGTCCCGTTCTTGTTGTTGTTATCTGTTATTTAATGTGAGTTTGAAACTGTGTGTGTGCTGTACATGCACACGTGTGCCTAAATAAATAGCAGCTCATTTGACTGGGTTAAACTTAAGGCTCAGACTGTTTTTTTGTTAAAGTATAGAAATTATAAACAAACATGTTGAGTCTCCCATGAGTCTGTCTGCTCAGGACAGGAGGGGAGCACTTGATGAGTCACTGTCTACTGTGGGTCTACTAATTTTAATTTTCCTCTCATAATAAGGAGCATAGAGAGTGAAGAGACACCTTTGAGCTGTGTATACTGCACACACTGACGGTACTATCTGACACCCACAACCTGGGTTCAGGACCTTAAAGGGACAGTTCACCTCCAAATCAAAAACACATATTTTTCCTCTTTGCTGTAGCGCAGTTTGTGAGTTGCAGAGTGTTGGAAATATCGTCCTTAGAGATGTCTGCCTTCTCGCCAGTATAATGGAACTAGATGGCACTCAGCTTGTGGTGCTCAAAGTGCTAAAAAAAATATATTTGACAAACTCAACATCAATGTCTCTTTCCAGAAATCATGACCTGGTTACTCAAGATAATCCACAGACCTTGTTGTGAGCAGTTTCATACAGGAACTATTTTCTGTCTACTGAACTACACCCAGCAATTGTATCCCAGTGGAGAGGGAAGCGTGCATCTACTCATGGACGAGAGGCTTGTGCTCATGACACAGCAAGATAGGAACATTAATGACATCCTTCTTGGCTGGGGTGTAATGTTAGCTAGCTTAGTGGTGCTAGGTGAGCTAGCAGTAGATGCACATGCTGCTGTTCCCAGCTCACCCTTTTTTCCCCTGTAAGGGCAGTGGCCTTTTGGGTAACCTGTGAAGGTGTGTGTGGATGGAGAGAAGCAGGTCTCTCGGGCTCAGGGCTACTGATAGACCTCATGAGAAGGCCATGTTTATTGTTTGTGGTGAAGACTGCAATAAAGCCGTTGCTGGTGGACGGAACCTGAACACCTCATCATCCTTCCCTCTGCAGAGTGGTGCGGACCGCTAGAAGCTAGTTACCTGCTAATAACTAGCCAAGATAATGAATAAACTACGGTTCGGAGCCAGTAAGCTGACACTGACAGAGGTAACACTGCGCTCCATTTACCTGAAGCTGGGAATGCCATCACACCCAATGTTATTGCATTCCAGTACAAGAAGTTTAGGAGCCAAGATTTCGTAAGCAATACCAGCTCTAGCCAGGTTAGCCATTGTTAGCAATACCATTTGATAACAACACATTGTGCTGAATTTGTGCATACAAACACCGTAGCGACACTTCACAGATGAAAGTTGGACAGTGCTGTGTGTACGACTTTTAATGAGACAAGTAAGACAGAAGTGCTAATACACAGTAGATTACTACAGCTTGACTACTTTTGAAGCACGGAGGAGTCATATGGATTTTGAGATTGGAGTCTGTAATATTCTCATAGAATATGTAAGTAAATGGAAGCATATTGGATTCACTTGACAAATAAAAAAGCCCTGTTTTTCTGAGTAATTTTTTCTGTTTTTCTGAGTAATCTTTTCCCTCTTTTTTTGTGGTAATTTTTTCTGTTTTTCGTGGTAATTTTTTTTTCCTGAATGAGGAGACGAGATACTTCAAAATCTCGCTAGAAGCTCTCACCTGGCACCTGCAAGTGATCCCTGCATGCAAAATACATCCATGAGCAGGAGTCACCATGGATGCAGGGGTCACTTGCAGGTGCCAGGTGGGAGCTTCTCGCGAGATTTTGAAGTATCTCGTCTCCTCGTTCAGGAAAAAAAATTACCCTGAAAAACAGAAAAAAATTACCGCAAAAAAAACCCCAGGGAAAATAATACTCTGAAAAACAAAAAAATTACACCAAAAAAACAGAAAAATAAATAAATTACTCCGAAAAACAAAAAAAATACTCAGAAAAACAGGGCTTTTTTTTATTTGTCAAGTGAATGCGATACGCTTCCGTATAAGTAAGATGTGTTCACTGTCACACTGAAACTACGAGGTAGTAACAAGTGTCCATATTGTTTTCTGAAAGATGCTTGATTGTGATTGGTCACGCAGTCGAAGTGTGTATGAAGTTCGCCTTCCTACATAAAACATTCAGCCTGTATGTCACCAGCAATTTGTACATATTGTGCAAAACGAGACAGGGTCAGTGAGATGACTTCCCAAGTCGGAAATCTGACTCAAGAGGGCATGGAAATTGAATTTTCTTGACTAGGAACTCAGAAATTCCGACTTCCGCACCAAATCTTTCAACACTTCCAGTTTCCAACACCTTCTGCGCAATGATGCATTTGACGGGTGTGGTTTGGTGGAAGGAAGTACTTCCTAAATGAAGCTGCTCACAACAAGTTCTGTGGATTGTCTTGAGTACCCAGGTCATGATTTATGGAAAGTCTCATTGCTGTTGAGTTTTTGGACACTTTGAGCACCGCAAGCCAAGTGCCATCTTGTTCAATTATGTAGGAGAGAAGGCAGACACCTTTACGGCTGATATCTACAACACTCTGCACCTCACAGCAAAACAATCTGTATTGATAAATATCACTACATGTAGGAGGGAAAATATGTATTTTTGATTTGGGGATGAACTGTCCCTTTAAAGGCCTGTCAGCTGTTGATTCATTCATGGAAATAACTGCACAATAATGACACAGCAGCACAAGGACAATCATGATGTATATGGTTATTTATTGCTACTTTTAAGGATACAAAAATAGCATGAAACAGAGACTTTTTAAAGGAGGCACATAGTAGACTCAAAATGAAACAAATACATGACAACCATCAACACAGAAAATAAAATAAGACAGTATTAATAACATTTTCATTATCGATGATTTCTTTAAAGACTGTAAAATAATAACAAATGCAAAAAGAAAAATAAAAGGAGGGGACACTTAAAAGGTTTTTGGTATTGTATCATAATTCACTTCAGAGAAAATAAAAGTTGTAATAAAACATAAAAGATATGATGATAACATTGTGTACTATAAACACATGAGACAGGTAAATGACACACAACAAATTGTTTATATTTTAGTCTACTTAAACTTTACCGTAACACATGGACAATCACACCTTGTATCTAATATTTACAGAAAAGGGGAAAAATATTTAATATTAGATTACATTCAAGATATGTCAAATGCACTGGCTCAATGAGAAATATCATTAATAGATCAATATTAGCTTTACTAATATTACAAAATAAAATCTTATTTTTATCAAATAGGTCTATATCAAACATTAGAAATTGAGATTCAGCCTTCTATTTTACTTCTATTATACGCTTCACTTGCAAGATTTTTCTCTTTACAATCATAAAAATGGCACTTGGCACTTTTAATGTACTCCAATTCACTCAGTGAAATATTACAAAAATATTGTTTTAAACTACAACTTACAAGCTGTATTAGCACATGAGATATACACACTGTGTCTCCTCACTGCGCTGACAGTGTGTATAAAGTATAATGACGCTGACAAAAAATAAAATGTATGCTCTTTACATCCGCAAGCATGAAGCTTCTGCATAGGCAGGCATGTCGCTTTGAGTATACTGATTGACATTATGGATAGACTCAACTATACACAAAACAATACACACAGAATAAGCTTTGGAATATCTTGTTTTGGACTGTGGAAGCAGCCACAGATGTTATTACAATCAACTTTAAGAGCAGTACAAATAAAATAGACACAAATATTTGATTAAAAAAGCAAGAAAACCTTTAAATTTGAATGTACAAATCTCTCACTTCAGCTTGCATGAGGCAGAGCAACATATTTAAATCATTTTTAATGCACGATTGAATGAAAAAAAAATCAACGCGAGCATTTAAATCATTTAAAAAATGCAGACTCGTGCCATCGCTGTAGCACGACAGGCCCACGCGAAGCCACTTTGGCATTATAACCTGAATATAATGCAATATATATTTCACGAATATAAAATGGTACATTATTCACATGACTCAAATATTATATAAAAAGTAATAACATGGACCCCCTGTTATTGAAAACAGTGCATATTAGGAGGCGTCACAATAGTTCATTTGTATATGGTTAAGGCAGTGTGCGCTTCACTTCAACTGGAAAACTGCACTTAAAATGAGATGATCAGCATGTAAGCTTAGGACAGTCCTTTCATGTAAAACTGCATATGAAGGTACACACAGATAAAACACACATGTTGTGCAAGAAGAATCAAACAAAAAGGTGACAAGCTTTCGCCCACGAGACATATTTGACACTTTGGGCTGAATTTTTGGTATGAAATTAAACCGGTTTTCTTCAAAAATACATGTCATAAATTTGAAACCGCTACGCAACTGTCATTCACTAGTATGAGGCACACAGGCATGAGTTTATTGCCTGGACAGTATGACTAATGCTTTAATTGTTTTATCTCTATATTCTGTTAAAAAGAGACTGCATCCAAATGTCCAACCACAAAAAATCTAAAAGATAAGGCACATTCGCCTGTTGTTTCTCACCAGTTTACTGGAAACCAGCTGGGTGCTGGTGTCAGACGTTACGGGTCGAATGAATCGTTCTGTTTGCCAGATGAAACTATTTACTGCAGGAAAATATCCAAAGCAAACACAGCAGGCGGGGGCTGATACTTCTATCTGTAAAGGTAAAGAAAATGAGGAAGAGAAGGTTTGATTGTTGGTGGATGTGCGTCACCTCGCTGGAAGGTTGAAGACTGTGTGTGTGTGTGTGTGTGTGTGTGTGTGTGTGTGTGTGTTGAACGTAGGGAGGGGGAAGAGGAGGGGGACGTATGTTGTCATTTCCTGCCCGCGTCCCTCCTCTATGTCTGCCCTCTGGCCTGAACGCCCGTCAGATCCTTTCTTATGATCTCATTCACTGTAAAACACAGAAAGGGGGAGACGTTAGACAGAGGCAGAATCAATCTCAGTGATTTTACAATACAACAACACATATCAAAACAGTGTGCCAAAATTAACCTCCTAGCTATGTGGGATAAGTAGAACCTGGTAACCCTAAAAAAAAAAATACTATTTTCAGAGCACTCCAGGACACCTTACAAGACACATTAAAAAACAAAAAACAAGTGGCAATGTATCCATAGATCATAAAATCAAACAACTCTGTAATATACAATAAAAGTTAATAAAATAACGAGACAAAAAAGCATTGCAAAAAGCAAAGAGCATTGTCTTTGAACAGTAAGTCGTTTAAAAAACAGAAGTCCTCATTTTGGGATAATGGGTTTATTTTAAAAGTCAAAAGTGTGTATTAAAGTATAAAACTGTTAATTTCAATGCCTGAACATGGCTGTGAAAAAGCAGACTTCCAAGTAGCTGTTTATAAATATTCCTCGCTTTGTATTTTAGGCTAGAAATGTCCTTTTTTCTGTGAGAACAGTCTGTCACACCTAATCTGACTGTGTGATATGCTGCAACAATAAAGTCCCAATGTCCTCAAATGAGTACTTGCTAATAAACAGTGTTTTAGCTTGTTACTATTAAAAGAATTGGTCGAATCTTTGTCATATCAAACTACAAATATTAGTAAGGATGAATTAAAAAGTTTCAGCCACAAAACTGATTAGGTATTGACTGTAAACTGAGCTGGCAGAGATGGCTGCCATTTTATTTTTTACATTGACTAGTGTGCTTTTGCTTCCACTAGATGTAACAAACCCAAAATGTAATGTCCTCATTTGAGGACTCGGGGTCACAGGAGGTTAAAAAGTGAAATTGATTAGAATTCTGAAAATCTCTG
Source organism: Epinephelus fuscoguttatus (assembly GCF_011397635.1). NCBI lineage: Eukaryota > Metazoa > Chordata > Actinopteri > Perciformes > Serranidae > Epinephelus > Epinephelus fuscoguttatus. The sequence goes on along the minus strand of NC_064758.1, from coordinate 39,848,483 downwards.
GACAGGGAGGCCTTATAGCGGTATACTCAACTTGTAGCTTGTGGGCCCAATCTGGCCAGTGACAGGGTGCCCATGGCCCACTGACCATTTTCTAATTCACAATTAAAATACGCTGATTCACACTGGCACCTTAACTGTATTCAGAGTACAAAAAAATCCCCAGAGTGCATTAACAAAGCATCAACACTGATTTTTTTTTTTTTTTTATAAACCTCCAAAAAAACTGCCAAGGGAGGAGTCCCCCAGACCCCGACAGAGGTCAGAGCTAAGCCCCAAATGTCCTCAAATCCAAGAAGTGCGCTTGTGAACACTTGACCTGCAGGAGGCTGCTGACATTGGTTCTGCCTCTTGGCGAAGATGAGTGAGGACAAAGGGTTTAAAACAAGCAATTTATTTATTATTTAGTGGTAAATATTATAAACGGGCCCTGGCCTCCCGTCATATTACAAAAGCGGCCAAGTTGAGAACCCCTGCCTTGTAGTCTGTGACATTTCTGTGAGGGCTGTGATGAAAGGCAGATAAAGGCTGCATTAATGTTGAGTAACCACTAGAGGTAGAGCTATGCAAGAGCCCATACGTGATTACTCCCTGTTGCTTGGATGATAAAAAGTGTGTGTATGCACATCAACAGAAGAGGAAGGGGGTTGAAATGGAAACTTTTAGCGTCATGGTTCTAAAAATAGAATCATGATGTGCAGGTGGGTGCGTGAAACAAAATATTGTATTTCTATACAGAGATTCTTGACATCTGTAAGGATTTGAAGCTTTGCTGTGTCTGTGCAGATAAAACAACCACTGACATCAAAGTGAAGAGGAAGTGTAGCTACCTGTGGCTGCTCACCTCTGTTTAAACACGGTCATATTTCAACAGGTAGTTCTGCTTTGAGCAGGAAAGAATGGCGAGCATGTGTGACATGTCATGTGTGCAGATATGCCCCACCGTCTGTGTGGAGCTCTGGTGTTTATCTGGGAGCCCGGGCCTGGAAGCCTACTGTGTGTGTGCCTGTGTACACTGGCACTCGGAGACATTATACGCTGGTGCCACTGCTTCCACCATGCCTCGGGGAACTCATTAGAGTCGATGAGTAATATAAGTATTTCAAAGTGGGCCAAAAAAGCTTTTTGCCTGCAACCAAGCCATTACAGAGCACATATCGTGACTGGGATTTTGTAGCCATGGCAACGGGCTACACTTTGGGATTCTGCTATTCAACTAAAGTTTAAAAATGTTCGTGTTAAAATCTGGATATCAGCACTGGTTTTTCTTTTGGGTAAGTGTGAGTTAAGACACTGGGACACACATTTTATCATAGTTTTAATACTTTTTAAAAAGATGTTCTTGTTAAGCTTAATTGCTTCCTTGTCAGGAGTTAGATGAGAAGATCAATTACACTCTCTGTACGCTAATTATGAAGCTATAGCCAGCAGCTGATTAGCTTAGCTTAGCATCAAGATTTACACAGGAGGAAACAGCTAGCTTGGCTTGTGTTTATTTAGAACATCTCCAATAAAAATATGAAAACATGAAAGAAGAAGACTTTATTTTGACACAGTTAAAGAAATTTACACCATATGTTTTGGAAGAAAGTGCACAAATTGGTGCATAAAAATTAGGCTACCAGAAAACAGGAAGTGTTTGATACTCAAAGTTTTCTGGTGGAGGACTCCCCGTGTCACGTGTCCCCACCAATGTAAAAAACAAATCCTACGTCCTTCCTTTGGGCTGAGTCAGGCTAGCTGTTTCCATGCAGCTGTTTCCATGCAGCTACCATAACTAAGCCTATTGGCAAGAAGGCTAAGGCTCGAACTTTTCCCTTAAACTCAACGGGATGAGTGAATAATAAAAAATAATACTCGGATGATTCATCACTGAAAGAACCACCAGCTGTACAAAATACAAGTTGTTGCACTGCCTAATTTTAGAAGTACTGTACAAGAACTTTATTCAGTTGGCTTGTGTGTGCTCTATTAAAACACACGATTTACATAGTTTCGAGGCAAAGGGTGCAACTATTAAAACACATGCAAAATAAATTCCGACACCACCTCACCCACACAACACCATCTCAAAAGAGATAAGAGGCTGAGGGCAGAACAGCTCGCCACAAAATTGGCTAAAAAAAAGTAGCTGTTGCTTGGTGATATTCTTATTTAGATGAGCTCTGTATGATATTCAGAGCATTCAAATAGCAGCAAATCACTTTTTGCTGCGTAAAGATATTTTTGACGAATGGCGTCCTGAGGAGGAAATGATGTCACACTGATGTTATCGATGAGTGTTCTATGTTCTTTGTTGTGGAAGACAGTCTGGCCGCCAATGCATGCTAGTGCATAGGGCTGTGCAATATGACAATATACAGTACAGGCCAAAAGTTTGGACACACCTTCTCATTCAATGCGTTTTCTTTATTTTCATGACCATTTACATTGTAGATTCTCACTGAAGGCATCAAAACTATGAATGAACACATGTGGAGTTATGTACTTAACAAAAAAAGGTGAAATAACTGAAAACATGTTTTATATTCTAGTTTCTTCAAAATAGCCACCCTTTGCTCTGATTACTGCTTTGCACACTCTTGGCATTCTCTCCATGAGCTTCAAGAGGTAGTCACCTGAAATGGTTTCCACTTCACAGGTGTGCCTTATCAGGGTTAATTAGTGGAATTTCTTGCTTTATCAATGGGGTTGGGACCATCAGTTGTGTTGTGCAGAAGTCAGGTTAATACACAGCCGACAGCCCTATTGGACAACTGTTAAAATTCATATTATGGCAAGAACCAATCAGCTAACTAAAGAAAAACGAGTGGCCATCATTACTCTAAGAAATGAAGGTCAGTCAGTCCGGAAAATTGCAAAAACTTTAAATGTGTGCCCAAGTGGAGTCGCAAAAACCATCAAGCGCTACAGCGAAACTGGCACACATGAGGACCGACCCAGGAAAGGAAGACCAAGAGTCACCTCTGCTTCTGAGGATAAGTTCATCCGAGTCACCAGCCTCAGAAATGGCAAGTTAACAGCAGCTCAGATCAGAGACCAGATGAATGCCACACAGAGTTCTAGCAGCAGACCCATCTCTAGAACAACTGTTAAGAGGAGACTGCGTGAATCAGGCCTTCATGGTCAAATAGCTGCTAGGAAACCACTGCTAAGGAGAGGCAACAAGCAGAAGAGATTTGTTTGGGCCAAGAAACACAAGGAATGGACATTAGACCAGTGGAAATCTGTGCTTTGGTCTGATGAGTCCAAATTTGAGATCTTTGGTTCCAACCGCCGTGTCTTTGTGAGACGCAGAAAAGGTGAACGGATGGATTCCACATGCCTGGTTCCCACTGTGAAGCATGGAGGAGGAGGTGTGATGGTGTGGGGGTGTTTTGCTGGTGACACTGTTGGGGATTTATTCAAAACTGAAGGCACACTGAACCAGCATGGCTACCACAGCATCCTGCAGCGACATGCCATCCCATCCGCTTTGCGTTTAGTTGGACGATCATTTATTTTTCAACAGGACAATGACCCCAAACACACCTCCAGGCTGTGTAAGGGCTATTTGACCAAGAAGGAGAGTGATGGAGTGCTGCGGCAGATGACCTGGCCTCCACAGTCACCGGACCTGAACCCAATCGAGATGGTTTGGGGTGAGCTGGACCGCAGAGTGAAGGCAAAGGGGCCAACAAGTGCTAAACACCTCTGGGAACTCCTTCAAGACTGTTGGAAAACCATTTCAGGTGACTACCTCTTGAAGCTCATGGAGAGAATGCCAAGAGTGTGCAAAGCAGTAATCAGAGCAAAGGGTGGCTATTTTGAAGAAACTAGAATATAAAACATGTTTTCAGTTATTTCACCTTTTTTTGTTAAGTACATAACTCCACATGTGTTCATTCATAGTTTTGATGCCTTCAGTGAGAATCTACAATGTAAATGGTCATGAAAATAAAGAAAACGCATTGAATGAGAAGGTGTGTCCAAACTTTTGGCCTGTACTGTATGTCGTGTGACGAGAGAAAAATGTCTATCGTTCATATTTTGTTCTATCGTTTATATCGTTGTGACCCAAATTACACTTTTTATGTCAATATTTTTCGTCATTTGGAGTCTGTCCATCTTTTGCACGACTTTTTATTAATTGGATTAAAATGTGTGCTATATCGTGATATGTATCGTTATCGGGATATGAAATGACCTATATCGTGATATGAGATTTTGGTCATATCGCCGAGCCCTACTAGTGCATGTGGGTCTTGAGTTTGTTTCCCACTAGGTAGCTAGCTAATTGCCGCTGCTCTGTACTGTGCTATTGTTCCAACAGCCCAAAATCCCAAAGCCCTATTAGTCAGAAAAATGTCCTATTGGTCCAAAAGTAAATTTCTTCATCAGCCTGTTATCCCTAAAACAAATGCTCTTTGCTCTGAAGTCCTGTTTCTCTGAAAATACACACTCCCGGCAGTTAGTTTCAGTTTTCCTGCTGCATTTGAGCCACCAATCCCGGTATTTTTACCTACATTTGCTGCGTTCTGTTTGAGCCACCAAACGCAGGTGTTTTCTATATCAACCTGTCCCTGCTATTCCAGTGACTTTTGAATCACCACATGTGAGTGTTTCAACCCAAAACATGATCTTTTCCTGACCAAAACCAAGTGTTTTTTGGGCCGTAAACTAACCACACATTTACCACAGCACTGTTGACAAATGTAATGAATTTGTGGTTTAGAGAAATGAATAATTGAAACATATTTTTTTGGCGATTAGGCTGTCAAATAGCCGCTAGCAAGGGGCATTCATTTTGGGATGATTTTAGAAATGGGCTTTAAGTCCAATGGGACATTTTTCGGGCTGACATGGCTTCAGCATTGTGGCCCATCACAACAATGGGTAGCCCTGCTCATGTGGTGGTTACAGCTGATATCGAAGCACCCACTCTCTGGTCCCCCTCTTGTTAAAACCGCTACCTGTGTCAGCACTGTAGCCATTGTTAGAACTGTACTTCCTGTTAGCACAGTTAGCGGCTAGCTGCTGTCTCAACTACCTCAAAGTTGAGAGCTGTGTGCAGACAACCTCTGAATCATAGATATGTTCTGAATATCATAGAGAGCTCCATTAAGACAAGCAGTCAGGAGGTGTTAAAGCACAGGAATTAATGGATATACATTACTTAGATGTAGCACCCACTCCAGTGAAGTGTTGTTAAATCTAATTAAGCAATGAGACCAATCTTCTCCTTCATACAACAAACCAATCTCTTTTTCTATCTGATCATTTGCAGATGTCAAAGAGAAACAGGCCGTTACAGCAGCCCAACACTGAGCACATTTTATAGCCAGAGCAACATCTGAGGCTTGCAAAAACTGCAGCAGCAGCCAAACTGGGTGCTCTTCTGTCGTCACAACATCAGCAGCCCTGTTTATTTTAGTCTGTAGTGGAATTCCCTCTGACACCTAATGCCTTAAAGAAACTTTCATCTCCCCAACGGTGCCACAGGATTTTTCCTGAGCATAAAACAAGCTCAGAGAAGCAGCAGGAGCGCCGCAGTGGGGCAACATACAGTGGGGCTTTACTGAATCTAATGAAGGGTTGGCACGGATCGGCTATTTGAGGCTGGCCCGGGGAACACTCGGGCTAGTCTGTTCAATAGGTGAGTGTCTGGCTCCTGAGATCCGCACCAATGAGCTGCACTGTTTACCAACCGACTGTGAGAGGAGAGAGGGAGAGACACCCTGTACAGTAGCTGACTCAGTCCCTGCACACTGCCTGCTGCGAGCTGGAATGTGTGTGTTTGTGTGTCTGCAAGTATTTGCATGTTAATACAGTGTATGTGTTTGTGTGTAGTGCACAGTGCGTCTGTGGCTGATGAGGGATTGTAATGAAAGCTTGAAGCTAAAAACCAAAGAGAGAAAAGAGCAAGTAGAGTGAGTGGACTCACAGCTAACCGCCAAGCTAACCACAGATCCGGTGTGTCAGCACTCACACAAACAATGCTCACACATCGAATTGTAGAGTGAAAGAGTTACTGGCTACTGTTATTATTCATATTCTCCACACGTGTAGTCCCTTTCTAATCTGATTTCAATGGAAGACTCCTCTGTGCAGAAATATATTTCAAAGCTCACTTGAAGTCTCTTCAGCAGTCGGAGTTGAAACAACTGGGTATTTCCTATGTTATGGTCTTTCTGAGCACAAAAATTTCTTCCTGAGAACATAATGAGAGAATTTCACACTAAGAATACTAACTTTGGAAGATACCCACAGGATTTGATTAACCCAGACTGCTTCAAATAAACTCCAGAAGAAAGTTTTAGCCACATTCACAGCATGGCTCTGGAGATGGCAATATCTACATTGGTTGGTAAGTCAGTCAGTACTTTGGTCCAGACTGAAATATCGCAACAATTAAGATATGAGATTGACTGCCATGACATTTTCAACGGACACAAGTAGCAACCACCAGGGTTGAAAAATGAAGCCAACGAAGAAGTGCCAAAAACTGCAGTTCCTGTAGTGGCCACAGGAGGCTGGCTCCAAGAGTGAGTCAATAATCCATGGACTCACATGTAAAAATGGATGGCAGATTAATGGCAATTAGCTGGCAAACACACTCAAACAAACTCACTTGAGTTGCTCCCTCATCCATCCATCCATCCATCCATCCATTTTCATTCACTTATCCGGGGCCGGGTCGCAGGGCAGCAGGCCAAACAAAGCACCCCAGACATCCCTCTCACCAGCAAGGCTTTCCAGCTCCTCCTGGGGGACCCCAAGGTGTTTCCAGGCCAGATGAGATATGTAATCCCTCCAGCGTGTTCTGGGTCTGCCCCGGGGCCTCCGACCATTGGAACATGCCTAGAACACCTCTAACGGGAGGCACCCAGGAGGATCCTGATCAGATGCCCGAACCACTTCAACTGACCCCTTTCAACGCGAAGGAGCAGCGGCTCTACTCTGAGCTCCCTCCAGATGTCCGAGCTCCTCGCCCTATCTCTAAGGCTGACCCCAGACACCCCACGGAGGAAACTCATTTCGGCCGCCTGTATCCACGATCTCATTCTTTCGGTCACTACCCAGAGCTCATGACCGTTGGTGAGGGTTGGGACGTGGATGGACCCATACAGTCCAGCTTATTTGATGTACAGCGGTTACACCTCACAAAGACGAAATCTTGTAATCGTTTGTCAGACAACCTGTTCATCCGTGGAGTCAGCACAAGACTGCCCAGCCTGAAGAGAATTGTCTAAAAATTTGGTGATCTTTGACTTTACCTCTAAAGCCAACATGAGGTTGACATGTATTGTTTTGAATAAAAGGTCTTGAGAACTTTGGGATGGATTGTTGTAATATTTGGTACACACATTGATGTTCCCTTTAGGATGAATTGTACTTTTCATCTAGTGGCCCTAGCAGGTCAAAGTTTAAATTTGTCCAATACCTGCAAAACTAATGGCATCCATCAGCTGCACTTTCCATTTAGTACTAATTAGCCAATGTTAGCATGCTAACACACTTAATGAAGGTGGTGAACATGGTAGAGATGCCATGAGAACTGAAACTTTGGTATCAAGTTAAAGCCAAAACTCTGAAAAGGTGATGGTACTCATTTTTCTTCAGGACCTTGAGTACCAGGGATGCAGTTCTTACAGACCTGCTGGGGCAAAGTATACGGCTGTAGGTTTTCCACTATGACATTTAAATGCCAAAGGAAGAAGAACGCCTACAAGCACAGAAGAAGAACAACAACATGCGGAAGATGGCAACAAGAACACGCTGCTACAAATGCCAGCAGCATGACGAGGCACTGAGCATTTTTTCTGCACTGAGTGTTGCACTTTTGGCTTTTTTTCCTGGTCGCCAAGAGTTAAAAAATGTCTTACTCCAAAAAATGTCTTGCTCTGATTAAAACACTGTGCTCTCCAATGTCATTTTTTACTGTTGGCTTTTGGAGTGGAGGAGGGGCGGGACAAAGAACCTACCACAAAGACCATCGATCACATCTTACATGTACAAATGCAACAACATCACGAGTCACTTGCGGTCCTTTCAGAATGGACCTGCAGCCTTTCCCACTGCAAAAATGGGAATGGTCCCACTTTTGGACCGCGACCCACCAGTTGGAAACCACTGCTGTAGGCTTTATATTAATATATTTCCTTGCCCACAAAATCTTATGAACCCAAAAAGACTACTATGCCTTCAAAGCATATCATCAGGGATTTAAATAAAATTGAATTTGATGTTTTTAATGAAGTGTGTGTTTAAGAATTGGGTATCAAGAATTGTGGAATTTCACTGGTACTGGTATCCACTACTTGTGACATGCCTAGAACATGGTATGGTGAACATTATGTCGTGAAGAAACAGCTACTGTACAGCAACCTCACAATTCAAGTCCAATTCAGAGGGCTACTGTCATTATAAAATGATTTTCGATGTACATCGATGCATCAAATTTTATGATGCCTATACAAGATGTATTTTATCTCACTATTTGACTAGTTGCTACTTTTGAAACAGCATTTTTGTAATGAGCCATAATTAAAATAAAGAGATGAATTTTCTTATATTAGCTTTTATTAATGCCACTGGGGAACATTTTCCATCCATTACGTGTCACCATCCAATCAGTTCAGCTTTAGGGAACGTACAGCCTGGTCTTACAAAACTGTTACAGGTGATCATGAAGTTAAGGCTTGGGTTTTACATTTCCAATTATTTACTTTTCTGCATCAAGACAAAATCTTTCAAGAGACTCAAGATGCATCTAAGATTTTTTCTACCCTCACACCCAGCAACTGATGAATCTTGCACTGTAAATATGGACATGAGGGGCTGTTTTTTAGAATACCTGAAAGAGGCTGACAAACAAAAATCCACATGTATGGCAAAACTTATTGAAACAACTCAAACGCTAAGTGTCTTGAAGCAGTTGTCATGTGCTCATCACTGCGGTTGTAGCCCCGTCTGGATACAGCTAAGCTGTGTATTTGATCAGGCCTTTTAAATGGGATGGAAGTGAGCTGAGACTAATGCGTGTCCACCAGGCTGTTGCTGTGTGCTTTATCTCTCCTGCCCTGATCTCTACCTGCTGGAACAATTTCACCTGCTCCACTGCCTCTGGGCTTTATTCCACACCCACTAAATCTGTCACTCTCAGCCTTTGTAAGCTACGCCAGTGGCTCTCTTACTGTTTTCAGTAAACCAACTATGTGGCACGCAGTTAGACATGCCAACATTCTTGACCTTTTTGGTCCAAAAGCAAGGCAGGCTCCAACACACATCTTTTGATGATATTGATATTTGTATTTATCTATCAACAGCCCTCGTCTTGTTTGCCCACCAACAGGAGGCATGGGAACTTGTGTGAGGGTTGAAGATACGAGCCGTCTGCGTAGGAGATTGAGAGCCAAGTTTTTGGCACAAAGACAAATACCTGACTTTCATTTATCACTCTTCACTCAGGTTGACACAGTTCAGGCATATTGAGATGTGACAGTTAACGACCACAAGACGGTGACGATACCAGGATGTGGCATCACCCTCTTTTCAAAAATGACTACAGACTGAAACACATGTCTCGATGAGTAATGTTGACAATCTCACTTTGGTGAAAATGTGTTTGATGGTCCCAACTTAAATGATTGTTTTGTAGTCAGGATTGACACCTTTGCAGTCAAACACAGAGGGGATTTTTGACCTCGCTTATCTTCTCGCAATGTTTGAAATATCGGGAAGTCCCTCCTTATTTTCCCCTCATTAAAGTGTTGACAAGTAGACCCAACAATTATGTGGGTAGGTGGTTTATCACCTGTAGGAAGATTGGCAAAGGGCAGAAAACTGTTAATGCCTTATGAATAAGGTCTTAATATTTAGGGATGTAGTATAATAGAGGTGGCAATCATTATATTGTAGTTTTAAAATAATAAAATCGCCTGCAGTTCCCAGGATAAAAGAAGGCGATTAAAATGAAGTAACTGCTAATTCTACAATTAGTTTTTACAAGATTTCCAGAGAGAAGTTAATGTGCTTTTAAAATTAAAATTAAATCTGAACAAAGATGCAGAGGCACCCTGGGAAGCCGACCGGTCGTCATCACCTTTTGATGATGGGAGGATCAAACAGGAGGCCCAGTTTGACTGTTCCTCTGACTCCGTGTTAATTCACCAACCCACAGCCCTGTTGCTGTTTACTGCGGAGGGAAACCCTGCAAGTTCCATCCAAAAAACACAAATTCCATTGCTGGCCCTTTTTCTTCGTTTCAATTTTTCCATTGAAACACACACACACACGCAGCCCCTTCCCTTTTCCTGCGAACTACCCTCCGCCCTCCCGCTATCTTACAGGGATCAGGCTGGATTTCTGGAGGAGAGCAGCTGCAAATAGGAATTTCTTGTGCCAGATTGGCAGAATCCCGTGGTCGGAAAAAAAGCTAATCCTCTGGTGGGTTCCCCCGCAGAATCGAGGGGCATAAGGCCAAGGAGAAGCCCCGGCCAACTATAACAAACAAAGAGGCTTTCCCCAGCTCTCCCAGGCAGCCCGTTCCACTGTTTGACAATGGTTGCCATGGAAGTTGTTTTTCACTTCATAACAGTGTCAACATGTCCAGGCGGTCAGGAGAGTGACACTTTTTTCTCCCTCCCTCTCTGTCTTTAATGCAGGAGAGAGAAAAAAGCTCATTTCCTGATGTGTGGCGGTGCCAGACGAACCCCTGCGACCGGCAGAATGAACATTGTTGAATGAAAGACGCGAGGACGACCTCAAGCTGCCTTTACAGCTCACCTGGCTGACGCAGACTGAGGAATAGAAAAGAATGTACCACTTCATTTTATTGTAATAATATAGTTTGGAGAACCTTTAACTCCAAAGTAAGGACGGGGGTCAACCTTGTGCCTGCTGCTGGACGTGGCCTGACATTAATTCTGTCAGAGGGTAATGGGGTTGACAAGAGTAAGTATAAACATATGACTCATAATCCCTGTTATTTCCACCTTGAGTGGAACATAACTGCACCTTCTGGCAAGGATTGTTTTAACAGTGCGAGTCTTTTCTTTTGGCTTTGTTCAGAGCGATACTATAGCACGTAGATCATACTGTAAATATCCTTGAATTGTTCTTTTGAAAAGTCAAATCCCTTCTCATCTGTCTCTTTCAAAAAAAGGGGAATTACATATATCCATCACTCGTCTGCCTGCTTTTTTTTCACTAAACTTTACTGATAAAGACACACACTGAACACACCAAGCTTCCACTCACACAGAGTATAAAAGCATTAACTTACACTCACCATCATCTAGGTAGGCCTGGTCCAAGTTCTCCTCCTTGACCGTCACCCTCCTCTGTCCGTCTCCTGGAGCCTCCATCTGCCCCGTGCCAGGTGGAGCTCGGCCTTTCTGTTGCTGCTGCCCCTTCTGCACGTAGGGCTGCTGCTGGATCACGGTGGGATAGTGCTGAGGGAGGCTCACCGCTGTCTGAGCCTGGGGGGGTGTGGTGGGTGAGTGGGCGCCGGCTGCTTGTGGGGAGTATCCGTCGCAGTAGATGATCTGCTGGCTGTCGGGCTGCGGAGCACTGAGAGCTTGAGGGTCTCCTCCGCGGAGCAGGTGGTGGTTGGTGGGGGAGAACTGGATGATGGAAGGGTGCTGGCCTGCACCGATCGGACCCACAGGCTGAGCCGGGGAGCCCGTGTGGACCAGGACTGACCGGTGGGGGTCGGGCATCATCCCTCCAGTCTGATGATAAAGGCCAGGGCTGCTGCTCAGACTCTTCCCCCCGCGGGAGTACACGATGGCTGGGCTCTGCTGTTGGAAACGTGCATCCTGGTTTGGAAGGCTGGAGCTGAGGCGCTGGCAGGAGGCCATGCCATTGTCTGGATGGAGGACGCTGCGTGGGTTGTGGTAGTAGGAATGAGGGGATAAGCCCAAAATCTGAGGCATGGCAAAGCCCATGTGGTCTGCTTCATACTCGTCTATAGGCTCTGTCTTGATGGATGGAGCTGAAAAATCAAAGATATTATTAACATAATTATAAACATAAACAGGAGGGCATGTGAACTTTAAACCATTCCTACTGAGACTTTCCGTGTAACAATAATCATTATGTTACATCCGCATCCCACGGTGTAATTAATATAAGCATACCACAAAGAGGCTGAGCAGCATTCTTACATGCCAGTGGTGTGTAGGAGAAATGTTGAGGCTGGCTGCGCTTCCTCTTGCCATTAATGACGTAGAAGTTCACTTTGACAGAGTGGCAGACAGACGTGTCTCGGTAGGACGGCACCTCCACAAACAGCATACTCTACAAGACAGGGCTCTGTTATTTACTGACACTGAGCTTCTTGTTTGAACTGAACCACTAAGTCATGACAACTGACACGTTTGGTGTGTTTTACAGGTATGATACAAACAGTCGTATATTACACGTACAGGCTGGCTCTTGTCTTTGTCCACTGTTGCTTCCATTTCCCAGATTTGCTGCCCATCTAGAAAGAAGAGAGAAGGAGAAAACCGAGTCTTAAACTATGTGGTAATTAACTCTGCAGTAAAGTAAGTAAGGTTGATTGTTTCAAGATGTCTCGAGCCTGTAAATTTGGAAAACGCTGAATCCCAAACAATCGAGAAATCACTTTTTTTCTGAGATCTTTCAAAACACTTTTTGTGTTCATTTCATTTCTCTTATTCAAACACACTTTTAAACCATAGATTTGTAGCCACCGTAAGGTCTTACTGGCAACATGTTACCCATTTGATTCCAAATTCATGTGGACAGAAAAGGCCTCTTTGTGCATGTAGATATTATCACATTTAAAACCACTTCCTCTAACACCACCAAGGACATCTAAAGGTGGAGATGGTCCCGCACAAACGTACAGTCATCCATTAATCAGAAGGACACGTGGCTGTTAAAGACACACCTGAGTGCCCTCCAATGCAGCGCTGACTGCAACACAACATTAGCTGGGATGTGATGAGAAGTGCAGGCTTCGCTCTGCTCCACGTCTTTACGGTTTATGTAATGTTACATCACACCTCATCACATTTACATTTAAGCTGACGTTGAGGTGAAAAAGTAGAAAACTAAATGTGGTGGTGAATGTAAACTCCATCTGCCCCAACACATGATCCGACATGTGCTGCAGTGAGCCCTTTTTGAATGTTACTGTAGGTGGGAAACCCTCTGTCAGATTAAAAACACATGGCTTAAATGAGTCAGCAGGAGAAAGGGGGATTCCACACATCTTGCCAATTTTTCTTTGCTTTTTTCTAAACTTTATTTTTATGATCAACTCTCTCCACGTCTTACAAAAACGTGATGACTACTGCTTTCTTGGCGTTTGTGTTTGTTTGCGTTTTGTTGCAATTCTACTCTCAGGGATACCCCGACTCTTGTTCTCCCTGTGGAGATAATTGTGCGTGGAGGTGGAAAGGAGGGGGGAGCGAAAGAGCTGGAGAGAGAGCCCGAGAAAAGGCTTGACTTGGCTGGGGAAGCTTTCCTTCCCTCCATACAATCCTCCCTGTCCAAGCAGCACAGGAGCCAGGGGAGCTCCAGCCAGAGGCAGCTGTCTCTCATTCAGAGGGATTTCACAGCTGCACTGGTCCAGAACTTTGTGTCATACAGAAACTCTCCAAAACAATGGCAATCCCTCTTCGCAAGATTTCTTTTTCCGTCTCTGTCTTACTATCCATTACTGTGGTGTGTCGTAACACAGCGGCAGGGAACCCCGGAGAAGAGAAAAAAAAAAGGAAAGGAGCCGGGGCATGTGGGTCCAAGTTTTAGTTGAGGTTGCCTGTGGAGAGCTTGCATTTAAAAAGCCAAGCACTCAGACAGCAGTGGAGTCAGTGAGTCACAATATCAGACAAGTATTTTAACATAACTGTCCACCTTCAACAGAATCTAACATTATATAATAGGAGGTAAAAAACTGTATTTCCCTGCCATGAATGGACATAAAAATAAATACTTTCCTTCCATCCAGATGCACTTAAAGGAAAACTTCACCAACAAAATGATCATTTGTTTATCGATTACTCTCCCCATGTTACATTGAATATGTGTAGAAAACTTTGTTTTTAATGCATGCCTTCATGGTAAATGAACAATCCAAAGACTGAGATCATTCTTGATGAATTGAGGTGATTGGGGTCCACGTTTAACAACAGCAAAACTATATCAAAACATCTGTTTACAAACTCTCACACAACTCAGACAGTATAACCCAACTCTCATCGGTCATGTCATATGCTCAGGCCCCCAAACAGACGTCCCTTTTCGATGAGGAACTGAAGTCAAAGTGAAACTTATCTATGCTCCCCTCAGAGCCAGACTCCATTGACAACAGTAATTGTACTCTGCCGAACACAGGAGCTGCTGCTAGTCCACCACTGCCTCAAACTGTAGTTTGTTTGTGTTATTGTGTGACTTTGGTGTTTTAAAGAGTAAGTTCGGATTCACCAAAGCCACACAATAACACAAAAACACTAACTGATCAAGGCAGCAGTAGACCAGCAGCTCTTGTGTTCAGCAGGGTAAAATTACTGATTTTGTCAAAGGAGTCTGGCTCTGAGGGGAGCAAAACTTTCATTTCAGTCCCTTGTCAGAAAGTACTGAGCATACAACAGAATAAATGAGACTTAACTTGTACTGCACAAGTTGTGTGAAAGCTCGTAAACATCTGTTTTGATAGAGTTTTGCCGTTGTTAGACACGGACTGCTATGACTTTACTAAGATATCAAGAATTCTCTCAATTTTTGGATTCTTCATTCACAGGAGGCATGCAAGACAAAGTGTTCCTCCTGATTTCAACATAACACAGGGTAATTATTTAACACACAAAGGGTCATTTGGGGGACGAAATCTTTCTTTATATGTCAACCAAAGGCATCAACAAATACGTGACATGACACATGACACACAGAACTACTCATCACACAACAAAAGGCTCATCTGAGCAGTGATAAGACATCATGGATGTCAGCAAGGGAGAAAAGGGCAAAGGGAAGTGAGGCTGCAGTGTTATCATTTGGATCATGCAAATAACTCATGTGGCTCCATCTCCCCAAAGCTGGTGGTGAAATGTGAAAGCTATGAACGTGTTACACTGACATGAATACCTATGAGTCATTGTTATCACTGGTGTTGTGGTGTTACTGTGGCACTGTGTTGTGTCATAGCAGAACTAACAGATGCACAGACCCTGAAGGTTTCAAATGGTTAGTAACAGGTTTCTGGGCAATGTATGTGTTTATTGTTGCAAAATACCTATAAAACGTCTAGAGAATGACTAAAGGTTGTGAGTGGTGCGGGGGAGGATATGATTCGGTGCCACTCACCCTGGGTTTTCTCCAAAAAAATGACCTTGGAATCAGAGCTGAAGTTCTGCCCAGTCAGGATCATCTGCTGGCCTCCCAGAACTGAGCAGCTGTCAATGTCCTGCTTCTCCACCATGGGAAGCTCATGTGCTGAACGCTGGGCTGTCGGCACACACAGAGGGGAGGCGTGTTACATTCACTGTCTATCTGCTGTCACACACACTCACATATGGAAACATTTAACACATAAACCAGCATTTAACTGTAGTGGAATTGAAATGATTAGCGGATTGATCGTTTAGTCGGTTGACAGAAAAACTACTGTTTTCATAATGCTTTTCTCCTTTTAATTTCAATGTCAACTGAATATCTTTTGGCTTTAGACTGTTGGTGAGAAAACAAGACAGCTGAAGACGTCACCTCCAGGCAGTTTCAGAGCCTGTTCTTTCTTTTAACATTGCCGGTTTGGTAATCTTAGCCTTAAAAACAAGAACAACTTCTAAAGCTCAGTCTATTGTCTCAGACTCTCAACATCCTCTCCATGTCGAGTTTCAGATGCTTCAAACAGGGCGGAGGTTTTGCCTCTCTAAATGTAGCACTAAGCGTTACAGATCGTCCTTTGTCCTGTCTGCAATCACTTATCTTAACCAGCAGTGACCACTAATTGTCCATGATTTACCCCTGACAGTGTGTGAGACTGGATTCTGTGTGTTATGTATTGTACCGTCTGTTTTGTTGTACTCATAATTACTGTCTGTATCTCCAGTTGCCCCTTAGGGACATTAAAGTTTTACCTTACCTTGTTTTTGGATATCTTATAGACCATTAATTGTATAATCAAATAAGTTCTCTGCACATTAATGGCTATGAAAATCGTTAGCTGCAAGCCTAAACGACAGTATGAAATAAAGCAACACTTCACTGGAAGCTTGATTAAGTTTTGATTCCTCACAAGTGCACAAACAATGTATTACCAAGAAGTGACTACGTTTTACAATAACGAGGTGATGCTGAGTCATTCAACAATCAACCCCCCCCCGGTCTGTATACAGTAAAGTACTGTTCAGGAAGCGGAAAAAATAAGAGGAACGCCTGACAGTCAGATACAATCTAATAACACAGCGCTGCAATAAATACTACCTACTGTATGTGATGCTTCAAATGTCACTGCAGTTAAACAGGACTTTGTTTTCAATTCTAGTGGAGATCCTAAAGATTTTAAAGATGCCAAATATGTCAGGCGGATTTTTTTTTTTTATTGAAATATGCATAAAATGATGCACATCTGATGGAATAGGAATAAAAGGTTTGAATACAGGGGTATAGGGTATGTTAAAAAGTCAAATTGATAGGTTGGATTTGTTTGAAGTGGGGTTGTATGAGGCACTTGGAGAAACAGAAGCTAAGCAATGTACTGCTGTGGATGGGGACAGCAGCAAAAACGCATTTTAGCCGCCTTCAAATAGTTCCACCTTAAACAATCAATAACAGTTTAAGTGTATGCTATATTGAGAATATTTTCACCACTTAACCTTGTCACAGACATCCTGTTCTGACGGGGAAGTCAGGTAAAAGCTTCAGTTCCCCATCTATGCTCTTATTAATGCCACCAGACTCCATTGACAAAAATAGTCATTTTAGCTCACTGAACACAGGAGCTGCTCCTCTACAGCTGCTTTGATCAGTTTGTTTGTTTGTGTTAGTGTGGGACTCTGGTGAATCAGAACTAATCATTTTAATCACTGAAGTTACACAATTACATAAACTAAATAAGTGACCATGGCAGCAGTCGACCAGCAGCTCCTGTGTTCAGCGATGTTAAATCAGTGTTTTTCTCAATGGAGTCTGGTATTGAGGAGAGCGATTGAACAGGAATAGCAGTAAAAATATTCAAAATATAGTGTGAACTTAAACAGATATAGATTTTTTACATAGCTGAAATTAATTTTGTTGCCTCCTACATTGCTTAGCTTCCATGCTAGTACTCCTGCCTGCTTTTCTAAACTAGAGGTGTAGACATCTACTGTAGTGTTATAGTATCCCATACAACCCGACATCAAATGATCCAAATTATCCCTTTAATCTCAGTGCTGCTCTCTCATGTTGTAGCTTATTATCAGCCATTAGCTCAGCTGAAACTCCTCACTCACTGAGGCGAGCTGTCGACAAACAACCCCCTGACCTTTGAACAAGTTTGTTCCCCCGACGACATCACAAGCGGATAAAACAAAGAGGATGACACCAGCAGGGGCCCTGCTTCCTCAAACACACCATCGATGACACAGTCTGCTTATCAACAGGTGTGACAGACGTGTCACAGGTGTCGCTGTAAGCAACTTTACACATGATTGATTTTCACTGCTGGCTATTGTTCTGAAGTTCATCTTACGACACACAGGTATTAACTGCTGTTCTGCCCTCTCTGTGATCGGAAAATACACGGGAAACGATGATTGTTAAATGGTATCATATTCTGCGTCATGATTTTTTACAATGACAGGAGCAGCCTGTTGATACACTGATATGATGAATGCTATGTCTTGAACAGGGTGTTAGTCAAAGCCAGATAAAGGGCCTCCTTGTTTGAGTTTTGATTACACTGACAGCTTTAATAACACTGTGTACACATGTACTGATGTACCCAAACACAGACTTTACTACTGCGCACATACAAACAGATACACAGACACTGAAACATGCAGCGCCCACCTACTGGATGGAAGCCCTGGTGGCATAAAGACATCTTTGTGTGCCGGACTCTGGACTATCAGCCCAGCTCCAAACTCATTTAAATGCGGCTTACTTTTTTCACAATGTTTATTTTGTATAAAGTTTTGTTAAGTGATGAAAACATCAGCAGTTTGACCTCAACAGGAAACAGACGCGGGGAATTCATAAACCCTTCATTGTATCAAACCAGTTTTTTAACGAGGTAAAAAAAAATATGATGATGATAATAATAAAAGCGTGTTATGTGCAGCTGCTTACAGCACTCGATAGGATGCGAGGCCACTTGGAGAGAGACGTGCTGTCCTCCAGGCTGAGGTATGTGCACACGAAACACGAGGCGAACGCGGGTGTTTTTCCGACCGACGTCCGTCTCGCCCTTCCTCAGCTCGATGTCGGCGTTCCTGAGCTTCAGGATCCCGGCACAGTCGATTCTGTGGGAAGCGAATATGAATATTCAATATATAAGCACAACTAGATATGGAAAATGGATGTTAAAAAGCATTTGAATGAGAACATGTTGAATCACTCAGAAATCAAATGCATGTTATGATTTTCTTACACTGCTTTCATGTTGTTCTTTGGCTCCAGGGGGATTTCGAGGACTTTGGTGCCATGGATAACCTTCTCATAACTGGTGGTTGTCACTGTCTTGCCAGTGATGCGGTGGACTTGATAAAAGGCGTGGGGCTTGAGGATGCGCTCATCGGCTGTACCGATGAAGATCTGGAGGCCAAGCGGCTCCTTGCCTCTGTAGCCGTGTAACTGCAGACACAAGAAGTCATGAAACAAACTTTTTATTTTACTTCACTTAAAGGGATATTTGTTGGCTCTATGGCTAATGCTCAAGCTACTCATTATAGAGTGCCCCAAGAATTAGTCCTGAAACCCAGAAATGAGTTAGCATTTCACCATTCCCAGTTCCCTCTTCTCAAAGTCAATCGGTTTTTGGTTAGATGACTGAATTAAGGTCTGTGGTTAACACAAGCTTAAGAGACTATCACGTTTTGTTCTATGACATAAAATATGACAGTAAATGATGATCAAATATGAGCCAAGATTCTGTAACAGCGTTGCCTTCTTCTCGCCTTAAATGTTTTCAGAAACATACTTTAGCTCACTGTTTAAAGGGACAGTGTGTAAGATTTAGGGGGATTTAGTGGCATCTAGTGGTGAAGACTGCAGATTGCACCCAGCTGAAACTTCTCCTGGTTCCTCTGAATAAAGTAGTTTCATGTAAAAAAAAAAAAAAGTGTTTTTATGACAATGCTCGTCACAGAGGGGCTGCTAACTACGATGGCCGAGGTGAAAATGCGAATGGCCCTATCCAGAGCCAGTGTTTGGTTTTTCATTCAGGGCTACTGTAGAAACATGGCAGTGCAACACGGCAAGCTTCGCAAACAAGGACCTGCTCCCTATGTAGATATAAATGGCTCATTCCAAGGTAACACTTACATTTTTATTTTGAGGTGGTTACACACGCTGCAGTTACACCTCCTAAACACTATTAACACCTCCTAAACACGTTAAACATGGCTTAATAATAGTGACAATTCCAAACACAAGTACAAGAAATCGGCTTCATTATAACTTACATTTTCCCCACAAATACAACAAGCTAATGCTATTAGCATAAGCCTATGGCATTCTACAATGTTTAAATTAGCCTAGCAATGAGCAAAAAAATTCCTCTGCTCATATGAAGCCAGGATAAATCACACAAGACTTAAAATGCTACTTTTGTGGAGACTTTATTGTCTTCACAATTTATTGTTTTTTATCTGTGAAATTAAAGTAAATAAAAGCTTTGTTTTCACTGAGGGAAACGGTTTCAGCTTCTGCGTTGCTGCGACACGTAGTTACATCTCTGGGGAAATGCATGTCAGACCACGGTGTAAGCTCTACATCAAAGCAGGTATGGCGCAGAAGTATAAATTCCACTTAAATCCTACACACTGGACCTTTAACTGCAATACGTGATCTTTTGTTACCAACCAGCCACCATATTGTTTCCTGTGTCAAAACACCCAAGCTTGAATTATATCACCCAACAGCAGGAGTGTTTATTCATCCGATGCTGTGCAATGTCTGGAAATTTTAGGTCATGGTATTAGTTTTTTTTCTGGTCATGTAACTCAAATTTCAAAAGTATTTGCATCTTGTGTACAACAGACAGCCCAGTTTTATGAAAAGACCAGCTGTGAAATACTTATTTAAAGCATCCATTACAATGCAATGAAACAGAGATACAGTTCAAACTTGTTGTTTCCCAAAAGCTGTTTGTTCTAACTGTGCCTGTCCAGATGCTGTTTGCATCTGATCTGATCAGTGTCAGACCCACATATAAAAGTCTTCTCTCTGCAGCCTTGAACAGAGACCGGCAGACAGCCTCGCACTAGCTCTTTCATGAGTGGATGACGGCTTTAGCAGGACTGAAGCTGTCATAAACATCCAGCCTGACTGATGCATATCAGAGAGGTGAAGATGTGATGTGTGAGATAGAAAGAGAGACAGAGAGAAAGAGAGAGATGTCACTTTTAACCTGAGAGTGCCTCCTGAGGAAACCTGCAAAAACCACAAAGCATCAACTTGCATCTAAATGCTGTTTTTGTGCAAACAGTGTAGAGCATAACCTTTATCATAGAATATACCCGGGAACTGGGTGCAGAGGGACGGAACAAACACTACTTCACTAACCTTTATGAGAGATGATTATAACAACAGAAAACGTCACTGCAGTAAGTCTTACTACCCGAGAAATACACAGCGTATTTAAAATCAGATGTATTTCTAACGCTTATAGAGCTGCAGAGGGTATTTTTTCCTATTAATGAGACAGTTCAGATGGGGTTGTATGGCACACTTATCCATAGTAGATGTCAGTTGGCACGCGCCAGTTTGGAGAAGCACTAGGAGAGCCGGCACAGACACTAAGCAACTTACTGCTGTGGATGGGGGTCAGCAGCAAAATGCATTTTGGCACCTAAAAAAAATCCCATCTAAGAAAGTCTAGCACAGTTTGAGTGAACACTATATTGAAAGCACTTCTTTACCATTTTGTCAGACAGCCAGACAGTTTGATAGGGAAGCCGTTCACAGCTTCAGTTCCCCCATCGTCACAGCCACCAGACTCCATCGACAAAAACAGTAGTTTTGGCTCCCTGAACACGAGAGCCGCCAGTGCACCACTGCCTCAATCAATGAGATAGTCTGTGTTATTGTGTGACTTTGGTGAATCTGAACACACCGTTTTATTCACTGAAGTCACACAATAACATAAACTGATTGACTGATGAAGGCAGTAGCTCCTGCGTCCAGCGATGTTAAATTACTGTTTTTCTCAATGGAGTTTGGCTTTGAAGAGGACGATATACAGTTTCAGTTCCCTGTCAAAAATTGCTGTCTGGCTGCAGGGTAGAACTGTGAAAATACTCTAAATATAATGTGCACTTGAGCTGATACTTATTTTTGTTTTGCTGCTACCCCCATCCTCAGCAGTACATTGTTAGCTTCTGTCGGACTCTAGCCTGTTTCTCCAAACTGGGGGTGTGCCAACTGACATCTATTGTATATAATGTACAGTCTATGGATAAGAACCTTGTACAACCCCATTTCAAAAGATCCAAACTGTCCCTTTAAGACTGTGTTTTTAATTGTGGTTAGAAGAACTTCACTCAGCATGTACATTAATCACATTTTAGGAATGATCGTTACAGTGAATAGAACTGACAGACTTCACAGCAGCTGCTGAATGTAAGCAGAAACTATGGCAACATGAATGAGCACGCTGGCTCCATATCCAGGTAGCTGACACACGGAGTGAAACAGAGGAAGCTGACTGCAAACACTCAACAGGCCATGTGAGCGGTCGGCCGGTTGTCATGGCAGTGGCAGGAGCAGTGAGTCATGACAGAAAGCAGTGTAGGAAAAGTAAAGTGGAGGGTACGAGGCTCGCAGAGAGAGAGAGAGAGAGAGAAGGAGAGAAGGAGGGAGAGAGAAGGGAAAACAGAGTGAGCGAAGGAGGCGAAGAAGGAAAGGAAAAGACGAGGTGAAGGAGTGCAGCCGTGGCTAGCCAGGCCTGACCATCTGATTGGCCTGGCAAACCAGGCAGAACTGACCTCAGGGTGAGGCGTTCGGGGATGGGCAGAAAATGGAAAAGAAGCAAGAGAAGCTTTATTTCCAACAAGTCCCTACTATCACCAGCAACAACAGCTTTGAAATGTTGCCACGGTAACGCAAAGAAAGGGAAGTTGAACCTATTCTTGGACCGTATAGCCGGCCACAACTCTGTGTCACGACTAATTTCAACATGCTGTGGTTGAATTCCATGTTGTGACTGTGAGAGAAACATTAGCACGTTTTTTTTCCTGATCTACAATTATGTTAACCACAGGCACTTTTCATTTTCTTTTACACGTCCGTTTCGACACTTCAAGTCAGCTTCCTAATACGAGACCCACGCAGTCAACAAACCAGCGTGTAAGAGGAAGTCAGGGACAACACGAACACAGGCCTGTTTGTGTGGTTAAAACCATGGGGGCGAGGGCGCACAACAGCAAACTATTTTAGGCTGGAAGGCAGAGAAAAAAAGAAAACTCAGAGAGCTTGTGTTGCTCACTGACCTGAGTTCAGTTGTGAGGGTTTTGGTGAGGCTACGGGGCGGTTACAGTGTGTCATATGTCTGGGGTTAGGGCATGCTTTATGATTTGTTTCAGAAAGTGAGAAATAGGAAAGGTGCTGTGAGAGTAGCCAGCACATAGAGTCATTTTCATACAGCTGGCCCTGGGCAATAACACCACCACCACCATTGGGTGCATAATGAGTAGGAAATACCATTTCACGCAAGCCGTCCCATCAGGGCTGCCTGAGGCTCCCCAGCTGGAAGGCTACTGTAATTTAACAGTCAGCCCTGACCGGATGCCTTCATATAGTCATTCAGCACTTTGAATTGCCAAGTTAAAGTCATGATTTGGGTCTGATTTAAAGGAACAGTGTGTACGATTAAGGTGGATTTAGCAGCATCTAGTGGTGAGGATTTCAGACTGCAACCTGCTGAAACTACTCCCAATTACAATTTCTTCAGGGTTCAATGTTTAGGAGTTTTAACGTGAGCAGAATTATCCGCAGAGGTCTCTTCCTCTCAAAAACAAACAGATCAGGTGATTAAAACCAGTACAAACACTGAATAAAGCAGTTTCACATGAAAAATAAGTGTTTCTCAGATGCGATTAGGCTTGTTGCAGACAGGCTGCTAGCCTTGCACCGTATGTGTATTTTCTGATAACTGAATGTGTGCTCACTTTATTTCTAAACAAGATAATCAGGAGGCTTTTACCATGAGCCGAATTATCCGCAGATGTCTCCTCCTCTCCAGAACAGACAGACCCGGTGATTTAAACCGGTAAAAACACTGAATAAAGCAGTTTCATGTTACGAATCAATGTTTCTGCAATGGTGTTTGGCCTGATGGAGACAGGACGTTAGCCCAGCACTTGCTAATGTGTGCTCCCCTTTTTTCTCTGATAACTTAAGATCCAGACGTTCAGGTGGATTTTACTTCGAACTGAATTATCCACAAAGGTCTCTTCCTCTTCAAAACAAACAGACCTGGTGATTTAAACCCATAAAAACACTGAATAAAGCAGTTTCATGTTTAAAAAGTCTATGATTTTCTGACACTGTCATTGCAGAGGAGCTGCTAACGGTGGCTGCTGACGCGAAAATGCGAATGACCCTGTCTGAAGCCTGTGCTTGGTTTGTCCATTCTGAAATACTCTAGAAACGTGGTGGTGCAACATGGTGGTCTGCATAAATGAGGAGCCACTCCCTGTGTAGATATATACGACTCATTTTCAGGTGATACACCTAAAGAAAACATACTTATTTTATTATATTCAATTTCTGCCAATAGATCCCCTGACAATCTCACACACTGGACCTTTAAATGATATCAGTACCTTGGCTCATTCTGTTTATGGCCATACCTGCACAACAGGATGTCCTCCTGTGGGGGCTTTGACTGCGCCCCTGCTCCCTTCTGTCTCATAGTGAGCCCTGTGGTGTGGCTTGGGCTGCACTTCAATGTGGAGCTCATACTGCTCTGTGCGACTGGGCATCGGCCACTCCAGCGGGGGGAGAGAGGCCACAGGGATGCTGCAGAACATGAACAGAAAGGGATATTAATTATGGAAAAAGTTATGCTGCTTAAATGGAAATGTATCTTGTATGTAAGCAATAAGCAGTAAGTCCTGTCCTTCCTGATTTACCTGCAGAGGCTAGAAACCAGCGGCTTGGACCAGATCGGAGGGATAACAAAGAAATTCTCTGTAGCAGGTTTGGGTTTTATGTCCTGGTCGCAGGACACCAAGTAGTTCCCTTCTGCGTGGTTCTCTGGGTACAGAGTGTAAACCTGGTTGGACGTCTTGACTATTTTAGTGGGCACCAGGCCTGGCTGACTGGTGCCAAAACCATTCATGGCATCAGCGAGGCTGCTGTGCGTATAGTGGGCACCTATGTTGTGATCTTCATGGCCACTGTGGGGGGAGGGGCTGCGGGAGCGGTGCCCGGGCACTAAGCCTGGATTCCTGTACATGTCGTAGGTGCGTTTGCCCTGCGGGGAGGTGGAGCGGGAGCCAGGTCTGGAGGAGGGCGAGCGGGGTCCCAGGCAGCCGTCCTCAGCTAGGCTGGTGCGAGGAGAGGTGCCCGGGGACGTGCGCGGGGAACCAGTGTGGATGTTCTGTAACCTGGGGCAGAGGTCTCCGGGGTTCTGGCCACTGCTGGGGGACACACAAGGAGACGCCCAGGGGGAGTAACTCTCTGAGTGCCAGCTGGTGGAGGAGTTGCTGCTGGCAGGGCTCAGGCACTGAGGCTCACGGTAGGCGAGGTTTTCATGGCCTGGCACAGTGAGGGTGGGTCTGGGGCTAATGTTCAGGTGGTGGTTCTGCAGGGAGTCCCGACCATGGTTGTAGTGCTCACGAGAGGGGGTGATTTCGATGCGTGGGCTCAGGGCCAGACCTGCAGGCCGGGTACTGTCCAGGTAGTGTCTAGCCTCCTGGTTCTCATATCCTGAGAGAACCTCAGTGTTGTGGTCACTGTAGGAGGGACTGCAGGACTTGATGCCGTACGGGGAGGCCACCTCCAGAGGGAAAGCCTGCTCAGACTCAGGGCTGAGGACTTTGTGAGGTGCAAGGTTGGGGTCATCTGCAGGGGAGGACAGACGGAAAATCATCACAAAACACACCTTTGAAAACATCAGTGTTGCCATGGAGATATTTCCTATCATCAATAGTTACAGCATTTAGTCTCAAGTAAAGATGCACCTCTCTAAATGACACAGATAGATTCACCAGCAACTTAAAAATAAGAGATCAAACAAAAGAAAGTCTCTTCGTGTTGACATTTTCTCTCACGTGGCTACTACATGTCAGAAACACCTGTCAAATTTACTTCCTGTTTTCTTTTTAATTCACATAAACAAGCTCGACAGGTCACACATTAATTCTGAGCCCACATAAAACAAAAAGAGGAACAAGAGTCAGCTCAGGTTGCCAAAACGCCTCGGACAAACCTTGATCTCCCGCAGCAAAGTCGCTGCAAGGTGGTTCATATTCAAACAAGTACTCAAACTCCAAATCCTCATCAGGGCAGCTGACTCGACTGAGCTCTTCCTCCAAGTCTTTCTCGTCATAAAAAGAGGTCATCTGTCTCCTTGGTTTTTGTTTTTTTTTTCCTATAACGACTCTCCTCCGACTTCAGGCAAATTGGCGACAGAGACGCGGCTGAGGCGGTGCGGCGCTGATGTGGATTTGTGGAACCTGCTCAAGTGTCAAATGATGCATCGGTGAGCCTGCAAGACGTGAAGCGCATAAGTTTCCTGTTTCAGCCCGCCGCAGTTATTTTCAGATCGAAGGCGGGTCTATTTTCACACCGTATGCGGACTTTTCGAGTTCATCTCTGTGTCTGTTCGCACCTCCCCTTATCGCTGATGCGCCCAAAGAGAAAAAAAAACAAAAAACCAAACAGAAACCAAAGTGCAGCTTGGAGGTGATGAATTATCTGCCCCCATTCAAACAGATCACCGTGAGGCTTTTTTGACAGACTGTGCAGTTTGGTGCTGCCCCCGGGCGTCTGACACGTGACAGTGACACGGCAGGGTGCTCACCGCGCTCCTCACCTGTTGGACAGCTTACTTACAACTGTCATTTAAAACAGGGGATCAGTTCAGGTGTGTGCGTACGCGCGGGCACATGGATGGATAGTGTTCCCTCAGCGGATTGGATCCAATGGGATAAATTAACCAACGTGTCGACGCGCTCTTTTACACTTCTTAAAAACGCACTCCTGAGGGAATCCCCAGATTTACGCATGACGCAGCACAGATACTCGGGCGTTCCTTCCTGTTGTAGCTTTACACAGCGGGCCAGTAAATGCTCAGTCAGCAAAACAGACGCACAGAATGAGCAGACTTTGAGTTTTATGCTGTTTTTGGTGGCGGATTCATTTGGACATGCGACTCAAGTGAAGCACAACCAGTGACCAAAAAAGACAAGATATAAAACTAGGAAAATGTTCGAGCACTTAAAGGACAACCAGAGTTTTTTTGAGAAAAATATAATTGAATATTTGTATGGATATGCGTCGATATCATAAGTAAGTCACACCCAACATTCAGTAGTCAGAAAATATAAAATATGCTTTTTTTGTTCTCCTATATAAGTTTCATAGCATGTCATAACTTATATTTACTTTTTAATTCACATCCAAAGTGTCTCCTCTACTTAGCGCCGATAAAATAAAGTTTTGAGCACTTTATTTAGTTACCACAATTACATGCTGCTGTATTTAATTGGCTCCACATTTCCCCCAAAATATCCTGGTGCTTCCCGGTGATGCCAAGGCACGCGCTGTGCGCTGATCAACCAGCAGCGTGTCTCTTCCCAAACATCAACATCCCCAAATATCTCTGAAATGTTAGACAGCCGACACATGACATTACAGCTCACATCACACACACACACACACACACACACACACACACACACACACACACACACACACACACACACACACACTTAGGGCTAACACTACTCTATCAATTAAAAATCAAATGTTTTGATTACCAGATAATCACAACACTTCAGCAGTACCTTGATCCATCGACCTCATGGTGTGGTACTGTGCCAGCCTCCAAGTTTCTCTAAACATCTGGATAAAAAAGCGAAAAATTGAAATAAATTAAAAAAAAAGGAGAAAAAATTACTTTCCGCCAATAACCATAGCAAAAGAAACTGTCTTCTGTTAAAAATGTTCAAAAGGAGAAGAAAAAAAATCTCTTAAGTTTAAAAAACTTCAAGCCGCGACTCGGCAGCTGCGCGCAAACTCCTCTTTCTTCTCAAAAAACATGCAGCCGCAGCAGCTACAGCAGCGGGTCTGGTATGAAGTCCCTTCCTAGAGCTCTATAAGGATTACTTGTGTATCAAGAGCGGCTTCCTTCCCCGCTCTGGGTGTTTATAATGCTCCAATGCTGTAAAATAACGGGATTCCCTCAGTGTTTCCTCCTGTTTGTGCGCCTTTGCCATGGAAACCTGGAGCCGGTCCATGTCGGAGACTCAGGGCTTTCCTGCAAAGCCCAACACTCAGGAATCCATGACGTCTCCGGCTCCTGCGCCAAGGCATTTCTGCGGCTTCTCTCAGACAGTAGCACACAAGAACTTCATTGTAGGGATGAAGAAATTACTGTAGGACACTGTAGGAGAGAGAGCGGGGGGAGAAAAGAGAGAAATAGCTCTGAAGTTTGACTCCAGGATACACTACATGAAATTTACTTAACACAGTTTACTGGACTGGTCCGTCTACAGTTCACTCTGTCTTCACATTCAGTTTTAAAATGTCTCTGTGTTCACAGTGAATTTAAGTGGCCACGGTTGGCTGACGTTTTGAACATGGAATATAGAGAATTCCATTGTTCCCATTGAGGGAAGAAGCTACTATCCATTTCCATTTCCTCATGGAAATCTGCCGCATCTTCTGATACTTGACTGGAAAAAAAGAAAAGGCTGTACAAGACCACTACATAGACTGACCCCAGTAGTCATGAGGACAAATTCTCCATTGCAATAAAAGTTACATAAGGTAGCATCCAAGGAAAAAACAGGATTCTGATATTTTGGATCATCTGTGCTCGAGCCTTTTTATGTTTCCTGTCTCACATACACATACACACACACACACACACACACACACAAAGAAAAAAAATACAGACTCACGTTTTCATTTCCACATGAAACTTCGTTAGTTGCTTGTGTTGTGAAGGGTGTGTCAACACACACACACAGGAGTGCCCCAGGTCACTGAAACATACAAACTTTATCCATGAACCCCAGACTGAAACTAAATCACATCTTGTATACTGTACAAGAGCACAAAATATCAGAATCCTGTTTTCTCCTCTTGTCATACCTCTCCTTTTTTTGGGTCATTTTTGTCTTTTTGTGGTTGTTTGACCCTCTTTGTAGTTATTTTTTGTCCCTTTGGGACCATTTTGTTTCTCATGTCATTTTGTGGCCTTTTTTGGTTGGTTGTTTGTTCCTCTTTTGTAGTTAGTTTTTGCCTCTTTAAGGTCATTCTGTGTCTTTTTTTAGTCATTTTGTGTCTCTTTTAGGTTGTTTTGGCCCCCTTTATAGTTATTTTTTGTCTCTTTGAGGCCATTTTTTGTCTCATTGTGTCTTTTTTGGTCATTTTGCCTCTCTCTTTGACATTTTGTCTCTTTTTTTGGTTGTTTTGTGTCTCTTTGTAGTCATTTTGTGTCTCTGTTTGGTTGTTTGACCCATTTTGTAGTTATTTTTTGTCTCTTTGGGGCCATTTTGTGTCTTTTTTAGTCATCTTGTGTCTCTTTCAGGTTATTTTGCCCCCCTGTATAGTAATTTTTTGTCTCTTTGATGTCATTTTGTGTCTTTTTTCTCATTTTGCCTCTCCTTTTGTTATTTTGTCCTTTTTTTGGTTGTTTTGTGTCTCTTTGTAGTCATTTAGTGTCTTCTTTTGGTTGCTTGACCCCTTTTGTAGTTATTTTTTGTCTCTTTGGGGCCATTTTGTGTCTTTTTTAGTCATTTTGCTTCTCCTTTTGTAATTTTGTCTTTTTGTCGGTTGTGCTGTGTCTCTTTTTGGTTGTTTTACCCCCCTTTGTAGATAGGTTTTGCCTCTTTGGGGTCATTCTGTGTCTCTGTTTGGTTGTTTGACCCCTTTTTTACTTATTTTTTTGTCCCTTTGAGGTCATTTTCTGTCTTTTTTTGGCCATTTTGCCTCTCATTTTAACATTATGCATCTCTTTTTTTGTTTTGCGTGTCTTTGCATTTGTTTTGCCCCTGTTGTAGTTATTTTGTCTCTCTTTGCAGTTCCTTTGCATCTCTTTGTTATCTTTTTGTGTCTCCTCCTGGTCGGTAATCTGAGTGACATTTTGCAGGTGAAGGCCAGGGGTGCCCTGACACTTTGGGCCCCTGGGCTTGTGTCCAGTGGGCTCGTTGCTTGTGTAACAGATCGGGACGGTAACATTTCTACAGCATTACACGGTGAACTGTTTCATGCTACTTTAAATCCCACTATGACCTTACTCCAATGTTGGCAAACAATCCAAAAGTAAATCCATTATACATGTGTGAGTCATGTCTCAGTTTATGTGCTGTCAAGTGTATTAATAGTTTTGTCAATTCATCAAGATTTGGGTGGGAAGAGAGGCCCAGTCATGTCTCGGCTGTTGAGGTTCCCTTTTAATTTCTAAACAGATAATGAATGAAACTTTTGGAGGAGTGTGTTTGAATCATTCTGCAGCATTAACTTGTCATGTTATATATTAAAGGAGATGGTTGAACCCTGACTAGCAGCATCTTTATGTGCTTCATCTGAGCATGAAAGCAAAAGTTTACACAGTAGATTATTGTTTTTGGTGAACTGCCACTGTTTTACAATCACAGGTATTAAACTGAGGTGTTTTCAGTTTGTCAAAAACACACAGAAAAGCTTAAATCTATACTGAATACATCTGCTTAACTGAAGAAACAGGTAGTCTAAGCTGTTTTAACATTAACGAGTCCCCATATTGCCCTGGAGAGGAAGCTGCAAAAAAAGCCAGTGGAGGAAGCCAAGTTAAACTATACATTACTGCTGCAGTGCCATGAATTGATGCCTGCTCTGGAGCTTTTAGTACAGCGCTGTGCTTATAGTACAGAATCCAATTACAACTTAAAAGAAGGACAAATGTATGATTGGATTTAGCAAAACCGTTTCCCCTTGTGAACTTATACAGACTGAGATTCAGCTTTAGAAAATATCCAGCATTCTAGCTTTGGAGGCGCTGGTAGGCAGATTTCTTTTAAACTTTTAGAGCCAGGTTTGGTGTTTCCTCCTGCTTCCTGTCTTTATGCTAAGTTAAGTTAGCCTACTGCTGGCTGTACCTTCATATTTACCACACAGATAAGAGTGGTGTTGGATCTTCTCATGTAACGCTTAGTGTATTTCTCAAAATGTCTAACTCTTACGGACACAGGGAAGTAGGGGTGTTGAAGCTTATAATGTTTCCCCTTCGTAGGCAATATGTGTTATACACAAGACCTTGTGGAGTGAAAGAGGCTTAACTTTATTTTTTATCCATTTATTTTAAAATTTATCTGTTCAGCCCAGTTGTCAGAGATGCCTGCCAAGCCGCAGACCACTATTCTGTTTTACAGTGAGTCATCACTGCATTTCAAGCCTCCAAAAGCAGTTGTTTTTTACAGAGACATCACTGCATTTTGTGTCTGGATAGTGTCATGAAAAGTAATTGTTTTAACAGAGACATCACTGTGTTTCCAGCCCGGAATAGTGCCTCAAAAATCTGTTGGTTTTTTTACAAGAAATTGCTGCATTTCCAGCGGTGATAGTGCCACCAAAACCAGCTGTTTTTTTTTACAGACATCACTGCATTTTGTGCCTGGATAGTGGCATGGAAAGTGATTGTTTTTATCGAGACATCACTGCATATCTGGCCAGAAAAGTGCCACAAGAAGCGGTTGTTTTTTACAAGACAGTGCTGCATTTTCAGCCAGGATAGTGCCACAAAAAGGGGTTGTTTTTTTACCAAGAAATTGCTGCATTTCCAGCTGGGATAGTGCCACCAAAAGCAGTTGTTTTTTACAGAGACATCACTGCATCTTGTGCCTAGATATGATATATGGATGGATATTCATATGACATGAAAAGAGGTTGTGTTACCAAGACATCACTGCATTTCCAGCGGTGATAGTGCCACCAAAATCAACTGTTTTTTTTACAGACATCACTGCATTTTGTGCCTGGATAGTGGCATGGAAAGTGATTGTTTTTATCGAGACATCGCTTCATATCTGGCCAGAAAAGTGTCTCAAGAAGCGATTGATTTTTACAAGACTGCTGCTGCATTTTCAGCTGGGATATTGCCACAAAAAGGGCTTATTTTTTTACCAAGAAATTGCTGCATTTCCAGCTGGGATAGTGCCACAAAAAGTGGTTGTTTTTTTACAGACACATTACTGTATTTTATGCCTGGACAGTGGCATGAAAAGCAGTTGTTTTTATTGAGACATTGCTACATTTCCAGCCGGATTAGTGCCATGAAAAGGGGTTGTTTTTTGCCGAGAAATTGCTGCATTTCCTGCTGGTACAGTGCCACAAGTGGTTGTTTTTGTTCACTGTGTTTCCAGCCAGATTATTGCCACAAAAAGTGATAAGTTTTAACAGTGACATTGCTGTGTTTCCAGCCAGAACAGTGCCACCAAAACAGGTATTTTAAGCCAAAGCATGGTCTGTATAATGTTCCAAAATTGTTGTTTATAACTATTAAAAATGATCCTATCCATTGAAATCAATACAAAAACATGAATGTCGCTCAGCATTCAGAATGATGTCATTATATAGACTCCCAGCTGTCAAACTTTATGTCGACAGATGCAGGAAGTCTGTCAACATAAAGTTTTTATGTTGACAGACTTCCTGCGTCCCTGACACACACCATCCAGCGATTTGATACAAATCCAGCAAACATCATTTATTTTGTCTCGGTCTCGAATGAAACATCTTCACTACATTTCATGTGCTCAGCCCTCTGTATAGCCTCAGTGACTTATCCGGTGCTTACATCAGTCATGTCAGACTCAAGGCCATTCATAGGAAAATGTGTGTACTTGAGAGAGGGGAGGGGGGTAATCAGAGGATCTGTTTTGGATTGAGACATGGATTAGTCTGAGTGAGGGAGTCTGTGCTAGACTGCTGGGTGAACAAGGTGACTGCAATGAGTCTGTAAACCGCAGTGGCCATAGCCTTCGTTTTGGGGGTAACTAACCATCCAGCAGCCTTGTCTACCAGATGTAAATTCCTCCACTGTTACGGAACTCTTATGCAACCCAAATTATGAATGAGTAAATGAATACGGCACACGTTTAAGAAAGGAAAACCGCCTGTGTCCAGACGGCCGACTTTGCACTTCCGTCTCTCTCTTTTTTTTTTTTCTTTCTCAGAGAGCCCACTTTTTCCAAGTTCATGCAGTATTTTCCATCACTGTAAAAACAGCCCATTGAGGTAGAGTTGTCTGGGTTAGAGCATTGCCCTGTTTTAGTTTTCCAAGTGTAACATGTGTGATTGAGCTTTTAAATCCAAGCAGTGGAACTTTGATATGGAAATGGTGCATTGCATCGTGTCTCATGGAAATCTTTCCAAGGAAATTCAGGGGGCAAAGGGAAGCATGGACTTGTGCCTCCATTTGGGTCTTCTGATCTGCTCTTATATGCCAGGGACATTGTACTCTTCTCCTCTGCATTAACACTGATTATTAACTTTTTCAGTTGTGATAATATTTGGAGTAAAACATCCATCTAGTCATTCATTTTCTGTACTGCTTATCTCATTCTGAGTTGTGGGGCTCCTATCCCAGCATGAAGGGTACACTCTGTAACAGTTGGCCAGTCTGTCACCACTGAACCAATTAGTTTAAGTGGCTGAAGACATGTTTTCTAATGTTTCTAAAACACAATGTACAGCCTCATACAACAGTAATCCCTCACAATCATCACTTTTGACCTACTAGAAGTGAGTGGTGGTGTATTTATCTGACTCTGCCCTCTTAGTGTATTTTCTTATTTTATTTTTGTTTTGCTGTGTTCAGGATGGTTCTGGGCACAGCATACAGGTCGCGTCTCATGAAAAGGTGGCGATCAGGTGCCAGACTGTGAGCAGCACACACCCAAAATGAAGCTACGAAAATCGCACCGAAAACGCAAAAACAGTGAACAAGAGGAAATCTGGGGTTGGCTTTCACTTTATTTGGTGATTGTTCACAAACAGTAGCTGACAGTTCCTGCACAGTAAACCCATTTAATATGTCTTCAAACTTACAATAATGCACTTTTTCATCTCATTTGCTTTTGTGCAGAGATTTAAATGAGAAGACTCATAGCGCTCTTATGTCTGTTTGCTAAATATGAAACTACAGCCAGCAGTTAGCTAACTCACATCAGCCCAGCCGCAAAAAGAAAATGTTGGCATCGTACATACCTGCAAACCATGGAGACACTTGTACGTTACATACAAATGATTCTAAAGTGTCCTAGTCTATGAGCTGACTTTGTCATCAGGAGGAGGAGGGGATTGTAGATGACGTGACGCCAGAACAAGACTCCTGCCAAGCTGCAGACCACTGCTCGAGACCAATGAACATTAAAACCAGATGGGGTTTTTTTAGCGAGAAATCGCAGCATTTCCAGCAGCTTTTTAGCCAAACATGAGTTTTTTAGTGACCCACCACTGTTTTTTCCACCAGGGATACTGCCACGAGAAATGGTTGTTCTTTACAAAGACACTGACGACTTCTTCAAGGAGGCCTTCGCCATCAAAACCAGCTTTTTCAAGCCCAAACATGATCCTTTCCCGACTAAAACTAAGCCATTTTGTGACTAAATTTAACCACACATTCACCACAGCATTGATGAAATGTAAAGAAACTTAAAGTTTCAACATGTCTGCTACATTATAATGTACAAATGTATCGTATCAGTGGTTTGCAGAAACGTACAATGCTGAAAACATTTCTGGTGACTGGGTTGCTTACACAGCGGTGCAGTGGTTAGCATTGTTGCCTCACAGCAAGAAGGTTCTGGATTCGAAACCAGGGTAGGGGAGCCCTTCTGTGTGGAGTTTGCATGTTCTCCCCGTGTCAGCGTGGGTCTTCTGCGGGTGCTCTGGTTTCCTCCCACAGTCCAAAGACATGCAGGTTAACTGGTGACTCTAAATTGTCCGTAGGTGTGAATGTGAGTGTGAATGGTTGTCTGTCTCTATGTGTCAGCCCTGTGATAGTCTGGTGACCTGTCCAGGGTGAACCCTGCCTCTCACCCAGTGTCAGCTGGGATAGGTAACAGCCGCCCTACAGGATAAGCAGTTACAGAAAATTATTAGTGCTTCATAACCTCCTGTAATGTCTCTAATGTTACTTTCATTTCATATCATGGTGAAGCTCTGCTCCTGCTGGGCGAGGACGTTGAGGAGGGAGGGTAGCCGGCATGGTGTTGCATGGACTTAGTCTGAGCCACTTTGTTTCACATTTGCAGATTTTGTTCAGCACACATACTGCACCTTTAATAAGTGTATTTCCCAAAATGTCAAAACTGTCCTTTAAATAATAAACCGTTTAACAATTAACCAGTGAAAAACTTTTAAAAGCTTCTACTCCTTCTCCCTCATTACAGAACCAAACTCTATGAATATGTGAATATTGTTCATTTCAAAAGTTAAACTGCTAAAGATGTCTCCTACTTCTCTGGAGATTAAACATCCGAGTGAATTAAGTAAGCGAAACACATTCTGACTTTACATTCATCCTGGAGTCGATGGTTTTAAAAGGAGTGTAGCACAATGATTCAGGAATCTGTGGATTATCTTTTAATGATGAAGCAGCATATTAAAACGAGGCTGTGCAGCTGCTGAGATCGCTGCTGACACGGTTTCAGTCGGGGCAGTGCTGGCATGTCATTGTGCAATAAGGAATCGTATTTCCTTCTTGCCACAACTTGAGATCCCTGGAAAACATTTTCCTTCTTTTTCCGAATTGTATGAATGAACTAATACGTTCCATCAACATGGAAACTACATACATCCACGCTGGACGAAACCGCCTCGTTATGTAACAGGATTCTGATCGATATTCGAATGTTTGTAGAAAGAATTCGAGTGTCTTAAATCCAGTGGAAAAGTGGCCGACTAGCTCATGGATTTTTCCCCTTTTGAGCACAGCATTATGAAATCCCATGAAACAATATCACCCCCCCCCCCCCTCGTCCACACTTTTTTCTGTCTTGTCCAGGTTTCCAATTCCATCCTACAGTATTTCATAACTTCAGCATCTCTTTGTACCTACGATCAGCACAATATGGATGCACAAAAGTCAATATTTGGTAGTCAAAACAAACTTATTCAGCGTTTCGGCTGAAAGAAAAGCTCACTCTTCCCATTGCAGCTTCATTCATAACAACAACTGACTGTACCTCAGCCTCAACAATCACAATTAATCACTCGTTTAAAAAAAAGTCTTTAATCCTGTTGGTCTTAAAGTGATTTGGGCGGGTTCGTTGGGTTGTTTTGGGAAGCATTAAGCAGTGTCATTAGAGATCACGGGGAGAGGCAGGGAAACACATCTGCAGCTCTTCTTTAACAGTCATGGGTGCTAAGACAAATCAAAGCATTCCAGGCCCACACAGCTATAAATAGTGCCAGAGGAGGGTGTGTGTTCATGCTTTGCGATGTTTCTGTGAGGGGCCTGTCATTGCCAAAATCCAGTGTTTACACAGAGCCATAACAGGGTGTAGTAAACACTTCATCTCCACTCGCTTGTTCATTATTCGGTGTCGTGCGTCGAGGGTTTCTGTTATTTCAAAACAGCTCACTGCATCTAAGCAGGCACTTTTAATGTGGCATATAATCCTATAGGAGCATTATGCAAATTATTGTGAGCTAAACTCATTAACCAATCAGATGTGACGCAGGAACCACGGCTGACCTCGGGCCCAAACTGTGCAGCAGGAGTTCAGTGTTCTCTCCAGGAAACTGGCCGAGGCCCAGCGACCTCGTTGATGTGGTCGCCAGCCCTGGCCTGAAGGTTGGATATGGATCCCACATGGTTCCATGCTATCATTTGTATTAAGTGCTCCAGTCAGGACCCTGTGACAGTTTGTGGTATACTCTGCAGCACATTCATAGTAGTCTCCCCCTCCTCCCCCTCTCCTTCTTTCTTTCTCTTGCACTGTTCCATTGGGAGCAGCGTGTAAGATGTTTCCAAGCTGGAAACAAATTCCTGTCTTGAAGTGCCAAAGATAAAATGCGCCGACCTTGTGATAATTAGCCTGGATATGTTACGCAACAGCTGTAAGCTACCTCTTTTAAAAGCTGAAAATCCAAACCTTGTAAAATGCAAAGTAAATTTCAAAACTCACTCTGACTCTGATTGGATTGTGGATTTGGCAGCGGACCAGCGGGGGCTCCGTAGCTGGCTCGCAGAAAGGAGGGAAAGACCACAAATGTTAAGGTTAGCAGGCAGCTCTGTTGATTCTGGAGCGGAATTTCAGTTTTCATGGGACTGATTAAGTTAAATGGTTTCTTTTAATGGTATAACTTACGCATTTGGGCAATGGAACAAGATGAAAAAAAGTTGGACATACGCTGTAGTTTTAATTTGAACATGCAGTACTGAGGTGCTTGGCTGCATGTTGAAAAAAAAGGGAAAAGTTTTTATAACTGAGAGTCGAGTCCAACGAAAACCATCTCTGGGCTGAAACGTCATAAAGCTTCAACACTTTTATAAATTTTAAACTACATGGATAATTAACAAAGTTCCTTCGAAAAGCTCAAACTTAATTTAGGCGTGAACGTTGACATCAAAGAAAAATGAAGAAATGTTTCCTGTTAGTTAAAACTTTTAGTGATTTAATAGAGTCAGTGGTGGAAGAAGTGCTCAGATCCTTCACTTAAAGGGGCAGTTCACCTCAAAATCAAAAATACATATTTTTCCTCTTACCTGTAGTGACTCTCTATCCATCTAGATTATTGTGGTGTGAGTTGCAGAGTGTTGGAGATATCAGCTGTATAGATGTCCGTCTTCTCTCCAATATAATGGACCTACATGGCACTCAGCTTGTGCCGCTTTAAACACACATACAAAAAAAAAAAAAAAAAACATTTGAAAAACTCAACAGCAATGTTTCTTTCTGGAAATCATGACCTGGATACTCAAGATACAGCCGAATCTTGTTGTGAGCATTCTCATGTGGGAACTATTTTCTTTCTCCAGGACTACACCTGCCAACTGTATCACCGCGCAGAAGAAGGCATCTACTGCTAGCTCACCTAGCACAAGAGACGTGGACTCGAGCCATGACGTGGACTCAAGTCAGACTTAAATAACACATTTGATGACTTTAGACTTGACTCAGCAAAATCAAAAAAGACTTGCAACATGACTTGAACTTTAACATCAATAACTTGTGACTTCACTTGGACCTGAGCCTTTTGACTTCAAAATACTTGATACTGTTACCTCTCTATGTTTCCATCCAAAAGTGATTTGAATCATTGGGAAATGCGCATTAAAAGAAATACGAATCCTGTGTGTTTCCATTAAATATACGAACTTTGGTGAAAACTACAAACTCACGCGAGTTTTCCGCAGAACCGGAAACAAAACAAGTCTCGCATTCTTCTTCTTGATGGAAACGTCAAAATTCGAATTAAAATCCCCTGATTCGCACAAACTAAAATACACTCGCTTTAGCCGGGTTTTGGTTGATTCGAAAAAATATTGATTCACAAAACGGGGGATGGAAACAGTTATGTTCGAATTGAGTCTGACGTAGCTCCATGGTGATATCCACACTCCGGGTCGGGAAGGCGGTAAGGTATTTACAAGCTGGTTGCCAACCGCCAGAAAACGTAGAAGAAGAAGAATGCAAGACTTGTTTTGTTTCCAGTTCTGCGGAAAACTCGCATGAGTTCGTAGTTTTCACCAAAGTCCGTACATTTAATGGAAACACACAGGATTCGTATTCTTTTAATGCGCATTTCCCAATGATTCGAATCACGTTTGGATGGAAATATAGCTAATGATATCAAACACAGGCTAATTATATTTGCATACAAAAACGAAACAAACACAAATTGCAGTATTCAAAACGTGTGGGCCGAAAATTACAGATGGAGAAGCAACAACATCTAACTTCATTCGACTATTGAGTTACATAAAAAGAGGTAAGCTGGGGCAAATACTGACACGGCTAGCAAGCTAACGCTTAGCTTACGTTAGCTTAACAGCTAAGTAACTTTTAACAAACATATTTCAACAAATAAATACAAAATTTTGAAAACAATCATGTTTTTCTGTAAATTTAATTTATTATTAGTTAATCTGTTGTTAAAATGGCATAACATTTGTTGAAGAGTGCATTATGACTTGTTTAGAACTCGCAACTCAAAGGTTAGGACCTTGGACTAGAGTGCTAACGTGAGACTCACCTGTCACTTTCAGAACAATGACTTGTTCACCCCTCTGCTGAACACCACTGAGCTAGCTAACGTTACAGCTCAGCCGAGGAGGACGCCATTCAGTGGCGTAAGAAAGTTATGACGGGCCCATGTGCTCGCTGTTGTGCATATTGTCTTGACACAAATACAGACTTGACACTGGACAACATTAATATATCAAACCTTGACCAAACTAAAACTACAGTAGTAATCTCAAACAAAAAGAAATTACAAACCCTAACCCTGACCTGCCTACTAAGATGGCTAAATAACATAGCTAGTCTTTAAAC
Organism: Epinephelus fuscoguttatus; assembly: GCF_011397635.1. Taxonomy (NCBI): domain Eukaryota; kingdom Metazoa; phylum Chordata; class Actinopteri; order Perciformes; family Serranidae; genus Epinephelus; species Epinephelus fuscoguttatus. Next base: position 39,809,613 of record NC_064758.1, on the reverse strand, counting down.
ACTGAACTCAGCGCATCACAGACCAAAGAAGTAGCCAAGCGTGATACACTGAAGCATGCCCCAACTCAGGATCACCACCAAAAATAAAAAAGACAAAATAACAAAGTGGCAAGATCTTTACCTGCCTGGTGGTGACGACCAAGTCAGGCTGCTCAGAACAACCACAAATAACCTCTACACTCAAACAAAGGCCACAAGATACACACAAAAACTTGAATTACTCCACCTCATGGACGTTCGATCCAGGATGAGCCCTCATTTGTTACGAGCCTTTCTGTGGATGAACAGAACTCCAACACAGACCCAAAATGACACAGGAGAAACTGACACAGGAGCTCTGAAGCACCTCCTCCATACCATGAGGAGTGAACTGCACCTCGTTAAGTAACACAGCACACTTGGGCAGATCTACAGTGGAGGGAAATGGGACAGCAGCAGAGAACACACACACACACAGCTGTAACACATATTACCCAGCAGTCATCATCTCTCTCTTTGAACACAGGTATATTTCCAAGGTGGCAATCCGAATCACTTGCAAGGGCCCGCTCGCTCTACGGGCCCCTCCATCCCAGGGGCCCCAGTGCAACTGACCTGCCTGCACTGTCTGCATTTACGCCCCTGACACCATTAATGTTCATTTCACACTGTCATGGGCACAAGCCTCTCGTCCATGAGTAGATGCACATTTCCTTCTGCTCGGTGATACGGTGATACAATTTCTTAAAGTACAGTTGCTTAAAGTAAAAATAAGTCATTGTGCAATAAAATGTTCCCTGTCAGTGTTTTACTGTACTATCTGATGTTTTCGGATTAATATCACTGCTGCAAATTTCTGCGTTGCATTTTACTGCCGTAGATGTTTCACATTCAGCATCAACACATCTGCAGATACATGGTTTTTACTGGACAGGAAGGGCATGTATAATGTAAAGAGTAAAGAGTTCAATCATTTCTTATGAAGTGACATCCAACTTTGCCTTTTGATTGCAAATTATGTTCAATGTCAAGGATGTGAGCCTGAGTGAAGGAGACTGAATACACAGCATCATCCCCACTGCAGGCATCAGGGACTCCCTCCTCTGGTGAGATGGAGCCAAACACCCCGGCTCCTCAGCCTGCCTGCTCTGTATGTTCAGTGTAACTCACACCTCATCAGAAACTGGACTGAAGTGGAACACAACCATAAGAACCATAATTGTTTTTGCATACAAACTGTGGATGATACTCTCAGTCCAAAATTAGTTTCCATGTACCATGCAGGGACATTGTGTGAAAAGGAAAGTATTACAGCTTGTTTCATTCATAAAAAGATCTGTTTTCTGTTTGACTTAATGTTCTTACTGCAGCACGTCTTCGGCCACATAGGTTTGAGACCACAAAGTCATGTAAGGCCACACTAACATCAGCTGGCTCCACTTTTATTATTCATGAGAAGGTTATTAAGCCACACTGAGCTGCATTATTACATTCTGTGGCTGTGTGTTTGTGGCTACCAAATGTGTCCTAAAATACTAAAAAACCTCATAATAACAAGCACATGCAGGGGTGTAATTTAGAGGGGGGTGACGGGGGGACATGTTGGAAAACTAATGATGTATTAAATTAAAGAACATCAGTGTGGCGGCTGAAGCATTCACACTAATCAAAAGTATGGAAGGTGGAATTGTGTGTGTATCTTGTAGGATGTAGGAACTTTGAAATCTTAAGCTCAAGTTTAACGGGGTTAAAAATGTATTTTATATCCAACGTATTTTTACACGTTGTTACATATTAATATTTAAAAAGTGCATTTTCCTCCTTGCTTTACACATTTTTTGACTGCACCACCCTTTTTGTTTTGATGAAATGTTTCTTGATCAGTGTGACGGCCTGAAGTTTGCCGACATGCTGTCATACATCGATCAGCCAAAACATTAAAAATGCTGACAGGTGAAGTGAATAATGTTGTGCATCTTGTTACAGTGCAAAGTTCTGTTGGGAAACCTTTGGTCCTGACATTCTTGTGGATGCCACTCGGTGTGTTCCAACCACTCAAACCGACCCCTCATCGCAACGGCTCTCCCTGATGGCAGTGGTTCCCCTAGCAGGACCATGCACCATGCCCAAAATAGGCTAATCTTGTTTGCAAAACTGCGTGGTGGTCAACAAAAACAAACTGCAGTACGCAAAACCTGTGGGTGTAAAATTACAGATGTTGAAGCAACAACTTCCAACTTTGTTCAACAAAGAGAGGTAAGCCGAGGTCAATATTAGCATAGTTAGCAAGTTAATGCTCAGCTAACATTTGCTAAACGGCTAAGAAACTTTTGAACAAACATGTTTCAACAAATATCCTGTTGTTAAAATGACATAACATGAGGTTAAAAGTGAATTATGATTTGTTTACAATTCAGAACGCAAAGGTTAGAACTTTGGACTCGAATGCATCATGCCACACCACAGAAACTGCTCAGGAATGGTCTGAGGAACGTGACAAAGCGCTCAAGGTGTCAACCTGCCCTCCAAAACCCCTAGATCCCAATTTGAATTAGGAATCTGTGAGACATAGCGGGTACCCCAGAGGTCCTGTATCCATGCCTTGAGAGGTCAGAGGCCTCACAGTGGATCAGCTTTGACCTGTTGTGTCTGGCACCATAGCATAGGTGACAGATCCTTGAGTCTTGTGGGTTGTGAGGTGTGATACTGTGATGCTCCACGGCTGCTTGACCGGATCGGGATCTGGGGAACTTGGAAAGCAGGTTGACGCCTTGAGCTCCCTGTCAGGGTCCTCAGACCATTCCTGAGCAGTTCTTGCAGGGTGGGATGGCACATTGTCTTGATGGGGGGCCACTGCCATAAGGGAGTGCCATTGGTGTAGTGGAGGGTAGGGCACTTGGTCTGCAACAGTGACTAGTGGTGTCAACATGAATGCCAGGACTAAAGGTTTTAATTCACCTGTCAGTGGTTTTAATATTTCAAGTAAAATTATACGTCTTTTAAAAAGGAGTCTGTGGGAAATTTCAGCTTGTGACAACTTTGTATTCAAAAGCCTCTACTTTTATAACAAATACAGATCTTGATATTCATATTAAAATATCCTACAGTATGTAGGGCTGAAGATTTGTGCCTGCACTCACTGCCTCATCCCAAGTCAAGATTCATTCCCTGATCACATGGATAGACTGTCTATAAAGCTCAGTGGTTACATATATAAATCCCATAAAAAGCCCAAAACCAACAGTGACTTGATCCTATGAGACGTACTGCATCTGTATCCACAGCTTGATAGATCTTATTCTTCGGTCTTAAAGCTGCACTTTTGTCTAGAAACTTCCAAAAACACATCGGTGAGTCACACTGTTGCACTGGGTGACATGTTCCCTTCATTACCATGACCACACACACACTGTAGTTTATTTTGAGTCAATCCCACGTACACAGTCCTACTGCCCCAAATACTGTATGTACTGGAGCTCCAAATGTGTATTAATCCACAGCTGAAAATAGTCCCAAACAAATATACTATATACTGTACTTCTGTTAGGTAAAAATTACACTTTACTATGCCTTCAAAATAGTAAAACTACATATATTTATATGAGTGCTAAAGATAGGTATAAAAATCTTAAAGTATTGAAACAGACTTTCACTGAGATTTGTTGACAACAAGAACAATATATAAACAACAAAATAACAGCAGCCTTTTCCTTTAAGCTGCGGAAATAACAACTTTTGAGGAAAAAAAACAGGCACACGAAAAGAAAACACGAGATTTTATTAATCATCATCACAACATTGACATCAACACAAATCTCCCTTTTTGTTCTGCTCATCTGAGTGCAATCACCACCATTAAATAAAACATGTTAATAAATAAAAAACAACACAGGTTATTTACAAGCAGCCAAATAATTTTAGCATCATTTATGTTTTGCGTTTCTATTACAGCATAAAAATATAATAATAATCAGTTGTACAAAACAAAATTATGTGCAAACGACTTGCTTAAAAGTTTAGTCGAAGGTATGTGAGAAATGATAAGTTATGGCAGCCTGGACGCTCAGTTTGACACGTTAAGCTTCATCAAGTCACATGACAAAAGTTAGTTTTTTAAAAACTGAAACTGTTTTTTGAAGTAATTTGCAATAAGTGACAGTGCAGTGATGTTATTCTGTTAGTGGCTGATTATTTACAGAATCTCCACCATCACACCACCAGTGAAAAGAGACATGAGCTGTATGGCATCGTCAGTGTGCAGTAGTAATACTTATTGACAATATTCACATTGTATCTGACTGAGGAGAAGTGATTTGATCCCTTTTTTCTTTCACAGCTGAACTGTGGAGGTTAGTAGACGTGAGAAGTGACGGGGGCCCAGGGTTAGACGACATGAAAGTGGGGCAGCTGGACTCCGGTCACTGGGGTATTTTCAGTTATGGCTTTAGGTCACTGTTACAGTGAGTCATCATGCAATGCTGAAGCGTGGCCGGTGCTGGCCTGCCAAGCAGCCACATGAGAGGCTGCGCATTCCCCTGCGGACACACAGCCTGTCGGGAGCGCCGGCGGAAGGTTTCGGCTGCAAATAACCAAAACTCCTTTGTGGCTGTTTTGACCGCGCTCCACAAACACTAACAACTCAGGGTCCGTACACAGAGACAAAGACAGATTTAACATCAGACACCACAGGTCATGCTAAAATAAACAACCGCACCACCTCCGCCGTGCCGGGCTGTAGCATCGCGGTGACGCATAAACAAATACACAAACTTGCAGACGTGTGTTTTATGCAAAGTCTAGCCAGTAAACTTTTTTTTTTTTCACCATATAATTCTTAAACTGCATTTAGAAAGCACTGTTTGAGGAGAGTGTGAATCAAGTCCTGAGTGAGAATGCTACGTCAATTTCAGTGTCTAACAATAAAAACAGTTTTGCTATTTCAGATGCAACAGGAAATGAGTGTAAATTAGTTTCCAGCCCAAATGACACATCCAACTTTTCCAGTGACTTTTCCTTGATGTGATTCCTGACATTATAAAACAAACTGCATAATTTACTGAAGTGATTTTGTGCCTTAACTTATAACATACAGGCTCAACAGCTGCGTGTTTGTACATTACATATTTACATTTATGTCCACGACACTTTAATGTTCACAACTCTGAGGACAGCTGATAATAAATAGCTCAGGTTAATCTACAGCTCACTGCAGGCGTTCTCCACGTAGAGAAATCATCAGTTAGTCTTTGCATCAAACACGTGTAGCAAGTAACACTGCTTTTAAACACAACGTCTCAGTAAACAACCTGTCCCTGACAAATCTACCCGTCCCTGACGCTCCCGAGTGGAACTTTTCAGAACAAATTAAAGGGGATGAATCCATGTTTGATTCTCTGGTCTAAGCGCAGGCTCTGCTGGGTGAAAACAGGGACACCTTTCTATTTTCCCCACAGCAAATGAGGCCGGAGGCTCCTCTCAGTCTTTAAGAGGTCAGCTTGGAGTAGCTGGGCGGCGAGAAGCGTCTGCGTAGGTACTTGAGGATGTAAAGAGGCAGACAGCTCACCAGAGTGATGACGGTCACCTTCCACAAGAACGATACTGTGGCGATGAAGTAGACATCTGGCATGGACGAAGAAGCAAAGATCAACATGAGGTTGGAGGATACAGACAGATATTACTCAGCATCATGTAAAACAGTTATGACCCCCGGTGGACGAGAGACACAACCTCATCTAATGGGGACAAATGTGAGTGTGAAAGGTTGTTTTTGTCAGTAATTTTTTGACAATTTTGTTGAATTTCTTTCTTTGGTGGATGTGACTCGTAGTGTAAAAGCACTTTGAGTGGTCAGAAGACTAGAGAGGCACTATATAACTGCAGGTGCAGGTCCAAATCAATGAATCAGGACAGTCAGAGTGGCAGCCATTTTTATTTTTTTATTTGAGCGCTGATGATGGTCAAGGACTGAAAGGTTTGCTGCTGTTTTTATTCACCTTTTTATTATTATTTTTTTTATGTACTTTGAGCACCCTTTTTTGTGCACAGATGTCCTGAATAAACTGACTTTTTTTTGCACTGATCTCAGCCTGTGAGTGTTTTTTTTGGGGCTGTCCAGCCCAGTTGCATTGACATGCAGGTGTCTCCTCTGCCGTCCTATCTTGGTTGTCCATTGTACCGACGCACCCAAGATAAACCTTTTTGTTGCACTAAGTAGGTGCAGCTTCAGAGTAGCCGTTGTAGTAGGCTAACTTCAATATAAACTCCTGTATAACAAGTCGACTTGTGGCAAGTCACTAAACATCACTGAGGTGAGGTTTTGCAGGAACAACCAAATGAGCAATGGAGTAGTGCATTTTCAAATATGCATTCTTTGGTTGCCATTAACTGCATGTTTTTCAAAACGTGATCTAATGTTACTGAGGCTGCCTCCAAAGAACGAGTGAGAGTTGCTGCTCAGTGGACAGCTGGGAAACGGAAAGAAACCCTGGGGAGCATATAGATCAAAATATTTTAACATCTAACTGTGAATTAACGGCTTATTTCAACCAAACCAGAGCTGGTGATTGTTGGACTGAGTAGCTGACTGACACGACTAACTAAGATGGTTTGAAAGTTTGAAAGAAGTGTCTTTTATGATGAGCGAGCAAGGCAATTAAGCTAACATTTACTTTAGTCCGGTAAAAGAAAGAAACTTGGATTGGTGTATGGTTGTATATTTCTGTTTAATATACAAAATCGGTGATGCAGGCCAAAACACACCTTGTGTCTGAATTCAGGGGCTGCAGCCTTTGAGGGCTGCATCTGAAAACCGACTGCGTTACATTGGTGCGACCAAGGCTGTCCCATTTCGAAGGCTCCTTCAAACCCGGCAGAGAAATGCTGGTTCCTAGGTAACAGGAACGTCAACAGGCTGGGGCAAGAACAACTGGTGATGCAACCAGGAAATCCTCCCCATTTTGGAGGACTTTTAGGTTTGGCAGATGTGGTCATAAAAGGACGTGGCCAACGTAGACCATGAAGGCTGCATCCTTCAAAGGCTGCAGCCCCTGAATTCAGACACAGATACTGTACATATCTCAAACTAGTGAGTGTGACACACTTGAAGGGAAATTTCGGTTTATTTCAACCTGTCTCCTGTCGTCCTAAATTTGTTTCAAGTGACTAGTGACATAAAAATAATAGTTAGCATGTTAGCCGTTAGCCTAGATACACCCGGGGCGCATAGTAGCGTCAGACCTGTTAAAACGTAAGTGAACGGGCAACCTTCAAGTGCAAAGTTAGTCCACTAAACAAGCTTTTTTCCCACAAAGACCGCCTCATATCGTTAGGATAAATGTCAGAGAACATATAGAAAACGACATGTAAATGTGTTGTCTTACCTTACCGGTGTGCTGCCATGTTTGTTTATCCCTCTAGCTCTGCTTTCAAAAGCGCGGCCGAAATATCGCGAGAACAAGCAGCAACAGCTGGAAGGCAGAACCGGACAGTAGCCTGAAAAGTTCATTCATTTATTTTATGAAAGATTTATCGAATAATGGCTGACTTTTTGCCAGACTTTGACTTTGTGGAGGAGGGATTTGATTTTACAGAGTTTGATGGCTGCCCTTATTTATTTGAGTCAGAATACACTGACGAAGAGCTTCATGAAATTGAAGAACAGAGGAGGAGAGAGACAGAGGAGCAACAGGTAGAGGACGAGAGAGGAGGAATGGCTGCTGCAAGGCTGCGTAGCTCTGGAGATTGGTGGTGTACCTGTGAATGCTGTGCCCCAGTGCCCACAGAAGAGGAATGCCTCTGTTGCAAGGAATGGGACCGGTTGCAGCCTTATTTTGAAGGTCTGGATGTGACCGAGGATGAGACACCTCCACCTGGAGTAGTATCCAGCTGGGCTTTATCTAGAGCTCGCGAGATTTCAGGCACAGTATGAGATCGCTGCTTGTTCTCGCGATATTTCGGCTGCCCTTTGGAAAGCAGAGCTAGACGGTAAACAAACATGGCAGCACACCGGTAAGGTAAGACAACACATTTACATGTCTGTTATATGTTCTCTGACATTCATCCTAACGATATGAGGCAGTCTTTGTGTAAAAAAAAAAGCTTGTTTAGTGGACTAACTTTGCACTTGAAGTATGCCCGTTCACTTACGTTTTAACAGGTCTGACGCTACTATGCGCCCCGGCTGTATCTAGGCTAACGGCTAACATGCTAACTATTATTTTTATGTTACTAGTCACTTGAAACAAATTTAGGACGATAGGAGACAGGTTGAAATAAACCAAAATTTCCCTTTAACAGCCCCACTGACATGTGTTGTCACCATAACAACTAACAGCAATCGCCATTTTCTTTTGTACTAGCCAAATTACCCCTACAAACAGTTCAGTGTCATTTCTATTCACTCTGGTTGTAATTGTATCAGTCCTTGAACGCAGGAGACGGTTTCAAACTACTGTAACTGTAAAATGTCCAATTTACTGTGTAAAGTACACATGCAGCAGAAGAATAGCCTTTAAATCTATTCCAGTCTGACTTCAAGAGGGAAGAAAGTGTCCAAAAACGGTTCACTTGACCACATGCCAGTCATGATCCTCAGTGGTGGAGATTGTAAGCTGAAAATGGAACTCCACACCCCACATAAAGCTGAAAATAAAGCCTTGGAAAGCTCTCGGTTAGAGTATTGTATATGTCACAAATCTTAATATGGCTCAGCTAAAATTGGCTTATTTTGTTTGCAGGCTGAAGTAAATAAACGTCCATTAGAGTGCCAACATGCAGGATACGCAGTAATAAAGCAATGTAAACAACAACTTCAGTTCTTTCTTCTGCTGTAAGAGTTGTTTATGTCTCAGTCTTCTAATCGCTGTAAAACTATTTCTATCTGACACTGGGGAGAATATTATTTATGTGACCAGTGCTTCCTAACATACACACCTTTAGTGAGATAAACACATGATCCTTTGCAGTCCACAGGAAGCTAACAGGACTGTTGGCATTTCCCCTCTGATACTACGGTATGCCTGAGTCTCGTCCACACTAGGACACTTTGTCAGTGCACTCACCTTTAACCTTCCTCACATCCAGCATACTGCAGCTAATTGTACACCAGAGGCATAATATGAATAACCACGTCCACCTTAACTGCTGGATGCTGACGCACGATATCAAGGTCAGCTAAAGCACAAAAACATCCATCAGGCTGCAGTAAACTGAACGCAGACTGCACGTCTTCTCGTCTCGCCGCTACAGGCTCGGAGTCGCCTCCTGTGTGGGTGAAAAGTGAGTTCATGTACATGTGTTTGTGCTCACTCACCTATGAACTCATGCAGGAAGACGAGCGAGGCGACGTAGCAGGCCAAGCTCAGGAGCTCGCCGACTATCATGAGCCAGTGCCACGTCTGAATGGTCAAGGCCACCATCAGCAGCTCGGTCAGGATGAGAGAGGTGAAGGAAATGGCAACGATGTGGACGAACTCTGACTCGAAGAGAAGCAGTGCCCCATACATGATGATGCTCCCTGTGGAGTTCAAATAAGAATGAGACTTATACACGTCAGCAGGAAACACCCTGCTATGAGGGTCCAAAGGACAGAGGGATGTCATGTGCTGTAAAGCCCTCTGGGGCAAACTGTGATTTGTGACACTGGGCTTTATAAATAAATTTGAATTAAATTGAACATTTAATGATGTAATTCACGATTCAGCATTACAGTCAGCTTTTAGTCTGGAAAAAGAGTGAGCGAAAAGAGAGACTGAAATACTCTCCTGCAGGATTAGAACTATAGAGAGGCCTGATATGACAAAATATACAAAAGGCATGAAACTGTTATATTTTGTTTGTAGGATTTAGGGGCATCTATTTACAGAAATGTTAATATATTCAACATTATAATTATGTTTCTATTAGTTTTTAATCACCCGAAAAATAATAATCTTTGTGCTTTTGTTTCTATTTAAGCCCAGTGTTGTAAATAATGGTGTTGAACACTCTTGACAAAGGTCCAGGATGACCGAAATGTTAGTGTTACTGATAAATTGTGAAGCTGAACGAGAGCAGTGTGTGCAATATTCTGTTCAAAGACTCAAAGTTTCAGCTCTGCAACCACACTGACAGAAGCTATTAAATCCTACACAACACCTTTTTTTGGCGCACATTTAATCATTTATCCATCTCATGTTTGACCCCACACGCCATTTACCATTGTCCTCATCACATTCCGAACCTTCCTCATGCTTATATGATAATGAGAACAGAGGTTGATCCAAGGTGTGAGTGTGTGTCTACCATCGGTGGTCAATACAGACTGGAGCAAACAAGTGGACTGTGCAGCTAGCTAGCTTACCTGAAAACACCAGTAGCTAAAACACACTGAGCAGTGAGCACCAGCCTTTATAGCTAACTGTTTATTTGCAACCAATCTCAGAAGCAACTGACTGTAGGTTTGATAATGATGAGCCTCTGGAGGCGAGAGCAGGGCCAAGACTTCCTCATTGCGCTGGTTATTTTGGCTAATCTAAACAGATATCTGCATATGAATGCAGATACACTAAAAAAATATATATATCTATATATATATAAAGCTAAACAGGAATGAATGACGATGAGTTCCAGGAATGCACTGTGGCCAATGCTCTCAGCCTCTCCACGTGGACTGCTAATCTGCAGTTCAAATGTCATTAGTCGACACTACTTAGAATGCAAACGGACAACAAGTGGACACCAGAATGCTTGTGACACTAAAATCTTGTCTGCAGAATCTGTTTATAGAGATTAATATGCAGCTAACTTTTATCTTTGCTAACTCTGTCAGCATTATCTTGACAGCTTAAATGTTTAACTGCTGCTTCAAGTGTTAACATAGTGATGCTACAGCAGTACGCACTACAGAATATGGATTAATAACATACATGCACTAGGTGGTGTAGTTTGGTGACAGTTAGCTGCAGCTAGGTAGCTAGCTGAAAAGGCTGGTTTTAAAGTTGACTCGCCGCACAGTCCTCTCAATTGTTCCACTCATGATAAACAGACACGCACATAGACGCCAAAGATGTAGATGGACATGGCAATCTAATCATCATATATGCATTAGGAAAACAGGAGATGCTGTACAGGGGAAAACAGGGAACAGATAAATCTTTAACTGTGTGCCATGATCAAAAAATAATAAGAGTACTGATATATGTATTTGACCTCTCTCATTACTATTTACAGCCTTTTATCCGTCTGGGGCTTCAGATGTAATGTTACTCACTAAACTAACAAGCTCTCCACACAGGATCATTTTCCCCTACAGAATAAGTTTTTCCCTGTTAGCAAACATTTCTCACCACTTGATAGTGACTATTCCCGAAAAAATCTCTGACCTCTCCTTTCATATAAAGAGAAGACACAGTAGCAGGAAGTGTAAATACAGTCATGCCAACATGCAGAGCAGGGATTTGGAAACCAGGCCCCATTACTTGGAAACAAGAGTATCTTAACATCAGCGATTAAATCAAACATTCAGGTTTTGATAAAAATAGATGAAAGGTTTCGGGGCGTAGCTTCAGATGCTCCTGTGAGCGCTTTTTCACTGCAAATGGCCCGTGTTGGAAATGTACCTCACACAAAAATAAACTCCTCATGAAATTAAGAAAAAAGTGTTTTAGCCGTTAAAGATAATGTGGCACAAAGCAGGGTTGGATTTGTCTTCATCGTAGTGCCTGATCTGATGTCTTGACAACTAAATGACATGAAATATTAAATACTCCATGTGCAATATTTTTCACTTCTTGAATGTATATATTATATTACAATGCACATAACTGTAGAAATGTCTTATGTTTACTCTTATTCTATTGTTTTATTCTACTGATGTGTATATTGTAGTTAAATTTTCACACTTACAGCCTCAGCACAATGATGATATATATTTTGTTTTAATATTTTAAGTTTTACATCTCAAATGCTAGTGTTATAAACAGTAGCAAAATGAAAAATTCCATTTCAACACACTTTTATTTCATCCTCTTATTCTTACTTCCTATAATTCTCTATTCTTTACATCGAAGCAACTGTAACGAATCATAATTTCCCCTCAGGGGTCAATAAAGTATTTCTGATTCTGATTATTGCTGACTACGGCTGAGTATTGTTTAAAAAATTATGATACCAGAACCGCTACCAGTACCTTTGAAGTGATACCGATACCAATAGAGGACTTCATTGAATAGCTATAATGTGAATGGAGGGGCATGTATACCGTAAAACTTAATTTACGGCACCCCAATATTTATTACTGTTTTGTTATTATCCTCTTAAAAAAACCCAGCTGGCCAACAATGTTGTTAGACATTGATATTTAGTTGAATTTTGGTTGCGTGCTGAGGGAAAGCTTCGCTCCGGGGCCAGTTGTGAGAGTCCACCTGGCCACACATGCACACACACACAGTGGCAGGGCTAACTGTTAGCATCACATGGCTTTTTATCAACAGATTTAACGTCAGAGTTGAGCCATTTTACTGTGAGTTTGTTGGAACTGTTTAACAGCATGGTGTTGGATGTTAGCTGCTGCTGCAACTGTGTAGCTTGTGCCTACGGGGCAGATGTTAAACTGACCAGTCGCTGGGAGGATAGCGGCTCTAGAGATGGCTGTAACAGAAAGTCTGCTGATCTGGAGTGGAGACGGGGCAGTCTGGGATGGAACCACCAGCGCAAAAAGGATCGAAAGCAGGTGTGGTTTGACTGAAGATACTACTTGTTTCCATGTTGTTTCAGTCGATACCTTAAAGGTATCAAGTACCGATACTCAGCCCTATTGCTGACTTTTGTATGAACTGTGTCCTGCGATATATGTTTAGGTTGTAAATATATTTCTCTCCAACAGCTGCACATATTGACTGTGATCATCCGCAGTTTGTACAAAGTGTTTCTTACCTTGATAGATACTTATTAGAACCCATATTAGAAATGTCTTGAAAGACAGTGGTCGACCCTGTTGAAAGAAAACAGCAGAACAACACATCGTATTTACCTTTATGCCCCCATATACATGTTTGTATATGATATTTGGCTGCACTGTGACAGTCAGTGTGTTATCATTCATCAAATACCTTTAACAGATCTTTGTATAACTCAGGGTATAACATGGCGACCTCAGACTTGACATCTTTGTCCAACACCAGGGAGAAGACGGGGAACATGGTGTAGACAGTGGAGTAGCTGAAACAGTGTGAGAAATATGCTCCAGATAAAATGGCACACAGACAACAAGTTTCACACATTTCATTGTTAGTTTCAGCAGTGAAACGCATCAGTCCAGTCAAGACTTTCATATTTTCCCCTTCTCACATTTCAACAGTGCTTTAACACAGAGGAAATGCCAGGGAAACAAGGCAGCCAAATGCTCTCTTGATTAGTCATAGCCATACAGAGTTTGTATCTCACCCAATAGTCAGGAATCCTTGGTAGAGTGGGACTGAAGCAAAGTAGAAAACAGAGGAGAAGACCGCCTGAGGGAACAGAAGTAAAGAGAGAGTCATCGTTTATTCTTCTTTTCATATCAATACTCAGATGGCATTACAGATGATAACAGAAGAAATCAGGGGCATCACTTTCTAAATGCTACCAACTGGCACGGCAGCACACGACTCCCAGGGTAACCACACTTTGATGATGAGCACGAGTTAAATCCCACACATAAAGTGCATCACCTCAGTAATCCTCATTCTACCGCAGCGCTACTGCTGGAGAAAATCAAACCTCTCTGACTAATTGTAGCATGAGTCTTGAACATATGTATGATGCCAATATTGACCTGTCAACTAGTCAGCCTGCCATCCAGGCGGCCCCAAACCAGACGGGTCACAGCTGCGGCTGTGGTCGCCGTTAATGTGAGACATGTGGAGGAGGGCCTCCCGAAAACCCCAAAGTCCACAATGCAGTGAGTCATGGGCTGTCCCTCCGTGGCGGGGGCTGAGGTTGGACTGGGACATGGGAATTGGACTAGGGACTGTGTCGAGTTTGTGTGTGCGTGGGGGCTGGCGCAGAAGGGCACCATGGGATGACTCCTCTGACTCATCGTGCACCCCACCCTTCCATGACCACCCCTGAAACTTCTCCCTGCCGCGCCCCGATCATTTCGTCCTCACATTTAGATTTAAAGGTGTTGTGGATAAACATAGCCTGCACCTCCCTGCCCAAACTTTAAGCTAGCTTACGATCTTTTTCAGACATTTTACGGCGTGTTAAGGTTGCTTTGGCCCAACTGACCGGCCACAATTCTCATATTTAGACACAAATACGTACTTACATACCAGGGATGGGCATGAGTTCCTCAAGTACTCGATTCGGATATTTGTTTTGTTATAGAGTAATCACTGCCTGACTTCTTACACGTGAATGTGACTTTTGTATTGCATTTACTATTTTAAATTAAATGGGTTAAATCTTATTTCAATGTACAGCTGCATTGAAATAACGATGCAGACGTTAAACTGAAAAGGAGGGGAGCGACCCTGGAGACAGTCTGTCAGCACTGCATCTAACCTGTAACGGCAGCAACAGAAAGTTTGCTGATTTTCTCATGCTAGCTTAGAATTTATGGTTAAATAGCCTAATTAAAGCCTGGTTGTTCTACGAATACATTTCAAGCTGCACTTGTTTTCCGTTGTTGGCCAATTTACATTCCTACTCTTGCATTAGATTTTTTTCAGAGTACTCGAGTATTCTAAAATAATTTACTCGAGCACACAAAGATGAAATGTACTTAAAATGCTTATCCCTGGTACACAAAAAGAGCAAAACACTAAATCACATGCTCAGTCTTTACAGCCACCATATGAACATATTTCACTGATTATTACTAAATGTACTTTACAGATTCATAAATCAATGCAACATGCGTTTGCAAGCATCTCACCTTATTTTAACATTATTATCCGGAGCAGCATTGCTGGCAGTGTTGCTAATTACTGGCATGTGAAATGTATGGCAATAGTGGGAGGGAAAAAAGGAAAAAAGAATTGCAATTTCTTTCCTTTCGATTACTATCAAAGTAATTTGAGGCTTAATGTTACATACAGTAATACTGTATTTGAAATTATTAAATATACATTAACTCAAGGTTGATATAGAACAGAAAAAGTTAACTGATGCAGTGAAGTATAAATTGTCTCATATAAAAATCAGATTTATTGTAAAGTCAGACTCTGGACTTTCTTATCTTCATTTGAAAGGTTCATTTGCAAAAACATGTATCTCCTTTTTCTTTGTTTTCAAAATCATAATTTTTGTGTGTGTGAAAGCCAGGGATTATCAGTCAAACTGGTGGGTGTTGTTTTGATAAGATATCTCAGAGTTTTTACATTTTCATGTATATGTATGTGTGCAATTGAAGGGATATACATCAAACTGGTGGTTTATTTATTGTAAGAATGGCTTTTTTTCTGTTTCTACAAATAAAGTCAGAAATATGGCTTATTCAATTAGTAAAATAAAAGTTTAAAAACGAAGCTCCAAAACTGAACTTTTTTTTTTTTCTTGTTGCTATTTGTATTATCTTGCAGAAATTACCATTGCTAACTGTGTGACAGCAGCATCTGATTGTTTAATGAGCGTTTTATTTTAAAATACATGGACAGACCTTTAAACTGTTGTTTTTGTCCAGATGAAATTATATGTCATGAATTATCTAATTTAATACAGATATTTTCATATTATATGATATAGAAACTTCTGAGGTCAATTTTGCAAATTGACTCTGTTGCAAAAACTGAGCCAAAGCAATTGGAAAATACATAATTTGAAGGTGATGACATGACTAATAAACACAAACCCAAACAGCACCATGTTTTAGTTGTACTCTACCTGCATGGCGCTTATGCACAGGCTCCTGTGGATGACGAACTGGCTGAGAGCTGCAGACCTTTTGTAGCTGTTCCGACCGTGGACCATGAGGAGTCGGCCTAAATGTTGGAACTGAGTCACAGAGAAGTCGGCAGCCAGCGAGGCCTGCTTTCCTTCCTGTCAAACACACGGCACAGAGGGCAGTGAGGACAAGCTGCAAGAAGCCTGAGCTGACCTGTGAAGCAGGCCCTTGGGTGTTTATTGTGAAGTGACACTGCAGTGACAGATATACAGATTGTTTTTAATTTTTTTGGAAGCACAAAAATCAGACGTGTGGTGTTGTATGCAAACATGACTAGTACAAGTAAGGAATCCCTCAGGCACCAGATCTGGAGATTTCATGCAGAATAAAGCACAGAGTTAGAGAAACTTTGAGTATGTCATACCATGATAACCAGCATGGCTGCAACAAATGATTCTTTTCATTATCACTTCTTCTGCTGATCATTTTCTTAATCAGACGATAAATCGTTTGGTCTGTAAACTGTCAGAAAATTGTGAAAAATGCCCAAGTTGACATATTCAGATTCCTGTGCAACCAATAGTCCAAAACCTAAAGTTTAAAATCAAATTAGACAAAGGACAATCAGAAAATACTTACCTAAATGAACCACAAAACTTTTTGGGGCATCTTTGCTTTCAAATATTGATAACTCTGCTGCAAAAATATTGGGTGAAAAGCCAAAAATATAACCTTCAAATTGTGGTTTTACTTGAAGCGATGTGTTGGGCTGTTTCTTTGCCAAGAGCGAAGATTTCCTGGAGTCTTAATGTCACCGTGAGGTTGGAAGACAACCAGCAGAGACCTCTCTAAGGTGCTGCTCCGAGCCAAGAAATAGCACGAAAGCCGCTGGTAAAATCACATTGTTGTTTTAACACTTGAGTGTTTTGTACAGACTACACAAACAAGATATAATGTGTTTAACACTGAGCTTCCGTGGGACTGGTTAGCAGATCTTGCCACCCTTGGACAGAGCCAGGTTAGCTGTTTCCAGTCTTTAAGCTAAGCTAAGCTAACTGGCTGCTGGCTCCAGTTTCATCGCCATGCTATTGATCTTCTTAAGCAAATTTCCCAGTAGTATCATTGCTGACATATGTTTGAGGTCCATGTCTGAGCAAACCCATGAGGAGTACAAGAGACGGGCTGATGAGAGACTCTTACTTTTACTCGAGCACAAAAGCATCCTGTCATCTTTGTTTCCTCTGCTCAGACAATGGATCCTCATAAAGAGGAATCATCTGTGTGCATGTCTCTCTACATGTCTCTGAACGTGAGAGAGATCTTGGCAGGAAACACAAAGTAAAAATCTGTGAGAGCGGCACGTCAGTGTGAGGCGATGAGACGGAGAGAGTCTTACTTTTCCCTCCACTCCCACGCCACAGTCGGCTTCCTGGATCATGCTGACATCGTTTCCTCCGTCCCCTAAGAGAAAACAAAAGCCATGGAGGTGTCAGAATTCACATCAGTGACTCACCAATACAAACTTTTAGTTGAGTGTAGTGTGTGTGTGTGTGTGTGTGTGTGTGTGTGTGTGTGTGTGTGTGTGCATTTCATGAGACACTCCCTTAATTTGGCCTGATTAGAAGATGAGAACAGACAGACAGACAGGAAAATGAAACGTTTGGAATTTGCCAGATAAAGGGTGTGATAAAGGGGCTGGGTACAGTAATGTGGCTGAAAAACACAATATTATTAAAAATATTTTTCCAGTGACACAATACAATCACATTTAAACTGATTAAGTGACATTCAATTCAGTGGGTGAGCTGTGTTCCACTGTTATGCTTGACAAAACCCTTCACGTGTGAACAAGAAGCTCAATAACTGATTTAGCTGTAAGTTGCAAGAAATCACTGACATCAACCACAGATTTATGTAACCAAATTACATGATACGATTCTTTCTAAATGCAGCAACAGTAAATATTAATGCACAACAGTGAGTCAGGGTCGGGTATTTTGAGGAGGAAGAACAAGGAGGAAAAGGGAGGAGATGAAAAAAGAAAGAGGAGGAAGACAAATATGAGACAGAGGAGTGACCACCAGCAGAACTGCCCTGACTAATTTCAAATTCCTTCACTGAAAAAGTGTCTTAAAATTCATGTGTCTCTTATCCACACAGCACAGTACCTGAATAGGCATGTTTATTCAGCATCACCCAGGTCTCAAACTCACAACCTCACACACCACGTGTAGGTCATGATCTTGTGGAGCTACATGCCTGGTGACAAACAATAGACTGGCCACTAGAGGTGTGGCATAGTATCACAATCTTCTTGTGTGGCAATATTATATCGTCACACAGTGCAAAATATTGATTTTTTTTCTTATATAAATTATTAATATGACACACTAAAAACTTTATCTTATTAGATAAAACAGATTTTGACAAATATTCCTTTGGGGATATAATTTGCAATTGAAAAAAGTTAATATATCACAACATATTTTAAATCGCAATAATATTGTATGCATTGTGATAATATCGTATTGTGGTGATTCCTACCCCCACTGACTACACACAATAACTTAAACAGTCACCAAAGTTGCACGTAAAGGCAGATTTCAAGCTAAAAAATTCAGTTAACAAGACAAAAGTCTGTATTGTATTGTCTGTAATTTAAATTCAAACTGATGCTCTGATGCTTAAAGATGCTCTTACTCCATTGACTACAATAGTTTACATGAGGACAGATTAAAAAAATGGTCTAAAATTCACTTTTTGAGATACAATGCTGAAATTTAAAAAACTACTTTTACCATCACATGATTCTTTCCCTCTTGTCAGTAACACTGAATATTTATTTAGAGAGAATATGCAGTGCATGTTTACATTAAATCATTTTGATGCAATGTGGACTTAATTTTTGAGTCTGATGATCCTATGTAGCAAGTCTGGTGTCAATTTAGCTAAAAATATGTATAGGAAGAGACAGATTTAATTTGTTTTACAGTTTTTGAAAAAAAAAAACAAAACAACAAAAACAAACAAAAAAAAACAGAGTGATGGACTTAATGCTCAATTGTGCTACACTTTGGAGAACGCTGTAAAGTTACCGCACGTTCGACTGATTTGTTATGAATTTTCAAGGTTTATCATTTTGACATTTGCTGTAGAACATCCATCAGTACTATTTAATCAATCTTGTTTTTTTAGTGGATCAAAGTAAATTCAGGGCTCAAAAATTTGGGGCCATTATGTCCCAGGATCACACAAAGACATGCATGTGTCTCCTTCTGAACACAACATTTTAATATAATTTATGTCTAAACTTTAGTTTTCTAGGATGGTCTTTCACATTTAAGCATCAGATCTGCTTTTGACCTTAAACATTTTTTCCACTAAATCCATGATGGTATACTTTTAATATATGATGCAGGAAGTATTAAGATCAGTTAAAACTATTAGACATTACTATTGCAATTTCCCCAGGGTTGGACCTTTTTTGAGACATATTGACTTGACTAATCAACTAGTCTTTATCAATGCTCATACTGGGAGTACTGGTGAGATGAGCAGAAGTGAGTGACAGAGGTTTGTGGCTGAAACAGATAAATAGGTTTTGAGGAAGATGTGCAAAAGTCCGTTGTTAAATGTCAAAAAACTCTGTTAGAGCTGTTTGTAGCAAGTTCTAGTTTCCTCCTTTATTTTTTGAGTCACTTTGTCACCTGAGTCATTTGTCCTATTGTTTTTGCACCACCTCACCTGGCATCTTGGGAACCTTAAGTTAAAGGCAGGTGTGCTGAAGTGAGTGTGGAGCATAGAAGACGCCACAGGGCTACAGTCTTTATCTGCTGCGTATTTGGTTCATCTCAGTTTTTATTGTTTGATGAAGTCGTTTAATACCCCACTAATTTGAACTTTGTCTCTGCGAGGGCCTGTTTATTTGGGAAATGTTTGTGTGGGGATTTTTGTTTTCATTTTTTTTTTAACATGACAGTCAAGACAGTTTATATCCTGCAACTCTCCATACATCCTGCAAGTCAATCAACTCTTAAACCAAGCGAAGCACCTGGATCATCAGTGAGTAAAATTAAACCAAACCATGTCACCCATTATGGCGTCTGTGGGCGGCTATTTTTGAACTTATCCGGAAGCTGATATTAAAGACAACAAAGCTCAAGCTGAAAGCTGCACAGATGGAATCCCCCCAAGGAAAAGCTGTTAGACAGTTTTCTATTCTCGACTCACCTACAGCACAGGTGAGTTTTCCTGTGCGCTCTTGCAGCAGCCGAACTATCTGAGCCTTCTGGGTGGGGGTACACCGGCAGCAAACCACAGCGGGACACTGGCATGCCAGTTCCATGAACTCGTACTCGTAGTATTTCAGACAAACCTGCAAGAAAAACCACCAGAAAGGACAGGTGAGCAACTCAGGCCACCGCATATAACTGATCTCAGCTGTGGATCTTTAACACCTCCACTTAACTTACAGTTTAACTCCTACTGCATTTTAGAAAGTGAATCTAACCACAGATACCACTTCCAGAGATGCTTCCGTGGCAGCGGTATTATCATGAATCACACTGAAAACATGTCAGAGTTTCATAAGGAGAGATAAGTTGGTGGGAGGAGGGTTAGACACACAGACAGTTTACCTCAAGCGAGTCCCCCGATATCACCAGAGCGCAGTCGTGTTTTCTCCTGAAAGCGTTGAGCTCCAGGTGGGCTTCCCCTCGTGTCGTCACCTATGGCAGAGGCAACCGCATTTATGAAGCAGGCACCGAACACACTCGCAATATGAAATTATCAAGGATGACAATCTGTCAGCATTTGCATCCTGATTGTTATCAGACAAGTAGCTTTTAAAATTCACAGCTTGTTTCCCTGCAGCTGCAACGGCAGCAAACGTTAGAGCGACCAAATACCTGCGAACATCCAGCTATCTAAATAAGGAACTGATAAGACTGGATGATATGACTGAAATAAAATTCACAATATTAATAAATTATTTATTAATTGGGGGGACGCCGATCAGACTTTTTCTCTCCCAACAGCTCAATGGAATTCACTGGGAATATTCTTATATCACGTCAGGTTGTAACTTTAACTGTAGGACATATTATCTTAACTATAAATACAGACCACCATTCATTTATGTATTTATTCTTATTACTATTTATTACTTATTTTCATATATGAGCCCAGTCCTTGAGTGCGCCTGAATTTCATTGTGTGTTTGTACAACAACCATAAAGGAATCTGAATAAACACAGGCACAATCGCATATAAAACTATTAAATTAAGAGGTGTCAGACATGCGATCAGCAGCCCAGAAACGGACCACCAAAGGGCCCACTGGATGATTTTGCACACCTGATATTGAGCCACTTGTTGAGGCTAAGAGGTGCCAGGTTTCAGGGGCAAGTTAAAAAGCTTCATGTTAAAACAATACAAAACAAGGAATACTTACTGAGGTCATATTCAAGTAGATATTAAACACTGTGCAAAATACTGTAAATCAACAGCTTCAGTACAAAATAATCTGTAATATAGTTGGAACCCTATTGCTAAGGCATGGCCAAACCTTTTGATTTGTTAATGATTTATAAGGCAGGGGATGACTTAACCTGCTTCCTCAGTAGCTTCCACTTAGTTTGGTGTGGTGATGTAAGCATTACTACACAGTGGAGTGGAAATGTATGGATGAATGCTCATGTAATGACAGTGAGTCGTAGACTGACTGAGTGTGGAAAAACTGAGACATACTGTTAAACTGCCCTTATATTTCTTAGACATCTCAGGCTGTTCATCATCTGCTTTGCCAATGACTGAATATTTCATAATATACTTTACAATAAAGGAAAGGGAAAGATTTGGAGATGATGTTATTTATAGGTTATTATGCAGTGGTTTTACTGGTCCAGCCCATTCTAGATGAAATTGGGCTGTTTGTGGCCCATGAACTAAATTGAGTTTGACATCCCTGATTTAATTAATGTTCATTACAATAAACTGTGGTACTGATTCATACAGCACATTAAAAAAACAGTCTCACGTAAAACAAACACACATCCTGCTAGTTTTTCATTACAAGTGAAATTGAATTATTACTCTATAAGCACACACAGCAAGCAGCATCAACCTACCGTCCAACACCGGCACACCATGAGGACGGAAACAGAGGGCTCAGTGGGGACGAAGCAGCCTAACACACTGTCTGCGGTCATTTTGACTTGACCAGTGGACTTCACTACAAGCCTACTGGCTGTAACAACAGGCGACATGACACCCTCAGCCGGGTAGAGTCGAGCTCAGACTGGCCAGTTCACACCGTTGCAACTTTTCTGTCCAACATTCTAAAACAGTTGCGTCTCGTCACGAATCTTTGGTCTGAGCTGTGCTAAATATGCATTGCCTTGCACCAGTTTCAGCCATGGTGCAAAATCTTGGTTAAATAGCCGATTTTCATTTTATTTGTTCTTCCTTGTGTCGTCGGTACTGAGTGAGAACTAGCTAGCAGACAGCAGATTCTCTGCTTTGAGCATCTGGGCCAGAAACAAACTGTGAGTGTTGCTGGTTTCACTTTCCCGATCTGTGTGACGTTAATGAGAGAGGCATTTGGTAAATTATTTTTTTTTTAAAAAAAAGATGTTACCAATTTTTAGAATTAGATAGAATAGAATTTACGATCTAACATCAGAAAAAACAATTCATAAAATCCTACTTCCAATGTGAAAGATTGATTTTGGACATTTTAATACCAATTAAGGTCTCATTTTTATATTAATGAATTCAGTGCCTTTTAAGATATTTTAACGATCCACAGGGACCTTGTAAAATCTTAGTAGCACTTTAAATCCCCCATTTATCATTTAAAAGAACTTTTTAAAATGGTTTGTAGCACACTATACTATAGTTGTAAACACATATTAACGTTTTTCAATTTATCTGTAAACAACTATATCTCCTCCTGTGTGTGAAGGCTGTTGTATAAACAAATAATGAATGACAATGTAATAATATCCAGTTGTAATAATATAAATCTGTCTTCATAGGGGACGTTATACTTGTTGAAAGACATTAATAAACACTTAGATCTGTGTACAACTGGATTACAGTGGCTTAGAGACCATTTTTTAAATGTTTATGTAGTGCTTACAAACGCTCACTAAAGATGGGCGAAGTAATAAAATCTCAATGGGAATGGGAAACTGGGGAAATATTCTGTATTATTAAATCAACTGAGTTTCCTAACAATTGTGTCAGGTTCAAATATAGACTTAAAAATTCTCCAAACACGCAGCACTGACAGGGCATGGTGTTAATCTGTCAGCAAGAGTTATGCTCTGGTATGAATATCCTTCAGCCGCTGACTATTCATACGTCAATCCAGATCAGGCCATTGGTGGCCACCAGGAAACTAATCCAGATGTATGTGTTGCAGGCCCAGTCAGCACTCCCCAGTCCGCTGGGACTGAGGTTTTCAAGCCGTGCCAGCCATTGTTATTCTCTTCCAGTAACCGCAGTTGTACGCAAGTTGTAACCTTCCTATATGGCAGGCGCTCCTTCTGCTCTGGCACGGCTCCAGAGGGGAAAGGCAGAAGGGGACTATCAAAGCGGCGCAAGAGCCCGAAACCTGCAAAACAAATTAGGAAGTGAGCCCTCTGCATGTTCCCTCTGGGAGTGGTTCAGCTGGTTTCTCCTCTCTGTTTGAGCGAAGGCCTGTTTGTTCTCATTGACAGCGGCTTGGATGCTTTCGCTGGTGGGAGGTGATTTATTCAGCTGTGGATGCTGGCTCGGGCTGCATGCGTAGTTGTGTGGGGCTCTGCGACCACTAGCTAATGGGCCTTGGTCGCACGGAGCATGGTTGCCCGTGGGTCGACGGAGTCAGGAAACTGTCAGTGCTGCACTGAACTGGGATGAACCCTGTGGTACTAAAATCAACTATTGCCCACTTCATGTGATTATGAGAGGAAGAGGGGTCGGTGTCCTGCACTTACAGGTCTGAAGATATGGATGTCCTGGTTGCGGGTGATCAGATGGGCGTTCTTCGCAGTGCATGTGGCCGTTTCAAGCTTGTCTCCTGTCAGCATCCAAACCTACAAAGAAACCAGAGAATATCATGTAGCAACAACAATGTTTGGATTTGTAAAATGCACAGATGTTGGAAGAGAAAACTACATGACACAAAATGTTTCCATAATCTCTGATAATCTCTGCACTGTTCACACTACACAACTTTTTTATCTTGCAACTGGAAGTGGTGGTTTTCACTCTACATGACTGAGTGGTGATGAGGTTATACATCATATGAGCTTTCACCAGGGAGAATCCCCGTTGAGACAAGCATGTCTGGTCTCCAAACAACATTTTGTGACAAAAACAAATGCAAGAAGTGACACGGGAGTAACCGCGATAATACCGCGATTTTGTGTTGTCGTTGGCACACGTTCATAAAAAAGACAGTTTCCACACATCTTTCCTATTATACAGCCTCTTTCCTCTAGGTACAACTACTTGAGTCTGTGGCGTAACTTGCACTCTCATTGACAGTAGCATGCCAACACATCCAGATATTTAACGTGCTAGATACCTGGGATTCCTCCTAATGCATCGGCGAGCCTCTTGGCTCTATTCACACATTCCACTTTAGCAGCGATTTGCCAAGAATGAGCCAACACTGATTTGCCTCCTATGTTGGGCTTTTGTCGTGGAGCTTCCAAAACTGTCCAGGAGTGGAACATCCTAAAGTCCTACGGGGCTTTAAGTCATGTAGTGTAACCTAGGCATTAACAATAGCTGAATTCCAGGGATGAAATAACTCTAACCACTGACTTCAAGCAATCTGTAACTGCTCTGTCTGTGAGCTACAGTTTGTAAACTTGCAATCTAATATGATTTACTTTATTGTAAACAGAGGACAAACACCATTCATCACATAAACAGGTATCATTGTATTCAAATTCTGACTGATTGTTAATGGAGTCATATTGGATGTCAATTATAGAAACTTATAGCCGTGGGTTTAAAAGCTTATTCTTAACAGTAGTGGTTCGGGGTTTATTTTCTCAGGTTTTGGGGTTTATTATCACAGAGATTTTTGCCTCCATTCAGATTCAATGGAGATAAACAGAATTTAATTTCAGCTCATCACAGCATTGGAAAAAAAGAAATATACTTTCTACAGAGAAAATACTCCCTATGAGAACTGTTGGCAGCTTTATCAGGAGTTATGTTGATACTTTTTCTGTGAGCTATTGCATTTTTAAAAATACATTTTTTAAATACTGTGAGAAGCTGAAATTAAATTACATTCACCTCCACTGTGCTGAGGGTGGAGACAAAAATCTTGGACAAACATCTCAAAACCAGAGCAAATGTGTCAAATGGATAAAAAGTGTGGAAAAATGTCTGAATTGTGGACACTGGATATGAATCAGATCAAGGTACACGATAATCATTATTTAACCTCACCATAAGTAAAATGCTACTTTTTTTGCATTTATTTATTTTTGTTATGTTATGTAATGTCATGGTGTATGCTTGCTTCTTGAAAAATTTCAAATAAAATACAAAAATGTAAAAAGAAAACAAACAAAAAAAACTACCTGAGTACTACCCTTTATTTTGCTTGTTTGTTTGTTGGTTTTTATTTCATTTCTCTTTCTTTAAATATGTGAGGTATTGTAGATGTTTACTTTGTTGTTTGTACGTGTGAAATATGTGAAAAAAATACTAAAAATATTGCTTGGAAAAAAAACCCCTATATTCTCTGCCTGACATCACTGGAGCGAAGAAACAAAATGTGTTTGTTTGTTTTTTTAATATTGTGTGCAGTGCTACATACATTGCGCATGGGGCACCCGCACTACACACTGAGCTACTGGGTGCCCCATGCACAAAAGCAGTGTCCTTGCCGCAGCAGATGCAGGCTCAACTCCAGTCCATGGCCCTTTGCAGAATGTCCTCCCTTTGCTCTCCCCCTTCATGATTCAAACAGCACTGTCATTAAAGGCAAAACGCCCCAAAAAATAATCTTAAAAAAAAATCACAATATAGTGAAGTGCAGTATCCAGAGATGCCCCAGCCCACAAATCATATGTCAGACATTAGGGAACATGCTTGTTGGTGACAGACCCCGGCAAAAATCACATAATCCTCATCTTTATATTTTTTTTTTTGAGTGAAAATAAAATGCAAAAACCCCATTCCAACTAAAATTGCAACTCATATCACAAACACAATATCTGTCAAAAATAACTGCCATATGATTTTTTTGGGGGCATATCTTGCAGCCCTAATTTTGGGTGAACTGACCCTTTATATTATAAAGAGTAAAGTAGACTATCAGCCCAACTTTTACCACAGTGACTAATCAGCTTTCTGGCTCCTTTGCACAGAACCAAATGCTCCATAAAATACTTCATATCAACCCTCTGATGTGTGCCAACCGAAACCACTTAAAACATCCTTATAATTCATCCAAGTTCACTGTAGTCTTGGTTTTTAAACTTAAAAGATGCACATGGATGAAGCTTGTTCATGTAGGTAGATATGAAAAACATATGTACTTGTCTCGTCTCTATGTTTTGGTTTTTGAGTTTGTTGCTACTGTGAGCTATGAAGCCATCTGCCCCCCAGACCTTGATGCCTGCGTTGCGGAGGATCTCCAGGGTGGGCCTCACGTCAGTCTGGAGCTGATCCTCCACCCCAGTAAGACACAACAGCTCCATCTCCATCTCCAGACTCTCAATCACTGTGGCCACCTTCAGAGAGCGGTCATGAACGCTGAGCTTGGCCTGGACGTACCGTGCCTGGGGAGGAGAGGGATGGGAATATTTAGAGTGGGAGGGGATGAAATTAGAATAAATAAAGTAGAATCACTAAAAGACCAAAGCAGGAAATCAGCCAGAGGTGGAAGGAGAAAATATCAACATGACCACCAGCTGTGGAAGTCATGACAGAGAGTTTAAAAACTGCAACAGGGATGCTTCACACAGTGTGCACAGACATGAGCAGAATTTTTGCAACCTACGCAGAAATTAAACCGTACACAGCACGGACACACACCATTTAACACGCACAGAAATTTTCCCACAAGATATCAAAGTTTCATCTAAATATAAACTTTCAGGTATTTCCTTGCAAGCTGCTTCCATGTTTTACAAAGCTGGAAATACAGAACAGCAGACATGATCAATTGGTTAACGCCCATCTTCAGCGTTCCAGCTCCAGAGCAATTTGTGAGTGAGATAAAGCAAAAACAATCTGAGTGTGACTCATACAGGAACACAAACTCTGTGTGTGACTCAGTTGGTGACTCACTGCTGCCCACCAGCTCTGCTCACACAATTATACACTTCAGTAATGGGCCTGGGGCTGGAGAGTGCAGGGGAGACAGCCCTGCCCTGCTCAAACAATGAATGGGGTGTGTGCGTGGGAGGGTGGGGTGTATGGACTGAAGGGCTGGGAGGTCAAAGATCAGTCTAATTACTCAGCAACATACTTTGACATTTAGAAATACTGAATATGGCTGCACAAAATATCACTCTGCATTTGTGTGTATTTGTAATATGAGCATAACAAATGTCCAACAAACTGTTGATGCTTCTGCGGTTCATCAGATATAAAGGCTTCATTAGAAAAACTGTTGGTACAAGATGAATCTCAGAACCACGCCCTCATTGACCTGGATCTGATGCATCAATTCAATGATCCAATATCATCTATGCAAAGTAAAAACATCAATCTGCATCATTTTTTAAAAGTACGCCTCTATTTTAAAATTCCCATGGCACGTCTGTATCACTGTCGCACAGTGCCAGGCAGATGATGGTAAGCGGCCAAGACAAAGACGATGAGGACATTTAGTCCCCTCTCAGAGATAAATCAGCAGCGTGGAAATATTTGGGGTTTTGCAGAAAAGACACGGCTCATGCCTTTTGCAAACACTGCCACTGAGAGACACAATACTCAGGAGACATGTCAACCCGGCCTCACTCCGCTAGCTTTTTTGCTCTCACTAAGGCAACGTTAGCTGCTCTGTTTCAACAATGTTGGGCTGAGAAGACATGCATACAGGCTGAAATTCAGCCACTGCAGTGACTTAAATCAACGCTGAGAAAAATAAAAGTATTAAAAAAAATGCATATAATTTCCTAGCTATGAGTAGAGGAAAAGTCCACTAGCTGCTAAGCTAATTCATACAGTTTAAAAGACCTTAAGCTAATAATGGTGACTAGCAAAAAACATATGTTTTGTTTATGAACCTTGGCAGTTACTATTGAGCCGAACTTTTGTGAAATGTCCTTGTTGTTAAGCAGATTACTTTTAAATGTTGTCAGCTATTGAATACAAATTACAAGGCAACACAATGTATTAGATTCCAAAAATGTAACCTAATCTTAAAACTCCTGAACTACAAAATCAAACCTTGCACCTTATACTAAAAATGAACGCAGCTGGAAAAGTTTCACAAAGTGTTCTTATCTCTTTTAACATCTCCAAACATTTTCAATGCAAACAAAATGCATTTTGAATATCCAGCATTTATAGTTGCTCAAATCAAATTACCCTCATCAATTATCACCACAGATTGGAACACTTGTCTGAGAAACCTTGTATGTCAGATGCACTTTTCATGAGTTAATAGGTCAATTTTTACCACAGGGATCGGCAACCTTTACTATTAGAGCCGCAAAACATCTAAGAATAAAGGTAGCAGCCTATTAAGTCTAAATTAGCCCATCTACATTATGAAAAGGTCTAAATGAGCATTCATTAATATGATTTACTACAAGGTGGCTACTCTGCAGTGGGCTATTTACAATTATTTAGAACTCTGACTTTGCAGCATTGGTGGTGAAAGAAAATTAATCTGTCCTCACAGTATTAAATCCTCTATTTTCCACCAAAACGTTTCCTTTTTTCAGATTTGGAATCCATAGTTAGTCTTGCTAGGGAGACTCCAGGCAGCCACTGCTACTGAAGTTTTGAGCAAAATTTTGAGGAAAAGGCACCAGGACGTATGATGCACATTTTAGCTGATGAAACTAGAAGTAGAATCATTCTAGGCTTAAAGCAATGACAAATTAAAATCTGAATGTAACCGTTCACCCATTCATTTCCATATAATTTTGTGTAAGAGCCGCAGGGAGCCACTGGAGAGGGTCTAAATGGCCGCATGTGGCTCTGGGGCCGCAGGTTGCTCACCCCTGGTTTATCATGAAAAATGAGTAAGTTTCATCATTTTAAAACTGCCACAGTCTAATGACATAATCAAAAACGTAGTCAAGTGATCCTTGATAATGTATCTATGATCTAATTACAGTTTTGTTCAAATGTTTATAACTTAATCCTGATTATGTAATCCTGATTACATGTAATCTGTTACTACCCAACCATGTTTCATGTGTGTTCATGGAGTCGACTAAAAGTAAATTTCACTGAACTTCACCAGTTAAAATTATTTACAATTATTTATGTGTTATTTTTTCTTTCTATGGCTGAAAGCAAAACAGAGACAGCAGCATCTTCTGTAACGGATTGTTTTAAAAAGGCGTATGATATCGTCTCATATTAACTGCAGTACCCCGAATCGAACTGAATCAAAATCATATCGTGGCAGGCTTTGTGATTATCAGCAAATATTATACCATTGTCCAAAAAAAACAAAACAAAAACAAACAAACAAACAAAAAAAACATATTATATTGTATCAAGTAGTGATTTACACCCTAAGTGTTAACCTCATGAGGCGGTGCTTACCTCAAAATCTTGATACTGCTCCTCTGTCAGGGATTTCTTTGAGACCACAAGGACCCTCAGGCCTTCCCTCGCCATGTTCCCGCACTAGAAAACAGAGTCAGCAGCAACATCTGGATTCAGCAAGTTACAACGTCTGTGAGTTATTTACAACAGGAATAAAACCCCTGTTGTTATAATCTTCATCATGTCTTGTGAAGAAGAAAGAAGATCTACCTCCTCTTCCAGCCAGTCGTTATACTGGACGATGCCTGCCATCACCACGTCAGCACCCTTCATGTAGAACGTGATCTCTCCTGTAGACTCATCCTAAAAACCGTTAACCCCAGTTCACTCAGCGGGAGACATAAATAGGGCAGAGAATCTGATACAGCTTACATTAAATAGCAGAGTTTGTTTTACTCTTAAGGGACTTCCAGGCCGGACCCATGTGAGCCAAGGTGCACATGCACTATTTCATGATTTTGTGTTGCCTAGAAATGCAAAACTTATTTTGGTATTCACACGGGGGTTTCAAAAAGCGTTTGAAAATATTATCATGAGGAAGTTTAAAAATCCCAGGCTTCCTGGGCTCTGGCCTGGCCAAGAGAAATAAAGTTAGTCATCAGACTGAGTCAGAGGTCAGAAGGTGAGGTGTTTCACAGATAATATGCTTTAAAATGAATCTGTTTGTCTTTTGTTGTTCTTGTTGAAGTTGGTGTCAAGTCCAAATTGCCCTCCTAGCAACAAGCACTGATTTTCATTGTTAGTGAAAAAATATTTGAGCAACTAGAAAATCAGTTTAATCTCTTTGAATAAGAAATCAAAATTAACAATAGCTCCTGCAATCTAACAGAAATAACATTAATCACTAGAGGGAAGCTTATCTTGGCACTCACTCGCACTATGATGCCCATCCTCTTGCTCTCATAGGTGAAGGGGAAAATCTGCAGGATGGTGAAGTTCAGGATTTGGCCAGTAGGGGTCCGCAGCTGAATGGAGGACTGGTCTCTTCCCACCAGCGTCAGACCGACACTCTCAGTCCACTGCACCAGCGACACCTATCAACACCACATTGTAAAGGCTTGTTTTAAAGGCAACTCTCAAACCTCTCCACACTAAACCTCTACAGAATTTTAAAGTATTATTATTTGTTTGTAAATCTCTACATGGAGTTGACCCTAAATATATAACTGACATTTTTGAGCTATATAACCCTGTGAGACCTCTTAGATCACTGATAGGTGGACTGCAGGACAATCTAAACAACTTTTGGTCATTATGCAGCACAGCAGTGAGACCAACTGTCTGATGGTTTTAGTAATGCCCCAATCATTGCAGGGTTTTAAATAAAGACTGAAAACCACATTGATCTGGAGTGTATTTAACTACATATTTATCTAACTCAAGGCCTTATTATGATCATGTTAATAAATCTTTTTTTTTTAATCAAGTTTTTATTATTTGCACAACTGCATCAGCAGCAAACATGGGGCAGCAGAAAATTAAAACAAAAAGTTAAAACAAAAATATATAAATAATATATATATATATATATATATATAAAATATTCATATACACATACATATTTTTTATATATTTATATATTCTTTTAATTTAAATTATACATATATAATTATATATATTTGTATATTTTTTATTTACATTAAACATATATATATAAAATTACATCTAATATTTTATTTATATATAATCTTAAAAAAAGAGAAGAAACAAAAAAGAAATCAATAACATCCACATACACACACAAAAACACACAAAAAACGACAAAGACAAAAGAAAAAAAAAACAGTACAACCAACCCACTCTTTTCCACTCCACCCCTTATTTATTTTTGCTCATTATTTTACTCTTTTATATTTTTTATTTTGCTCTCTTGAATTATATATATATATATATATATATATATATATATATATATTTCAAATTTTGTTGTTTTAACTTTGAATTGTTCTTCTGTATTGTGTTGTTTTAACTTCTCTGTACAGCATCTTGAACCTACCTGTGTATGAAATGTGGTTTATAGATAACACTGCCTTGCCTTTAAAGACGGTCATTAAAATATATAAATACATGTATTGTGAATATTGTAGGGTTACACCGACACCGTGTGCTGGGCCTATATCGATGTTTTGTTGTTGATGTTACTTATGTTGTTTTTGTTGGTATTTTTCATCTCTTTTGTGCCAAGAAAACAAATAATTCTTTATTATTAAAACATAACTGAACTGTTTTAAAGTCATGAGCACAATTTCTATCAAACACATTTAAAACAATATCCTAATTTCACATGAAAAACATGTTAAAGCCTTTTTTACTTTAAATATATATCACAGTTCTGTCTTTAATATCTATTTTATATTGCTGCAACAAATTTCTCCTTTTAACAACTGCATCTGTTCCAGTTTCTTGCCAAAAACTAAATTTCCCAGGGTTAAATTTAAAGCATAATAACATTAAAATGTACCTTTACCCAATACTAATTTTTACTGAATAGACAATGAACGCAACTGCATTATTTGGAAGACAAGAGGGTCGTCAATAGTGAGTTTACTACATCCTTTTGTCCCTACAGTGTCCTGGGAAAGATCCCTGTTCGTCCCAAACATGCTTTCTATTGTTCCTGGGATGACAGGACACCTTCAGTTTCGAGCCCTGCTTTTAAGGCTGCGCAAGATTTATGTGACACATCAGAAAAAAAATCAAGTCAACAAGGCGGATCAGCCAATACCGATGTTCAGCTGATAAATCACTGCAAGAAAATTGTGAGAACAGGGCAGGAAAAATGATATGTTTTTACCAAATAATAAAGCATAATAATTATTATCATCATAAATTGACCATTGCTTGGACTTTTCATTGCTCTCATCACCACCATGTCATTATGATGTTCCATTACTTGAATCACAAATAAAAAACAGTGAAGGCCACTTTGGACTGAGCAGCATGTCACCGAGCACAGTAACCATTTAGTCTTAATCAATAGCTCAAACATTTTCAGCACTCAAGACTATTGATTGATAAACTGGGGAAATGTCCCTTTCTGAACTGAAAATATAGTTTTTGCTTGATGCTCTCTGAAGGACGCAACAGGCGACATCCATTAATACAATGTTAACGTGAGTGAGTCTGCGTGGATCGGACGAAAAGAGGGCAGATGACATTACCCAATAACTTCCAGACCAGACGTCAGATCACATACCTAATACATCACTCATCTTCTGACAGGTCTAACGGCAGAGCGCCCAAATGGACACAGATGAGAGGAAAACGCCACGCTCCAACTCTAATTTTAAAACCACAGGTTCTGTGGTTGCTAAATCACTTATTTTGGAAAAACATGAGCACCCAGTCTGACAATGCCCGGCCAGGAGCTGTTTAACGTCACAAAAGCTCTGACTACCGTAATGTTTGTCATCCAGGTTGGGAAATATGAAGATTGTGCTTAGTCACAGTCTAGAAATATTCAGTGTGGAGGCATTTTTGGATCTGGTGTGCGCCACAACAGCACCACCTTGTAACAGCAACATCTGGCTTGGCTGCAGACTTCTAACTGGACTGAACAGTTGCTGCTGGCTTGACTCAGAGCCCCCACACAGCTAACAAGTTTTTCATGAGCTGAAAAGGAAAGTGATTCAGCTATTAGGTCTCCTTGGTGAATTACACATAATATAAGTCACCTTTCTGATGATTATTACTTATGTATGAGTTGATTCTAATATGAATAAACAAGCAAAAATAAAACCTGTTCTCGTTGGCATGTACACAATCTTTAAAAAGTGTGCAGTTAAATGTCAGTTTTACTGCTTTGGTAAAAACCATGCATTCAACAGTCACTGACACTGTGTCCATGGTGCTCACAGCCAAAACCAGATCTATATTAGGACTTCCTGAAAGCTGTAGAAAGGCAAACTGAATCTTACTCCAGATCGTATCAAACTGATAGAACACACCTTTCAAGGCAAAGCAACTCAAAAGAAAACAGTTTAAAATTTTCATGCAGTGTGACCCGAAACAAAAAAACAGCTCAATTTCCTCGCCACAACATAAAACATGGTGCTTTAATCGCACCAGATGCACTGAGCTCTATTAAAATATGCTATCAAAGAGGAAATTCGAAAGGGGATAAGTGCAATGGGCTGGGGAGCACATTAAGGAAATCCGTATTTACACCGCAGGAAATGGATCGCAGTCAAATTCCGCAGCCCTCTTCCTGATGTTCAAAGAATTCGTACTGATCAAGGACATAAATGTGGGATGCCATTGGGCTTGTGGATATTCCCCTTCAAGGAAGAAAGCGGCGAAGACACTCGAGGTAACGGCCTTTACTGACAAAAACGAAGAACTCTCCATCTTGAGATCGGAAGTCTGTTCTCCTGTCAGGCCTTCCCTGTTTGTCCTTGAGATGTTTAAGTAGATCAAGTGTACATTTCCCAACATGTCAGGTTGATGTATATCAACAAGTAGGCTTTTACCATGTGTATTTTTGCGTGTGTTTACATGTATGATCTGACGGATATACTGCAGCTGTTTGTATAATAAATGTGGGAAACTTGTCTTCATGTATGTTTCCACCCCAGAAATAGAACGGTATTTATGAAATTTATTTCTGCGGTTTCCACACAGACGTGAAGAAAAAAAAAGGCAGAGCAATAAATTGTTCAGTTGGAAATGTTTCTTATAAATAAATCCAGTGAGCTCACCCCACCTTGTTTTATCTATTTAATTCTATTTTCTTCCATATGTAAAGTTTTTTTATTCTACTTCCCTTCTTTTTTAAAATGTATATAATAATTCAAATTGTTTGAATTATTTCCTTTGTGATTTGTAAAGCACTTTGAGCTGCACTTCTTGCATGAAAGGTTCTACCACACATACACAGTATATAAATAAAGTGTTATTCTATTGTTGTAAGGAGTGTATGTTTTTGGTTTGGCAGGATAACAGAATAACTACTGGCCCAATTTTCATGAAACTTTGTGAAAGGTAGGGTTGCGGCGATATACCGGTTTTAAGGTACAGCGTGATATAAAAGTTGACAGTTATCATACCATGTACATTTGCTTATCTAATATTATAATAAAAATGCAACTGCACAGAGAATCTCACTTTTATTTTAGTGGAGACTTTTTACACAAACTTCCTTTAAAGGGGAACTAATGTTTTTTTCAACCTGGGCCCTATTTTCTGATCTACTTTTGTCTAAATGAGTGATAGGGTGTTCAATATTTGACATTTCTCCAGTACGAAGCTAGGGCTGACCTGCCTGCAGCCTGTGAGCGCACGCTATATTAAATAACAGGGCACTCAGACGGCGTCAAACAACGTCAAAATACGTCCACTAAAAGGGCATTTTTTTCACACAGATAGGCTCGGATTGTTAGTATAATTATCCGACAACATAACGGAAAGGTGAAATGAACGTCTGTGTTTATCTTTAGCTGGATTCGGACATGTTCCTCTGCCTGTTGCAATTTTAGTATATGTGCTACCGAAGTAACACTGCTCCCTATCTCTCCTCGTCTGCTCTTCAGTTTCAATGAGCTCTGCATCAGTGTACGTCTGTGTTACTCTGTGTTCAAATAAATACGGGCGGTCATCAAATTCAAATGGCTCATCCAGATCCAGTTGGCCAAAATCGGGTAAAAATTTGGACAAACAATCATTAAAAGGGCCCAGGTTGAAAAAAACATTAGTTCCCCTTGAACAAAATGGTTTAGTTTCAATTACAGCAACAAAATGTTTGTTCAACAAAAAATAACCTGTCTGTTTTCATTCATTTAAGGGTCATTCTGATTGATATTAATATATATTCTGTGATACTGTGAAATTGTGATATTTTCTGAGAGTTATCCTACCGTGAAAATCTCATACTGTCGCATCTCTAGTGGAAGGGTGTAGCGTGGGCCAAAGAACAATCAATTAAATGTAAGAGTTGATCTGAATTACAGGGCTGATACACAAATTATTTTTCACCTTTGTTATTTGGCCTTGGTGAAGAGCTGTGCTTAGCGTGCTACTAGTTATTATAATACTGTAATTAATACAGAGCATACGACGTGCAACAATTCAATGGAGGGTTTTTCCACAGTCACACACTTTTTGTTGTCAGATTAGATTAGATTTTTGGATTAGATGTTAGATAGTAAAATGTTAAAGCTCTCCTAAATACACTCTGCTTTGAATAATAATTTGTGTCTGGTTAGTGCAGTTTTTCCACACAAAAAAAGACGTTGCTCAAAACTGTTAAATGTCACCTGCGTGTCCCCCCTTCTTGGAGAAGAAAAAAAAAGAAAGAGAATTTATGAATATGCAAATATTTTTCATTTCAAAGGTTTAACTGCTGGAAACCAGATGTCAGTCCCCAGTGGCTCTGCGTTGAGGGCTTCAGGTTTTTACACTCATTTGTGTAAGTTACATACTGGACCACGACTGGCTTCCTACATAGTTGTGATGTCACAAATCACGTTCTTATGTATTCGAGTTAAACTCAGATTCAAAATAAGCAAATTAATGTGAAAACAACCTTCTAGTGTAAAACTTGTAAGCATATACATTATTCTGCACGGTGAAGTTCAAACATCCAAGTGAAGTAACAAGAAGCTTAACATCATTTGGACCGGAGGAAGACTTTAACTTCAGTCACTTAAGTTCTTCATAATACATTTGCAGAAATAAAAATTAATAGTATTTCGTGCAAATTCAATCTAAGATCATGGCTCGAAAAAAAAAAATGTGCATGCTGGCTCAAATTCAACCGTGATGTTCTGCTGGGAGATGCAGCGATGTAAACCAATGGTGAGTAAGACATAAATAGGTTACCTATGAGTTGAGGCATACTCCACTTGCTGCTAGGCTAATTTATGCAAGGTAAAGGTGCTTAAGCTAATATTTGGTGACTAGCAAAAAAACAACAACAGTTCTGTCGATACAACTCAACAGTTATTACTGAGTGGAATTTA
Organism: Epinephelus fuscoguttatus; assembly: GCF_011397635.1. NCBI lineage: Eukaryota > Metazoa > Chordata > Actinopteri > Perciformes > Serranidae > Epinephelus > Epinephelus fuscoguttatus. The sequence goes on along the minus strand of NC_064758.1, from coordinate 39,773,082 downwards.
TACTTTTGTTAAAAGATGCTGTTAATCCATGTTTTATGGCTGTTGGGAGAAGTTTGCCTCCAGGGCAGATAACGTTAGCCCTTAAGTTTTAGGGAAAAGATCATAGAGATCAAGAACAGGAGTCTTCAAACAGACCAGCTACCAGTCCACTGTCTGTCTGTACTGGGACTTTAACTGTCGACCTTCCTGCTCCCATGCCAAGTCCCCACGGACTGAGCTCCTGCCGCCCCCAGAAAGGTTTTCTGACAATTTTTGTTGTATTTTTTTCTGACAGAAAGCCCTGAAGGCTAATTTATCCCATGTGCTGTTTTATGTGTGTCAGTGGAGTCAATTTAAAGCAAACTTTTCTGCACTTAACCAGTTAAAATTATTTACATTATTTAAGTGTTGTTTTTATCTTTTATGGCCACAAGCAAGAAAAATAAATAGTTGGTGTGTTCTTCTGTAACTGACTGTGTTATATGGACGTATAAGAACATCTCATATCAATCGCAGGCTTCTCACTTGAATCAAATCAAAATCGTATCATGGCAGACTTTGTGACATCTGCATTTATCGTTACTCTTCATAATTGTATTTCCTCAGCAGCAGCAGTGTCAGAGAACTGATCAGTCCATCAATTTGTGGACGGATCGATCATCAGTTTAGATCAGATCAATGGATTAGAGGCTAGTAAAAGCAAACTTTTAGACCCAGTCATGGACCGAGGGGTGCGCAGTTTCCATGGAAACGCAGCCAGTATAATGTAAAATAGGTTGGACAACAATGAAATGATGGACAACATAAACTAAGAGGGCTGTTGTTCTATGAAAAGGAGCGTTCTATTTCTACATGATTGAGTTTTACTGTCACCACGCCTGCTGTTCTGCTGCTCCGTCTGTACGCTGGAGCTCCAAATAACCGAACAGTATATCTCTTCCAACAGCGCTCCTAATAAACGGACTAGCTCCAAAAATAGAAACTCAGTATGTGGCGTGCAACTGCTGCCATCGTGGTGGGCTGCCACAAATACATGAATGTGTGGGAAATCCCAGTACTACCTAATTTTCATATCAGCAAACGCCCTGAGGGTTTTGAAACCCCCCCAAAAAACGTGTGTATGATTCTGTGTGTCTGGTTGTCGTACCTCATCGGGGCTGGAAGCCTGATAGACTCGGCATGTGTCTTCATAGTGCTGCTCAGCCTCGGCCTGGTCCGTCACGCCGTTGGCCTCGTATACGGGTGTCACGTTGTGCACCAGGGCGATGGCCTTCACAGCCTCATGGACTCTGCTGCTGATGGTCTTGCGGACCTTGGTGGCTGCCGGGGCCCTGGAGGCCGGAAGGTCATGGGTGGGCTGAAGATGATTACAGAAGGTACTGTGATCAAAAGAAGCGCATTCAGGAAGCTCAAAAGAGTTCTAACCTTTTATAATAGGAGCACTTTATCGTGGTCAAGGTTTTTCTCAGAGGCGGCAGCTATTGCCGCCAGCAGAACTAATAATGTGTAGGAACATGTGAACCCCTGAATACAACACACAAAGACACACATTCAAGAAGCTCATTTTAAAACAGAGATTACAAACTGGAGATGTTAGTCTGATAAAGTAGCTGCGGTTTCAATGATTGCTGTGTTAGTGGCCCGTAAACATAACCAGATGTGTAAAGAGAATATGAGCAATTTGCCTTTGCATTGTGGCTGTGCTATTTTTAGAAGGCTGTGCGTTCCAGGGGTTAATGGTGGCGTCATTTAAGAAGTCCGGTCAGTGCTTTGCTTGTGGGCTAATCCTGTTTCCTGCTTCACTAACCTCTGGTGTCAGGGGGGACAAAGAGTGTCATCTGAGGTCAGGAAGCATTCAACCAAACAATAATCACAAACTAATATGGTTCTTAAAACAATGCTCACGTCTGTTTGTTTTACCCTTCCCCTGGAATTTCAATCTTTTATTTTGTGTTTATTTTCTAAATGTGAATAAACTTCAGTCATTTCTTCTCTTTGACAGACTGGGCACTGCATAGACTCATGCATGTGGTTTTTTTGGTTTGTTTTACCTGTGTGTAGGCGCTGAACACATGGCTCTGCACTTCATCCATCGAGTCCATCCCATACGCCACAGTTCCAAGATGGAGGCGCCTGAACACCATTTCATTCTGAGTCAGAGTCCCTGGTGAAGATTACATTACAGGCATTCAATTAAATTCCTTCAAAATAATTACACACATAAGTTTGTTTCGAGATTAATTTCAGCATCCTTTGCTGCATGCGTTATGTTTACATTATAATTGATGCACAAAATATAAAATGGTGCTTTAGATCAGTGGTTAAAGGTCCACACAGTTTAATATATTCAGTGTCATACTTGTGTTTGAACGTGTCGTCAGGCTACTTTGCTGTCTCAGCCAAGTGACTGGCTGTTAGTTGCTCACTCTACAGCAGGAAACAGCACTTGAAAATAAAAGTTATGTGCTGAAATTTCACTGTAATTCAAAATAAAGCGTGTTTTTTACTAACTTGACACGTGCACGTGAGTCACTTGCCGTCCATTTAGAATGGATCTGCGATGCACTTTTGGACTGCATGTCACTGTGTGACGCACAATGCATATCATTTTATACTTTTACATACTTCTTATTTTCTATTTTCTTATAATTCTCTGTGAACATATAAAAATCGGAGCAACTGTAACATATCCCAGTTTCCCCCCAGGGCTAAATAACGTATTTGTGATTCTGATTCACAGTTGGATTTACAAACAATAATCAGTTACCAAAAACAGCATGTCACATAAAGTGACCAAAGAAAAAGTTGTAAGGAAGCCAGAGGCCCTTCCTTCAACACTACACACATCCTCTGTATCCTCACACTCACTTTAAAAGCATTTTCCGCCAATATATCAAAAAGACCTCAGGGGCCTCGCACGTACATTAGCCTGACCTGCGGACCCCACAAGCCTTATCACGCTCTGGATGGGGAAATGGCTGATCAGTTTATTGGGCATGAGGGCTATAAATCTGATGTGTAACACCTCGCGCCTGAGGAAGTGCGCTGGTGGAGGCGCTGTGCTTTAAGGTGTGTATGGATGAGAGACTTAGGGATTTTTTTTTTTTTAATGATTTAAGGGTCCAATAAGTAGCAAGTCTCAGGGAGCTGAAACCACACCAAAGAGCGAACCCCCGCCGCAGGGAAGGAAACGACTTAACTCTGTCCTACTGGATACTTCCTTGGCAAATCCTTAGCACTATAACTCTTCATTTTAGTACTCCACAAGCTGGCTTTGGTGATCCTATCGGCCACAAAACCAAGGATATTTCATAGGAATGCACAAATTTTCTTAGCCTAACATTGGCAAAATAGAAGAACACTCACTAATGGCAGAGGCCGATGCTTTTCTGTTGCATCACATCAGTTTTGCGCAGGCTACAAAGCACCGCCTGTTGTCCTGGTGATAGTAGAACATCTTCCCCGTGACTCCATTGGGATGATAGGACTCATCAGTACACTCACTATCAACAACTTCGTGTACGCAACCTATTTTTTCCCTTCTAATGCCACATTGTGGACATCAAATTTGTGTTGAGGGTTAGGGTAAGAGGAGAGCTAGTTAACGTTTGCCCGTCGTTGTTTTCCCCTAAATAAACCTGAACCAAACCTTTAGCCCGAACCCAGAATTCCGGTGAATATCGATGCATCTCTAACATCTAAAAATGAAGTACCAGTATGTTGCTTTTCAGTGCCACTTCCTGCAGTCTAACCTGTTTTGTCAGTCAGCAGGTAGGAGATGCGTCCAAGCTGTTCAGGTATGGTGCTCGCCCTCACCATCGTCCCGGGGATCTTGGAGTCTTTCTTAATCATCCAGCTGAACACCATCTTACCCATGTCCAGATTGACTCGCAAACTGCATCAAATAAAAACAACAAATGAGCAATTTTTTTTTAACTCCTTACATGTAAATAAAACGCAACACTGCTGATGGGTCTGAAGTAGAGAATCTTACGTCGCACCTAATGGGCACTATGTTAGAGAAGAGCAGCAGGAAGCGAAAGATCTGGAGGTACCAACGGCCAGCAAAGTGCTGGAGGGCCACCATGACCAGAGATACCACCACGAGGGCCACAAACAGGATCTTAGTCAAACAGTTCACCTCCAAGTCAAACAAACCCACCTAGCATGAGCAACAGAGGCAAACATTGAGTCAGATCAACATAAAAACAAATGGTCTATGCATGTGCAGAGGTCTGAGTAAACAAATTAAAAGTTAAATAACTTGCACAATTAATCTATAATGGATACGTTCCATAAAAATCCTACAAGTACATCTTTATGAAAACTACCGGTAAGTGATCCAATGTTTGTGTTCATGCTACGGTTCACACTACTGTACCTTGTGCCTTGGGTTGGAGGTGTTCATGACACTGCGCAGCTCCTTGCCTGTGTAAATCACAACCCCCACCACTGTGCCTGGAGTGAGGGAGAGAGAAAGCCCCTAAAAAACTGCCTCAGGTCAAAATAAAGCAACAACATAAAACAAAGTATGTCGAGAAGATGTTTTCCAGACTTATAATCTTGACAAGAATAGACTTTTTCAAATGATGAGTGTCATTTGGAATATAGGATGCAGATTTCCAATTGCTTAATGGATAACACATGTTACTGCGGTTTAAAGTGGATTACATCTCCTATGAAAGGTGCACACCTTCTTTACCGTTATGGGTACCTGCCCCGGGGGCTATTTTATAAATGAGCAAAATGTATACTGCCTCATTATTTTCCTGAATGCGTTAGACAAGTCAACATACCAACAGTAAACAAAGAAATGCTCCAGTGCAACTCTGTGCGCTAACGGCAAAGGATGGTCTGTGTTATATCCTGGGAAATAGCTGCCTTATCATCAGCAAAGCTGCACCAACAGTCAGATATTTACCGGAGGCAACAACGGTGCTGGCCCACAGGGTGTTCTCAATGCTGAGACTTTCATTAACTGGGGGATCTCCATCTTCCTATAGAAGTTGAGACAACAAATATTCAAAATGATGAGAGAAGACAGAAACCGGTCATATAATTGTTATCTTTGTTAAAGACGTTTTGTAAATACTGCTGGCTTAATCTAGCTCCTATCTAGCCGCATAGCTTTACAGTATGCAAAACAGTTTGGAGGGTTTGCTGGATGAAGTTATTTGTTCTTCGGCAGGTGCATCACTGATGGATTTTGAAACGTATATTGCCTCTGAAGTCTCAGTTTATGACTCACTTCTCACGAGCACTCCAGTAACACGTTCCCAGTCAGTTTCATCATTTGACATTACTGGAGAGAGAATTTAGCTTTATCTTTTATTAAATCTGACAATTAAATGACAAGATGTTGGGTTGGGACTCTTGTTTTATGACTGTTAGCTCACATGCTTAATGTAAAGCGTTTGGCTAGACATATATCATGTATTCATTCATAAAGTTGAAAACTGAAATTACAGGGAGAGACTGCTGTGCACATAGAGCTTGGTAGATCTGCTTTCTCTTCTTATGCACCCTGGACATGGAATGAGCTTCTATACGTTGATAACTTAGAAGCACTCCCTTTCTTAAAGATTTTTAAAATTCTTTTAAAAGGAAGAAAACATGTTGCTGCTTTATATAGTCCTTGACCTAGATAGAAAGTGTATGGTACAGGTATTGTATTGTATATCCATCTTCTTTTATTATTTTCCCTTGTGTTGATTTTATGTATTGTACGTCTTTTACAGTTATTTTTTGTTGATTGTGCCGCAGTCTTGACCAGGACTCCCTAAAAGAGGAGATCTTATATCTCTATGGGACCTTCCTGGCTAAATAAAGGATAAATAAATATATAACTTCTTAAGAGCAAAGGTTTTGTTGATCTCCTTTATCTTGGTCGCACTCTAACGGCCTTTGCACACTGAGTCCGTTTTTTTTTTATCCAAACTTTTTACGTCTTCCTATTTGCACTATCCCTTTGCTGCTGTAATGTTGCAGATTTCCCCACTGTGGGACAAATAAAGGATTATCTTATCTTTTCTTATCTTATGTTGGCACACTGAGCCTGAAACTTTTATCCTCCATTAAAAATTTCAATCTTCTGCATTTTTCGCATTAGAGACGTTTGACTGAAAATAAGTGAGAAAAATGTGGCGGCGGGACACATTCACAGCAGGACAGAGGAACTGGGTGCACAGAATCATTTCGTCACTCAGATAGCTCACATTCAACAGGTCAGATAGTAATATTCAGGTAGATGATGATGGAGGACAGCTCCGCCCCTTCGTACAGCTGCAGTGCCAAATGAAAGACAGGGAGGGCATGATGACACCCAGACAGGTCACTCCAGTGGAGAGGCAAAGGAGGAAATGTCCAACCATTCATCCATATTCATCCACTTATCTGGGGCCGGGTCATGGGGGCAGCAGGCCAAGCAAGGCACCCCAGACGTCCCTCTCACCAGCAACGCTTTCCAGCTCCTCCTGGGGGAGCCCGAGGTGTTCCCAGGCCAGATGAGATATTTAGTCACTCCAGCGTGTTCTGGGTCTGGGGACCAGTGGGATGTTCCCAGAACACCTCTAACAGGAGGCGCCCAGGAGGATCCTGATCAGATGCCCGAACCACTTCAACTGACCCCCTTCGATGCGAAGGAGCAGCGGCTCTTCTCCGTGCTCCCTCCGGAAGTCCGAGGTCCTTATCTTATCTCTAAGGCTGAGCCCAGCCACCCTTAGGAGGAAACTTATTCCGGCGTCTTACGTGCGCGATCTCATTCTTTCAATCACTACCCAGAGGTCATGACTATAGGTGGACATGAGGAGTAAATATGTCTTTTAATTTTGTCATGTATTGCAAACTTTTGCAAAGAATAGAACAATAAAACACACTGGAATCAGTGTGCAAAGTTTCGGTATGTAACGACTTTTTTCAGATAACAGAAAACGGACTCAGTGTGCAAAGGCCTCCAGAGGAAAAAATATTTTTATACACTGACCTGACAAGAGTAATTTTACAGATTATCAAATGGATAACTTTTATCGTCTCTGACAGTTATCTTTGTCTCTCTCTGTGTCGTTTACTTGTGCTGTTTATTTATCGGCTTTCAATTTAGACTTTTCCATGCTGAAAGTGATTCTGAAATGTTACTACGCCACTGCAAAACCGATATCAGGACTTTTACACAGGAGTGATTCAGGCATTTATTTGGAAATGAGCTCAACAAATTAAACTGTCTTCAGATTAACATAAAGGGGCTCAGGGTACAACAGAACAGAGATGTAAGCACTCACCCTGGTGAAAGTTCCAACAAAGTTATGGATATCAATGTTTGGTTCTTCTGCGTACACATATGATCTGATTTGTAGAAGGTCCTGCAAGACATCAAAAACATGGTTAATGTTAGACTTGTTCAGAATATCCCTTTTTTTTTTTTTACATTCGCAGCTTCTATAGATTTTTTTCTGAAACTTCAAATATCTGTCATATTTTATGGCATCATCCTCAAGCAAAATCCTCAATTTGAATGAAGTAATTTATCTGATTACATACATTCAAAACTGAACTTTCTTCATTTACATAAATGTCATGTATGGATGACATAGATTGCTGCTAGACTGCTCTGTTGATACAGGTGCATGCCTCCCTTTGTGGGCGGCAAGCATGAGAGCAAACAGGTTTTTAGGCAAAGTGGAAATGTTGTATGTTGTTCACCAATGAAGATGGTATAAAACAGAAACATTTGAATCACACAGTTGGAAACAATCCATACTCAGCCACCATTGGAATGTAATTCTACATACTAATAATATTGGCGTGCCAAAATAACAGGTTTAAACAGCATGGATGGCATGCAAAAAATATTGATATATAACTGGAATTGACGTTATGAATAAAGCTTTAAAGTATTCAATACAGCCCAAGTTTGAGATCACTGACAGATAAAAGTGACTTAACAATGAAAACCGACTCAGAAGAAGACAAGGGCATGAAAAGTTTTGCACTACTCGCTCATCAAACATCATCCGTCATGTACCCATCTCCAGTGACGTATCATTTACACAGATACCAGATTCATTGACATGATCAGTTACACTTTATGCAGCTGCAGTGTTTGCTCTGTTGTTTTTGCATTTTGCATGAAGAACATTTGCTCCAGGCTGTAATCAGCAGACAAACTGCTTTGACACGCTCAGAAAATAAATATTCCCACTTGTTTGACAAATATGGCAGTTATTTTATTTTGACTATCAACTGTACCTGAGGCATATATTGTTTTCTCTTAAAAAAAAAAAAAATCCTGTCACCAGAGGTTCAGAGAGCACGAGATGACGGGAGCAGCTCATGCTGGAAAAGCAGCAGTTCTGAGTCAAGTTAGACCCAGGGCTGCACCTAATCATCATAACCGATTAATCTGCTTATTATTTTCTTTAATAAACGATCAATAATTTGATCTTTAGGCTGATAGAAAACAATAAAAGATGCCAATCATGAATTAACATCTTCAGTGTGTCTTGTTCTGTCAATTAATAGTCTAAAACCCAAAGATGATGATGATGATGATGATTCAGGATTAAGAAAAGCAGCAAATATTCATGTCTTTTTTTTTGTCAATTTGACTTAAAAACGCACCCAAACAAATAATTATAAAGAAATCTTTTTTTTTATTAATTTCCTGTCGATAGACTAATTGATAAAATGACTAATTGTTTCAGCTCTAGAACAATATATCAGCTTGCAACAGCAATTCTGCTCATGAAAAGATTTCTTCCTGACACCAGTGTTTTAGCAATAGTTTGTAAAATCTTTAATTAAATATCAAAATCTATATCAGATTGTATTTATTAATTGATTGATTAGGATTATTTCAAATTGAGGCCACCACTTCTTACCCCCCCATGAAGTGAAGACGAAAGCCAAATTTAAAATGTAGTTGGAAAATAATTTACTAAATGAATAAAATAACACAATAAATTAAACTGTATCATACTGAAAATTGTGGAAAAAAATTAATAAATTGTCTGAAAAAATACTGATTAAAATTTAAAAAAAAATATTAATGAAATGTCTGAAAAATATATAAATAAAATATTTGAAAAATATTAATTGTGACAATTTATTTACTCAAAATCTAATAATATCAGTATGAATATCTAAAAACTAGATGTTAAAAATCCAAACTGTTCAAAGACTAGAGCTGCAATAATTAATTGATTAGTTGTCAACTAGTCCAAGTCATTTTTCATGAAAAAAGTCAAACCTCTCTGACTACAGTTTGTTAAATGTGTGTATTTTCTTTTTTCTTTTGTCCTCTATGACAGTAAACTGAATATCTTTGGGTTGGAGACAAAACAAGACATTTCACAGACCAAGTAGCTATCAATTTATCGACAAAATAATCTGCAGATTAATTGGCAAAGAAAATACTCATTGTTTTCAGCCTTATCAAACACTGAAGAACTAGAGGAACAAAAAAAAGCACAGGCCTGAGGTCAACCTTTGACCTTGTGGTCAAGACATTCTCTGACGACCAGGCCACCCTGCACTCTAGTTAAACAACCACTCCGTCCTAATGACAGACTTCTCTGAGATCACAGTCAGAATGCATTACTCATCAGTTCTTATTTCACACAACACAAGGCTCGGTGATGGCGTAAACACAGCGGTCAACATGCAGTTTCCTCCTGCATCCTCACTACTTCATCTTCCATCTTTATTTCATGACTCACGGCAGCAGTCGGCAGTCTCTGCGTGCAGGCCACTGGGAGGCGTAGTTTCCAGTCCGTCTCTCCATCCAGCTGGTCAGTCCGCAGGAAACAGGAGCCTAGGAGGGAGAGGACAAGAGCTGCTGCTGATGCCAGATGGATAAACATTCACCCCTAGGGGGCAACAACAGATAGGCTTTTAGTTATAGAGGGGACATCACAAGCTATTCTTGATGGTGGCACTGAGTGGACAAATCACTATGCTAATATTCCATCACATACTGAAGGCTCCTATCAAATGTTGCTGGTTTTATTTGCTCTATTACAAGTACATTTTAAAAGTTCCCAGTTTGAGTACATACACGAAAAACCGCAGTAAAACAATGTAACATGGAGCCACAGATGAATAGCAGCAACTTCTGTGAATGGGACTAACTGCACGTTACTGTTGGCACCAAAGCCCATCCCCCCACCGGCTTGCATGCGTCATCCTGCCCAAAACTCCCAACCCTGGCCTAGGCTCTTTATAATTGACCTAATGGCCACCACATGGAAGAGAGATAACCGAGCACTATTTCCAGTAAAACAAAGCTGTTGTTTTTCTTCCCCCCGACAGGAAGACGCAACAACAACAACAACATGCATCTAGCTCCTCCTGCAGACTCACATTTGGGTTTCTATAAGTAGAAAATATGTCCCTGTGATGTGATTTTTGATGCGCTGTGCCTTGGAGGTTGTTATTTTGAATGGACTTATTTTGTATATGTGCAAATAAACAGCACGATGCAATTGGCCAAGTTTGCGTTATCACTGACAGATCTTGTCCTAATCCATATTTGATTATTCAGATGAGGCATCCTTCTCTCATGTCTCCTGTTTTCTCTTTGCATTGGATTTCTGCGTGTCCTCGATTTTCCTTTTCATTATCTTCTCATTTGAAAGACAAAATTAGTCCTCGAAGAAGAAGAGAGAGCAATGGTTTGTCTCCAGCACCCATCTCAGCCTTACATGGAGCTGGAGCCCTACACCACCCTGCACTTTGAGTGATAGTTTAGTACTGGACTCAATTACAATTTAGACATTGTAGGACTTCCTGTCTTGGCTCAGGGCTAATCCCTGCACCTCAGCGCCTTTTTAAACAAGTCATTTCCCCAGCCAGCCAGCCAGGCAGCCGGCCTGTTGTGGAGATCTGGATGAATGACCAGCAGATGTTTACCATTTCTTTCAGAGGTCCTTAAAAAGATCATGTCAGCAGGAACACGCTGGTTCTACAAAGAAAGGCAGAAAGAAAAACATCACTTCAGCATCACTTCCTGATCCTGCACTCTTCCACCTCCCTCCTCTGCTCTTTAAACTGTAGAAAAGTAAGACTTTTAGCTTTTCATGTGCCACATTACCAGCAGCCAGTCAGTCAAAAATAATAAGCCCTCCAGCAAATCATCCTGTCGTGGCCTGAACGGGACCCTGACCAGGTTTTACACTCTGGCTGACCTGCTCCCTCCACCGCACTAGACAAATTCTCCATTCAATTCAACTGGACAGCTTCCCAAAAACTGAACCGTGCATGGATTATTGCTAAGTGGTCGATAGCCTAATAATAAAGATGTATTATGACTCATAAAATGCAGCTGAATTTAGAAGCTTTCCTTTGTCAGCTACCGGTTTCACCTCATGTCTGAATGTGTAACCCACATAACTGTGAATCGCTCAGTCATATTAATGAAATGTGTGGGACAACATGTGTGACCTTTCCTTCAGCTGCACTGAAATGAGTAATTCAGAGAGAAGCCCTCAGCTGGAAACAGAAGACAGCGCTTGCTTCTCACATTTCATGTACAAAGACCTCAGAGACGCTGCCCACAAGAAGAGCAACACAACAGAATCCCACTCAGATTAGATATCTTAAACAACTACAAATGGCATTTCAAGATGAACAAAAATATATATCAATAAATAGTACTTAATTGAATTTGTGTTTGAGATCTAATTAAAGGCATTTTCGGTTCACGTCTGTTGTGTTTGCATTGAGTTTGACAGGCTGAGGCTCAGCATTGATCACAAGATTACAAAATCTTTACTAACTCCTTTCACCTCAGTCACCAGAAGATTAACAACCCCCTCATTATTCGCTGTCATATAAATGGTAACTTGACAGTCCTAAGAGGCAAAACTATTCACAGATGTGGGATGAAACAATCTTTAACAAACCTTTTCCACGATTATAAGATCTCCGACCTGAATACCGCTGCTTTTAACCTTCACCGTGCCTGAAACACACAGAGCAGAGTTTAAAGTTTAAAGTGTTTACCAACTTTTTTACTGCATATGGTAAAAATCACACAGTTCAATTCTCATAGATTTTTGACCATTTATGGAATTGATCCTTCAAAGATCATATCTACACACACACGAATTTGATCTTGAAATGAAATGTGACTTGTGCGTGCCTCGTCAGTCACCCTGGCAGTGAATTTGGGAAAATAATTTTCCTCTCAGGTTTGAAGGAATGCTGGGGGAGTTGGTTGAGCCTTTTCTCTCATTCCATTCGGAATGAACAGGCAAAATTGTTTGGAAGAGATCACTGACCCTCGACCTCTGCCGTGACCTCTGGGCTTTGCATATGTAAGACATTAAAGCACATTAATATTGCTGTGCATAAGGCTTCAAGGGACTTCACATTAGTGCTCTGCTCTGCTAACAAAAAAGCATTTTACAGATTACACAGCAGCTTCATGTTACAGCGCTCAGAAACAAAATCTAAGATAAAATATGACGCTTCGATTGAGATAAGGAAGTGCTTTAATGTCAATATCTCATGAACATTTGTTGATAAACCTGTGATCAGAGCTGCAATGACTAGTTGAGTAACTGAGTAGACAATCATTCGAAAATTTGCAACTTTTTTACAAGGTTTTATTACAATCATTAACTTTCTTTTGTCCAGTCTGTAGTTACATTTTCAAAACTCTTTACAGATTTAGCATCCATCTGTTGTGGACCACACCATTCACACAATTCATGTTGCTTTCACACATAAAAATACTTGTTTTTTTTTTCTTTACATACAAGCTTACTTAATACAAAAATTACGGATCTTTCTTCTCTTCTTTACAAATGTTTGCTCACAGCACGCCAGGAGTGAAAGCCTTGTGTTCACAACCCTAAATATAGTATAAAGTCTGTACGTCTGAAGCAACAGAAGCTCAATACTGAAACAGCTGATAAGCATTTTTTAATTATCAGATCACCGAAATAAAGAGAAACAGCTGATTTAAGTTGTGTAAGTTAGATCAACTACAGCTGATTCTGATCTCAATCAGAGACACAGACATGAGTTCTTTTAATTATGTAGACTATTCAGTAAAAAGTGGACTTCTCGGATTGATTTTGTTAAATGTGAATACAGAACAACACAGAGGAGATTGTAAAGATTAGAACAGGACTGAGCAATCTTTTTTTTTTTTTTTTTACTGTATTTGTGTACTTTGCTTTTACACATTTGAAACCAAAGGCCATGTATGTTGCCTTTTACTGCCGCAATTATGTCACTCATTATTTTTTCTGCTCTACATTTCATAAAGCACATACGACTCATTCACTTCTAGATAGTATGTTGCCAAAAATGCACACATTCGATAGTCAACCAAAAGATGTAGAGTGGTTTGCAGTAAAAGAAAGCTGAATTATAAAAACAAAGGAATTACAAGTACATTCTGTAGACGCCCATGCCTTTACAAAACACATGAACAGCCTGAGATGTCTTAAGAAGAATAAGTTCAATATCAACAGTACGTCTCAGTTTTTCCACAGTCACTGTCAGTTCATGAGCATTTATCCACACATCCTGATACAGATTCTTCTTTTTGAACTGAAGCTGCCGATTTAAAATATTTTGCACAATGTTCAATATCTTTAAACATGGTCACAATAAGTATTCATTGCTGTGTCAGAGAGCTGTGTCCTGGTCAGGGTGGAAAAGCCTCTGAAGCAGAATTTTACACGAAGTAGGTAACGCATGTGTAACTTTCTCCTGAGACCTGGCACCTCTTATTCTAGTCATCTAGTGGGCTGGATTGGACCCTTTGGCGGGCCAGTTCTGGCCCACAGGCCTTTTGTTTGACACCCCTGGTTTATTACATACAGGTAGAACTGAAACATGAAAGTACTGCACTTTTTGTCATGTCATCAGCTGTTAATATTTTGACCGTCATTGTGCTGATTGTTCCTCTTGGATAGGAAAGCAGTGCTTTGAAAGAATGATTCGATACTGAGTCAGGTTGGCAGTGTTTTGATAGAGTTAGTGTGTGTAGAGAAAGTGTTTTTGCAATTTGAAATGCAGCGTTGGTTGGTGATGTAGGTGTGTTGCTGTGTTAAGAGTTGAGAAAAAGTATCTCACAGTTTTTCTGAAAGCTTTAATACTACGTCTTTTAGTTTAGTTTAGTTCATTTCAGTCATTTCCCAACTTATAAAATCAAATATACTGGTAGATAGACAGTACATAGACATTAAGTTAATGATTTTTTGGGCATAAAAAACAAAAGGTAAACAAAAAAAGAAAAGAAAACAAAACAAGAATGAAAAGGTGTAGGCTGAGGCCTAAGCTTCTAACACCTACCCCCTTAACATTCATCATTTTTGTCAGCTCCCTTTTACACATACAAAGCAACAAGAAATGGACAGAAACTAAGTATATATACATTACATAGGCCTATTGTCTGCCCAAATATCCCAAACACACTTCAGTAGACTTTGGTGTTCATACTTCAGTTTTATATTTGTTAATTATCTTGTGTTTAAATAATTTTTGTGTGCTTATTCAATTTTTTTGTACTGTATTGATGCAAAAACACAATTCTTTAAGAGGCTTCAAAGAGTTTTGCAAGAACGGTTTGCTCTTACAAGACATGTATAATGTTTTGCTGGTTTCGTTTTGCGGTTAGTGTGTAGAGTTTTGCAAAAATACTTTCAAAGATAGTGCCTCATCAAACAGTAAAATTTGTAATATAAGTAAACATTTGTTAGCAATTGTACGAAAAAAAAGTAACAATTAATTAATCACTTTTAATTTTCCAAATGAAAAGTGTTCACTTCTGAAATGTGCTGATTTGTTGCTTTTACACATTTAGCTGAATATCTTTGCTTCTTGGAATGTTGGTTGAGTAAAAAAGCAATTTCATTAAATCTCCTTCAGAAACAGAAAATTATTATTTACTTTTTTAATTTTATAGACAAAACTGATTAATCAACAAAACTCATACAAAACTATTTTCTTCCTATGCTCGAAAACAACACTCCCAAGTTCTGACACCATAAAGTTTCCATAAACCACAAGATATGCACGGGGGCCGCGATCATGGAGGCAACCAGTCATTGTGTTTATGGCTCAAACAAGCTGCCACATCAAAGGGGCAAAGTGATGGAAACCACAAGAGGTCTCCTGCTTTTTATTGCTGGTAGCACTTTATACCAAGGCCTCTTATGTACACTTTTACATCTCTGCTTTGAATTACCCACCATTTCCCCCAGCCCCAATAAGTTTTAATAGGACCAACCTCCTACAGTTAATAGACGCTGATGCTGAGAAATAAGCAACACGGTTCAGATATCGACACGACCAAAACATAATCGACGTCGTCCTCTAAGCCTCAGATCCTTACCTCTTGTTGAGAGCTTGCTGTAAATCTGAGAGTTCATTTCTTTGTCTCGGATGTAGCATCTTATTTCTTCGACTGCCTCCCTCATGATGGTGATGGCCAAAACAAGACCCTGGAGGGTGACATCACATCTCATTTTCATCAAAAAAATACAAATACCAAGATGCACTAAACACAAAAGTATGGAAAATATTATTGGTTGACCATAATAACTAGCAATTAGTGAAATGCCACATACCAGAGGGACCCAGTAGGTGTAGAGAGCACCTAAGCGCAGCTCCTTGATAAATTGAGAGCAGGCCAAGAGCAAGAAGTACAAGTTGAAGAAGTACTTGAACTGATTGAACAGCACCTGTGAACATGAAACAAGAAGCACAGTGTGAAATATCTGCTGTGTGACAACTTATTGTGCATATGACTGCATCTGACATTTACTGCCGGGCCATGACTGGTTTTGATTCGACACTATTGGTCTCCATCCGCCCTGTTACAACATGGCCTTAATGACCTGTAGATGAAAAGTCATTTAAACATCTATGAACATAAATTGAGGAAAAAGAAAAATGACTTCCGATGTACATAAAAAAGTTAATTCAACACTTGGGCTGTGACGATATCCACATTACTGCAACCGCAACCCTACGCAGCAAGCATATCTAGATATTTTGATAATCCATTAATCATTGTAAGCAAAAATACAACAAATTCATAAGGTATTGTTTATTAAATGTGAAATGTGTTTTATTTTAGTCCTCTATGAAAGAAATTGAGGATTTTAGACTGTTTGTTGCACAACACAAGCAATTTGGAGAAATTGCATTTTTTTGTTTTCTGACACTTTATACACCAAACAATTCATTGATTTATTGAGAATAACTGCAAATAAATGAAAATAATCTTTAGTTGCGGTCATAATAATACACTTTCTGGAAAAAAAATCTAATGAGAAACTGTTCCTAGATAACAAATCAGCGAACTGAACACTTGACAACTTAAGAAACATTCTCAAATTGATGCAAAAATCATAATGAAATCAAATTTTGTCTACAATTACTGTTCTTGTTGGCCTTTTAAAACAACCCTAGAGATGTAGTAGCTTCTCCTCCAGTAGTGTCATTCTTAAATTAACACTCGTGTTTCAGCTTTGCCCAATTTCATTATCACCAGCGTGCAAGATGACTACCAGGGGAAAACTTGTGTCTTCACAGTGCTACTGTACATCATTTCCAAATATGTTGCTAAGCGGAAGGCAGAGAACATGAAACCATGCACAGAAACACAAAGACTATAATATGTTGTAGTAAGAAGAACTTCTTGACATGTACTAAGGTAAATAAAAACCATCACCATTTGCAATGCAAAAAGGGCTCTGCTCTTGTCTTTGGCTTTCCAAACAAATTTGAGCTACTTTCAATGTCTGACTTCATATACAAAAAAAGTCATAAGATCTTAAGACAACTGAATATCTGGAAAACAAATGCATATGTAAATCAGGCTGGGGGAAAAGCTAGAAGAAAACACACAGCTTAGTAACTGCCACCAACGTTAGACATCTCCAACCAATGTCACATCTGTCTTTTCCATATTCTTCAAAGAATGTGGATGTGATCTGGTGCTGTGAGACCACGTTGCTGTTTGTCCAAATGTGACGGAAGCTATATCATGCTTCCCTTGTTACCATTTTAAGATCTTTAAGTCAGCCTCCACTTAAGTTTATGTCCCCTGAGATGTCTGAACTTGACTCTACTGGCTTGTATCTTTGCAAAGTTTGTCAGTTGAGAGGTGTTTTCATATTCCTCTAATGAAGGGGAGATGTCGATGCACTTCCAAAATCTGAGATTGAAAAGTAAATAGGGCGGGATAGATTAGGTATGTCACCAATTTCAGTGCCAATTGCTGTCTATTACAGGGCACACAGGTAAATGTCATTATCTGGCATTGTCCCTAAAAGGTCCAGGCGGACCCCTATGCAGACATCCTCATGTTCCATACTAGGGCCTGACCGATTTATCGGCCAGCTGATTTAAATGGCCGATTATAGCCATTAGAGAATAATCGGCAATGGGCCAAAAGTTGGCCGATTGATGCAGATGATAACACTTATATTTTCATCGCTAATAAAATGCAGGGAATATGGTGTTTTACTTAGAAATGATGTCCTTGTGTTACTTTTTGCACTATAACCTACCTCTGTTAAACTGTCAATAATAAGAAGAACTCTGGTACTGTGAACATACATGTGAATGTATGTGAATGAGGTTTACTGCCGTTTTGCACATCATATTTTAGATTTATTTTGTGTTCAAATTGTTCATATGCTGCTTGTTCCACACAATTTCTGATAATAAAAGTATTTGAAAATAGTAGAATGTTCTTCCTTCAATTTATATCTTTGTAACAAGTGTTTGAACTATATTTAAGCCATCAAAAGCAGGTATTTCAGGGGTTTATAAATTGAAAAACGTAAAAATTTAATCAGCCAATGTATCGGTTATCAGATTTTTTTTATTTCATAATATCGGAATCGGCATCGGCCCCAAAAAATCCATATCGGTCGGGCCCTATTCCATACTCCAGTTTAGTCCAAAACACTGCAGCCAAGCCAGCCACAGCCACTGCTCCACAGTAAAGTTTCTTTTAAGTTGGATGTTCAATAGCCAATCACTCCGGACCCAACATCGACTTCTGAGCTTCAGTTTGACCCAACATTGGCCATGGGAGGACAGTAAGCTCACTTCCCAGCCCTCTCATTTACTGCTAGGGGCTAACACAGACCCTCAGCCGTCCTATGTATTGAACCGCGTGCTGTCCACGAACCAGCAGCTCACCACCACGTTCAATGTCAAAGTATGTCCGAGCTTTAAGGCCCAGTTCAGACCAATGATTCGCGACAAAACAAAACCATCTTAGGATGTTGCAGAGAAGAGTTGCAGCAGTGTGAGCTCGACTCAGTCCTGCTAATGGTGTCACCTGCAACTCAGCTGGTCAAATCGCTAGCAGCTGGTTTTAGACATAAAGCGTGTCACCTGTTTTAACGGCCAATTGGCTTGTACTCTGTCCCTGCACTCTGTTTCCGGCCTCACTGTGGGTCAATGTCGGACAGTGGGTCGCTGCTGCTGCTTGCTGTATGTTTGTTATGCCCCCCTCAACACACACATTCTCACTGACTGACTAATTGCTGCTGTTTTATGTATTATTATGGCACATTTATTATGAATACAATCCACCTGGTGCTTGTTTTGTTTATGTTTTTGCCATTTCATCACTCCTACAAATGCAGCTGTAGCCACTATCTCACTGTTGCTATCCTCATTCATATTTTAGGAAGCTACAAATTAAATTCAGCCACAAAATAAGCCTGAAAAGCTGCAAATCAGAAGTACAGAGAGTTGTTGCATAGAGACGATACACCGTCTCATCTAGTTGCATTGGTGTGAACCTGCAGGTTGTTAGAACGTCGCAGAACGGCACATTGGAAGTAGCTGCCTGTTTCAGCTCGTCTTTGCAAATCTTTGGTCTGAACTGGGCTTTACACACGACATAAAAATCTCACCCGACGTAATATATCTTTATGCAAACACTGATTGGACCGCTGGTTTATAATAACATAACACCTCGACAATGTGATCATACTGTGATATCACCTAACAACATAAACAAAAATAATATGCTAAGTACACTCAACTTTCTGATATGTCTGCTAGTCGCTGATTTTGGTGCACAACAGACTCCTCATCTGAGGCTCAAATATGTATGGCTGAATCTCTCCAATGTGTCCTTGAATGCTAGCCATGTCGATGCGCACTCTCTTTTACCGGTCAGCCTAGCTGGCACAAGCAGTGGTGGTTGGCAGAGTGGAAAGCAGAATACAGAATTTCTTAACGAGGTAGAAAGAGTACATTTGCTTATACTGTCGACATGTGAGCTGAAGCTTCATCAACATATCAGGCTGGTACAGTGTTAAGTGTGCACCTGGAGGAAAATGTCCTCTGGCCTATGTTATAAAAGTAAGAAGGTATCTAAGCACACCGAGGCTTGCTAATATGTAGTCATTTGGGATTAGACAGACTAATGGGCAAACAAAGCTTAAGTATTCTTAGATGAAACTAAAGAAAAGTGAACTTAAAAAACAAATAATATTCAAATTTGAGGCACGTATCTGATCTAGAGCTGAGACAACTGGTAGATCGACAACTTTAACAGATATATTTCATAATCGATTCATTGTTTGAGTCACTTTTCAAGCCAAACTGATACCTGCCTGTCCCAGCTTCATAAATCTGCATATATCCCGCTTTTGTTTTTTTATATTATTTTAAACTGAATATCTTTTGGTTTTCAAGTTCTAACAGGCAGTTTTTATTATTTTCAGACACGACAATGACCACCCACTTTGCCAGCACCAGTGGGTGGTGGTACGAGATGACAGCCAAGATGATGGTTCCTAACATTAAGATTGTGTTAAGGGGAAAATGTTTCCAACAAGTGACAGTGACTCAGAGACAGGCTGGGAGAGGTGGGTGGTGGTTTGGGGGGTTAAAGGGAGGAAGGGCGGAGGGGTGACCTTTGACTGACACTAACCATAGGCAGGAAGGTGAAGAAGTTGTACTTCTGGTTGTTAATGACATTCCTCGGGTACCTCTGCTCCCTCTTTTCTGGGTGGCCGAGCCACACGGTGCGGGGACGGAAGTCACCCATGCCACAGCATCTCGACCACGGGCAGCACCTGAGAGGAAGAGGCGGGGGAGGGTGATTTAATCACAATATAGCCACACACTTAATCTCACCATTTTGTTGAGACATGCGGAGAAGGAGACAGTTACATGAAAAAAGACGACAATATTTAAGATTTAGTTGATTCATTTAAGTCTATTTCACTTTAAAAGTAGATTCTGTTGTTTGTGGTATTGTGTAAAGCTGTTGAGCTCTGTATTTAATGAATTTCCTGTCACATCTCTGAGTTAATGTGTTGCCTAATGCAGCTACAAACTCACAACATACAAGGCTGTGCTCAAGGTGCATGATCATTGAGTCTGGAGAGATTATGCCTCACAAAATAAATATTAACTTCATCTGGAAAAGGTTTGCCGCTCCCTTCGCTCTACCCAAACAAAGCATTCTATATCAATACTCTAACAGCCCAGTGACCTCCTGATTAATAATTGAACTACTTGCCAAGTTATAGAACACTTCCTCTAAACAAAATGTAGGCATGACAAATTTTTAGCCCCTATCTGATGAAGACAAAATGGGGAAATTCAGGAACCATGCGTTTTACAACAGATGACTCAGTATTTCAAACAGCATGACAAGTTTCACTGTTCAAAAGCCGTCTGCCAGGCCTGACAACTTTTTTACTGCAGTTAATCTTTAATTAGTTTACTGTGCGATAACCCTGCAGTGGATGGGACACCAAACACAAGGATCCTCCTCCACTTACAGAGACAGTTTGGATCTGGTACTTATCCACAGTCAGGTTATAACCGACAGTCGATGGCAGTTGGCACGCACCCAGTTTGGAGAAGCAGACAGGAGTACTGCCTCTGAAGCTAAGCAACGTACTGCTGTAGACAGAGCAAGCAGCAAAATGTATTTTAATTTTTTTTTTAAATGTTTATCACTTCAGGTGTTCAGACTCTACAATGCTTTACCTTGCTGTCTGAAGCCATTTATCTATGCTCTCTTCAAAGCCACCAGACTCCTTTGGCAAAAACAGTAATTTTACCTTGCAGAACATGGGAGCTACTGGTCCGAACTAAACTTTTCAAACACCAAAAGCCACTTTTACACTGCCTTTTCCAGGCAGGGTGTTTATGCCGTTATGCTGCCTTGTTGTTCTATATAAAAGGTATAATCGCGGAATGAGGGGACAGAGTTTTCTCGCCTTTAAGCCGGCATCGGAGGCAGTAACAGCTTCGAAACAGCCAGTATAAAAGGGACAGCCCACAGGATGGGATGTGTAACGTTTTGACAATGTGTTATGCATGCGACCCACCGCAGGAGATTTAAAAACTAGGTGGTAGCAGTTAGCAGCTAACTCAAAGAAGAAGAACAGCAGCTGAAAATGTCAACAAATTGGGAAAACAATGAAGACCCGGAGCTCCTTACCCTCCAAGCAGAGGATGAGATCAGCCACCATATAACAGGGAAAGTAATGATTGTTATTGCTATGTTATGCGATAATTATCGTTTAGAAAGTGCTGCCGATGTGTATGTTGTATATCATACTAGAGGCTGACGCTCTCACTGCTCTTCTGCTTCCACGATACCATCATGCAGTTTAAAACCACACACTGGAGCGGCATGATGCAGTCTTTGTTTGGTTCTGTGTAAAAATACAAAAGCGGCACAATGAAGGGATTGTGTAGCAGCCCGAGAGCCCAATCTCTGTGTAAAAAAGCCTGAAGTCACATAACCAAAAATAACCAATCGAGGCAGCAGTAAACCAGCAACTCCTGTGTTGTGCGAAGTAAAATTACTGTTTCTGTCAAAGGAGTCTGGCTTTGATAAGAACATAGATAACATCCTCAGTTCCCATTCGGAAAGAGCAGTCTGACAACATGATGAAACCCCCCATTCAAAGCAGTACACTGCTTAGCTTCTGTGGTGGCACTCCTGCCCGCTTCTCTAAACTAGGGGCATGCCAACCACCATGTACTGAAGGTGATGCATAAGTACCTCCTATGGGGCGCTCACCTGGTAGAGTGCGCGTCCAATGTACTACAGCCTGTGCTTGATTCCGACCCATGGCCCTTTGTTACATGCTGTGCCCTCTATCGCTCTCTCTTTTCTGTCTATCATGAGCTGCTCTAATAAATAAAGGCAAAAAGAGCCTAAAAAATAAGTACCCCATGTAACATCCATTAAAAAAAAAAATAAATAAAAAAATCTAATTATCTCTTTAATATGCTACAGCTGGGGTCTTGAAAAACTTGTATTCAGGGAACAACCAAACATATTTTAATAATAGGGCCACATAGTAACAATGTTTTTGTTGTACGACATTTACTGTATTTAAAGATAATGTTGCTCTAGAAGTGTCTCATATTGAGAGTGGTCACATGGATGTGAGCAATCAGGTTTTTTTGGACAATCCAGTTTATGTGTTTGAGAATTTAAACACCACATTTTGTTTATGAGAATTGTATTTTCTGCTTCACTTTCAAGGTCATAGTATTGTACATGCTGGCTCACCGTCAGGGCAGACAGGGACAGCTGAATAGACTGGAACATCGTTATTATTATTAACATCTGTGCTGTTCTTTCTCTGTCAAAATGTCCGCTGTCAAAATGGCACTTCATTTTTGTTGTTGATTATTCTGCTACATAGCTTCTACAAAAATAGTTTCACCATTACTTGGTTAGAGTATAAAAATCAGCCCAACAGAGAGAGAGGGGTCACTGTGCCAACCCTTGTTTTACTTTGATAAAATATTAGCAAATTGTGAAAAATGCCCGTTAAAATTTCCTCGAACCCAAACTGACATATCCACATGTCTTGTTTTGTTCAATCAACAGTTCAAAATCTGTAATTCCTGACATGTGAGGCCCCAGAGAACTTGCAAATTTTGGTGTCGTCATGTGAGGACATCACGTTTTGAGTTTACTTGACCTTATACTTAATTCAACTTAACTCAGAATTGATGTCTTTGTTTTTGTGTATTCTAGAGGTAGTAAGATCATAATACACTAATTCATGTAAAAACAAGATGGCTGCCATCTCTGCAAAGTCAGTCTGCAGCCGATCCAGACACAAAAGTGAACAAGATCCAAAACCTGATCACATTTTTTGGTTGAAACTTGTTTGTTTATGAAGAGAAATAAGAGAAAGATAAGACACTGTTAATTAGGAGGTACTCGTTTGAGGACATTCGGACTTTATTGTTGTCTCGTGAGGATATTGCGACTCAATTATCACTGACGATGTTGAGGGGTTTTTTTATACTTATTGGGTGCTACTGATCCCAAACGTAGTCAGAATTCCAGTACGTTATTTCCATGACCAAGGAGTGTTAAATCAATATTTGTGAACATGAGCTAGTCTGGAGCAGAGTCCTGTAAAAATTTGTGTAACAGGTATACACTCACCTGCCACTTTGTTAGGTACACCTGTTCAACTCTCAACTCCTCTTCAATCGTTAACACAAATAGCTAATCACCTTGCAGCAACTCAATTTATTTAGGCATGTAGACATGGTCAAGACAACCTGCTGATGTTCAAAGCAGCATCAGAATGGGGAAGAAAGGTGATTTAAGTGGCTTTGAACGTGGCATGGTTGTTGCTGCCGGACGGGCTGGTTTGAGTAGTTCAGAAACTGCTGATCTACTGGGATTTTCACACACAACCATCTCTAAGGATGGTCCAACTAAAGAGAAAATACCCAGTGAGCGGCAGTTCTCTGAGCAAAAATACCTTGTATAACTAGAATTAGGAGCTATATTGGGGCGCCGGTGTCTTAGTGGCAGAGCAGGCGCCCCATGTACAAGGCTGTTGCCGCAGCGGCCTGGGTTCGAGTCCAGCCTGTGGCCCTCTGCTGCATGTCATCCCCCTCTCTCTCTCTCCCCCTTCACACTTACCTGTCCTGTCCAATAAAGGCAAAATGGCCAAAAAAATCATGATTAAAAAAACGTAGGAGATATTAAAAATGCATACTAATTAAAAGTTCAGGTCTTGGGAGGTTAAGGTAGGATTTACTGCAGGAATTTTGTATTAGATCGCATAAGCTTTAGCCAGGTGTACCTAATAAACTGGCAGCTAAGTGTACATCGACCATGACAGAGGGTGGACAGGTGAATGGGTGCATCCAGCTTAAATATTAATTATATTATAGGCCAATATTCCTGCATTAAGACAGGTGTTTTCATATATTTTGTCTTAGCATACTGTGTTAACTACAGAAGGTGACATCACCATGACAGTCTGATCTACTGGCTGCATGTCAGCACTGTGTCTGCCCTGTTCGCGTTTCTCCATCATCATCTACGGAGGCCTGTCCCTTAATATGCTGGTCAAAACTACACCACAAAGCATAGCTTAACCCACATGTGAGTTTAGCACACGGTGTCTTTTTAGTCAGGGCCTATATTTCTGCTCTTTGACAGCTCCAGTGTAACGTTACCGAGCAAATATTGACATGGGCGTCAATTGCACTTGTTCCAACTGCACCCCGGAACAAGACTGATGTCTCCTGTAGCTATGGCTAGCTTTTTAAACGCTACTGTGAATGGCCACATAATATTCGCTAGCATGTATGTGTCTGTTGGTCGTTGTTTTGTCCCCTAACTGCTGTTTTAGCCCTAAAACCCGCCGCCACTAAGCTAGTTTCAGAGACAATGTCGACGCGCTGCTGTAAACAATTCAACGGCTACACTGACACCAGCAGGAGCCGCCGAGCGACAAACAGATGGCTCCGTGTTCATGTTACCGTGCTGTGTAACGCCCTTACCCATTTCTGTGTTTACTGTCGTGTCTTTTCGGCCGTCTCACCGGCTGTAGGGGGATATTGTCGGTCATTCCTGCGGCTCCTGGTAGCGGGTGGGGGCTGTCGGCAGGCAGGCAGCCCGGCTGTAGCGGCTCTGACTGGGCGGAGGCTTCCCAGCTGTCACTCACTCAGGACCGTCAGCAGGTTAGCTCTGCTGCTGCTGCTGCTGCTGGGACTGATAGCCTACAGCACTACGGCAAGCACACAGGCTGCTGACCTATTTGGGAATACTTTAATAATATAAATCTAAAATGTTTGTATCTTGCTTGGAGACCGGAAGTAATTGTAATATTGACTCAAAAACCTCTTGAGCTATTTGAAATACAATTTTTATGTAGGTAACCTGTACCTGTGTTGAGCTATATTTCTTATCAGTCTGCATCACAAGCCTATATGAAACATTAAAGGGGAACACCACCTAAATTAAAAATTCCTGTATGTTATTTCCATGGCCAAAGGAAAGTTAAATCAATATTTGAGAACATGAGCTACTCTCTCTCAAAGTCAGAAACCAGAGAAATGCGTCTCAAACTTGTGATGCCGTAGGGCATAAAGACTTGAGCAGAGTCCTGCACCGGGTTGGCGTACCCATGGATAGTCTATCCACCTTATTTTCAAACACGGAAGTAAATAGTGACCAACTTCCGTTTTTTGTGCGTGACTTCCGGTCAGCCGCTTTCCCTCATGCTTTCCCTTACCGGAGCTAACGGTGCAAGCTATTTTTTTTCCCAATTTTCAGTTGTTTATGTTAGTCAATCAGTTAGTTAGTTAGTTAGTTAGTTAGTTAGTCTGTGTATTTTGTATAGATAACTGTGCCCAAGTTTCCGTTTTAACGGAAATTTATTCCCTCTAAACGCGAATAAATCGCATGTCAGTCATAAAATATGAACCACAAAAGCACAATCTATCCCGAGTGAGACAAACTGCTTGATCCCCGTCTCTAGTGTACTAGCAGAGAACCTGCAGAACCAAATCAGTGAAAAAACACACCGGGCTAAGCCGCTCTACCTGAGCAGCTGAAGCTGCGGCTCGCACCCTCGACACACAGACGGTGCTTCTGCATATGCCAGCCAAACGTGTGCGCAACTGTGAGAAATAAATATGTGAGGTGTACGCTGCTTTTCTATCCTTTTTTCCCTTTTCTTTCTTTCTGTCAGCGACATACACTCCTAACACAGGACGGGTTGTTTTAATTGACTGAGTTGATCATTAAGCCATAGTGATGTGCGGATCGGCTCTGATAGCACCTGAATCAGCATGTACGCATCAACCATCCAGCCGTTACAACATGATTGAGCTAGCAAAGCAGTTTTGTGTTGCTATGTGTGGTATTTATTCAGTTTTGGGAAATCACGATGTCTAGAAAGCATCAGTGGCTGCAGCTGACAGGGACAGCTAACATTAACACTAGCAGCAAAGCTAACATCAGGATCGTCATCTGTTAAAAGCCTCCCGTTGTCGGATTCGACATGAAACTACTCAATAGCTCAATCATGTTGTAACTAAGACATCCGCTGGAGAAAATATTTTTTTCACGGGCCACTTTGTGAGTTTAGTGATTACACACAGAGAAAATACTAATGTTTGTTCAGTCATTGTGTTTATAGACTTTACAAACATCAGATTAGTCTAAACGGTGATATAGTGACGTGAAAAATGTGATATATACATATATATAGCTAAACTCAGCAAGGTAAACAACAAGGTGATTCCCATTTACACAGTGGTAAGAGTGCTGGACCGGAAGTGTCGCACAAAAAACGGAAGCTGGCTGCGTTCTGTTTTGCCTCCGTGTTTCCGTGAAAAATAAGGTGGATAGGCCCGTGTCCACTGAAGATGTTCCTGGTACTATTTGGGGGGCAGGAACTACTACAGGAATGTCCTCTCGCTCAGCCCTCTCAACCGCCGTGTCTCCACTGAGGGAGCGGAGTAGGAGGAAGGTTCCTGTAAAGTTACCGGGCTCTGTGACGAAATTGTTGCGCGACCATTTTGACTGGGGCGACGTAGGGGCGTAGGGACGCCGTTAGTGGTGACTGTAATAACTCCGGTCACGGTCTGTGAAAAAAATATTTTTTTTCCAGCAGATGTCTTAGTTACCACATGATTGAGCTAACTGGAGTAGTTTCATGTCGTATCCGACAACGGGAGGCTTTTAACAGATGACGTCCTGATGTTAGCTTTGCTGCTGCTGTTAGCTGTCCCTGTCAGCTGATGCTGTCTAGACATCGTGATTTCCCAAAACTGAATACCATAAAAATAAAATAAATACCACACATAGCAACACAAAACTGCTTTGCTAGCTCAGTCATGCTGTAACTAAGATATCCGCTGGAATTTTTTTTTTTTCACGGGCCGTTTATTGAGTTATTACAGACACCGCTAACAGCTAATGGTTAGCCCAGCTAATCTACGATAACCATGTTGTTATTTACAAAACGTCACATCCCGCCTTGAGTATATCCAATCAGCACCAAGTAAACCCCAAGCCCCAGCCAGGAGTTTCTCTGGGCTATTCTGAGTACCTACTCCGAGGCAGGGACTTGTTTAGCCCCCGTAAAAGTTCCAGAACTCTGTGCTTCGGGGGTGGTTCCTGCGGTGGAGACACGCACCAACAGCCCCGGCCCCATAAAATTACCCCGAAGTTCCTGCGGTGTAAACAGGCGTAATGGGTAACCCTCAAAAAGTTGGGCCCCGATTTTTCGATTGAATATCACTAGTGAAAAAAAAAAACACTTGCTGTGCCTTTTGATTTTTGCAAGGCAACCACCCCATCACACCCTTACACTGCCCTTCCTGTGTAATCAAACTACTTTTCTTTCACAGTAACTAGTATCTAGTTCCTACAATGTTGAGGCAGAGGGTGCTGTCTGTAGCTCTGGTTGAGGGTGAGAGTCTGTCAGCAGATAAACAGAGATCTGTGTGGGTACATGAGACCCAAAAAAAGAGGGTGGATGATGGGGAGTACCACCAGTTGGTCCAGGAGCTTCTCCTCCATGATGAATGTTTCCAGGCATATTTTAGGATGACTCAGTGGCAGTCTGACAACCTGCTGTCTATCATCGGGCCGTATAGCTCTGGGTATCCAGCAACCTCTACCACCAGTTTCTCCTCCAATGTTTACCAACTGTTAAGTTGTCATGACCACCACAGAAGGCCCGCCTCTCAAATCATCAGATTGGACAACGCGAAAAACGATGACAAAAAAAGAGATTACATGGGGCGCCTTTCTGCTCTACGGGAGCGATCACACCGAGATGAAAAGCTAGAAACACGACGCCAGTCTCACCAGCGTTCAAGCATCTTTTTAGACAGGCGTTTTTCCGGCGTCTTTTTAGACGCGCGTTTTTGTAGACGCTTCTTTTTAGACACACGTTGTTAGACGTGCACAGACACTGAAAAGTTAAAATATTTTCAGCTTTTCTGAGCGTCAGATGCCAGTAGCTAGCGTGCATTGAATAAGCGCTTCCAGCATTTCAAGCGTCTTTGAAGCGTCCGCGTCTCTAGCGTCTCATTTCTGTGTGATCACCCCCGAAGCTGAATTTTTTTCAAGTCGAGGAGTTCAGAGCACTCTGGCAAAAATATCAGGCACCTGGAGCGCAGAAACAACATAGCAAAAACCACCAGCAAAAAGCTTCATTTTCATCAAAACAATTACAACATTCCAGCTGCTAAAACGCTTCCTGTGTTATCAGGGCTTAACTGGTAAAAATATGTGCATATATTAACTCACAGTTACAGGCAAAGGTAAAAATGAACTACCCGTAAAACTTCAATTAGTAGCCCAGGCTATTATTTGCTTAACTCACTGAAATCAACAGGCCTATATTTGGGACAGGCCTTTAATTCCTTTCACACAAAACTGTTGCTCAGCAAAGATGGAAAGCGTGATCAAACTGTTTATTTAAACCAGTATTAATATTACTTGTATGAATATAACTTCACCCACCAACTGTATCACTGTGCAGAATGAAGCGTGCATCTACTGCTAGCTCAATTAGCAACACTGAGCTGGCTAACGTTACAGCTCAGCCGAGGAAGACGCCATTGATGTTTACAACAAGCCTCTCATCCATGAGTAGATGCACGCTTCCTTCTGAGCTGTGATTTGGTTGGCGGGTGCAGAGAGAAAATACATGAAACCGCTCTTGAGTACTTCTTGAGTAACCGAGTCATGGTTTCTGCAAAGACACATTGCTGTTGAATTTTTTTAAATGTATATTTTGCTAAGTGCTAAGTGAGGTGGACAAAATATTAGAAACATCTTTCCATATATTGCAGTCCAATGGTCCAGGACTTCAGGCACCGGGCAATTTAGAGGTGTTAGAAACCAGCATAATATAATACTAGGATTCGCTAGTCAAGCATGTAATCAGAATTTACAGATATGACTTTGGATCTCAATCCTTGTGGAGGCTGATATTTGTGACAGCTAACAGACTACTTTGGCTTCTAAAACAAGTGTTAAAACTTTTTATTAAAGGAAATGAAAAGAGGAGTGATGGTGGATGTCTGCTACTCTAATAAAAATGTACTGTTTGTATAATGCACGCCACAACTCTTGCAAAGTCTAGAACAGTGGTTCCCAACTGATCCACTAACAGCTGGGTCCAAAATGCTCCTTAGTCATTAGTTCAAGGTCCACAAAGTTTCATATTCAGCGTCATACTTGTATTTGGCCATGTTGTTAAGTTAGTTTCCTGTCTCTGTAAATCTACAACAGGACACAGCACATCAAAATAAAAGCTTGTGCCAGATATTCACTGTACTTCAAAATAAAGGGCGTATTATACAAACTTAGCATGTTCGCGGGTCACTTGTGGTCCATTCAGAATGGGCCTGTGACCCACTTTTGGACCATGACTCACCAGTTGGGAGCCACTGGTCTAGAAAAGGCAAAGCAGTCTGTCATCATGATTGGGGCAGCCACAGTGTTTCTACACTGTGCCATGCTTCAATTTTATGCATAGAACCTTGTACTTAAGTTTATTTCTCTTTTATCTTTGTATGCCCAGGTGGTTCGTATTTTATTTTGAATGTTTGGACAAGTGTGTTGAGTTGTCTGAGGCAGAATCAAATCAAACCAAATGCATATGGTTGTATTTGTTGTAGAGCTGTTGTGCTGTAGTACAGGTGTATCTGCTCTCTCACCACAGACACACTACTAGCCTGAGCGCGCAGTAATGACATGTATGCAGAGTATTATCTCATGTCAAAGTTGTAAAGTGAAAGGCCACCTTATAGTTGACCTAAAATAGATTGTGGACACATGATTGGAGAGCACGCTTCAGTTGTGGATGCAAATAGCTGTTCATGGAAAATGCAAAATGGCAAAGGATTAATGGCTCCTGGTGGGCCATGAGAATAGAAAAATACTCCACTTGAGTCATCTGAAGGTGAATTGATGTAAATGAGGGATTTTATGTACCTTCAAACTTGGCTGTGCTAGCACAGACATTAGCATAAGGACAGGGTACATTTCAGTGACTTGTGTTACACTGTTTAAGTTTGTCCTTGGGTATCAGCTCAAATAAGTTTAGTAAAAAAAGTTTTAAGTCGTGAAATGATGACAGGAAAAATATTGAAAAAGTCACCCTGATTTTATTTCTCAAAATCAGAAAATATTTAGGTGTAGGAAACATTTGAAAAACAAAACGAAAAAAGACATTTACATTGTAAACAGGCCAAATTGGCTCAACATCACTTTAATTGTAGAGACCAACTTGAAAGCAGTTTTGACATGGTTTGCTAAAGAAAGGCACAACTTGGCAAATGCATATCGATAAGGAATGTACAGCAGGGGCCCACAGAGTAATCTGACTATTCTGAGTTGTGTAAAGTGTCCAGTGATACATTCATTACCGTTCAACTCAGCAGGTTGAGAATGAAAAATCTCGTTGTATACTCAAGAATGTATCGGAAAATGTACAGAACGCTGCGTTGAGAGTAGGGGGCGTGCAGGACAACTAAAAACTAAACGAGGTAGAACTTACCCCCTAACCTCAAGCATTTTGTGAATTATAAATAAATTAATGACGCTACAAAACTGATACGATAACCTAGAAAAAAAAAAAGTCTGACAATTACTCTGTTTGTTTCACACAAAATATGACAAGAAGGAGAAGTTAACAAAATAGTTGATTTGCCCTTTTCCCCATTCAGCCATCACAGTAAAAGCAGTGAAATGTAACTATAAATGGAAATGGAACTAAAACCTGAAATAAAGTGCAGGCATGAGAACATGAAGCATACAACAGCCTTCAGAGCTCAGCCAACTAAATTTGACTCTAAAGAAGAAGTGGAATATGTCAGGAGGGAAATTGACTATTGTAAACCCATGAAAATATAACATACAATGTTAAACGGTACAACACACTAATTTCTTAGTCAAACAGAGCCTTCATAACAACCTGATGATGCAGTGAAAGACAACAGCAACATTGTACAATTCAAATTAGGCACTTGGCAAAAGGTTCGAGTCATTACCTACTGTATCTTAGCACCAATGCATCAACGATGAAAGCCTATTTTGTAACCCGAAACTGATGACTGAACTGTTGCACCTTTATTTAATGAACAAGACACTGGAGTAATCTGTCAGTCTGATCAAAAGCCCCTTCAAAATGAGACACGCTAATGACATTTACCACTACAAAAAATGTACAATGTCATAAAACCTATGGCACACAATAGGAGGGAAAGTAGTCATTCTAGATACATACGGTTAACTAAACCATTATCTCTGAGCACTGAGACACGGTGTCCTTAAAGAGTCATGCCCTGAAACTTCCTATTAAAGTCGAAATCCTTCAAAAAGCATCGAGGAGACGGTCTGAATTAAAGCAGTTTCAAGTGTTTCAAGTTATACATTCAAACTTCTGGATAGACAGCAAAACAAAAGTCACAGGAAAAAAAAAATACCCGCATATATATTTATATAAAATAAAAATACAACTACAGTAGTTATATCAAGTTCAACTAAAAATAACACTTGAGAATTGTTCAGATCGGGGGGGGGGAGAGCTGCGACGACGCTACTGGAATAATTCAACCAATCTCAGCAGATTCTACAAGGTTCTTTGAAAAGTGATTGTACCTCATTCAGAAAGGAGA
Organism: Epinephelus fuscoguttatus; assembly: GCF_011397635.1. Classification (NCBI taxonomy): domain Eukaryota; kingdom Metazoa; phylum Chordata; class Actinopteri; order Perciformes; family Serranidae; genus Epinephelus; species Epinephelus fuscoguttatus. The sequence continues at coordinate 39,741,168 of NC_064758.1, read as the reverse complement.
CATTCAAAAACTGAGTTCGGATGGTGAATTCACTGAAAAAGCCTAATTAACTGCAATTTTACCCTCCTCCATGAAATGTGGGAACTGTGATTTTGGCACGCTCTCTGAGCTGTTCTTCTCAATTTCAGCCATGGTGGCAGGCAGGCCGGAGTGGGATCCATCCATCTTCACGAGGCCTCCGGTGGATCCGATCAGAGGCCCACCGGCAGGGCTTCCAGGAAGTGGGATACCACCACCCTGAATGACTGAAATTTCATTGGCCTTCATGGTCAAGCCCCCACTGAAGGCAGCAGCATACTGGTTCCACAGAGACTGGTCAAAGTTCATTGGCGGAGCACCCAGCTCTTTGGGGGCCTGCATAATTTCTGGCAACATCTTAGCTTCGGAGCTCATCGCCATCAGAGCCATGGGGTTATCCAGAGATAGACGCTGGCCACGCCGCGACGTATTGTTCCACATGTGAGTGCCGATATGCACCTAAAGACAAGACGCGGTTTATTACAATCACATCACAACACTTGACATTGCATTATTCCCAAATTAAAAACAGCCTATTCAGCACTTTGCTAGACGATGACTTACCTTTAGATTTCCCTTAGTGGTGAAAGCTCTGCCACAGAGGTTGCAGGCAAATGGCTTCTCCCCTGTGTGAGTGCGCTCATGGATCTGCAAGGCACTGGCAGACGAGAAGTTCTTGCCACAGGCGTTACACACATGCTGTTTGGCTGATCGTCGTGGTGCGGCGGAGATGGACGAAGGCATGGCTGTTCCCTGAGGCATATGGGAGTTGAACAACCCATGAGGGCCCACGTGATTCTCTGGAGGAATCTTCATCTCCAGGCTGGCCAGACTTGATGGCATCCTCATGAAGGACATGTTACTGGGAACTGTTTGAATATAAAAAAGGTGGGAAATTAGTTCTTTACATCCAACATGGCAGCTTCTACAATACAAATGAATACTCTTCTAATAAACTCACCATAATCTCCATTTGTGAACGGCATGCCCGGCTCTTCTTTGATCGCTTTGGGGGTGAAGCTGCTTGAAGCGGTGAGGTCGAGGGCCCCGCCTGACTCAGAGCCACCTTGAGCACCGCCATCAGACTCTGGTTTTGACACGCTGCGGGCATAGTCATCACCAGCAGACTCAGGAGACTTGCTACTGCTCATATTGTTTAGTGGGGAAGAGGAGTGAAACGACACAGCAGAGTCAGAAATGGCAGGACTGCGGCCGTTCTGATATTCCTGCTCTCTGGGAGCTGATGGGGATTCTTTTGATGTTCCCTCACTTTCCGATGCGGTGCTACTCTGTCGTTTCAGTGCAAGAGCAGAGGTGAGATTCTTCAGAATGTCAAGGCTGGAAAACACGGCGGAGGCAGCATGCTTCTGTTGTTCCTCAGAGGCAGGTGGGAGGGAATCGGAGGCATCGTTTGGCTTCTGGGAGTTCAGCTCTGGCTCCTGATCCTCCATGCTTGCTTCAAATCCATTGATATCCATAGATTTCTCCTCTGACAGAGAGGACTCCATTGTTTCTGCTGCTTCATATTGGTTGTCTGGCATCGGGGTGTTGGGGATCTGCCCACCCATGTGCATGCGAATGTGCTGCTGCAGAACCACGGCATTAGTGAACTTCTTCTGGCAGATGGGACACGAGTGCTGCATCTTAAGAGGAGTGTTAGCCCTGTGCACTCCGTAATGAGCCTTCAGGTTACCCTTGGTGGAGAATGCACGGCCGCAGATTTTGCACTTGTAGGGCCTCTCGCCGGTGTGTGTACGGTAATGCATTTTGAGTGAGCTCTGGCAGCTGAGCACCCTATGGCAGATTAAACACTCGTTGGGGTCATTGGTCCTCTTGTCCAGGCCATCCACCATCTGCTGAAGTTTTGCGGTTCCAGAGCTCTGTTCTGCTATGAGGGTGTTACCGTTCATGTGATGCAGCGCTCCGAGCAGTTCTTTAGCATCCTTGTGATTCGGATCCACTCCTGGCTCTTGGCCAAACACAGACGAAACAGATGGGGAGCTGTCACTTGTTGATGGGGAGGGTCTCTGGGAAAATGGTTCCCCTGCAAAGCTGTCAAATGTTGTCTTGAATCCTGGTACAGGTGACGGGTGGAAGCCAGCAGCAGGATGGCCGAGCATAGGCTTGGCGTCAGTCAGATTTGACTCGTCCATGGGCACAGACATGCCGAAGGGAATGCCACTGCTGGTGGGAATGTTGTCAAGGTGCTCCGGCACAGGATGGGGGTTCATGCTGATGTTAGGATACTTGTCTCTATGTCTCTGGAAATGCACTTTGAGGTTTCCTTTGGTCGTGAAGCGGTTCCCGCAGATGTTACACTTGAAGGGCCTCTCGCCAGTGTGAGAACGCAAGTGAATCTGGAGAGCGCTGTCATTGCCAAAGGTCTTTCCGCAGTACTTGCACTTGTGCTTGTATATCGAGTCACCACTCTTTGATTCCAGTGGGGGGTTCAGCATCTTCGTCTTCACTTTTTTGGAGGCCTCATTCCCTGCTTGGATACCATTAAAGGTGCTGGAGAAACCCATGACACCTGGTGAATGCTGCAGTTGTGCTGGTAAACGGTTCGGCAGGTCTTGAATGCCCTTCAAAATGTCTGTTTTAGAAGTCAGAGAACCCAGTCCTCCAGGCAGAGAGCTAGGGATGCCAGTGGGCAGAGGTAGTTTACCATGCTTCATTGTCTCCAAAGAAAGGTTCTGACTGCCAGTCCTTTTTCCTATCAGAGCTGCTGCAGCAGACAGCTGTTGAGAGAGATGTGCACCGAGGGCTTTGAGAGGGTCCATTGCTGCCCCTACTGATGACTGGAGACTCTGTGGAGTCATCATGGCTACCTGGATTCGAATCTGTTCTGTCAGCTGGATTTGCTGCAGCTGCTGTTGCTGGAGGCACACTAACTGTTCCAGGATCATCGGGATGGCCTGCAGGGCTTCTTGCGACGAGGTCAGAGATGTATTATTCGAATAATGCTGGGCGACAGCCACTTTGGTGTCTGCGATGGTTTCAAGAGTGACATTTGTGTCTTGCATTTTGTGTGATGGCTGGAAACTCATCGCAGGACTCGCAGGCATCTCCGCCTGATCCTGTTGTGACGAATCATCTGCATTCATGCTGGACTCTTCCTCCGTCCTCTCCAGATGGTCTGTGTTGACATTCGATAGGGAGTGACTGCTGGACTGGCTGTCGTCATGGTCACTCGTGAGGCCTTCGGGAGAGCCTTGTGAATATTCCTCAGGCACTTCGTTGCCATCTCCTTCTTTCATGATGACCACCTGCTGACTTTTAGTGCAATTTTTCTCATGCTCAAGAAATTCTGCTTCGTCAAAGAATTCGGCACAACATTTGGTGCAGACCCTGGTCTCGTCCATTCTGAGCCTCTTCACTTCATTTTCAGTCTCCTCAGCTTGATCGTCTGGAAGAATCCCTAAAACGAGAGGAGACAGGATTTTAATGACAGCTCTACATACAGTTATGACAATAACAGACTATAAAAGAAATAAATGACGATACAGTGTAGTAATTAACAGACTTTAGAAAACAGTATGTTGGTAAACTGAAGATGTGTTACGCAAGTCAAGAGGACACCCCTGCAAAAGCCTTAAGAAATTTTAACTAGTTTAAATTTTTGTTATCATTGTGACAAAGGCTGCGACTAATGCTTTTTTTTTTTTGCTTTTTCTTTTTCTTTTTTTTTACTGTTTGACAATCTGTTGATTATTTTCTCAATCAATCGATTAGTTGCTTGGTCTATTTAATGTCAGAAAATGGTTAGACTGTGGATCAGTGTTTCCCAGAGCCCAAGATGACGTCCTAAAATGTCTTTCTGCCCACAACCCAGTTGTTAATACAATAAATAATAAGCCATTACACTGGAAATGTATGCTTTACTATTACACGGAGGTCATTGCTGCTGTGAATATCCAGGATAATACAATTAATAATAAGTCATTACACTGACTCCATTATCTATTAATGAGGCTGAATTTGTCACAGTTTGTCCCATGCTTCCTGTATGTCAGAGTGCCCCAAAATATACTCTTACTTCAGACCAATGTGACTCCAGTCTTCAAATGTTATGAGGTTCATCAGCTAATCAATTGCCTTGCATTACATCTTCTGATAACACTAAAGTCTCAATGATTTTTCTTAAAATCTGTGAGGTCCTGATGACACAGGATGTATGCATGTTGATTTTACAAAATTCATTCTGATCCTTGTGATAGAAATCTCTTCCTGAAACAAACCCAGATATTGAGTTTACTATCACAGAAGAGGAAAGACACCACTCACATTTAAGAAGCTGGCAGCAGAGAATTTTAACTTTAAAAACTTACTTAAAAGGGTTACTCCATTATCACTTTAACTGGATCGATTAATTGTTGCAGCTCTAATGACAATTTGTTGATTTGATTCATGATGTTCCTTTCTTTTGTCCACTCCCTGTAGGTCACTGCACTGGGCTGTAAAGGGCTTTGAATTTGCCTACAGGGCCAGCAGAGGGCAATCATCTACCTTTGACATTACCCAGAACAATGTCCAGAGAGACAAAGAGCCATGGGCATTAAATTACTCACTTTCTGAAATATTCCACCAAGCACTTGCTAAAAATCAGATCTGTTTCTGGAGCACATGTGGGGCAAAACTGGTGACAAATACTAAACTAAAACCCAAGCAAATGTGAGTCTGGGTTCCACAATACACAATAAATCCATACACTTTTAATTCTAAATCTGAGTTTCCAGCAAATATGGAAAAAAGAGCAGACAGGACAAAACAAGATTAAGTTAACTATGCAGACATGGGATAAAAAAAGATAAAAGAAAGGAGGTGGTTTTATGTTGATTACCTCCAAGCATGTTCACAGCCTGTGAAAGCCCGATAAGTGCTCCAAGTGAGCATTTTAATTTGTCTGCTAACCAAGAGGCCATTTCACAACTGGGTGTATTGTTAAATGCTAATGCCTCTGGGAAAGGGGGTAGACCACCTGTTTGCATTTGCCCAGGGAAACTGCTGGACTTGTTAATTGCTCACCAGGAGGCACTGAAGCGGTGTCACAAGAAAAGTTGCTTTACATTCTGATCTTTGAGGGACACAGCGCGCAGGCCACACACACTTTTACGCACTGTGGTACAGCCGCTCTTATCTTAATATAATTAACTTCGATAGGAAAGGTAAACACGAGGTATAACTGAGTGTTAAGCACTATTCTTAGCAATAAAATCACAAGTTGTCGATTATGAAATAACAATAAAAAGAGCAACGCTCTGGTTTACCACTTGACGGCGCATGACCTGTATCCGATCACCTTTGGTGGGTCCATGACACGAGGTCAGACTAAACATTCAATACATGTTCCTGAGTGGCTCACACAATGTTACCTCATCAAACAATGATGTTATAAGTGGTGAAAGGAAATATGAATGTGCTGGTTCTCCAAACATCGTGTTAACTAAAGTTTCTTAATTACAAGGTGAGGTCTGCGCCAGCAGCTATGGGAGCTTGCATATGGCAACACCAAAACGCACCCCCACCCAGTCTCCACAAAAAAAGGCCACTGCTCCATCCCCCACCTCTCCACATATGTACGAAAGGAAACAGTCATGCATTAAACTGGGGGATTTATTGCCTTTAGGTCAGCTTACTCCAGAGTCACATTTCATACTGTTTTTAGGTACCTTTGTGTAAAAGCTCAACGATGACGCACACTCACAAACAAAATCCACCAAAAATAACAACTAAAATATTAATGTTACATTACACTTAAACTCTAAGCAAAGTAGAAATGTAAATCATTACATTTACAACACAAGACACAAAAGCAACAGTACCTCTTTATATTCTGTTAAACAACTTAGAAATTACGCACTAATATCTGCCACCAATTAAAGTGATATTTCATGATAGATGAGAGCAGTTAGTGATATCAGAATGATGCAAAGGGCAAAAACACACATGAAAGACAGCCAAGGCAGCCATTCTTTGCCACACAGCTAAATAAGTGAGTCAAAAAAGTCCCAAAAACACTCAACAGGTAACAACACACGCTTCAATGTAGCCAACAAAACATTGAGACGCATTCACTGGCTTCAATTTTACCCACGAAACAACCATTCAACTCCGGAATATTCGATTCAAGATGTCATTGGTGAATTATTTAAACATTTAAACCGCTTAAAAAGCTAGAAATAATGTCTCACTTTATTGTTTCACCTGTCTTTAATGCGAACGGAGTCACAACTACAGTGTTGCATTTTAAAAACGCTCCTCGCGCAACACCTGTATTGTGTTAAAAATCATTTCTGAAAGTGTCGCCTCTCATGACTGAAGCCAAGTTTTCCTCCTGGTCAATTCAAACGGACAGCAACAGGTCAAAGTGCGAGGGGAACCGTGTAAAAGGCAGCCCCCAACTTTGAGATAAAATGTCGATAGTTCGCAACATGGCATGGCGGAGCTGCGGGACAAGTTTTTTGGGTAACAAACTCTCCAAATATCTGTATGTATGTGTGTTAAACTCACCATTCTCTAACGACCCGGGCTCGTCGGAGTTGATGTGCTGCGGTTTGGCTTGCTTGCGCCTCGACATGGTGCAACCATCAGGAGCAAAGAGTTGCCAATAATTTTTCCTCTCCTTCTTCAACAAATTCTTCGGCTCGGGGAAAAAAATTAGCCCCCTCAAGTAGAAATGCGCATGTCAACGTAATTATTATTATCAATAATGCATTGCGATTTATCACGGTCCTCTGACAGCTGATTGGCTCCAGTCCAAGTGCTCACACATTATTCAAATGTGCTCCCTATTGATGAGCGGAGCGCAGTGCCAGGAGGGGGCGGGAGGAGCCATGCGAGTGGATGGACTGCAGGATGGAGGCAGGGTTAATAACACCCAACTCATCGCTCTCTCCCTTGTTCCCTGGAAAAAAATAAATATTGTCACCGACAGGCACAAGCGAGCAAAAGACCGGTCACATGCAGCAATGTCTAAAACTGGTAGTCTTCTTTCAACCTGTGGCGCTTTTGGCTTTGACTTTCGGCACTTGTGTGACCTTTTTATCGTGTTTATTTCCTGTTTGATCCCTATCACACACACATACGGGTGTTTCCGATCTTGTATAGTTCATACATTGTCCTTTTTTTCTGCAAGGACTCATACGGATGCTCCCAAAGACTTATATCTTATTATATGTTGTCACTGTAATGTATTTATGATGTCCCTCCATGTAAATGTGGATCTGTGGTGAGGAAAAGTCAGTCTACGGTTTAGTTTATTTGCACATACATGTGTAGAAAATGCAGGAAAAAGAAATTAAAAGTTAAAACATTGTGCAGGAGAGGTTAGAAGCCAGAAATGGTTCATGCAGATACTTCCCCCATTAAATAACAACAATTACAATAAGAGCTCCAGACTAAGAAGTAAAACAACATTGTAAAGATGTACAATTTACAACAGCAACAATGGCAAAAACACAAATGAATCAGTGATGTTTTTAAGAGTCTTTTCAAATTAGTCATTTTCAGATGTTATTTTAATTACAATAATATAGATGATGATTGTAGAGATGGGAGAAGGTTGTTTTAAAGAGATGGTCACATGCAGCAGTGTCTAAAACTGGTGGTTTTACTTCAGTGTGGCACTTTTGGCATTTAAATGACCTTTTTATGGTGTTTACTTCCTGTTTGATCCCTGTCATACACACATACAGGTGGTTTTGATCTTGTATAGTCTTTGTTTCTTCATGGACTCATACGGATGTGGGGTATCTGTGGTGAGGAAAAGTCAGTCCATGGTTTAGTTAAGTTTCGCTGTTCATACATGTATAGAAAATGCAGGAAAAAGAAAAGTTAAAACATTGTGCATGAGAGGTTAGAAGCCCAAAATGGCTTATGAAGATACCTCCCTTATTAAATAACAGCAATCATACATAAAACCAGGTCCAAGTCCTCTGTATTTCAGTGAATATTGATTAAGAGAAGTCCAACAATATGGACGATAAAGGTCCTTAGAGTGTTTTGTGGAATATGAGTGACTGTCTGAGGAAGTTCTGAAAAACACAAGGCAAGTCATGAGTGAGATGTACATATTCATACATGAATATGCTCATATGAACGCTCCCAAAGACTTAAATCAGCTGATATGTTACCACTGTAATGTGTTTATGATGTTCCTCCAGGTAAATGTGGTGCATCTGTGGTAAGGAAGAGTCAACCTGTGGTTTAGTTTTTTTAGTTTAGTTTATTTGCACATACATGTACAGAAAATGCAGGAAAAAGAAATTAAAAGTCAAAACGTTAAATAACAGCAATCATACATGAAAAGAAAAAGATGTAAAACAAAGACCAGACTAAGAAGTCATACAAAATTGTTAAAGATGCACAATTTACAACAACGGAAACACAAAGTAATCACAAATGAAGCAATGAAGTGTTTTTGCAAATTAGAGTCCTTTTCAGATGTTTTTTGAAGCACCATAATGTAGATGATGATTGCAGAGATGGAAGAAGGTTGTTCCAAAGAGATGGTCACATGCAGCAGTGTCTAAAACTGGTAGTCTTCTTTCAACCTGTGGCACTTTTAACCGAAATAAACTGGAATATAACAATTCTATGACCTTTTTGTCGTGTTTATTTCCTGTTAGATTCCTATCAGACACACATACACATGTTTTTGATCTTGCATAGACTCATATGGATGCTCCTAAAGACTTTAATCACATGATATGTTGTCACTGTAATGTATTTATGATGTTGCTTCAGGTAAATGTGGCATATCTGTGGTTTATGGTTTAGTTTAGTTAGGTTTATTTGCACATACGTGTATAGAAAATGCAGGAAAAACAAATTAAAAGTTGGTGGTTAGAAGCCAAAAAATGGCATATAAAGATGAACAGCAATCATACATAAAAAGAAAAAGATAAAAACAGAGACTGCATGAAGTCCTTTTCAGATGTTTTTTGAATAACGATAATGTAGATGATGATTGTAGAGATGGATGAAGGTTGTTCCAAAGAGATGGTCCTCTGTTTGTCAGTGAGTATTGATTAAAAGAAGTCAGACAATGTGGAAGATGAAGGTTCTTAGAGTGAATGTCTGAGGAAGACTTCATGAGTGAGCTGTACATAGACAAAAATACTGATGAAAGTTGATATTTTCTTAAAAGAGGAGCAGATGATTGGTGGTCTAATCATCCCTCTATATAGGCTACACACACATATGGTATTTCTATATGTTCCCATATTCCTCGGGGCATTTATAGATTTGTTTGGATATTCTTCCAACAAATATCATGGGATTACTGTTTATAATAGTGAGGGAATAAATGTTCATCTAAACTTTTCCAAATACAGTCAAAAGTTAGAGCAGGAATGTGCGTTAACGGAGGATACACAAACATGAACTCTGTTTGCACGTCTTATTTTAGGCTGACATGAATATTTATGTTGTATGTTCCACAAAAATAGTACCGAGCATGACATGCGTATGACATAAGGTAACATACATGGTTGTTATTGTGAATGGAAGTTGTTTCCCCACTTTTGAATTTATGACTGTGCTCTGAAAATGTGTGCTTTAATATTACAGACAGAGATCACTCAGCTGCTGTGAATGTTTAGGTTCATACTATTAATAGTAAGCCGTGACATTTGCTTATTTATTTTTTAATGAGGCTGAATTTGTCACATAGATTGTCCCGTGTTTCTTCAAAACACAAAATCCATTGTGGTTCCCGTGATAGAAATCTCTCCTTGAAACATTTTCCCAGCGCGTTCAGAGCATGAGTATGTACATGAAGCATGCATGTACAGGACATATAACCTGCCTTACTTGTACATTGCTCATGCTCATATTACCGTATGCAGGCAGGAATTTATTTTTGGAATGTGACACAGCGACGACATACCAAGCTGTGTGCAAAATGCTGTCGAGCGAGGGGTCAGCTGAGATCATTCGAGTGTGGGAAAATCTATTTTGGATACATATTTCATTATTAATGAGGTGCAGAAGAAGAAAGAAAGGAGGAGGATCCTCATGAGACAGTGAGATACAACAGGAATTATATTATTTATAAAGATCTTGGCCTTCAGAGAGTAAACAGAGTGAAAGAAACATCATATTTGTGCATAAAGAAAGGTCAAAAGGGGTTAAAGCAAGGGTGTGGGTATAAAATGGGGGGGGTTGGGGTTCCTCCATCAGAAAATGTTGAGCATTAAACACTTAATTTCCTGCATTCTCATAATCCTTTAAGCACCAATTTATGCTTTCTCTGTATCAATTTTGTCAAAGTAGAAGTCCTCTACAACTTTTTAATGTTTTTATTGTGTTATTATTTCATTGAGGGGTGGAAGACAAATGCACATGTTCTAAATACTGAGGGGGACCTAAGGTTTATAGCAGGGGTGGGCAACCTGCAGCTCAGGAGCCACACATGGTTCTTGAAGTAGGATTTATACTTGTGCGGCAGACCGTACGCAATAGCCTACACACGTTGTCTATGCCGTTGTGAGCATTTATACTTGAGCGGTGTCACTCTGCAGTTACACCTCCAAAACACTGGTCGGCTTTGGGGTTTCTGTGAAGTGCTGTGAAGTTAAGTGGATTTAAAATACTTATTAAACACACATTAATCATGGCTTAATAGAGACAATTTCAAACACAAGTACACAAATCAGCTTCACTATAACTCGCAGCATTCACAGACAAACACTTGTCTTTATCTGGACACATTTTCCCCACAAATACAACATGCTAATGTTATTAGCACAAGCCTATGGCATTTTACATTGTATAAATTAGCCTAGCTGCTCACAAACTTTTCCTCTACTCATATGAAGCCAGGGACAACAGCAATATTTAACAAAGGTAACGTTACATAATTCATCTCCATTACAGCTCACAAGGTTCACTGACAAAACAACTGTCTTATACTAAACACATTTTCCAAACAAATACAACATGCTAACATTATTAGCACAAGCCTATGGCATTTTACATTGTATAAATTAGCCTAGCAGCTAGCAGAGATTTCCTCTGCTCATATGAAGCCAGGATAAATCACGCACAAGACTTAAAATGTTATTTTTGTGGAGGCTTTATTGTCTTCACAATTTATTGTTTCTTATCTGTGACATTAAAGTAAATAAAAGCTTTGTTTCCACTGAGGGAAATGGTTTCAGCTTACAGAAATAAACAGGAAGTCTGCATCGCCACAACATGGAGTTACATTTCTAGGGAGGTGCACGTCTGGGTATGGCGTAGGGTACGGCATCGATTCAAGGCAGACATATAAATTCCACCTTAGCCCTTCTCCAGCAGCTTCCTGTGGCTTTGACAAAAAAATTATATGGAGTTATTTTTTTAACACATTTATTTTCATTGAACATTGTTGTGGCTCTAAAGTGATTCTTCTCTTTTTCATGTATAAATGTGCCTACACACTAAATCAAAAAACATTTTAACATCTCGTCAACTATGTGCGTCATACCTCTACAGCCTGGTGCCTTTTCATAAAATTTGTGGAATCTCAGTGGTGATGGCTGGTCTTGGGTCTCCTTAGAGAGGTTAGCTATTGATTCCAAATCCAGAAAATAAAAAGGTATCAGAGGAAAATAAAGAATTCACAGTGAGTAAACAGACTTGTTCGCTTTCACCACTAGTGCTGCAAAGTTTAAGTACCAAATAATCATAAATATTCCACTGCAGAGTAGTTTCTTTGTTGTAAAACATATTAATGAATGCTCATTGAGACTTATTAGGAATATTTAAATGCTAATTTAGATTAAACAGGCTGTCTTGCTGACACTATAAGGCACAAATATGTACTGTGGCTCCAGACAGATTTTTTGGGGGGGGCTAAAAATGGCTCTTTTAACAGTGACGGTTGCTGACCCCTGGTAAAAAGGGCATACATTCATATACAAGGCAGTTTTAATAGGGCTGTGCAGACATTTGGACTTTAAAGCAATTGAAAAACAAGATTTAGAAGACTGAATTTTAAAAGTGTGAATATTTGTACACATTTGGAGGTAATTCTGATATTTCAAAAATGAGAATAAAGACTTTAAACAAAATAAAAGCAACATTAGAAGTCTACTGTTGATGGACCATAGATCAATTATTACGTCATCGGTTTTGACTCTCACCTTGTGGTGATCATTTGCTATTAACTTGACACTTAACGCACTCTTTTACAGACAATAAACAAAAAGCTACATACATTAAAAATTAAGTCATTCATTCATTAGCTGATAATGGATTTTTTTTTTTTAACATCTATGATTTAAATGAGCTCATATACATGATATTGGTCTTTTTACCTTTCTGTTTCAGTCTACAAACGCCTCCGTATGTGTTATATAGTGCCACAGCTGATAAGTGTGAGACAAAGACAAGCCAATATATCCAGATAAACAAATGCCCTTTAAGGGCCTGGCTGAAGGTGAAAAAGAGGGGAGTGCTGTCTAGACGGTTTATTGCCCCAATAAGAAACTATGCTTGAATACGCTGTTTCTTCTGTGTTCAATCTAAACAACCCAAACTGTGCACGGTTGTAAAACTGCAGTTGTGGGAACCAGAGGGATATATGAGTTACATGGCCTTAACCACTTTTTAAAAAAATCGAATTATAAAAGACTAACACAGTAAACAATAAACATATATAAGAAGTTCATTGAAAATAAAAATCAATTTTTACCTTGACAGACACAATCGATAGAGACAATGATTATATGAAAGAATAGAAATCCATCTTGCTGCTTCGCACTTGCTCTGTAAAGGGCAATAAACTGTATAGACAGATGGATCCTTGGCCTTTTCTCTGCCTTTTGTTAAAGTGATAGTTGTTTGTCAGCTGCTCAGGTCCACTGTGATCACTTGGTGCTGGTCAGTGTCAATTATGTCATTTTGGAGAAAGGAGAAATAACAAGTGTTGATGCAGTATGTTGTGGTGTGCACAGGAACCTACAGGAACATATACTGCATCCTTGACCAGGTCGTGTTTCTGACAATAGTGAATATACATCATCACCCAGGACAGTTACAATTCACAGTTTACTATACCTTGACCTTTCTCCAAGTCTCACAAGACAGCGCTGCAAGATGGAGAGATGTTAAGTTTCTCACATATGTCATTTGCCGGGCTTTACGATGACCTTGCGGTGGACAAACAATAACAGCCTCAACACTTGCTGAGGAATTGTGAATTGAACATGTGTTTTTTAGGACTCAGTAAAAGATGAAAGGCACAGGCCAACTTGGGAAGGATTTCACATCAGTGTGACGATGGGTGCTGCTGTCAAAACAAGGCCAAGTTCCATGAAAAGACCCTCATCTAATTGTTTATACGAGAAAACAGTCAAATTACTTGGACTTGAGGTAATAACTTAAAGCTCCCCTCAACTCAGAAATGAGCTGCACTTATTGTTACTTCATTTAGATTTCTCTGTATTTCTATTTTGACAAAGAAGGCTGTTTTCATGTGGATCTTGTGAAAAAGGAATGTGTCTGCCTTAAATCTGAGTTTGAGACATGTATGTACATGCATGTTTTTGTGATGTCACAACTTAAAGGAATCTTAAAGGGATAGTCCACTCCCCAAACAACCATTTGTGTATCAAGTAGACATCCCATGTTAAATTGATTTCATGAAGAAAACTTTGGTTTTCTCGCACGCCTTCCTGGTGAACAAAGAATCCAAAAGCAGAGAAAATTCTTGATGGACTGAAGTCATAGGGGGCCACATTTAACAACAGCAAAACTATATCAAAACATCCATTTTCAAACGTTCACGCTGCTCGTGCAGTATAATTCAAATCTCAATTATCCAGTCAGAATGCCCTTTTTGACGGAGAGCTCAACTAAAACTGAAAGTTATCTGTAGCCCTTTTTAGATAGGAATTGTGCAAATTTGCAGGAAAGCCCAATCAGTCTATACAGAATGTGCCTTTTTGGGGGCAATGGGGGGCGTGAGCAAGTAACAAAACGTGTAGCTCAGCGTGTGACGTAAACAGTGACGTGGGAGGGAAGCCGCGGCTGGTCAGTCCTTTGATTCTCTGGTAAGTTGGCCCGTCTTTCTCCGTCCCCGTCATCTGACGGTTAATGGCCTCTTCGTTTGCGAGGACAAGGAGGGCGCGCAATTCCCTGTCTCCCCAGTTGCTCATCTTTACAGTGTCTGTCAGGTTTGCGTTTCCCTCTTGCTACTAGCTGCTCGCTAATTCCTGCTATCAGCTGTTTCCTGTTTATCCACCGCCAGTGGGTCGCAAATGCAGTGTCATCAACAGCTCCTCCCACAAGTCATCAAAAGCCCCTCCCATTGCGGAGGGCCACCTTGGTCTGTTTGAACTACAAGGGTTCCGCCAATAGAGTATGCCATTAAACCCGGAACTCCGTTAGCACTTTTCGCACTTCTGGTTCTCTCATCTAAAAGTCAATATGTTTTTTGAATGGGATTTTGGTAAAATGCCTCAAATAAGGTCTGTGGTTAATAAAAGCTTAAGCGAGTTTCAGGTTTGTTCATAAAACACGTCAGTAAATACCCTACTTGTGAATTTTGAAGCTTTTACGTGTCATAAAAAAGGCAGTTGCTAACAAGTTGCTCAATACGACTACAAAACCTGTCGGGGACATTAAACGTCATCACCCCCGAACAGGCGTGAGTGCTGGCAGTCCGCCATTACAGCTTCTTATTTAGCTTAAACAGTCCGATTTCCCCATTATACAATGTTTTTAAAATAAAGCAGCCGAAATTAGTTGAAAGCTTAGTGGCGGTGACGTCAAGAGTCATGCGACCGTGGAGTAGTCATGTAGTCCGTTAAAGCCTAACGTTAGCTTTTTACTTCTGGCGATCGCATTTAAGCTTCAAATGCGGTATGAAAGGTGTTCATATGTGAAGATTATCTCGCTGAACAAAACCTGTAAGTATCATAAATCTGTGTTAGCCACAGAGCTTATTTTCTGACATAATCCAAAACGCAATGCAAAAATCACATTCACTTTCTCTTCCGGGAACCAGCGCGATGCTAAACTTCCAGGTTTTGACGTCAGCCCTGGCATACTCTATGTGACTACCCTATGAGACGGAAAATTGGGCACCTCGGATCAACTCGCCAGTCTGGCTCCGTGTGCCTAAACGCTTGCAGCTTGCTGGCAAAATGGCCCAACATTCGCGGAAAATCTGGCAGTGTAAAAGAGAGAGACACAGAGCTGCTCCTCTGTTTAATCTGTCTGTTCATTAGTCTACAGTGAGACATTGGTCTATATGTTGCACAGTGCTACGCTAAATCAACCTGTGAGATGAATGAAATTACCGCAGTAGCACACGTGCAGTACAGCGCTGCACTGCTAGTTTGTGTGTGAGGTCAATCACAGCGTGTTGCTGTTCTTCTTGGTAGTTGTAGTCTATTTTGCGACACTGAGACAGCGCCTGGATGCAGGCGACAGATCTGGTTAGCGACGAGACAGACATTTCATATACAAGACGAATATAACGCAGACAAAGAGTGTGTCACTCCTTCCCTCCCTTGGCCTCTCTGTTGATGCTCTGTGCATAAATAAGATTAATAGCCTAAATGAATATAAAGATTTAAATAACTGTCCAGCACTAGATTCATTTAAAAGGCCAACAGATGGAAAATTACTTTTTAACTCCGCCAACAAAGATTTTTAATTGTTTCAAACCTACTTTATACGTTTATACTCATAGATTAGTGTCCTGTGCTGCAAACCGTTAAACCTCTGTAGCTCCAGTGCTATGTGCAAACAAATTAACGTACATCCCTGCTATTTATTTTGTATAATCTTTATTTCCATGTTGTGCAGCTGTATATTTTCAAACAGAGAAAAAAAATCCCTGTCTTTGCATTTTATTTTGATCACAGTCTGTTTTTATAAAAGTGCCTGTGACATCTCAAATGTGGCTTTGACCTGCAAACATGGAGCTCATTTCATGGAAGATACAGAGATATATATCGTCTACCGTCATTCAGCCTGTAAACACCGAGATATGAATTTTTGCTCATATCACCCAGCCCTCCCTGAGCGAAATAAAACTGCAGCTTGAGGCAGTGGTAGACCAGCACTTATTGTTTTTGTCAATGGAGTCTGGCTTTGAAGGGAACATAGATGAATTTCATAAAGTTTTAATAAAGTTTTAATGGAAATTAATGTATTTGGTAAACACTGAGCATATGGCTGGATAAATGAGACCTGGAGTATACTGCACAAGTTGTTTGACAGTTTGTAAACGGCTGTTCTGATATATTTTTGCTGTTGTTAAAGATGGACCCCAATGACCTCAATTTATGAAGAATTGTCTTAGTTTTTGGATTCTTTGTTCACCGTGGAGGCATGCGAGAAAAACAAAGTTTTCTTCACGAATTCAAGGTATCATAGGGTAGGTAATTGATAGAGAAATGGTCATTTGGGGGGTGGAGTATTCCTTTAAGACAAGTGCGATATGGAAACCTTAAACCTCACGGCACATGGGAGGAGGGAGACATCTCATGTCCAGCAGTTCAACTTTCAAAATGTAACATATTTGCATGATCTAAACTTTTTGTGCGTGGAAGAACTATCCAAGACACAATGTATTCTTAAAAGCTAAGTATCTTTATTTGTCTCCAAACATTTCTGGGAGGGAAAAGGTTGATTTTATGATCAACTATGGACACAAAATATACTGGGAAACACTTTAATTTGTCATAACTGTTCAATATTCATGATGGCATTTCAATATAATCCTAAACTCCTTGCACTGAATCATAGTTGACAAGTACTACATTGTGAATGATGAACTGCTGGAGAAACACAATGATAAACAGCATTTTCCTATGAAAGGACCTAAAAATCACAGCCAGGCGGTCCATTTCTCACAGTTTCAGATGTGTTCCCTTCAACAGTGGGACACCACAAATAGTCTTTTAATGGTTGACCAGTTTCTTGCTCGCTGACACAAGGATTTCTTCTGAGTGTATTTCCTACATCCTGTTTTATTATTTTATCCTCTGTTGGTTTTCTTCAGGTGCCCCCTTAAAACATTTCCTCTCTTGTAGTCATAAATAACGTCATTAAACTCACACAAAGGACAAAGGGAAAAGTTTGTTTTTTCATGCAAGACTTGATTCCCATGGAAAGGGTAAGTAATGCTGAGGACAGGCGAGCACAAATGAAAACAGTCCCGCTGACCTTTTGTTGTGACTTAGTCTGCCCAGGTCCAGTGTGTTTTTTTCCATTCATATTAGTCATATCACAACATACACTTTGCTTGTAGGCGATCAATGTGCCTTTTTCTGTGAGAGCACCGTACAGTAATTTTCCCTGCAACTGTTTGTTTTCAGCATACAACCATCTAAACATGGCATTATCTAGCAAATACAAGTATAGAGGCTCACGGCGATCACTATAGTGTCAGACTGTTTTCATTATTGATCAGCAAACACCCTTTCAAATGTCCTCCTTTTCATGAACACATGTATTTAGTTCTTTTGTTGGGTAACACCAGCCTAGAAGAGAGACCAAGGGCATTGAGGTGAAAGGTATTGGATGTTTGTCTGCTCTACCAATATTGTTTTTTCCCCCATTGAGCGTCGCTCTTTAGAAAAACATTACCCGGATGAGTCATACAACATGCAACATATACCTACTGGTCAACGGGCCACATGGACGTAGATATGTAGACACACTGTATAGATAAGATAAGATAAGATAAGATTAACCTATAGGAGGTAAATATACTGTATAGTGGATTTTCTGTGATAAACTGAATTTTTAAAGCTCCCCTTCCACTTAAAAATGTATTTATTACTTCACTGGAGTGTTTGGCCTTTCCTTTGCAGTATTTATGTCTGTGCAACACATTCTCACTCCAACCTCGTCACATATCACGTTTGGTCATGGACTTTCATGTCCAGATACAACGTTCAAGGCACCCTGGTTGCGTTGATTGTTGACGTTCTGGGACACCGTGTCAAGTTCTGCCTGTTACATGCATTGTCTTCTTTCAAAACACACTTCCGTTTTTACAGGAAATTTAAGGTTTACATACAGTCTCTTTCAAAATAAATGCCCTATGCCGGTACAACACCGCAACAAACTCACATGGATAGGTTTTGGAAAAGAGAACAGGGTTTGGCTTTAGAATCTCACAGGACGCAGACACTGCTCTCTCTGGTTAAAGTCTCTCGGGTGTTTGCTGTACCCATGCACAACACCTCCCGTCCACCCCACTTGGACTTTTGCCGCCTTAACTTTCTTCCTTGTCCTGCCGTATTTCCCCCTGACGCCACTGGGTGTCACTGAATTAGAACGGCAACCGGCCACTTTTCATGCCAACGTTAAAGGGCACCTTTGTTTGTTGGTTTCTGATACCCAGGCGCAGGATTTCGACAACTTCGGAGTGAGACCAGGCTCTTTTTATACAGTCTCTTTCAAAACTAGAAAAGCTCCGCCAAGCAGCTCGGATTTCGAGCCCAAGTAGGCCTACTCGCCACTGCCAACCGGTGGCGCCTGTCTGGTCATGGAATGAGTCTATTCTAAAACTCGGTGAATTCACAGTGCTATTTAGCGCTATTTTATTATTTTATCCACTTTGCTTCAATGGATCAGCACCAAAATTGTATCATCTGTTCCTTGTCCCATTATCCACCTTTCCTGAAAATTTCATCAAAATCCATTCATAACTTTTTGAGTTATTTTGCAGACAAACAAACAGACAAACAGACCAACAGCGAAAACATAACCTCCTTGGTGGAGGTAATAAATGCCCTATGTCGGTACAACACCGCAAACTGATGGGGTTTTTTTCCCTTTCAAAACAGGGTTTAGGAAAAAAGAACAGGGTTTGGCTTTATAATCTTATGGGACGCCAACACTGGACTCCGGAGTAGAAGTTAGTGTTTGTCCTGCCCATCTCTTCATCCCACAAGGACTTTCACCACCTTAACTTGTGTTCTTGTCCCACTGCAATTCCCCTTTATCTATAAACTATAACAGCGACTGGACACATGTCATACCAACATTAAAGCACAGCCTTTTTTGTTGGTGTGTGACACCGTAAGTCACTGCCCAAGTGCCGGATTTTGACAACTTCGAAGTGAGACTAGGTTGGTCAGTGTAGTTTGATACCAAAAGGTTGTTTTCATTCATTGGTTTGAGGCGTAAGGTTTCTTTGCACTCACTTTAAATCTGAATTTGAGACTTGTTTGTATGAGCATGATTCAGTGACATCACTAGTTCGATTTGGAAGTCAAGGTGCAACTTTCACAGATGTGGTGTGGAAACTTGAACTCCAGCGCGCACAGACTAGAGGCATTATGTACGACTGTTTTAATGAGATGCAGAAGTACTAATAAACAGAATCTTACTGCAGCTTTCACTGCTGTTGATAAGTGGGGCGGCCATAATGGATTTTGAGGTTCCTCCGACTTTCTGAGTCAGCATTTCATAGGGTGTTCCGGTTGAAATTTCCGACAGCAGTCTTGGAAAATTCCAGCTTCCAGTGGAAATGGAATGCACCTTTACTTGTGTCTTAACAATGACTCGGTCCCACCTCCGGTCTTAAAACAACTCTAGAGGGGATCTTTGGATGTAAAAAAAAAACAAAAACCTGCAACAAAATATATGCACATTAAGAGTTCAACCACAAATGGCTGTGGCACCTGGGTGAAACAGGAAGTAGTAATGACTCTGTCTTTAAACCAGATCTGTGTCTTATGAGATAACAAAAGGATTTGTCTCACACTGTTGACTGGGAGGTTGGGCGTCGGGGCTGGAGGAAATTATGTGTCACAGCATTCCACAAACAACTTCTGCTCCAGTCATAAATCCTGAAGATGATTGTAACTGCTGTCTACCTGCTATGTCTTCTCAACATTTCCTCATAGGTGGTGACATGATACAAGGAAACCAATGTGCGTTTTTTAGGTCTTGGTTTATAGAGATGGTAACAGTCTAATATCCTGCTCGGCCCTGAGTGTGTGATCTGTGTGAGTGTGTGTGTGTGTGTGTGTGTGTTTCTGGTGAAGGGGAGGGCGGGTGAGGGGAGAGATCAGTGGCCCACACATGGCTGTAATTTAATGGAGAATTGCCCAGTGGTTCCTGTGCAGAGGTAAACACACCAATAGTCAGGCTTTTGTTATTGCATGACTATGACAAGCACCTCCATCAATAAACAATAGAGTGTTGGGGTGGGGGGCAACAAGGACTCACTGTATGACAAGAACCCCACTGTGTTCACCCTCTCTTCTAATCAGCCACACAGTGAGGAAGCGTATGATGAGTCTGTTCAATAACGAGCCCTCAGAGCTCAAGTCACACACTGGAGAGAAAGTAGAGCGCAAACACAGATATAGTAGCACCTTAAGTGGTGTTTTAAGATCAGAAAACTCCCACTGCTCTGCTATTAATTTACACATTTCGATCAGTTTATGAAGATGAATTGCAGTTTTGGGGATGAAGAGGTCAAACTTGAAGAATTTGAGACACAATAAACAAAGAGATAGAGAGAGCTTGGCAGTCACCATCAAGCTGTGAGTCAACAGGGGGCCAATCCTTCAAATCTCCAATGCAATCTGGGCCAGGGTCATAAACATTTACAGGGTGGGAAGTGCTGAGCAGAGGGCCTGCAGGATATCAGTGCTCTCTCACTTCTAATTAGCTTATGAGAATGCACCAGTTATACAATAGCACGCTGCCAGCTCCTGTTTTGGTGATTTCCAAATGCTAATTTCAGTTGAAAGGAGCAGTGTGAAAGACTTAAGGAGATTCGGTGGTGTCTAGCAGTGAGGACTGCAGATTACAACCAGCTGAAACTTCTCCAGATTAAGCTGAATTCATACTTGTGTGTCAGCTCAATGCAGAGCCTATGCTGTTGTGAGCATTTATACTTGTGTGGTGGTGTGTTTGTGTCACTCTGCAGTTACACCACCAAAACACTTGTCGGCTTCTGGGTTTCTGTGAAGTGCTGTAAAGTTTAACTGACTCAAAACACACATTAAACATGGCTTAATAGAAACAGCTTCAAACACAAGTACACAAATCAGCTTCACTATAACTCGCAGCATTCACACACAAAGCATTTGTCTTTATCTGGACACATTTTCCCCACAATTACAACATGCTAATGTTTTTAGCACAAGCCTATGGCATTTTAAATTGTATAAATTAGCCTAGCAGCTAGCAGACTTTTCCTCTACTCATATGAAGCCAGGGACAACAGCAACAGTTAACAAAGACAACGTTGCAAAATTCAGCTCCATTACAACTCACAAGGTTCACTGACAAAACAACTGTCTTATACTAAAAACATTTTCCAAACATGCTAATGTTTTTAGCACCAGCCTATGGCATTTTACATTGTATAAATTAGCCTAGCGACTAGTGGAGATTTCCTCTGCTCATATGAAGCCAGGATAAACCACACACAAGACTTAAAAAGCTATTTTTGTGGAGGCTTTATTGTCTTCACAATTTATTGTTTCTTATCTGTGAAATTAAAGTAAATAATGCTGCTCATCATGGAGCGTCTTCTCTCTATGGTGTCTGATGCGAAAAAGTAAAGACGCAAATGTCACTATCCAGAGCCAGTGTTTAGTTTGTCTGATTTGGGATGATGTAGAAACATGGCGGTGCAACATGGCGATGTCTGTAGATGAGGACCTGCTCTCAATGTAGATATAAGTGACTCATTCTAGGGCAACGGGAACACAATGATTCTTATTTTCCAGTGATTTTACACTAAAGAAAACATACTTATTATATCATATTCCATTCCAAAGCCAACACACTGCATCAACATAACTTAGAGTTACAGCAGAGTTGATTCACAGGCAGTTAAACTACAGATTAATGTATTTTCTTGTAAACTGTATCTACCAAACAACCTTCAGAGTCCAATAAGTGAACTTTGTAGATGAATAAATCGTTTTGTTGCTGTTTAGTTGCTTTTTTTTTTTTATGCTGCAGGAGGACACACGTTACGCTCATTCACACTGATGGATGAAGTTTTGTGGAAAGTGCAGCCAGATGGCAAAGTGACCGGAGTAAAGTATGGCGCTGATGAAACATTGATGATTGTAACACGCCCATGTTAACGTGATCTCATGCTGACACACCCAACAACATATGCACACACACACAGCTTCTGAACTTGCAATGAAGCAGATAGTGTCACCGGATTACTGGGGACACTTTTAAGTTTAGTTTTTCTGATTAAACTTTTAGGTTTTGTTAGTAGCAGAAGTGGTAATAGATGTTACAGAATGATGATTTAATGATTCAAATAATGCAAATTTTAAAAAGGGGTTAATTTAGCATGAGTAAAAAGGCTCTCTAAAGTGCCCTTGTGTGTTGAGGGGTAAAAACGTCCTTGAATACAAAAAGAAACACGCAGCATAAAGCACTTGACAGTGAATGTGGTCGTTCTTGTGGGGCTCAAAGACTATAAGACACCTGGTGGGTTTTCAGGCTCTTCAATGTAGGTTTACAGCGGCCGTTGACAAAGGCAGCCGCGGACCTCAGAGGTAATGACTGCCTTCTGTGACCACTGAAAGGAAACTCTTAATCCCCACAGCCTCTGCCTACTGTATTCAACAATATTCACTCCCAGGCACTTAAAATCCGCTCACATTCCCTTCAACATGAGTAAAACATCATGGCGTTGAAACATAGTTGTATCTGCTGCTTGGTCTCACAACGTCTGAACTTAAATAAGAAAAACATTTAGATATTTTGGGATTAAAAAAAGACATGTTTGAGTTTGCTGCTGCTTTGTCTCGCTAATGAAGTTCAAAGAATCAGAGCTCATGCTACCGTGAGCGCAGGGACATGGATAAGAGTGTATTATGGTTGTTATAGCAACCAGAGAAATGGCTTCTGTGCTGAACAATAGTCAGATGGGCCTTGGGGAGGCCCAGTGGCAACCCCCCCGCCCCCCACCTCCACACCCACATCTGCTGCCCCCACATTCAGACTTATGGGATGTTCTGCCGATTATTTTCTGTCCTGCTTCCCCCTTTCAGAACTGACAGGCTGAGAGAATGAGAATGAAATTAGGAATTCTGCCAACATCTGTGCAGGAACTGGTGCAGTACAAGCTCCGGTAGCACCACTCTGATAGGACCTAAGGAAAAAGGAAAGAGACATATGAAGGCCTGTTGAACTTACACAAGTCAGTGGGGTTAAAAAAAAAAAGCATGTGACAAAAGTTCTTATGTGCTGTGCATGGTTTATAATGGCAAACAATTCCAGAGGAAGGGCCAGAAACATCCAGCTGGATAGGCTGTAAATAATAACAGTGCATAGCAACCAGAGAGGTATGCAGAGGTAGAATATGTATGCTTCCAGGATCTTCTTGTAGGGTATTTTTTTGGCTTTTATTAGTGGCACATAATGGGACATAAACAGAATAAGTGGATAAACACAGATAGATACAACAGGACTTATGAAATTCAAGACAATAAAGACATTATTAAGATATTTTAAAGAGTAAACGACAAATGATAAATGGTGTGTTGTGAGAGTCAGGGAACATGTCCCACTCAATATTTAGATCATGTGCATTTATCTCCATCAATACAAAACATGAAAGGACTTGTTTTGACCAAATTTAAGACATTAACATGAATTGATGAATAAAAAAACTACCAGAATGCAGGACATTAAGTATTTGATGCACTACCCCCTCCATTTGATGTGTTGCCTTTGCTCTTGAAAGTTAATGCTGATTTTTCTCATTTTCTGCACAAATTCAGTGCATAAAAAGAACTAGAACATCACTAGAATGAAGGCAATTTAGTGTTTGACACTCTAGCAGAGGACCCATAACCTCCCAGTTTTATATATGTCAACCCCAGTGTTGAAACGAAACCTTTACCCTTGAGAGTTGATGCTGATATTTCTCATTTTCTGCACAAATTTGGTGCATTAAAAATGACTAGAATGCAGGAAATTAGTGTTTGACGCTCAAAATTTTCTAGCAGAGGTGCACCAGTGTCCCTTTTTAATATGTGTGACCCTCAGTGTTGAAACGAAACCTTTACCCTTTAAATTTGATGCTGACTTTTCTCATTTTCTGGACAAATTTGGTGCAAAAAACCCCCACTAGAACTCAGAAAATTTAGTGTTTGACACTTAACATTTTTTAGCTGAGCTCCTCCAACCCCTCCATTTCATATGTGTTGCCCCCAGTGTTGAGATGAAACCTTTACCCTTCAGAGCTGATGCTGACTTTTCTCAATTTCTGCACAATTTTGGTGCAAAAAACCCCACTAGAATGCAGGAAATTTAGTGTTTGATGCTTCAAATTTTCTAGCAGAGGACCCTTAACCACCCAATTTCATATATGTCAACCCCAGTGTTGAAATGAAACCTTCACCCCTGAGAGCTTATACCTACTTTTCTCAATTTCTGTACAGGTTTGGTGCGTTAAAAATCACTAAAATGCTAGAAATTAACTGTTTGACGCTCAGAATTTTCTAACAGAGGACCCCCAGCCCCTCTGCTTCATGCATCACCCCCCAGGGTTAAAACGAAACCTTTACCCTTTAAAACTGATGCTGATTTTTCTCATTTTCTGGACAAATTCAGTGCATTAAAATCACAAGAATGCAGGAAATTTAGTGTTTGATGCTCAAAATGTTCTAACAGAGGACCCTCAACCTCCCTATTTCATGTGTGTCACCCCCCTTTACCCTTTAAAGCTGATGCTGAATTTTCTCATTTTCTGCACTAAAAGTAACTGAAACAATAAATCCACTGGAAGCAAAGACCACAGCAACCGCTCTCCTCTCCGACGAGACAAAAATGAGCAAGTTTGGGTGTGAGAGAGAGGAGGTGGTTTACTTTATGGGAGGCACAACTGTAAATCACAAGCTGGACAAAAAGGAGAAACCCCTATAGTGCCTTTTGTCCTTTGATTCCTCATGGACAGCAGCCATGGTAGAATTGGATTGAAGCCACCTGCCTGTCTGTAAAGCCACCGTGCACACTGAAGAAAAGAGGCCACTGTTGCTTCCCTACATGACGGTGGAAGGATTTAAGCTTCTTAGTGAGAACAAGTGTACCGAACACACTCACACAAGTGTGTCATTTTTTACAGTATTTCCCCCCAACTTGACATCGCAAATGTTGTCGGAGAGAATCTTGAAATTTGTTGATAACATCCAGGAGTGTACCTTTGGTTTGAAAAGAGAGGAGGACACAATAGAGCAGGGGTTGTGGATGTTGATTTGAATCCCTTTCTTGCATATCTACATAGATTTAGCAACTATGGTACCCAAAACAAAATCAAGGAAGTAATGAAATTAACCATCATGCTAAATGTTTTTGAGTATATCAGAGTATATCCGTTTTTTCCCCAGCTGATTCAGCATGTTAAATTGGCGTCAGAGATGGTGAAGCCCATCGGTGAATGAAATCACTCTGATTGGAAGTTCAGCTTGGCACACAAAATAAGAAATGGAAGTGAGGAAAGTAAACAAACGATTTAAATCAAGAGGGCATGACACAGAAATAAGATTCGTAATTGTATTTTTGTTCACTGGCACACAGTAAATATAATTAGTTCTTTCAGCATCTGGTTGTGTTGTTAATGTGCTAACTGGCTAACTAGCATCTTGAATCCATCCTGTCATTTTGAATGACGATTACAGGCTAATGCCACCTGCTGGTATTAAGAGATATTTCCTCTCATACAGGTGGAGAATGTACGCACTAGCTGGCTGTTGGCTGTTATCATTGCGGTGAGTTCAGTGCAGCTTTTTAGCTAAGACACAGGTGACACTGGGCAACGCAACGGTAGGCCTACATATATATATATATCCATTATTTAAGCAGATAAAAGTTATGTTGAAATTTAAAATCTCTTTATCAAGAGCGACCTGGCCAGGAGGGCAGCTCAAACATCGTTACAACAATAAATACAAGCAGACAAGTTAAACAATCACACGCCACAAATGTGCAAGCACAACATCCAGTTAAAATGCAACACAAAAACAGTTAAATTCATACACATTTTATTTTCTAAAATGAGTTCAGTTCAAATTTGAATACCAATAACACTGACCAACAGCGCTATTTTCTCAACCCTTAAGAACTGACTTAAATTCCCTCTTAGTTATCAGCTCAGACAATTTCAGGATCTCTGTAAGTTATCAAAGAAGGGGCTTTTTTGGCTTTTACAAATGTACAAAGATATAAAAGGACCATCCCAAACAGAGCTTTTTATTTAAAAACCAACCAATGCGAAAGTCGGAGGACGTACAGAGAGGGCTACAGTTTCCACAGCCAGTAATAAGATGTAAAGCACATTGGTAAACAGTCTCAAGTTTCTGTAGGAACTGGTCAGGTGCGTTCATAAAAAGCACATCACTGTCATCCAATAAATGTAAAGCGGTTGCCAAAATCAAGGGTTTCCTTGCCTGGAGGGAGAAAAGGATTTCAACCCCTTGACGGTTGGTCTTAGGCCAACATCACCACTAGTGATTAGTCAGTCAGTTTGGTGTGTCTCGGCTTTTACATCCTGGAAGGCTGGTGATATTACACAGAGAAACGTGACATCAAGTACCCAAAAAGAGAACATCATAGATTTTAAAGTCAATTTTAATTGTTTAGCCCAAGATGCAAATTAAAGGGCTTCAAAACAAGCGGAGCACATGACAGCCTTTATCTCAAGACCCTCGGTTCAGAGGAAAACTCCCAAAAAACTTTTAATGGAGACAAAAAATACATCAGAAAGATCAAAAGGAGTTATTCCTCTTCAAGGACACACACATGCAATACACATTGTAAAGAGGTCTTTGTTATGAAGTGTCCAAACTTGCATTACTTGTTTGAATCCCTGTGCTGTTTGGCGAGCCCTCTCCTCATCACTAACTTTCCTCCCGGGTATGCATCCACTTGGTTTTGTACTCACACACATACAAACAAAAACCTGACTTAACCCTGAGCTTACCTAATACATCATGATGCACTTACAGGCAGGGGAAGGAAAAAAAAAAGAGGTCAGAGAAAGACCTGTGTCCGAGGAGGGTATCCAAACCCCCACATCCATATTGATTAAACAAATTTGCCACAAATCATTTTACAAATGCCCAGTGGGGGGCTATAGAGGTTGGTGGAAATACCCCATTCATGCTCTGTCCTCCCCCGCAGGGCTGAAGCCTCGACTCTTGGCTCGTTTAAGCGTGCTGACAGCCTCTGATCCTCCGGCCATCTGCAGGGTGGGCTGGCCAGCGCTCAGGGGTCTTTGTGTTGTGAACTTTAGGAGGATTTAACAGTGGAGAAGAAAGGAAGAAAAAAAAGGTGAAGGATCTCCCTCATAATTCTGGTTCTAGATCATTTGCAAAACACACAAATCAAACTTTGAAGTCAAAAGCAAAAACACTCAAACACACAGATTGGAAGCAAACCGGTACACATCTTTATGATAAACATTTTTAGTTCAGGGGTTATTGAATGTTCACTCTCTGCAGCACACAGCAGATGTCCGTTTCTGCGTGTGCTCTCTCAATGACTCACATACATTTTGGGTGAGCTTTAAAACCCCACCCCCCTCACCGCACTTCTCTTTGTGAATGAAACTGGGCGGGGACAGCTATGTGGAGTGGAAGTACATGTGCGTGGGTGAGTATTTTTGAGAGCAGGCGAGTGTGTGCATGTGAATGTACATGTGCTGAGCCGCTGCCCTGCTGGGGAAAGTAAACAGGCCGTGTGTACATAACAGACTTTAGGAAGTGTACACACCACAACGATCACCAATTCAGTGGTTATTGATTTTCAAGACTTTTAAATTGCCTGATTTCTGAGTTTTTACAAACCTTGCCCAATTTGCTTTGCTTCAGTTTGTCAGATCTTATTTAGCTCAGATTTTCAATCCTGCATCAGAATGTAAAATAACCTTTTGAGGTTTACTGATAAAAACACACATTAATGTCTAAGTTAGCGATTAAATACTGAAGCTGAATGTGTTGTTAATGATGGAAATTAACACCAAAGGCGAGAATAAAATCAAAACACTTCACAAAATCACTCAGAGATCTGAAGCTACGCCTGATGAAAACCCTCATAACTGATGTTTTATCATCACATATTCTCCAGGTTCTTAATAACGTCAGAGTTCAACTCCAGCCGTCTCCGCTGCGGCTGTTTTGTTTCTGTGTAAAGGGGGGGTTGGAAGTCCCTCCCCTTCTTATAACCTCAAACACATGGTCAGCTCCTATTATTTTAACTGCTTCCAGTGACTTCAGATCTTGCTCGACCCCTGAGCGCAATCAGGAGAAGGAATGGCCACATTAAAACAACCGGGGCCGGCGACAGCTTGGGTTACCCCAGTTATGAAGGGTCGGATACTATTTTAAAAGCTACATGTGTTCATAAATGACTGATCGGTGTCTCTGGGAATCATTTTGGAAGGTCATAAATACCAAAACATACTCAATTTTGATGTTATATTGACATATTTTGGAGTACTTTATGTCCAAAAGGACAAAGTTCTTTGAGTTTTTACATACATTACTGCACTGACGTTGAAACTCCTGTGTATCCACTTTGCGCTCATGTGGAATTCATGTCTGGAAATTATCTCGCTCCTGTTCATACAGAGGTCAAAAGACATATGATGAGTAGGCTCAGAGGGAGAAGCTGATTTGGTGTTTGCAGAGAACAACAAACAGGTAATGCTTACAGCAGCTGTGTAGCTATTCATGTGTGCATAAGAAGGCAACCACTTCCTGCTGAGTGGTGCTTTCACCACCACACAAATACAGCAATATTTCTATCATTCACAAAGTCAGATTCATGCAGACACACACACAAACATGTGCACCGGATTAAATGTCATTTTAAACATTTACTGGGATCTTCGAAAATCCGTTCCCGTGTTGCTCTGCAAACAGGCCCCGGCCCTAAATGCTTCCCCAGAAACCTAATCCAACAAAACAGCCCATCGCTCATAAAGACGCCACATGAGTGATGTGAGCAGAGCGAGTTATAGTGACCCTGGGACACACAACTCTTCCCTTTTCTCAAACACGCAAATTCCACTGATTTGCGCTCATCTGTGATCTCAGGTAACTGTCACATCGGTTTCAGGGTAGCATTTATAAAATCTTTTCATACACTGGTTTTATATTACCTGTAAAAAAAAAATGGACAGGGCTTGTTTGTAAAAAAAAAAAAAAAAAAGAGCAGCAACCTTATTCAACACACTATTTATGCAACTCTATAGTGTGATTGCTTTTGTGTTGCAGAGACATAAAATTGATTTTTTTTCCCCTGTGTGCTGCTGCTGTTAGCATTGATAATGGAAACCTGTTTTTCAGTTTGAGAAAAAAATAATCCAATTAACTTTTTTCGTTATATCACAGTGTAGAAATCGATGTAATGAGCATGAATATGGAACTAAAGTACCGAGGTTAAACACAAACACTCCCTCGCTTGAGAATTTAAGACCGAGCTGATATTATTTGTGAAAAAGGGGCCAACTGACAACACTTCAGATGTTGGTGAGCAGGCTGGCACCCACACACACACTCACACACACTCACACCCCGTTGTGTATCTGATTCTTTCTCGACCCACCTAGACGGAAGTAACAGAAGCTTCGCCCTGCACACAATGAGATAAATATACTACTCCGCTCTTGCCTGCAGATTTTTCTCATAAAAAAAACCCTTTGATAGTTTAGCCATCTGGCCGGAGCCCAAAAAAAAAAAAAAAAAGTCCTCATAAAAGAGGCCCAAATAAGGTCAGGGGTCACTCCCTCCCTAGGTCAGGGGCCCTGGAAGGTTGTTATAGTGGACTTTACTAAAGTTGTCAGCTCAGATCCCCTTGACAAATTAAAGCGCATTCTTCGGTTTTTAACAAGTATTCCATTACAGTCGGACTGATCGGAAGGAAATGTTGATAGTTTCTTTGTGGGGGGAGGGGAGGTGTTACTGATATGGAATATAAGCTCACCTTTGTTGTGCATGATGGAAGATAAATCCATTATTAATCAAAAATCAATCTTACACTCAACCAGTAACAATACATCTACAGCTTTAATCAATATTTGATGATCAAAATCCTTTTGTGTGTCAGATTTGACTCTTTTCTTTTCTAAACTATTACCCATAAACACCCGTTACTCAACACGTAGTACATTAAAGGTGCAATGACAGCCCGTCATTAACCCTGACCTGTCTGTGTCTCTGTCCGAACGTCCAGAGGATGAAAGGCTCAGGCTGGACTTATCACACAGACTGATTTAGCTGACTGCTCTCTGAGTGTCAGCGCGTAGAATCTGCCTGCTAACACGACACAGACACCGTGAAGTTCAGTACAGAGATGCAAAGTACAGACATTTCTGACGAATGTCTTCCCTCCTAAACGCATGACATATTTGGAATAACGCTTATTGAGTTAGATCAGAAGACTGAACCACTCCTGTGTCTGCGGTAAATCTGACTGCTAAGGAGCTCTTTGTGATATTCAGAGCAATAATACCACGGCAAATTACTATGTGCTATGTAAAGATTTAGTGGAGGAATAGTGTCTGGAGCAGAAAATGAAGTCATGCTGCTGCTGTGTGTGTTGTAATCAAAAAACAGTAGTGCACCAGAATTTGTCTATAACCCAAGTAATTGGGCGGGCTGCAACCCTCTGACAAAAGCGCTGACCAGACACAGAAGGAAGTAGTATAAAGAGCAAAAGTCTATATATGGAGCGAGGCTGGGGTTGGTCAAGCAAACAGAGAACTTCCCCCAGCAGACTGATGTTTGTGTCCAGTGTGAAATTTGAGTTATTGTAACGTATGTCATTACCATGTTCTTTTCCTAGACCTAACTTATGTAACTTTACGTTGAGTACAAAACTTTTCGTTAGGCAACCAACTTAACTTTAAGTACATAATGTAGCGACGCCTAACCATGTTTCTTTAACCAAATCTAACATACGTTAAGTATGACACATGATAACATGACAACTCCATTCCTGGAGGCTTAATCATAAGATATCATACGAACAGAATGAAGATATGTTGTTATGGTGTGGTAGATGGTCTTGACGCATGTGCATGTGGGTTTGGGTTAGGGGTTCTGGTCCTACCAGCTAGCTAATCATCACCGATCTACACCGCAGTCATATGGTGGTTGCCATTTATATCATGACAACCTTGTTGTGAAAGTGTAGCGCCCACCTGTTGGTCCCCCCCTTGTTAAAAATGTTAGCACTGTTTCTGTTGTTAGCAATGTCCGTGCTGTTAGCATTATTAGCCACTAGAGCTAGCTAAGCCACCTCCATGTTGAGAGCCATGTGCAGACAACACGTGTATCACAGATACACTCTGAATATTGAATGGAGCTCCTTTAAGGGCCCGACACATGCCGCCCTGCTGCCAGACCTTGCGTTTTTCAGGTGGTTAAAGACACGACATGTGTGCGGCCTCTAACACAGTAACTTAGCTTGGCACAGAGACTGGAAACAGGGACACAGCTAGCCTGATGCTACCCAAAGCTACAACAAGATACAGCATGTTAATACATGAGCGTTAGAGGTCATTTTGACAGAATTCATTGTCTTTGGACGCAGCCGTGCTAATTGCTTCCCTGTCATAGCCTTTATGCTAAGCTAAGCTAACCATCTGCTTACAGTAGGTACGTATTTACCATTTTAACATGAAAATGGTGCAATTTTTCATCTAATTTTTTGTCAGGAAAACAAATAAGCATATTTCTCAAAATTCCAAATAATTTCTTTATCAACATATTTGACTGTCAGTAAAAAAAAAAACAACAACCCAAAAACATAGGTGCACAATATGAGAAGAACATCTGAAAATGTATTTCAAATACGAAGTCCCAGCTGACTCCATGTTGAGAGCCATGTGCAACCTGTGAATCAATTTGCTCTGAATATCATATCAAGCTCCTTTAACACAACAGCTTAGCTTAGCACAGAGACTGGAAACAAGGAAACAACCATCCTGACTCTGTCCACAGGTACAACAAGATATATTATGTTTATAAATGAGATTTAGAGGTGATTTTTGGGCAGAATTTATTTTCTTTGGACAGAGTCATGCTAACTGCTTCCCTGTTTCCTGAATTTATGCTAAGCTAAGCTAACCAGCTGCTCATGGTAGGTTCATATTTACCGTAATAACGTGAAAACAGTAGCTATTTTTCATCTAACTTTTGGCAAAAAAACAAATAAGTGTATTTCTCAAAATGTCAAATTATTTCTTTCTCAACATATTTGATTGTGGGTAAAAAAAACACAGGTGCTAAACATAAGAGAAACATCTGAATACTGGTGTCAAACACCACCACCCAGCTGACTACTCCAAAACAGACTGGAGTTATATCACAGATGAGGTGGGAGAACAGAAGTTGAGCAATCTGTCTTTATACCCTGTGACTTTCACACACATGGGAATGTGTTTGGTTCCACCCCACATGCATTCAAAAACCCATCTACAACAGTCAAACAAATGCTCAGCATATGACAGCCCCTATGCCACTGTGGGAAGGACTGGACAAAGGCGAGCGTTTTTTCCACCACACAGCTGCTCCGCTGCAAATTTGTCTTGCGCTCATTGTCTTTTTAAAAGAAGTGTTAAAGCTCTCGCTCCATGCTCCAGTCGCTTCCTAAGGAAGGTGCTGTTGGGATGAAACATGGGCACAAGTGTCCAGTTTCAGAGGAAATGGTGAGAGAATTGGTCGGGGACGATGAGCTCCATTAAACACCGCTGAGGAAGTGAACCTCGCAGGAGCAATCAATACTGCACAAGCTACAGGTGGGGGTACGGGGGGTGGTGAGGCTACACAAACCTGAAATCTTTGATCAGAATAAAGAAGTGTGTAATATTTCCTTTTAAAGGCTGTCGTGCAGTGTAAGAATGGCAATTTGAAAAATTAAAGATACGCAGAATTAAAAGTGGTAACTAGTAGAAAGTATTGATTTTATATTGGAAAAAACCCAAACAATGTGTTTATCATTTTGTCTTATAAAAACCAACACACCCTCTTTTGTTCCATTTTCAATGAACTCATGTTGAAAGGTGACTGGGGGGGCAGAAACACTTTAAATTCCATGCGGACAAGAATGCAACGTCTCCAGTTTCTTATAATCAGCATGACTATGAATGGTGAAAATAAACAAACACTTTTTTTTTCTCTCAGAGAAGTTTTGCCTCAGGGACCCGGAGTGAGGAGGGGCTTCATTACAACACGCTGTTATTAATCTTTGTTAATTGTAGGCCTCTCCATTCAAAAGTCCTACAGCTGTATTTTTCATCATTAAGCCTGTGTTTACAGTGGCAGGAAACTGAGCCATACAACAGAAGTGACATACAATCAGATCTCAGGAACACAATTTTGTTCAGCTATTGCAAAATACTGCAAACAGGCTTGTATGAACCACATTTAAAGCCTTCTGCTTCTTCACATGTAGACCAAAAATCAAATTATGCTGTGATTATGACTGAATACGTGGAGTAAATTAGTTTGTGGGTGCAAACAGTAAAATCAGAGTTTGGCTGATTGGCTGAATTCCTGCATGTTAATTTGCAGATTATGCCATAATTTTGATTTTCACTCCAGCACACACCCACTCGGCTGCGCGGAGAGTAAATAACCACACTGAGCATATTGTAAAAGCATTTACATGTAAGCAGTTTCCCCCCTCACATATTTTGTTCCCCACTGTGCATGCAGCACTTAATGCCTTTGTGAGCACCTGTTTTGCTGTTTCTGATGTGCGGCTCGAGCGTTTTTCGGAGGATGTGACATGCCTTCAGTGCCCATAACACAGCTTGCATTCCATGTGTTGAACAGTGATGGTGTCCTCTTTTGAAAAGGAATGCATCATGGTGGAATAATTGCCCTTACTCCTCTCTGGCCACTTAGTTAAAAGGGATTCAGATGGTTTGGGATCTCTCTCTGTTTCTCCACCACCCCTCCTCCCATGGGGCAGGGAGAGGAGGAGGAGGAGGAGGAGGAGGAGAAGTCGAGGGGGATGGGTGTGTTTGACTTGGGAGAATTTGGAAGGGGGTATTTGCATTTACATAAAAGGCCAAACTAAGTTTTTTTTGCCTCTGTGTTCCACCCATAGAGAGTTTTGCTGTCTGACAACCATTGCTCTGAATTACAGCTGCTCCTCCCCCGTATCAAGAGCCGGTGCTGCTCCTGGCATTCCACAGAGATTCCTTGAATTAACTTCCCAAAAGAAGGTGACCCTCACAGCAGACATGGGTATTGGATTAAAGTGGTGTTTTAGAGGTCACAGGATCCTCTTGGATCACGCTCTTGTCACCTCTTCTTGTTGGCACGGCTGCTGGGAGGTCCAAACTGTCCATGCTGCAAGTTTGGTGCTGGGAACAGGCGAATGCATGTGGCTGTGGCTTAGCAGAGGCTACATGTGCATGTTCACACACACTCACCTATGTGAGTTATAAGCCATCATGCATAACAGGTTTTGCAATAAGCGCTGCAAGTGATGTTTGGGGAAATTTGTTTTGGGTCTTTGTCAAGTTTTGTGTTTTGCAGCAGGTTTTTCCACTTGAGAAATATTCATAACTGTCCATTTAAATTCCTCACCAGATGTTTAACCCCACAAGAAACATACTACAGGTGTATTTATAAAGTGTTAACATCCCCTACTATGTCAAAAGTTCAGGGTAATTACATTCTCATGGCATAAGCTGCCACTGAAACATGTTTTCAACACCTTTATGTTCGTTTAAATAGCTGTATTTATTTTAATTGTGATTTAAAAGCCTGCGCCGATTCTAAATCTGTCACTTTTATTACAGATGGTCTGCTTCCAACACGTGTCTGTCATCTCTGAGCCTGCAGTATCATGCTCCTGTGATTTTGTCAATGCCATTGAGTCAGTCTTATGTTTGCAACCCCAACCCCTGCCGCGGGGCCAATTAAAACAATTTCAAGGACAAAGGAGGGGAGTCTATTGTATCACACAGCCAGCAGTGCAACGGATATGGTGCCAGAGGGGCACAGTTGTCAAGGATTAGCGCCCCTTCGCAGGCGCAGATGGATATATCAGCCTCCCACCGATGGTGATGAGTGTCTGAGCAGGACAACTGCCTCAAATGAGCTTTTAGCAGGAATGCAGATGCAGTCAACAGGCTTGGAATTAAATGAGCGAGACGAGCCGATGACAGAAAGCAAAACTAAAGAGGCAGTTTCTGATTTACCTGTTGCTCTGACCTCTGAAACCTGTTGTTGTGGACAGGCATATTTAAGTCTTGAGCAACAGGCTTCATGTTCCATCCAACGGCGATGACGCAAAATATGAAGTAAAATACACGTGAAATTACACGTAATATTTGTGTGTTCCATATTTTTGGATTTACTGTTCAAAAGCACCCGACACACAGAGCCTGGTCACTAGTTAGACAAGTTAGTCGTATTTATGAAAACCCTCCCAACACCCAGTTTTTTTTTTGTCACATTCCTGAGCCGTGCACAGCCCACCCCCTTCCTAAAACAGAAAGATCTGCTGGTGACAAATCTTCAAACCAACTTCCTCTCCTTCCTTTCAACTCCAATAATGGCCCAATGAACTGGATTCTCTCTGTCCTGACTCACATCCTCTGTGCCATAATATTTATGCAGGCTATTCAGAAGCTGCCCTCATCAAATTGCTGTGTGACTCACACCACAGGCACCGGCTCACCTCATTACATCCTGACTAATAGTCTGAATATTAGTCGGGGATAATGTGATATTAGAACGAATGGCTTACCAGAGAGTCACCGCAGTAATATAACTCTCCATATACATTGTTAATCAGGGGCATTTTCCTGCACTCAGATGTCCACCGCTGCTGGACTGAGCTGAACTCGCACATTAATCTGAGCAGGAACTTCACAAACTGAAGGTGTTGACAGTGAACGTCTCATCCGTGTTCTTAAGGCGCTGTTGTTATCTTTGTGGCCAGGCCAGACTTATCTCACACAGGGAACTGTATGTGAGCAGAAACAATAGGCTTGATTGAGTGCATTCCCTAAGAGGTGTTAGGTTACACAGGCCTGGTCACTTTAATAGATGATATCTGTCTGAGGGGACTTTGTCATGTGATCTTTATCAGTGGGCTTTTGGAAAAATGCTGCATCATTCATAAACTAATTAATTATCTGGCGTGAAGTTGTGATAACAGGAAGCACCCGAGGCTGGGCGTTGTGGGTTGATCAGGAACAAGGGTGATGTCTTTTAAGAGGGGGGGTGCCAATATAGAGCTGCAGGGTTGACGTTCATTTGAAGGCCAACACAGAAGTTAGCATCACCTCTGCAAAAAGCCATTTTACATTGGATTATTTTTTTGTGATACTTACATGTCTTGTTCGGCAAGATAATCTTCATAAGAGAACATAATAGATTCTTAAAGTGTAAATGCAATCACCAGAAGTAAAAAGCTATTGTTAGGCTATAAACTAACTATACTTCACCGTCTCCATCACATCAAGGCTGTAGAGCCATATTTGGCATGATGATGCTCTGATGTCTCATTTAGCCACGTGTCATATGGTCATGACACCTTAAAGCTTCAAACTTCTCGAGTGGGGTATTTAGTGACGTATTCTGTGCCGTAGAACAAAACACGAAAGTCTCTAAAGCTTGTGTTAACCACAAGACTTACTTTGAGACACGGGATCCGCTAACTCTATTGGGTTTTAAGACTCATCACTGCAACACTCTATACAACAATAAGTTAATGGATCTTAACTTTACGCAAAGCCAGCAAGTGGAATATGCTCAGCATGTATGCGCTGGTCGCTAGTTAACATATTTAGAGGGAATTTAGCGTAACAATGTGAGAAGATAACCATTTACAAAACTATCATTTCCATACACTTTACAAAATTGATCACAATCATTTACCAGTCTTAAAAAAAGACAGGTGGTAACAAGCCTGGATGGATCATCGAACAGGCCTACAGGGCACAGGCCCAGGGGTCCAAAGTGTCGGGGCCCACGACCACAAAGAAACAGAAAACAACCAAAAGAGACACAATCGACAAAGAAAGAGGCAAAACACCCTCAATGAGTGTGTGTTTTGCTCCTATGTAGGAAATAAAACAAACAAATAAATAAAAGCAAAATTAAAAATAAATTAAATATGATAATAACAACAACATTTCCCATCTTTCTATTTTATTCATTCCAACCTCACCCATTTGCCAGCCAAGAATCCAACGACCATTTTAGACATAAACCAGGACAAAATCTGAGTATCATAAACTATTTTTTTTTTGTTGCCACAGAGCGATTTTCTGCAACAATCCAAAATCAAATGTAAAAAAAAATCTCACTGGCTTTTTGTCGAGGGAACCAGGATGATTTCAACTTCCCTGTTGGCCTACTAATAAACACTATCCCTGCAGCACTCTATTACATTCTAGCTTTCCACTTTTTAGTGCATTTATAAAACAGGTTCAATGTTTGGCACTGATTTTATCTTTACCACAGCTCTCCAACAGCTTCTGCTGGGGTACGGCAACACCACTTGGACAAACCACATGCAGAGCTGCAGCAAACCATACCACTAGAACCAGCAGTAATAATAAATGCAATTTGTGTAGTTTATTTATTTTTGTATAGTTTATTGTAACTGCTTGTTAGAGAACAGCATTTTTTCACTTAGGCTATATTTTTATCAGTATATTGAGCATATTTGAATTTGAATTTGGCCCCCAGTATATATTATAATGACTGCCTTGAGTGATGCTTTCATACATAGTCCCTCATACCCCCTCCTTGATTTTAAAAAAGCCCCAAAATGCAATTAGCCTAACAAAGAAAATGGTAATCCACAAGCCAGTATGAGTGCATGGGTGGGATGCATCTGTAATGACCTGAGAATGCTTCTGAGGAATTTTCACACCAATAAGCTCCAGGAGAGCCAGACTAAAACTTTGCAGCGCCACACATTCATATAGTGCTAATCCCTGTGTGGTGCAATTGAAAAAACAAAAACTTCTTGCTTTGACAAACATGAACTCAACAAAGCCAATTTCCTCTGTTTCTGTCACGGGTGGAAAAATGTAAATTTTCTAATATGACCCTTAACCACGGCCCACTGGTGGGTGTAAGTCATTCACACAGTCTGTATTTACAGATATCAGACACATTATCAGACCACCAGCAGATTCATAGCTGGGGGTGGAATCACATATGCTAATAAAGCAGATGTCCACAGTCCTCAACACATTCCAGGCAGCCTATAAAAACAAAGCGTCTTTCTTCCCCAAGGAGCAGAGACCCATCTCTGACTGTCTCCAACAGCCACAAAGCTTCATATAAACATTTAGTGTTATAACCCAATGGTCCCGGCAGTGCCCACTCCCCTCCCTGACACTGTCTCTAAAAAAACGCAATCTGATCCCTTCTGACTCGCAGCTTCCCCTCATTTTGGGAGCACTCTGCATGTTTGGCCAAGGTGTGGGTCCTTGTCTAAAAACTTTCCATGACACTGGAAGTTTCGGGCCACGTCTCCGCTGTCCACTGTGCCCGACTCCCGCTGAATTCATCAGCCATTGTTTTCTCTGCACAGGCATTTATGATGTCACAGCAAACATAAGCTTTGTCCTCAGATGAAGGATCAGCCAGGGTTCGTGCCCTTATGGGGTCAAACAAACAGCAAATATGGACAGGCTATGACTGAGATCATGGGGTTGGGTGGACATTATGGTAGCAGTGAGAGAACTTCATTTAAGCTGGAAAAAAAGGGCGCCAATATGGATGACAGCACATTTTCTTCTCAACTGGTAACAACAAAGAATAAAAGTGACTTCTTTTGAAACCAGTTATGCTAATTGTGACACTTAAAAGAGCACAGCTTTAATCTTATCTCCTCACCCCTCTCCCCACCTCTCCATTGCCGAGAAACACCACCCCATATCAAAATAAAAACAAGAACATTTCCTGGGTCTGAGTCCCCCGGTGTACTGAATCACCACCAGTGATGACAAAGATACACAAGCAGCAGTTATGAAAATAATTCTTGACCATTTGCATGAGAGAAACGATTCTCTCCAAATATTTGTGATTCAGCATTCGCAGGAAACAAATACGATAACAAGACTTTCCTGTAAAGATGCTGGAAAAAACGGCGCAGTCTTAATCTTTTGAGAAGCAACAATAATCCATATCGCTCACACTGCTTTTCTAATTGCTCCATATCCACCCGGGATTTAAAAAAAAAAAAAAAGTTTTCAGATTGCATAAGAATGAATTTGGCAGCAACAGTATGTGTGCGCATTTGAAAGCAGGCAAGGTAAACAGACTTAAGCACACACACACACAGAGACACACACAACAATGGCTTGTATCTGTAAAGATCAGATTTCCATCATGTTTGTTTTCTTAGGATAAAGCATGTGTGAACAAAGAAAATATTTTGCTTGCTCATGGCCATCTGTTGAAACCAGAGGAATTTCTAAAATTGTAAATAGCTTTGTTTATTGTGGATACTGTTCCAACTCTGGGGACTGGCTGAGATAAGTATGCATTTATAAGTTAAATGTTTAAATTGTGGATCCCATCAGCTGCTTGCCTGAAAATAAAATAAAAAGTCCACACAATCCTAAAGAACTCCACTTATCTACACTGTTACATCAGCTTTACTTTCACAAAACTAACTCAGATTAATGGATGCTTAAGAACAATCTAATCACTCTATAATGGCAGGTCGGCTATGAAAACAAATGTCACGCCACACAATAACCGACTGTCCCGCTCTACCAACTATGAGAATGCGGATGGAGAAAACACAAAGCAACATGCTGACCAGTGAGAACCATCTGAGGCTGTCACAAACTGAGCATAAAAAAAAAAAAATCCTGTATCTGTGCAGAGCTGAACCCAAATGCACAGTCTAACCTTTACGCCACTGCTCCCAACTTGCATCCCACAAAAATATGGAATAAAAAGAAAACAATCGAGCAATTGTTCCGGCTTCAATTCGTGGCACCGTGTGCACGGTCAAAACCATGCAAACACTCATTTGTTTAGGGTTAGTGGCACAGAAACAGGGCGGGGGAAACAATGGCTAAATGTCTTTGTTACTGAACCACAAAAGCTGATAGCTGGTTATTTGCATTCACAAGATCACACTCAGAGCTCATTGCTAAATGGTGAAACCCACATCGTTATAAAAGGACATTGTTATAAAAGGCACCGGCTGTGTGTTGTGGAGAGCAGGAGATACTGTAGCAGGCCTTTGTCCATTTAAAGGGACTTTTATGGGCTTTGGCGCTCTCGCTGCGGCCGTGCCTATTGGCTCAAAATTCGACTTATTTTTCTGCCCCCTGAGGTCTGGGTTTAAACTGCTGCTTTCAATCTTAAAGAAACAACAACAAAAGAGGCTGTCAGGGTAATGCTTCCTGACAACCCAAGATAGACAAAAACAACACCCAGAACACTCAAACACCAAATGGATACCACAGGAAAGGTGACAAAGCTTTTAGGAAATGTGAATAAAAAATCCTGGTGAGTGAGGAGAAATTAATATGTAGATTTGTAGCAGACAGTCACATTAAAATCAATTTGCATATCTTTTCTTTGAACAGCTTTTTTTAACAACTTCATCCCACTGTTGTTGTTTTTATATTGTTTTTTTTCTGCTCTGTTTTAAAGGAACGGTTACAGAGGAAGTTTACAGATTGCAACCAGCTGAAGCTTCTCCCGATTAGATTTCCTTCAGTGTTCATTGTTTAGGAGGTTTTTTTTCAAACCGGTAAAAACACTGCATAAAGCAGTTCCACATTACAAATCACTGTTTCTCTAATGATGTTTGGCTCATCGCAGACGGGCTGCTCACCCAGTGCTTGCTATGTGTGCTCATCTTATTTCTGACCCAGACATTTAGGAGGTTGTAACCATGAGCTGAATTATCCATAGAGGTCTCTTCCTCTCCAAAATAAACCGAACCGGTGATTTAAACAGGTAAAAACACTGAATAAAGCACTTCCACTGTTACAAATCAGTGTTTCTCTGATGCTGTTTGGCATGTTAGAGAAGGGCTGTTAGCTCAGCACCTGCTAATGTGTGCTCACCTTTTTTCTCCGATAACATAAGATCCAGATGTTCAGGAGGTTTTTACCAGGAGCCGAATTATTCACAGAGGTCTCTCCCTTTCCAAAATAACTGGATCTGGTGATTTAAACTGTAAAAAACATGGAATAAAGCAGTATCATGTTACAAATCAGTGTTTCTTCTGTGCTGTTTGGCTCATGGCAGACAGGCCATTCACCCAGCGCCTGCTATGTGTGCTCACCTTATTTCTGATCCAGAAATTCAGGAGGTTTTAACCATGAGCCAAATTATCCACAGAGGTCTCTTCCTCTCTAAAACAAATGGACAAAGTGATTTAAACGGGTAAAAACACTAAATAAAGCAGTTTCATGTTATAAATCATTGTTTCTTCTATGCTGTTTGGCTCATTGCAGACGGGCTGTTCGCCTATGTGTGCTAAGGTTATTTCTGATCCAGACATTCAAGTGTATTTACTGTGAGTCGAATTACCCACAGAGTTCTCTTCCTCTCTAAAGTAAAATGACCTGGGGTCTCATTTACAAACACTGCGTCTGCACAACAAGGCTTGAAAGAGGCGTTCACTACTTCCAATGAAACAGTTTTGATCTATTAAAACAAATATGATGAGAGAAACTTTGACCCATGCTTATAAACATTTTGGAGTCGGGAAATTGCCGATGCAGATGGTGAGGTGGTAAAAATTGTCAAATATTTTTTGGTTTTAACTGGTTAAAACACTGAACACTTATGTGCGCTCATCTGTTTTCTTAGACAACTTAAAGGGATAGTGCACCCAAAAATTAAAATTCAGTCATTATCTACTCACCCATATGCCGAGGGAGGCTCAGGTGAAGTTTTAGAGTTCTCACATCCCTTGCGGACATCCAAGGGGAGAGTGGGTAGCAGCACAACTCCACCTAATGCAGGCTGACGGCGCCCCAGATTCAAACATCCAAAAACACATAACTGAAACCACAAAGTATCTCCATACTGCTCGTCTGTAGTGATCCAAGTGTCCTGAAGCCCCGACATAAAAAGTTGTTTGGAAAAACATCATTTGAACTCTGTTTTTAGCCTCATTGTAGCCTGTAGCTCTAACTACTTCTGTGTACTGTGCTCACGTGTGTGCGCTTGCGCGAGACCGTGAGATATGGGCACCACCTTCATGTGTGTTCACGTGCTTTCACTGTGCACACACATGAGCACGGTCCACAGAGAGGCAGTTAGAGCTACAGGCTACAATGAGGCTAAAAACAGAGTTCAAATGACTTTTTTCCAAACAACTGATTCCACCACTGGCCACAACAATAGCCTAATAATGTCTTAGCAAATAATCACATTGCATTCAGAGAGGCAAATTAAAGTGTGTTTTGTTACATGGCTGTAAAACGCTGATCAATTAGCTCTATCATTATTTCTAGCACACAGACAAAGAGCAGAACAGAGACAAGATAAAAGCCTCCAGTGTACTGAGGAATCAAAACTCACTTAAGATGTCAATAGTGTCACAGAGAGAAGACGCCTGCATCAGAAAACAAATCCATGTCAATACTTTGCCAATCAGTTAATTTCATTACAGCGTTCAATGCCATTTGCTGACGGGGATAGCAAATTGTGTGCAAACAAAGCAAAGGTCAGAAATGTATTGTTGAAGTGACAGATTGTAGTTTGCACTCAGTGGCTGTCTCAACGATTTATAAGCACCTCTGATGAAAGAGATGAAGCGTAATGTTAAATTCATTAAAGTTTATTTTGCGACCCTTTGACATTTTCACACTGTTTAAAGTACCTGTCCTTTTTTTGCTTACACTCGTGTGTTGACCGGCTTTTGTCCTGCTATCACCTGGTCCTCTCTGGATCTGTTTATGTCCAGGAGGAATGCATCACAACTTACGATTTCTTTAAGCAGCTGCGAGTGGAAATTGCTTTTTGGGGAGATGTTTATGACCCCATTCAAAGGCTGACATCTCAAACACAGGAAGGAAGGAACTGGGATGAAGTGCCATACAGTATCAGGAGGTCTGTTAAAAGCTCCTGTTGTCTCTCTGACAAAAAACCCTTTTAACTACAAATAAATAAAGGTTTCATAGACTTTTCTTTTAAAATTCATTCACATTCCAACCAAAAACCCACCAATCATACACAACATAACTTCAGATCTAACATTTCAGACTCTCCTCACAAGCTCTAAAGACATTGTCGCCCATACAAGAAGCACTTAACTCACCCATGATGTCACACGTGGATCAGGAGGGGTGGGTGGGGAAGAAATGGGCTCTCCTCCTGAAGGGTGCTCAGGATTAGGGCCTGGAAGTCTGTTAGATAATAGATCAAAGACACACAGCAGAGAGCACTTCTTGCTTTTCCCACATAACGCTCATCTTCATACATAATGGAACCTCAGGAGCCTTTTTTTTTCTTTCGCAATTTCACCTGAAGATCAGGCGACAAGACTTTGGTTCCTGGAATCACACGCAATGTTCAAAAAGGGTCACCGCTGACACCACAGATCACTGCTGTGATTATCATGTAAATGTGAGCTTGAGTGCAGGTAGCGACAATGCCACAGACCCACCGAACATGAATGAATGGGTTGCACTTTTCACTTTATGTTCCTGAATTTTCGAGGGATTGTTGGGTAATTGCCTGTGAGCAAACAAACTATCCACCGTGACTTTAAGGAGTAATTAAAACCTTAGATCTCCCATTTTTCTCCTTTAAATTTCAGACTTAAGAGGAGATATGCTTAATTATCCAACATTTATGAGTTCTGATATACAGCAGTCATTCTTCATTTAGTTCAGTGGTGAAAGAACTTCTCAAATATTTTACTTAGGCCTGAGTCAAAGTGCAACAGCATAACTTAAAAATCCTCTATTCAAAGGTAAAATCCTGCATTCAAAAAAGTATTGAAGTAAAAAATGATTATAGACAAGACATATTTACAATAAAATTAGGCAGCAAAATGGCGCCTTGCATGACATATTATTGGATTGCTATTGCTGATACATATCAACAGTATTTATAACATTTTAACTCTGCCTGCTTTCAATATTTGGGGTCGTATAATCTGCAACATGCATCCTATTTTATACACAGATGATTTCTTTTGTGTGTTAAATCCAAAAGAAATGGGCATTTTGAGAAATGGCTTCTATTTGAAAAGCTACAGCGAGCAGATGGTTAGCTTAGCTTAGCATAAAGCCTGGAAAATAGGGGAAACAGTAAGCCTGGCTGTGCTCAAAAGTTCTGTGTGCAACATTAAGAGTATCAATATAGCAGCAAAGCACAAGGAGTGGGGGAAAAATCGATAGAGCATGGTATCGCGATATATTTGTGTGGCAATATCGTATCGGCACACAATGCTTAGTATCGCTTTTTATCATGTAAATGATCAATATTACAAATACAAATTAACTTTAGGTAGCCTACTATAATAATATAATCAGCTGCTTTTTCAGTTCACTGCATACATTTTGCTGCCACAAAAAATGTCTGAAGTGAGATGAACAGACTGAAAACTTTAGATTAAACACGTTGACATTTTCCTTTAGAGACATAAATTGAAAAAAAAAGGACATATATCACAATATATCGTGCGATATATTGCAATACTTATATTACAATATACTCATTTAAAATTGGAATAATATCGGATCATGATTATATTGTATCATGGATCCTCTAGTGATTCCCACCCCTACATACCAATATTTGTTATGTAAAGATACAGTGGGGTAATGGCGTCCTGAGCAGAGAATTAAGTCACACTCCCTCTATGT
The DNA here is from genome assembly GCF_011397635.1 of Epinephelus fuscoguttatus. Lineage (NCBI taxonomy): Eukaryota > Metazoa > Chordata > Actinopteri > Perciformes > Serranidae > Epinephelus > Epinephelus fuscoguttatus. Next base: position 39,696,356 of record NC_064758.1, on the reverse strand, counting down.
GTGTTATAACACGAGCTTCTCTGTGGTTTGTTGTGGTGAGCTGGTCTGTCATAGTGTACATGTTAGCGCATGTGTGTATCCCACTAGCTAGCTCATTGCTGCTGCTTTGCACTGTGTCTGTACAGCAGCATTCTCGGAACCCGTCGGCTGTATTCGGCGTCTGACTTCCGGCAGACGGCGATACAGCCTCTGGGGGCAGACCCCCGATTTTTTGGCATTCTGGTTTGATTTGGGCGGAGGAGGCGGATTTCCGTTTCCGGCTTCCATTTATATATAAGTAAATATGCTGATCCATTGCGATGGATTCAGAGTTTGCAGTGACGCCAATTATGTTCCGCCTCGTTAGTTCACCGCACGGACTGTTTAATATGGCAACAACTGCAGCCGGCTCAAACATGATTGGTCAATATCACGCAGACTACAAACAGCCTACAATCGGAAACCAGGGCTCTTCCGCTCTTCTTCCGGAGGCAAGATCTCCGGGGTTTGCCTACAGACTCTACGTTCACTGAATGTAGAGTCTGTATATAGAGACTAGTACAGCAGCAACTGTTGATATCGGGACAGTGTTGTAATGGAAGCGTAGCGCCTATCCTCTGATTTCCCCCTGGTTAACAGCATTAACTCTCTCAGCACTGTTGCCAGTTTAGCGCTAGTTATGGAGTTAGCACTGTTAGCTGCCAGCTCTGCCACCTCAATGAGAACCATGTGCAGACACTCACACATTCTGAATTTCGTATAGAGTCCCCTTAATAAAATCAACCTACCAGCACCTCTATAGCTCAGCAGTTACCAAGGTATATCTCATTGATTTAAATCCCAAATATAAAAACAACCAGTTGCAGTTTTACAAAACCAGGCTGCAGCTTCAAATATAACAGAGAGACGTGAGAGTGGTGTCAATGTTCTCATCTACCTTTGAACAAGAAAGTGAAAAAGAGTATTTTTACATAATGCCAAACTATTCCTTTAATCTACTAAATAACTAGCAGTCAACTAGTAACTGTCAGTAATGAGTAGTGTAGTAAAAAATACAGTACTGCCCTGAAAATGGCAAAGTATTAGAAGCATTAAAATGGTAAAACTCACTAAAAGTATCTGTAAAATTACCAAGTGTGGTAAAAGTACTTAGTTACATTTTACCACTGACAGTTTCACATCAAGGAAATGTATAAATTGAGAATGTTCTGCCTCTCTCAGACAATAAATGGAACAGAATAAAAGGCGTCAACAGTTAAAATATATACAAGCTCATCAAACACGTCACACCGTGTTAAATGTAAACTACAGCAACAAGAGGCGTGTGGTCCTCGATTCGTTTACTAGCAGTACCAGTCCCCCTTTGGCAGCACAAACTAACTGTGAGGTGAAACTTCAGTGCGGGCAAAGATTCGTCCATCAAACGACTTCATCGAAATTTGTGGCCGTGCTGAGCCAGAGTCTGCATCAGCAGAGCCATTAGTGCTGAGGGACGAGAGAGAAATCAATGGTCATTCTGTTCATGGGAGACTCCTATTCAGGTGCAGCCTTCACTCTGTGCAAATACTAAGTGCTGAAGTCTGGAGTGTAAAAATGGCCACAATAATAGATAGCCACAAGCAAAACAGGCACTTTATTGAAAAATCTATTGGAAGAGCAACTTGGCTTTTAGAAACTGAGACCTTGATACGCAGACTAATGTTTTCTACGAATGGCATCTACTTCCTGGATTCAAGATGAGGACTTGAAAATGCTCATTTCAAAAAGGAAAAAAAAGCTACTGATGCAGAGTATGTAGAATCAATACTACAACAGAGCAATACTCCAGAACTTCACCCTGTATCGTATCACTCTGCTGCCGCCTAATGGACACACTGGAGAACTCCATGACGGCACAAAGACATCCATTCAATCTCAAGTTGTGTCAGTTTCTTTCACACTTTTATTCACTTTTTTTCTAAGATGCTGCCTGAAAATAAACCGTAATTAATTAAACAATGACTTCATTGATTCATCAGTCTTTTCTCAGCTCATTTTGACGCTGACGCCTTTAAAAGTGACCCCTGAAAGTAGAGTGAGTGAAATTACATCCAAATTATTAACCTTAATATTCATAAAGTTAGTCAGTGTTAAACATAACGACATTCTGGATTCAACTAGGGTGCTACAACAATGATTCGTTATTCTAAAATCTGAAAACAAGCATATCTCCGAGTCAACGGTTTTGTTACTTCAGTGGTTAATGATTAAATCGCTAGAAACAAAAGCAGTTACTGTTAATGGCCTGCACGTACGTAACCTACAGAAGAGTTCTTACTGACAAAGAAATAGCTTATGTTACAGTCTTTCTGATTTCAGTCTGAACCCTGCGCTCACTGTGGGATGCCTTCCAGTGTGTGTGTATCTGAGTAGAGTGTGTGAGGAGAGAGCTGCTGTGGCTGAGCGGACACTATGAGTGGAACGCCGTGGATGACCACGTTCTGGCTGCCCAGGCTGATGTTTGGCACCAGCAACGCACTCTCCTCACAGGGTAAGGCACTCTCCCCGACCGCAACTGTCCCTGCTGGCTTGGACATGTCCTCTGATGGAGCACACACCATGTCAGGTGGAGTTGCTGTGGTCACCATGGTGGCGTTGCCCTCCGTCACCACCGTCACCTCTGTGCCACCCTCCTGGATCAAGGCGTTGAGGCCCTCCAGCTCAGAGCAGGTTGTGATGAAAGTCTGTGAGCCGCTGCTGGAGTCCTGAGCAGTTATGGCCGTGTGCAGCAGGGCCTGGTGGAGCGGGTGGTTGGTGTCGTCGGGGCTGAGCTGCGTCAGCAGCACCGTCTGGGGTTCGAGGGTTGTGTCTGCAGTCTGGGACGACCCGAGGGGCTGCATGGGCGCCAGCAGGTTGACCTGTTGGATCATTGAGTTGACAACCATGTCCTGGTTTTCTGGGCTGAGCAGGACCATGCTGGTCTTATGCTGACTGTCCACACCTGATGGAATTAAAGGGTTCTCCTGACCCAGAGGGTGAGACACGATGATTTTGAGCTGTGCACTGTTGTAAGGAGCCATTGTGTCATGTGGGATGGGAACTTCGAGCTGGGTGTTGCTCTGTGACGTGACCAAGTTGACTGAATCGGCCGGGGTGGAGAGCTGAAGCTGCAACACATTCTGAGTGTCTCTGTGCTGCTTCTTGTGGCTCCGCAGGGAGTCCTCCCTCACAAACGATGCATCGCAGGAGTCACAGCTAAAAGCTCGAGCTGCTTCTAGTTTGGCACGATACCTTGAGCCGACAGGTTTCGGAGAATCGCCTCCTCCACCTTTCCGTCCACCTCTGCCACCCCTGACACCTTTCCCACCGCCGCCTTTCTCAGGCTTATCCGAGTGGCACTTCTTTTTGTGGATGACGAGGTTGCTGCGCTGTTTGGAGGCGAAGTTGCAGAAGTCACATTTAAAGGGGCGCTCCTCCGAGTGGATCCTCTCGTGGACTTTGAGCGCCCCCTTGCTGGCGCAGGAGTAAGTGCACTTGGAGCACTGGATGGGCTGAGTGGGTTGGTGTTCTCGCGAGTGCTGCCGCAGAGCATTCTTGCTGGCACACTGGAAATCGCAGTGCGCACAGTGGAAGGAGTTCTCGGTGCCATGTTTGATCTGAATGTGAGATTTCAGGTTGCCTTTCATGGCGCAGCGGTACTCACAAAAGTCACACTTGTAAGGCTTTTCACCGGAGTGGATCCGGATGTGCCTCTTCAGGTCTGAGTTGATTTTGAACTTTGCATCACACTGTTGGCACTGGAAAGGTGCGTCCCCTTGGAGTGAAATAAAAGACAAGACAAAAACACTCAATGATTCTGAAAGCAGTCCACAAAACAGCATCATCCCACAGTTGGTTTTTTACCACCTACCAGTGTGCGAGCGGAGGTGGACTGTGAGCTGGCTGGAGTTGCGGCTGGCGTACGGACAGATCTGGCACTTAAAAGGCCGTTCGTCATAGTGGATACGCAGGTGCTTCTTCAGACTGCTGCTGTCTGCTGCTGCGTAGGGACAGTGTTTACACTTGTGTGGCTTCTCACCTGTGTGTGAGCGGCTGTGCATGTTGAGCTTGTCCCGCCGGCTGAAGCGCTTGTGGCACAGCTCGCATTCAAACGGCTTCTCACCTGGGTGACAAATGGAAAACACAACGTGTGTCAATATCTGATTCTGTAGTGTTTCAGCAATGGGACAATCACACGTGCAAGGCTTTGATGTACCAGTGTGGGTCTTGAGATGCCGCTCCATGTCTTTTTGGCCATACTGTGTCTTAAAAGTGCAACCTGTGGATCGACAGAAGAAGTGGTTTTATAAGGTGTGCAGCCTGGGTGCATATGGAAAGTTAATCTAACAGTGTCCTAAATAAATAACAGCTAATGACATGGGACTTGGCAGGAAGCGCTGTTTTCCCTGCTTGGCAGCCGAAAAGCAGGAATGTGTTACAGTCGTAAACGGCGAGAGGCACCAACCTGAGAAACAGCAGCTGTGTCTCTTTGAAGTCAGGGAAGGTTTTAATTTTTTGGAAGGTGTTTTCTGTGCTTTGGTCAGGATCTTTTTGACACCTCTCATAACACAGGTCTGGTAGGTTTCCTCGAAAACAAACTCGGCGCTGGAATCTGAGCAGAACAGGGACATGAGTGCATGAGAGAAGCAGACTGTAGATCAAGTCTGCATGTAAATTATTAACAATAAAACCAGAAGTTGAGTGTTTTACCAGTGAGGGTGGCTGTTGCAGTGGTGGCTGATGTGTCAGAGGTGGGCAGGGAGCATCCATTTTGCTTATGGGCGAGAAAGACCTCGAAATTATTATACTGCTGCTTGCAGAAGCCACAGATGTGGATGTCTGGGCTCACCTCCACCACCACAGAGTGTCCTGCACCGACACCAGAAGGCAGAAAACACAAAGCAGCAACATGTAATGTCAACAGGAAGCTGTGTGATATACGTCTGAGAAACTGGCAACAACATGACTTCAATGTAACGTCACAAAACCACGGCTGAGGCGTTAGTTAGCAGCAGTTTCCCTTTACCTTCGGCGTTGTATGTTGCCATTTTCGAGCTTGTTTTGCAGGCTATCAACTCATCTTCTGCCTCCTCAGAAACCTACACGACGTCCACCATGGTGTTAAAGTGTTGCCGGCTCGAGTACAGACGCAGTTACTTTAACTATTATCATGTTAAATGTGAGAAATCTACCGTTGTTTGATTATAAATGGCTGTAACAGTTTACTTCTCTGACAAAACTGATACAAATCGGTTTTTACGACACGCTACGTGGGGTTTACGGCAGCGGTATAAGCATGCGTTTTGTCTAGGTGACGTCACACGATGCTTTAAGGCCTGTGGGAAAAAATAGACTTCCCCAACAGTGTGAAAATTTGGCAAGTTGGGGACAATATCTGTCGTTATAATAACGTTAGAGAGGTCTCCTTTAAACATTTGCATCGGATATCTCTAGGGAAAAAAAATAGGCTTGATATGGAAGATTCTTACTTCTGTAAATGACAAGAAGAAACAATCTGCAATTTGTTTTATTATTGTATATATACCAAAATATTTAACTTTATATAAGAAAACTTACAAAACTGGGCAAACAATTCAATTACAGGATAAGACATTTTGTGTGTTTTGAATTTTTCTTTTTTTTTGTACATTTAATTATTGGGAAAATTCTATATTCACAAGAAGTGTCTTGATTGTCTAATTTTTACATTGTCTTAATTATTTACTTTATATTTTTCTTTTCTTTAATTTATTTTTTATCTGTATATCCCTGGCATGGACAGATCTGTATGTACATAATGTTTATGTACTTATGTTTGTTCAATAAACAAGTTAAAACTAAAAATAAAACAAAATATAATAGTAATAATAATAATAATAATAATAATAATGATAATGATAATAATTTATCCATTCACTCATTTATCTATTTATTTATTTTATTTTTGCAGGAGTTGTAGAAAATATATTACATGATATAAAATAATGTAAAAATAAATTTAATTGTACAACAAATAAATAAAATGTAGGGAAAAGAAAAAAACAAAAAATTTGATTGATGAAAATAAAATGTCTAAAAAAACAAAACAAAATAAAATAAAAACAAATAAAAAAAAAGAAGTTAGTCCTTTAGGACAAATCATTTTATGCATTTTATTTTATTTGTTTTTGGGGGTTTTTTTTGCAAAATACAATAATCAAGTTATTTGTGTACTTTTTGTCAGCCAAGACATTGGGATTGTTAAAAAATTGTTAAAAATGAATAATATATATTTCCTATATATACATTTCTTATATATATTTTCTACTACACTGATTCACAACAGAAAAGCACATGTATTCACATCAAATTAAATCTCAATCTTAAGAATTAATTCTTTCCATAAATCTCATTTAAAATTTTGAAGTTCATTCTTTTACCTTAGTAGGAAGTGGAAATAGATATATCTTTTTCTTATCTACATAACCTCTTCAACATCGGAAGTATTGAGAATATAATTTTACTGGGTTGAGGAAACATGCCTTTAACAAAAAGTTTCTAGTAACTCTGTTTGTCCCAAAAGTCAGTTCCTTTGATGCAAAGCTGTCTCAGTCCAGGAGAAACCTTTGAGTACATAATTTCTTCTTTACCATTTATCTCATCAGTCTGTTATAGTTCTACACTGGAGTTTTCTCAAAAATGCATTTCTATTCTCATCCATAAAATGAGCAACAACCCAAATCCCTTTGGAGCCACATTTCTCTATGTACACAGATTTCCTACTGAGCAATATCTATCTGCTGTACCAAAGTGGTGTGTTATGTGGTAGAATAAGATAAGATAAAATAGACTTTATTGTCCCAAAGGGGACTATGTTTAACATAGTCATCATAGAAATTAAATGGATAATATGGTGTTAAGTTGTTTTTATGTATCAATTTCCAATAGAGAAAGACTTGCTGATGGAAAGCATGAAGTTTAACCGATAAAGAGAATTCTTTAGAAAATGTCACTGGATCATTTTAACGTTTTCACATTGATTCTGATGAAATTTCAACATTGAATTAATATATTATATTAGTATATTTCTGATAAGTACATTAAAAGTAAACTGAAAGTATACTCTTACTTTTAGTTTTAAAAAAGTATATTAACAGCATACTTGAATAAACTTCTTTCTTTTAAGGGGAGTTATGACCGTAGGTATTTACGAGCACTTGAACGCACCATTGCCATAGTTGTAAAGAGAAGGATTCAACCACAGCGCCATTTTTCTCCTTAAAATGTTATTTAGCTCTTTTTAAAAGTACAAAACGCTAACTTATATGAGACTTTAATATGCAAAAAAACATTTGCCTCGGAGTGAAAGACAACGGAGAAGTTTTTATGTAGTTATCACCGTGTTTTCTTCGTGTCGAAAAAGCCAAGCAAGACCGTTAATTACACGTTACCGCCACCTGTCGTCGTGGACGTATCATAAAAAGGCCCACAATGGCTTAACATTCATACCAAAACTCTTTATTTGTTTGTCCATGTAAATAATATGATACTCACCAACGTTGGTCTCAAAGTCCACTGTTAGCTAGCTGTGTTGTTCACAGAGTGGTTGCAACACTCCAGCACATAGCCGCAGCCCTCGCTGTGGCACCTGCACCGAGTCAAGGAGTATTCCTGGTGTGAGGAGGTAAGCTTTCAGATGTAGCGCTCGCTGTAGGGCGCTTAAATATACATACTCCACCATCTTTCAAGTAAGGGCAATTTACTGGGTTGTTGGGGTGAGTGAATGAGAATACCTCTTTTTTATGCCACAGCAGTCGTGCTGGTGTGAATAAGCCATGAAAGTGACTGACACACAGCTCCATTTTCAGTGGCAGGTCCTTAACTGCCTGATTGCCACTGTGAAGCTCAGGAATTTCCTTACGCTGACTTTCTTGCATGGCAAAGGCACAGGACTGATTCCTTCCCTGCTGAAACAGCAAATCCTGCAGAAACACACACACACACACACACACACACACACACACACACACACACACACACACAATGCAGGGCCTTTCATGGGCTGCCCAAACGAATCTGACTGGTTGATTACTGCTGTCTTTGAGTTTGATTCTGTCAGGTTTGTCCCCACAGATTCACAGAAATGTATGGTAACAGTTTATGTCATGTCAGACGGAAGCAACTGTTTTCTCAGGGCCTTTTTGAAAATTGATGACTCGGTCCAGAAGGAGGGGAAAGAAAAGAAAAAAGACACGAGAAGGAGATAATTAAATAAATAATTTGATCTGACCGAAGAGTGTGCAAATCATATGCACATAAATCCCCCCATGAACCCAGTAGAGTTAAATGTACATCAAAGACCGCATTCACATGTGACAGACAAATGACTCAGAGATGGGATAATTAAAGAAAGACTTATGTCACCAACCCTCCCCCAGCGGTGGAGAACAGGCCAGTATGCTCTCTGCTTTGATCTAGGCTTCAGTTTTAAAATCAAAAGAATTGTAAATCTGGTTTTTCAATTTTCACGCTCACAGTTTATGAGTCTTATGAGTGAGCGGTTGAGTCATTATAAGGCCTCATTAATGACAGTAATGTGTATCCCTACAAATGTTTCCAGTAGGATGGTTATTTTCATTATTGATCAGGATGAAAATTATTTTCGGATGAAATGAAAATAATCTCCATGTTGGAATATTTAGAATTACTACATTTATGGCATTTTTGCTTGAAAAATTACCTAAAGAAACTGTGTGTAAGATTTAGTGGCATCTAGTGGTGAGGACTGCAAATTGCAACCATCTGAAACTTCTCCCAGTTAGAATTCCTTCAGTGTTAATTGTTCAGGAAGTTTTTACCAGGAGCCAAATTATCTGCAGAAGTCTCCTCCTCTCGTAAACTAGACTCACAAGTCAGTCTTTAGACGCTTTGCTTAACTAAAGACTGATGACTTTCTCCCGGATTTTGTGTTTCGATGGGCGGATACAATTTCAGAGTTTAAAAAAACTCCCTACGTTGCAGAACCAATAGTAAATCCACAGGGCGGTCCTTCGGTGGCTCGCTGAACTCTTGTGCTCGTAAACATAGTCCCACTAGAAACATGTGTAGCGGTACACAATGGCTCAGCCGTGCTTGCAGAAAACGCCATCGAAGTTAGTGGATGTTTGTCACGTTTGCGGCGACACATTCTCACCAACTAAAAGAAACAAACATAATCTTTTACAAGGCCATGACTCATCCGTTCGGCCGGACTATAGAGGGAATCGCCTTGTTGTTCACAAATACTTCCGGGTAGAAAACCAGCAGAGCTTGTTTGTAAAGTCTATAAACACAATGGTTGAACAAACATTACTATTTCTGTGTGCATGTTTAGCTGGGCTAACCGTTAGCGGTGTCTGTAATAGGTAATAACTCATTAAACGGCCCGTGAAAAAAATTTTTTTTCCAGCGGATATCTTAGTTACAACATGACTGAGCTGCCAAAGCAGTTTTGTGTTGCTATGTGTGGTATTTATTCAGTTTTGGGAAATCACAATGTCTAGAAAGCATCAGTGGCTGCAGCTGACAGGGATAGCTAACAGCAGCAAAGCTAACATCAGGACGTCATCTGTTAAAAGCCTCCTGTTGTCGGACATGACATGAAACTACTCCAGTTAGCTCAATCATGTTGTAACTAAGACATCCGCTGGAAAAAATATTTTCTTCACGGATGAGCACACGTTTGATAAAACGGAGTTTAATCTCTCGGCACCCATTTTCTGATAAAATCAGCTGTTTCACATTTAAAAAAAATTGTATTTTACCAATGCTGCTCATCATGAAGGAAAAACTAACTCCGGTGCCCAATGCAAAAAGCCAAATGGCCCTATCTATAGCCAGTGTTTGCTTTGTCTCTTCTGGGCTACTGTAGAAACATGGCGGTGCAACACGGTGGACCGGGCCCCCAGGAAGTTCGCCAGGCTTTGAAGCCAATTTTTCTAGTGGCCAAATCGTGGTACTGCAATTCCCAGGGTCTGTCACGTGATGCCACTGGACCCAAAAGGACTTTATAGACTCGATTTCAATATCAAGATTTAATCCATTCCAACCGATAACACTCCCAAAGTTTAAAAGAGCCACAGGATTACATTTTTAATCCTCATTCAAGTTAGCAGAGTGCTAAACAGGAAGTCAGCTATTCAACTGGTGGTAGTTGGCTGATTGGCCGTCCCCGATGACCTCAAATCTCTAGTGGGCCTGCTCTGTGGGCCCAATGATGCAGAAGCAGTGCTGATCATCTGGGTAATTTCATACCATAGAAATAGAGCTTTTTTGGCTTCAGGTTCCACTGAGCAACTTTCATAGGATGAACAGGAGCCAACTGCCAGTGTTGTATTCAGGTCTCTCAATACATCTATGACGAGGACCCGTTTCTGACATGGCTACAAACAGCTCATTCTAAGGGTGCTTTCAGACCTAGAGTTGTCTCCTTTGGTCTGAATCAGGGACTCATGTTGTTCCAAAGTTGTATAATTGCCTAGAGTTGGTTTGTGTTCTCACGGCAGCATTTACAAGAGGACCAGATCAAATGCCTTGTGTGAGAAAGCTGCTCTTGATTGGTCAGAATTTCCATGTGGGAAAAATCCAGGAAGTAAAGCAAACGTTGAAGAAGAGTACACTTGCAAGATAAATGTGACACTTTCTAATGTCACAATGGAGGGACAACTACGCAGGTTGATTTTAGCGCTGCTCATCGTGGACTATATTGCTGTCATTGTTCATTTTAGTCAAACCATACAGTTTGAAAACGAGGCGCGGCTCCAACTAGAAAACAATGTTTTGATGCATTGGATGTGCTGAATGTGCATATTAAGGCAGTACAGGAGGAGGTGCACATTAATAATCCTCCAGGACTGTAACATGCTCATGTTTAACCCAAACAATGTGGCATGTGACTGCAGTTGGTTCACATCCAGGTCGGAACACCTTCTCACCACAAACGAACCGCACCAGAGTTCGTTTGTAACCAGATCAAGACCACCTCTTCAAGAAGGTCTCGGTCTGGTTGTTTGGTGCACACCTGAGTGTGATTGCTGTGTTCACACCTGCCCAAACGGACTGCACTTAGGGGGCAGAGGAACTTGAGTTTGATTGAACTGAACCAAACAGGGCAGGTGTGACAGCACCCTAAGGTAACAAAACCTTAACAATTCTTATTTTCAGGTGATTATACGCCAAAGAAAACATGCTTATTATATTCAGTTTCTGTCATTATATCGTCCTAAATCCTGCACACTGGACCTTTAAATGATTAATTAATTATCATAATTGCTGCCAATTAATTCCCTGATGATTGACTAATTGTTTAGGCTCCTGTTACAGCATTACCATTCTCAACTGCTGAAGCACACTGATGCTGGTGACTGTTTTTTCTCTGGAGTTGTGGGGGAACTCTGTGCTTTTAAAACAATGCGCTCTTTTTCATTTGTTGTACTCAGAAACAAAGTATCATTTGGACATCCTGCTGTGCCAAGTCTAATTTGTAGACGTGCCCCTTTCCCATTCATTGAGACGCCCGAGAATTCAGTGAGTGATGTAATGTCCCTCTTTTCCCCAATGAGACAAGGGCAACAATAGGGGGGAGCGCCTCTGTCACATTATTTTCCCCCACCGAGGCACGCCAGCTGCTTACAGTTGCTTAATGGCTACGAGCTGTCACAAGGCATCACAGCCCGCTGCCACACAGGAGCGGCAGATGCTTTAATTGCACAATGACTTGTAGGTTGTCAACAGCAATTATACCAGGCTTCCACCTGAGGGCACCCAAAGAACACCGTCTACTCTCCTCACTGGCAAGACACGAGGCTCAGAAGCTGGCTGCTACACATTAAACCTGATCTCTGAGTCTTGCTTCTGTCCAGACAAGAGCTGCAGACGGATTCCAAGTCTCTTTTTAGCTTAATGGTTTATCCATGTGCTGCAATAACCTGGGCAGGATTGTCAGACAGCAGGCTCAGGACCCCAAAATCATATTTAGACATAAAATATTTATCTAGCTTTGTCACCTTAGGGCCCGCTGCTCACCGTGCTGCTGCAGGTCGTGGTGTGCAGAGTTTGAGTAATTTTGCTCATTATTAATTCATGTCATTTTTTTTCCTTTGCGATTCAGGGGAGGCTCATTCGCCGCTGCCAGCTCTGAGATTATTATCATTAAGAGGAGGCAAATAAAATGGTGAGTTCAAAGCTATGCTACAACATGCCTCAGAACACATCGGTTCAAATATGTTGATAGTGTGTTATACATACATATACAGGTCTGAGACAACACTGCGTAATGTGCCTAGATTTGGTTCTATTTATAGACAGCACTGAAATTCTAATCAACTCAGGAACCAAACACACGTAGCGACCTTCTGTTTGTGTCACGTCAAATCGAATGGGTAAAAGATGTCCCGAGTCCCGTGTTTGTTTTGAGCCATAAGACAAATTATACACACATGTATGAATTCCTTTGGTCAACAGCTGCCATCTCAGCATCAGATAAAACAGAGCCAAAGTCTGGGAACCATCACATGCCTCCAACACTCCCACTTTATCATATTAAAAAAAAAAAAAAAAAAAAAAGAAAGAAAGAAGACAGTGTACACAAGAGCACACACAAACACGAGCAAGTGCAGCAGTGCTACACACAAAAGGCGCACATGCTCACACGCAAAACAGCGCTATGCTCTTTGTATCTGCCAACTGATGCAGATGATAGGGCTGCAGATGAGTGCAGGCTAACCAGAGACTGGAGGGTACATGTGGCTTCATAGACAATAGCAGGCCGTAGCCTTAGGAGGAGAATATTCAACGCTCAGAAACATGCTGGGGTAGAAATGAAGATTTTTAATGTAGTATAAAATCTTTGATACTGCTAAAAATTAAGTTTTTGGTGATACTGGCAAATAATGCAGTCACAGCGGCAGGTGTATAAAATGTGAATATTACCTAGAGGAAGGAAAATTAGCTTCATGTCTCCTTATTAAAAGCGCATTTCCATGCCTGTATCCTCAGTGAAGTCCGCCTTGAAGAGAAGGTAGTGTAGGTGCCGTGTATTTTGCTGTAGTGTCAGCAGGGGGTGTCCAAAATCAGGCTAGAGAAAGAGACCCTGTGCTTGTTTGAAGCAGCTTACAAGGCAGTGCTCCAGTTTGTAGTAGCTGACATTTTGGAACCAGTGGGTCAGCAAAATGGAGAAGCCATGGAGATGTATCAAAACCAGTGAGACTTTTGATTACAGGATGGTTGCGTGTAATTTATCGCGTCTCTTTGCTTTTTTTCCCCCTTCGTAGCCAGCCCTAATTACGGTTGCGGTGGGGGAAGTGACCGTTGCACAAGTAGGTTTCAGGTGTTCCTTTTCTACTCCCAAGTAGGACAGAGCAGGAAGTCGTGCACGGAATATTTTGGGTCTACAGAGCTAAATCTAAACAAAAGATGTGTGCATGTGTGCGCGCGCGCGTGATGTGCGAATGTGTGTTGTCAATGATGTCATGACGGAGGAGGGAATCTTGATAGTTAGACAGATAACAATGAGCCCGGCGTATTCATGCCCTGCACACACACCTACAGACACACTCATGGATCCAGACACACACACACACACACACACAGGGCATCATCATCGTCACAGAGGGAGAAAGGCTCATAATTGGACAGAGGTGTCTGTAGATAATGAAGCCAGACCTCACACCTGCCAAACCTTGGGGATTTCACTTGACTGGCCACTTAAATCTTCCTCACTCTGCGGGTCTGGAGGGCAAGAGAGTGAGTAAGGAACTAATGGAAAAAAAAGCACGCGCTACAGGGAGGATCCCTGTCAGCATGAGTGTAGTGTGGACCCCCCCACCCCCACCCCCCACCACCCCATCACACACACACACACACACACACACACACCCTAGCTAGCTCAGCCCCCACAGCTCGTTCCATACAGCACCCACCTCACTTCACTTCACTGTAAATCCTCTGGTGTCAAGGATTTCAGACGGAAATGGGGAAATGCTGCACCAGCTATTTTGTTTCAAACTCTCAAAACACTCGCTTCTCCCAAGTTGTCTTTGGTGACAGCGTTGTGTGCGGGAAGCGTATTGTGCCAGCTTTTAGTGGGGTGTCATTCGAGGTGCTGAAAGGGAAATCAGATAGACGCTTCAACGGAGAAATACTTCTATATAGAAAGTTTACCTGACAGTCATCAGTGAAGGCGTGACACTGTATCAGTGGTTGCAAAAAGCTACACCAATTAGGGATCGAGTTTACCCTGGAAAAATCTTAACAATTTATGAGAAACAAAATGGGATTTCACTCTGTCTTTCTTCATGACTTGATCCATAAATGAGGCTCAGGAATCATTGTCATACAAATAAGGTATAGATAGAGAGGAGAAAATTCTATTCTACTCTATAAATACACAGACAGCAGTGAGATACAGCAGCGGGTTATCACTCTTTGTTAGCTTGTCATGAAGTCAGCCATGTCAGCTTTTACATACGTGGTTGTGTCTGCTGTCAAAAGGTTGTAGTGGTAAATGGTAAGAATCAATAACTTTGTAGTGCTAACAGACACAAATAAAGACTGGTAGCTTGGCTTGTGGGTTAGCTGTATCCAGATGGCCGTGGTATATCTGTCATATTTTATCTTTATTCTGCAGATATTGGATAAAAAGGATAAACACGCGCTTGTCAAACTCTGCTGTCTTGTGGAAGTTGTTTTGTGCCTCTGTTGCTACCCGAAGTCAAGCCGTGCATTAATGCTTTGACTTTAGGGCTGAAGCAAGGTTACTCAGAGAACCTCAATCATATTTCTCAGTGAACGCAGAGACAATAGCGATTTCTGATGGAGATCTCTAATGCACATCTGTATATGCTGCAGCAGCACACAGTCACTCAGAGAAGTTGTTAGGTGTCAGGGAAACTGCATACAATGCATACAAGCTGGCAGATTTATAGCAGGATAATGACACAAGTGCACGATATTCAATTGGGTGCAAAATCTGAATGAATTTGAAAATCATCCCCTTTTGACTGGGGCTCTCATTCAACCTGAAGGGCGCCAGAAACGCCAGCCCAGTATAGTAATCTTGGATACTTTCAGTTTAATTTTCCAATGTCCAGGCCAGGTGGGAAGGTAAATGAGCCCAGGTGGCTCGCCTGGCCCGCGGTACCCAGGAGGGAAACCTTGCAATCAACAGCAACAAAAACTAGCTTCCATGGTGATGGATAGTGTCACATGTCCACCTAGTGTCTGCGCTCTAAGTGCTGTGCATACTGAGGTGATAGCTCGCCTCATCCTCTCCTGTGATAGATTATAGATAGACAAAAAAGCTGCGTGAGCACAGACAGATTTGGGAAATGTGCTGTAACCGTAGACCCCCCGGATCATCATCGTCCCATCTTTTACCAGCTTAAACTGCCACAGGAAGACACTTTTAGTAGTTGAGCAACATTGGCAAGCGTGGATCTTCTTTCCAAATTGCGACGATAAGCAACGCTGAAATGCGCCCTGAAATGAAATCACACGGAAACCGAAAGCTTATCAAGATGAAACTGTGCAATAATACAAGAATTATCCATCACCATCCATCATGTATTTGTTTGCAGGAAACAGATTACATGGATCTTAATTGAAATATTATTTTACCTTCATTTGAATTATTTATGGGCTCGCTGACTAGATTCATACCTCAGAGAAAAACATGAACACATTATGTGATGCAAGAATGTGTGTGTATTTGTGAGCGTTTCTCATATATTATTCAAAGTGTAGAGTCAGAATATGGTCTTACGTGGCCATATGAAGGATATCAAAGGGCCTGTCTTTGATACAATTTACTTGAGATCCACTGGCCAGAGCAGAGCTGTCCATTGGCCTACCATTGCTAATGAGATCGGGGGGTAAAATTGAGAGTGGTGGGCTGGCTGTCATCCGCTAGGTGATGGTTTTAAGACTAAGCAGTGATACTTCATTAATTAACCTTCACATTCTATGTAGATCTGCTCATCAAGATGCAGTTAATTAAAGAAAGGTCATTCCAAGGGCTGCTGGGAAGCGGCATTATTACAATGGAGGGATGGCACTGCTTTGAGCGAGATAACACAGGGGAGGGGGCAGGGAGAGGGTGATCACCCAGCCACTACTGAAATGGCAGATGACTTGCCAAAGCCAGTTTCTGAACTCCTGACTGCAGAGCACCTTAGTCCTGGAAAAAAAAGAATCTATTTTTTAGTTGTTTTTGTTTTTTATTTCTTACATTTCCTCTTTTTTTATATATATAGAAAGATACTGTTGAAAAGCTCTAATGGAGAAAGCCTCGGTAAAATATTCATTACACTCAATCGACAGCATCTATCTTTTAGCATCTCGCTATAGTTTTTCTACTTTCTCTCCCCTTTTTTTTGCAGCTCTGTGTCTTCGCTGCCAATTTCTTGGGTGAATTCCGCTCTGACCTTGCAGAGAGGAAAAAAATTGTCATCTTGAGTAAATAAAAGGCCAGGAACTCAGCGGGATATAAAATAGTTATGCGTCATCTGTAAGTGAAATCCACTTCTGTGTGGTGACTTATTCATTTTGATTTCCGCCTATCTATCTATGTATCTATCTTTGTCACTGTCTGCTAAAGCACAGCTCAAACTGTGCAGACTTGTTTTGGAAAGTGGATCAAGTAGATACTGTATTTTGTCATAAAGACACTAGTGTATAAAATGTTCCTGTTAGGCTCTTATCAAACAGGAAGCGGTTGTTTTTGTGCAGACCTGCATACTAACATAAGGACGGAGACAGTTAAAGGCAGCTTAGTATGGAATAATGTGTGTGTGGAATTGCCTCTCAGCCAATCACACAAGTGAGATCAGACTTAGTGTTACAAATGGCTTTCTATAATGTTTTTGCCAAGCTTTATTTTTTGATAATGGCGCCCACCCCCCCTTCTCTCTCAGCACCGTCTTGTTTGGAACCTTGGCGTCAGTTTTTCAAAATGTTGCTTCACTGCAAAATTGTAGCGGGACATCAGCTCCTCCCCTGTGTCCACTCAGTCCTCCTGCAGTCATCCCTGAGTGTCTTTTGGCATTGCTTCCAATGGCAGGTGTAGAGACAAACGAGAAGCGGTGCGCAAGCACGCACGCGCATGCATTCAAGCGTGTGTGTGTGTATACGTGTGTGTATATATCCCTCCCACCCTGCTACGATACAGTAACTGCTGACCCCGGACACAGTGCCATTATGGCAGACGAGGCAGGGCTCCCCTGGCAGCGGCTGGGGCGGCTGGTTGCTAGGTGGAGAGACATTACCGCGGGCCTCTGCAATAATTTATCCTAAGAGCGCGGCGAGCCGTCATGTAGCCCCTGACAGAGAGCTGCAGTACTTTATCAGCCTGCCTGTAAATCAGCCATGTGTGGGTGCAGACGGCAACATTGTTTGATCTCTTTCAGACACTCTAATAATCTGCTCCCCTCTGATTGATACCTTCACACAACAAAGCACATTACACCAGCAAACCACAGCAGCCATCAGTGTGTGTGTGTGTGTGTGAGTGCGAGTGTGTACGTGCATGTGCTAATGTCTGTCCGTAAGAAGTGTGTGTGTGCCCGTGCGTGTGTGTGTGTGTGTGTCTTTCTGGTGGTCATCAGTATTGCCAGTGGCCTGGGGAGGGAGAGGGAGGGGATGAATGAGTCTTCTGCAGAAACACAGGGTCATTTGGAGTCTCTAAACCAATGACAGGCTAACGGGTTCACAAAACGATCACCGGATGAAGGGAGGGGCAGGGAGGGAGGGAGAGAGAGAGAGGCAGTGCCACCAACCTCAACACAAGAAATACAGCAAACAGATAAAGAGCTACTGAGGCAGTTATTCTTTTCTTAAATGGTGGCTGTTTTTGTAAATGTAAAGACGCCAATAACATTACTGCCACATCAGGAGGAAAACAGTCTCACTTTTGATTTAGATGCATGAAAATATATTTTATATGTAGAATACACACTTATTGTTTAGATCTTTATGCTTACAGGTTGCACAAAGAAAATGTCCCTGCGTTTTCCTGTAAAACTACAAGTCGAAAGAAGAATTCAGCCCTCCTCTCAATCTCAGTATAGCCAATATTTTGGAATGTAATATGCAGTCACCGCTTTGAAAAATACAGCAAATGTAACTACACAGCTCAATGCATGTATCTTTTCTTTGAAATGCTGATATTTATGTTTTTTTTATTCCATTCATGGCCTTCTATCAAATCAAAGCGAATTGCATCCTTTTCCAAATTGCCTCCCAACTCCTTGCTTGATATGGCTCATATACAAAGGAGAGCAATGTCCCGTCCAACAATACCCATACCATTTGTGCCGCTCAGCTTCAGAATGTCATTGGTTTGAGTGTGACAGTAAAACATAACTCTACCTTTTTCTACGGGTTGAATTGGAACATGGCCTCCAATTATTCAGCTCCAAATTCAATAGCAATTTTCTGCTCAATGAAATAGTGGTTTCAATCTCTGGAGTAATGTCACTTTAGAGAGATTTTCAAAATGGCATGTCTGTGAGTGAATAGATGGACGCAGGAGGATTCATTTTGCTTGAGGAAATGATACTTGTCTGCTGAAGCTTGTCATTTATTGATGAACAGAATATCTCTTCACAAACTATAGAATCTACAGTATAGTGTTTTTGCTCCAGTCACGGCATCCGCATTAGATATGTCTAATTTTTAGCTTTTAGTCAGAATTTCTAAAAGGATAAAAGATGCCAGGCAGATGCATAACCTTATGATTGTGTTTGGTCAGATGGAGCCCATTTTGCTTCAGTGCAGCATTAAAAGTAGCACTGAACAATAAAAAAAAATGCAATTATAAGTGTGTTTGTGTGTAATGTATCAGTAGCCCATCCAGGGCCCCATAATGAATGCAATGCAACGTGCGATCACTGAGCCGTGCGTATGCCCCGCTCAATGCATCTCTGAAAATAAACAGAGCAATGGAAATGGTTCTCATTAGTGTTGTTTTCATATTAAGTCCCTCAGACAAGGTTGACAAACCCAGCTCCCTGTGCCAGGCTCCTCAGGGACCATCGCTTCAATACAGCTAGGGCAAACAACACCAGCCGATACCAACACCATTACCACCTCCTATAGTTACTTATCCTCCCCTCCCTCCCTGCGGAGTGCTCTGTCTACACAGACCAGAGGAAAATGCATTAAGATCTTCCAGCAGCATAGAGAAAGAGTCCTGCTTTCATTTATCACGATTGCTATTGGCCCTAAAAGGGACAAATGTCTGTTCTCCATCTCTGTGCTATTAGAATGGGAGAAATGTGTGCCGTGTGTGTGAGATGGAAGTTATTTTGTGCTCCAGAGACGATCCACTGCGAGGCTGTTTAGCAGGGAGGGAACAGGTGTGCTGAGCTTCTGGCTTCCACCATGTGTTCCAGTTGTTTCATCTGCACCTGTTTCCCAAGTCCTATATATGATGATCAAAACACTTTATTAACCATAAAGTGCTCCCGTTCGTATGCTGCTCCGTCTCTGCCTCTAAATGTTTCACAGTCACATATTACCATCAAGTAATTAATTGATGGAACAGAGGTTATTGCATCAAAAATCATGTATTAACCAGGAAAATACCGCCTGACTAAAAAAGATAAACTTTAATTTGCTACTTTGGAAATTGATTGAAACTACAGTGAAACCAGCTCATGAAGGCATTGACGAATTTTTTAATGAACAAGCTGTCTTGAAATGTAACATATGTGCTTAATGCATGAAATCAGAGCAGCACATTTCTGCTTGGTGAAATGTGAAGACAATTTTCATTAGGACCAAAATCTAGCCATAACCAAGATGAAATCTTTCCACATGCTGAGCTACAGCAAAGACTCCTCAAACAACTGGCTGCAACAAGCGAGTATTTTTGTTATTTATTAATCTGGACGGTATTTGTTGATTAATGGATTAAATGCTTGGGCTGCAGAATGTCAGGAAACAAAGAAAAATGCCCACCAGAATTTTGTAAAGCCCAACGTGATCATTCAAAGTGCTTTTTTGTCCAACTAACAGTCCAAAACCTAAAAATATTCAGTTTAATATCAATAAACTAAAGTAAAGCAGCAAATCATCACAGTGGACCAAGTAGGAGCTGGAACCAGATAGTTTTTAACAGTTTGCTAAAAAAAAAAAAAAAAGTCCAAACAGTTAATCTTGATCAAAATAGTTTCCTTTTAATTTACTGTTGCTCAGATAATTGATTAATCAACTAATTTAAAGTTATGTCTCTTCTGTTGCTTTGTAACTTGAACACAGGTTGATACTACACTGCTACACTGATAAACTCCGAACAAATGATTTGAAGTTTCACCTTTGTCTTTTGGGCCAAAATTGGGTTACCTCCAAGGCAGGAATTTCACGGCCCTCTTTGTGGCCTCGATGGCCATCTGAAAACTGTATACCCGTCAGCCACCGTGGCCTTGGTGTCCCACTCTTCGCCTGTTTTGATTATTTCCTTCCTCTCCCCACCCCAGCACCAGAATGTTAGCACATGCACTAGATTGGTCAACGGTCAGGTGCTTTCGTAAATAGTCACTCAGAGCACCAGAGCTAACTCTGGTACAAACTTGGAATATACTGGTGATGCAGAGCACCACATGTTCAGAGTGGCTGAGCCTTTTTGTAATTGTTTTTAATGAGAATGAAGCTTTTTGCTCGTGGTTTTTGGGCTGCGATGTGCTTTGTGTTTTTGTGCCCTCGGCGCCTGGTGTTTTTGCCGGAGCGCTCTGACCTCCTTTGGTTGAAAAAACAGCAACTCAAAGCAGAAACTCACCCCACGTCATCTCTTTTTTCGTCATCTTTTCTCTATTGTCTAATAGGATGATTTGAGAGGCGGGCCTTCTGTGGTGGTCACGACTACAAGTTTACAGTTGGTAAACAACGGAGGAGAAACTGGTGGCAGCAGTTGCTGGATACGCAGAGCTATACAGCCCGATGATAGACAGCAGGTTGTCAAACTGCCTCTGAGTCACCCTAAAATATGCCTGGAAACAGCCATCATGGAGGAGAAGCTCCTGGACCAACTGGTGGTACTCCCCATGATCCACCATCTTTTTTAGGGTCTCATGTACCCACACAGATCTCTGTTTCCCTGTGCCCAACAAACTATTTACTGACAGCCTCTCACCCTCAACCAGAGCTACAGCAGGTACCCTCTGCCTCAACATTGTAGCAACTAGATACTAATTGCTGTGAAATAGATAAAATTAATAAATTCACTGTAGATTGATTACACAGAAAGGTTTGGGTAAGGAGGTGATGGCGTGGTTGCCTGGAAACAATTTTAAAGCAACCTGCAAAACGCTGTCTGCGTGATCGGGGCCTGAGGAGACAGAGCAGCAGAGCGCTAGGCAACGTGAAAGTGAACGATCTATCTCTTCTAACAGCATTGCTCATACAGTATTTTAGTGTCGTGCATCTGATTGGAGTTTAATCAACACGTGTGGTGTGACGAATAAAAATGCGAACGTGAAAGAGCTCTTATTTTGAAGTTTCTCACAGGTCGATTGGTATATGTACAACTATCAATGAAGACGAGAAGAAAGTAAGATGGCTCACTTGTTAGCTACATCTGTCATCCGCTCTGGAAAAAAACTATGTGCTATTAAATGTTATTTATGTTAATATTTAATATTATAGACTATTTCTCCATAGGGAACAATCCCATCTATAAATTTAATATATGGCAAAATATGTTAATTACATACAGTACAGTAACATTTTGAAATAAATCTTTTAATAAAAAGTGTTTTCATTTCTGTAGAAGTGTTACACTGGCTACGGTTACATGATGGCTTCTCATTCAGAATGAAATGAATCTGAATGAAATCATTCGGAATTAAAGTGTTTCCAGGTAGTTTACATGGGAAATATTAATTCCGAATGAGGGTTTACATGGGAGATCAGTTCAATCGCCTTTATTCAGGTCTGCGTAAGGTTTGGGGCAGGGAAGGTTTCTGATTGGATAGGGGGCGGGGCGGATGTTACGTGTTTACGTTTACCGGAAAAAAACACTGTAGTCCTCGTTCCAGATAACAAGATGCTTGACGACGCCGTTCTTAGTGCCTTTTTCGGGCGTGTTTTGCTTATATTCTTGAAGCAGCAGTACGACAACAACCTTGTTCTGCTAATGCTTCATCTGTTGAGCAGGAGTAGGGAGGCAGAAGACCATGCTGTGGCGAATGGAAACCGGTGACTGCAAGGAGTCCGACTGCTCTAGCTTAGCCCGTTGCTATGCAGCCCGTTGCTATGCGCGCTATATACGTCATCGCACAAGAAGGGCAAGGAAATGAGCATGCGCAGAAAGACCGGAATGAACTTAAAGAGGAATGAGTGTATACATGCACACAAAATTCTTTCATTCGGAATGACAAACGGAATAAACCACCCCCTTTAATCGGATTTAATTTTCAATCGGAATGACCGTTTACATGACCACTTTTATTCGGAATGGCCGTTCATTCCGATTAAAAGTGGAATTAAACTGTCCATGTAAACGTACTGAGTGTGTATTAAAAGGGCATTATTGCTTTTAAAAATGAATTTCTCTATTCACTCTTCTATGGCCTTGCTGCCCTGGCATGTGGCCTTTGTGCCCTCCAAAAAATTACCACCCCCCTGCAGGCCAAGTCGCCTTTCCTCTAAAATTACTAAATTTCCAGGCCTTGTTGCCTCTATATGTGACCATTCGCTAAGGTGAAAAACGGTCAAGCTTTTGTCCCATAACCTTTTATTATGGGGAAATATATTCTTCACTTAATTTGCATTCACAGGACTTTATCTGCATTTCAGTTTGTGATGGTATCACCAAATTTTTTGAGACTGCTTTGTTTACTTTATTTGCTGTTTCAGCAGGTTCCTTCCTGGGAAAAGTAACCTCTCAACAGCAGCTCGGTGGTTTGTCTGAGAGAATTAAAAGAATAAAACACTGTTTTTCATCATGGCTAAAGTAAATAATAAAAGAAAATACCTGTTTAGAAATTTGATTAACAGAAAACCAAAGGGACAAAAAAGGCAATAGGTCACACTGATCTCTGTAAAGGGCACTTAAAGGAATATTTCACCCACAAAATGATGATTTGCATATTAGTTACTCAGCCTGTGTTACGATGAATTTGTTTTTCTTGCATGGCTCTGAGGTGGACGAAGAATCCTAAAACAGAACATTCTTGATGACACATGCGTTTTTGCTAAAAACGTATTATTTAAAACAGTGGTTCCCAACTGGTCCAGCCACAGGGTCCAGATTTCTCCTTAGGCATTAATTCAAGGTCCACAGTTTAATATATTTAGTGCCATTCTTGCGTTTAGCCATGCCGTTGAGCTAGTTTGTTGTCTATGTCAAGTATCTGTCATTCTACAGCAGAAAATCGCATTTCAAAATAAAAGCTCTGTGTGGGAAACTCACTGTACTTCAAAATAAAGTGTTTTGCTTTTTTTTTTTTACAAACTTGACCCGTTTGCGAGTCACTTGTGGTCCATTCAGAAAAGACGCCCGACCCACTTCTGGACTGCGACCCACCAGTTCGGAACCACTGATTTAAAACACTTCCGCATATGGGTGGCGTGCCTGGGCAAGCGTTGAGCAGAGATCAAATGCATGCACTTGCTTGGGTGCAGAGGTCGTCCATGTGTGAGACGCACAAGTAGTTTAAATAGTAACGTTTTAGCGAAAATATATGTTTGAGAAGAACTGAGCATATGACTGGATAAATGT
This sequence comes from Epinephelus fuscoguttatus, assembly GCF_011397635.1. Lineage (NCBI taxonomy): Eukaryota > Metazoa > Chordata > Actinopteri > Perciformes > Serranidae > Epinephelus > Epinephelus fuscoguttatus. The sequence goes on along the minus strand of NC_064758.1, from coordinate 39,672,625 downwards.
GGATAATACTAATCATATTTTATGATTTCTTGTGACAAATTAATTGATTGATTGATACTAGAAGTTTTCTAAATTGATATGCATATTTATTTTGTAACACTGGGTGGTACTTGGACTGTAAATAAACTGGGTATATTATTTATTTATTTATTTATTTAACTGAGTGGTAAATAGACTAAGGATAGTTGTATATTAATTGTAAATAAATCTGGGAATTTGTTGAAATAATACATATGCTAAAAGAAGAAATGTAAGAAAGGGGTAGGGACATAAGTTTTACTTCTGCCTATACTGTTATCTGTTTTTTTTACATTTTGGTGTGAAATAAAGTCATTCATTCATTTATTCATTATACTGTTGTTGATGTTCAACATGGCCCCCATTTACAGCAGCTCATCAAGAAATTTCTTTTGTTTTTGGATTCTTTGTTCACGGTGGAGGCATGTCAAAAAAACAAAGTTTTCCTCTCAAATTCAACCAAACATGGGGTGAGTAATTGATATACGAATGATCATTTTTGGGGGTAAAGTGTTCCTTTAAATCATTACCACCAGTCACTGATCTTAAGGCACAATTACGTTGATTACTGTTTAAAGTACATTTGTGAGATGCTTGTAAATGCATCTCTCTGACACAGTCTTGTCCTCTTCCCAACACAGAGGTGCTCCTTGGCCCACCTGAGCTGTGATTTGGCAGGGCACATCACACTGCTGCAGGCTACTGTAAATATCACCTTTCTTGTTATCTCCAAGACCTGCTTTTCCAGTAAATAGGGGAACATGTAATTCAATACACTGTGTCGGGCCATTTGCTTTCAGAGGACATCTAGGTGACATGACTTAGTGGCCCCGGAATGAACATAAAGATTAATAAGTAATGGCCATATAAAGATGATATTTGCACTCAGATATCCCCTTTTTTTACGTTAATGCTTTTGATCACAGGGAAACTGGTAACACAAAACGAGCGGCAGACAGCAGAAGGTATGATATCTCAACACTAGCTGGCACATTGGGATCCTGGAGGGCCTCACATTGTTGATTCAAACTAAACTTTGGAGCTGGTGATTTTTTTCCCCCCTTATTATAATCAGGAATTTTGCTGGTCTTGCATGATGTTTCTGACACATAGTGAATAACCCAAGCTGATCATGCAGCTACCTCATGATTTTATATATGACACTGGCGGTGATGACTCCAACTAGCTTGCATGTTACAATTTATTGACAATAACGATAGTATTGAACTGCATGTCCCACACTGAAAAAATGAAATGGTATTCGGTCGTCCTCTGTAATACTGTTGTTGGTCCCCCTGGCATTTTGTAATTTGTTGCAGTGTTTGTGTTCTCTTTCACACTTTAATATCACGGTATTGCTTCAATTTGAGCTGCAAGATAAAGTTCTATTTCATTTTGTGGGATTAACTTACTGGGTAGCACACGTCTCAAGGTATTTGTTGTGTTTTGTTTTATCTATGAATTATTTAGAAGCTTCAAAAATAGAGAATGGGTTACAAGACTGTGCGTCCTGTCTCTCTCAGCAATCTCAGTCAGATGTTTAATTTGGTCTGCTAGCGTGGAATAGCACTCACCACGACTGGGATTAGGTGGTTGGCTATGTAATTTCCCTGAAGGAGGGGCATGTTGAATTGGAGAATAATGATAAGGGAGGAACTGAACATTTGGAACAAGGAAAAATGAACCCATGATTGCTACGTGTGCTTGAAGTTGTCATGGATTTTAGCTTCAGTACAAAATACTGTGCAAAAAGTAGATGGTGCTTTAAAGGAACACTTCAGCCCCCAAATGATTATTTGTATATGAATTACTCAGCCCACGTTAATGTTAAATTGGGATTAAAACTTTGTATTTCTCACATACATCTACGGTGAATGATGAATCCAAAAACTGAGAAAACTCTTGATGAATTGAAGTCATTGGGGTCCACGTGTAACAACAGCAAAACCGTATGAAAACATCCATTCACAAACTCTCACACAACTTGTACAGTATAATCCAAGTCTCATTTATCCACTTGTATGCTCAGTACTTTCTGAACATATGCTTTTGTGTATGAACAGTGTTAGGCACGTACGAGTAGTGCACCTGCACTGTTAATGCAAAAGTGTTTAAAGTAGTAAGGTTTCAGCGAAATGCATGGGTTTGGGAAGTACTTATCATCAGAAACCTACACAGGTTTGACTTTCAAGACTTGGCATCTCATTTATAAAACAATGCATAGGATCCATACTAAAAATGTACATATGGACAATGCACGCCAAAAATGGTGTGCACCAAAAAGTATTTGAAAATGTCTACAATCAGGCTCCCTCCTCACCATCTGTGTTGCCACTTTCCTGTCTCTAAAGTGTTCGTAAGCACAGGTCAAAGTTTCTCTCATCAAGTTTGTTTTTATAGATCACAGCTTTTGCGTGGGAATTGATATATGCCTCTTTCAGGCCTTTCGTGCATAGGCAGTGCTTATAAATGAGACCCCTGGACCCGAAACACAACTTGCAAAACCATATTCCCCCCGCCACCTGCACATATGTCCAACTAGTTCGGCAACCCCACCTGCTAAAACAAGATCCGCGGCAAGACCCGAAAACCAAAAATCTTAATGACGTGGTTTGACAGCACATTTACAGAGATAATTTTGGGACATTTCATACAAGTGAAACTAAGATGATATATTTTAAAATGAAGGTAATTTAGGAAATACAACCTGAATTATTTTTTTGTTTATTCTCATAATTTTGAGCAACAGATCTCCACAGTTAATGTGCCTGAATACAATGGCTCCCGTATTCCAGCTGATGCAGAAGACAGAGACAACACACAAAGTCAGCAGTCAGAGAATTAAACATTAAAACATTAAATGATTCTTCTTCTCATAATATTTTAGTACATTTATCATCCAACACCTGCAATCCAACCCATATATTCTTTCTTTCACCCGGAACCGACCCTGGAAATAAAATGAAGACAAAATATCACCTGCAAATATTTTTTTTCCGGTCCAGTGAAGATTCAATGAAGGACTGTGTGAGCTGTGTGAGTTTGTGAAAGGATGTTTTGATGTAGTTTTACTGATGCTAAATACGGCCCTCTTTTACTCCGATTCATCAAGAATGTTCTGGATTCTTACCGTGGAGGCAGGCAAGAAAAACAAAGTTTTTTCCCCAAATTCAAAATAACACGGGGTGAATAATTTATGTACAAATTATCATTTGGGGGTTGAAGCATTCCTTTAACAATAAGTCTGCAGCAGTGCTATAATCATCCTGTATCGGCTCATTTTTCATAATTTACCCAACATGCTAAAGTTCACTAGGTCTATTAATGAAAGATTCCCTGTTTTTCTTTAGTCTGTAGCACTTTTTAAAAATGCTAATGGACTCCAACAAGCACCTGAGCAAGGATGAAAGTGCCCTAATTCCTGCTCAAAAGGTCACAGAGATGAGTTATAGTAGTATAAGCACCTGAAAGCTATTCCCTTGTTAGATTTGACAAAGGGAGGCTGCCATTTTCCCCCTTAAAAATAGTGTTGGGTAATAAATGATCATTTGTGGAATGTGGTTGCTACCGGCAGTGACTTTTCCTCTGACATAACTTTACTGCCGGCTGATTTACATCCCGATAGTTGTCCCCAAAATATTTAAAATGAGCGTTTTATTCATGATGCACAGCAGACGGTAGTGACACACGCAAGAGCTCTTATTGTGCTTCTTAGGGGAAATGGCTAATTAGTTGGCCATGAAAAATGCAGGCGTGCCTGTTTTACTATCATCCTCTATTTGACTCAACAACACTTTAGGCTTTTGTAACAGATTTGCAGTTATACACACAGAATCAGCACAATATGAAATATCTGCATGCCCACACTTTGCTTTCACATCATCGAGTTACTGACACATGCATGCTACTATCAATTATGGAACATATTGGTCTCTGGATAGGCGTGCCTTCTGTACGGTAGGTGCTGTGTGCACCTCAGCATATGTGATAGTCCTTCTCAGCAGCCCTTCACAGGTCCCTGAAAGGTGCTCCTGGTGTGGATGCGGGGCTGTAGAGCAGGGATCACAGTGACAGTTTCAGGTGGAGGAGTCTATTAATAGTTTACCTCTCAGCCAAAGCATTTCATCATTTTTGGTGTCTGAGGGCTTCCTGCTTCAAAAAAAGGGGGTGAAGTTATGCATCTCAATCTACCCCTTCATATTTCATGCTGTTGAGGATTATAAATAAAAGGACAGATTTTGACCTGGGCTATTAGTTACCCGGGATCCTGTGGGTGGATGGTGCTTTGTCTTCTGTCAGCTTCTGGTGTTTTTCCTTCAGAAAGCAACAGGATTACAATCAAAGTCGTTGGGATACAATATGAGATATGATCTGCGCTGCCTAGAAGTGAAAAGGAGGAAGATGGTGGGGCTGAGGAACAACAAAAGGCAAAACAAAACAAAACCAATCAGTCAAAATCAGCCAAAAGGGAGCATCAGAATGGAACAAGGTGGGGAATTTGACAGCAGGTCAAGCTATGGGTCAGTCTAAAGTACCACTCTGGTGATTGCTGTTTTCCCCCTTGTGCGACTCTCTTGTTTTGACCACACAAACTGGCCCAAAGTCTCCAGAGACGAGCATCTCTGACAGAGTGATGAGGAAAATAGTAAGCTAGAAAGCTCTCACTCTCTCACCTTCCCCATGGTCCGATAGATGGGCCCAACATATGCCAAAGCAGCCTGTCAGTGCTTCTTGTTGTTGGACAGACCTTTGATCTTGAACAAATAGAGAGAAGAGTCTCAGAGCGCCCGCCTCGGGGCATAAGGAAATATCGGCATCACAAAGGGTCAAATTCTGGAAGACGGCAGTAAAATTAAAACCTTTATTGCCATCTTTATGGCTTCATTCCCTATGGCAATTACATTATCTATGGAAAATGGCAGAGCTTTGTTCCCATTATCAGTGAAATCTCCAGCAAGGAGTGTCTGATGTGCTGAAAATGAAAGTGATGTATGTCAATCTGAATATATCACGGTGGATGTGGACATATGTGTCAAGGCGGCTACGTTCAGCAGTTTTAACACGCTGAGGTTTGATCACTTTTTGCAAATAAACACAAGTGCTTGGATATAAAACTCATCAAAGAATAATAAGAGATGTTTTTGCAGCTCAGAGTTTTTCTATCAAATCTAGATTGACAACCCTCACTTGAAATTAATGATTTTTTTTTTCTGCGACCACTCAGTCGCTAACCACCCGAAACCTCACACATTGACTTTTCTCCACAGATTGCAACTCATCCATTTTTTAATTGTGTTCATTTTTACCTGGGTCCCACCGGACCTGCAGCGGTGGTGGTCGTTGTCATCCGTCTGCTCTGACAGGAAGGGAGAGCGAGAGAGTGGCGCCACGCCACTTTCCACCCCAAGCTGATGTGTCAGGCTTATCACACAGCCGAGCGATCCTGAGGTGACATCCTCCACTGAATCAGTGACATTTCACGGACGGTGCAAATCTATCCATCTTTGTCAAACATCCGCCTCGATTTTAGCATTCCCTGAGTTAGCATATTGATCACTAAGAAACGCATGAGTGAGGACTTCTTGTTTTCTGCTCCTTAAAATGGGCATTGTGAGTCCACTGGACTCCTCTGTCAAAGTCTGCTGCTGTGGGCCTTAATCTGCCCTCTTCAAAGTTGCATAAAATATGGAGGGCTTTTGTCATTCAGGACCAAGAGGCTCACCGAAGACTTTCTTTGCCACTTTACTTTGTGTCAGAAAACTTTACTGGAGTGAAGTTTCAACAAAGTTTACTGCTGCAGCATTTTCATTATATTGAACAGTATGCCAGTCTTCATGGTAATATTTTAGACATTTGAAAGCAAGTGTATAAAGATAACTTGCCTCAAGATTTTGCTCTTTGCTCCCTCTTTCTTCTTTGCTTTAATAGCTTTATTATGGAATATAAAGTGTATCAGCAGTCAGGTTAAAGAACAGTTTGCTAATGCTTACTATACACTAGAAGACTTTGAAGCATCTCTGACAGAGTGATGGAGAATAATGCCTCTTCTCACATCCAAAGACTGAGTTTTTAGTCACACACTGAAAGATCTTGCAGAGTCACTATTGGCAAGTAGATCCATCAATCTTGCTCGATATATTGCTTCAATGATCAGCGATCCAATATCACCAATGCAAAGTGAAAACATAGATCCATGTGGTCATCTTTAGGGTACGCCTCTATTTTGAACTTCTTTGTCCATCAGACAGAGCCAGGCAGATCATGGCAAGCACCCAAAAAATATCATGAGTCAGCAGTGTAGAAACTTCTTGGATTTTGAAAATACATGTCAACGGACAAAGCACATGCCGTGTGTAAACAATGGCTTTTGAAATGAAATACACAGGATATACGGACGTACCAGCGTCGCCGGGCATCTCACTCTACTAACTTCTTGATGCAACACAGCAATGTTAGCTGCTCTGTTTTAACAATGTCTGGCTGAAATAACTTAGTATAGATAATACATGTAATTTTTTAACCTATGAGTGGAGGAAAACTCTGCTAGCCTCTGAGCTAATTCATGCAATGTAAAGATGCTAAAGCTAATAATGTGTGACTAGCGAAAAACATTTGTTTTGTCTATGAACATTGACAGTTATTGAGCTGAATTTTATACTTTTGTTAAATGATCTTGTCATTCCATGTTTCATGGCTGTTGGGAGAAGTTTGCTTTCAGGGCTTTATAGTTTTAGGAAAAAGATCATTGTTGTGGTTAGTATGAAAATATTTCTACCAGAGAGTGCTCTCTGACAAAAAGCCCCGAATGTTAATTGTCCCATGTGCTGTTTTATGTGTTAGTAGATTCAGCTTAAAGTAAACTTTACTGATCTTAACTGGTTACAATAATTTACATTATTTATGTATTGTTTTATGGCCCAAAGAGGAAAGTGGTGGCAGCTTCTCGTATACTGGTTGTGTTAAATGAGCATGAGATGTAGTCTCGTATCAATAGCAGATTGCTGAATTGAATCAAAATCATATCATGGCAGACTTTGTGATATCAACAGATATCGTGACATTGTCCAAAGACTTGATATAAAACTAGTCATTTACACCCCTATTCGCAAGACCACAACTAAATTACTCTCGAGATTATTTCCCATCCTGCACCCGGTGGAAAATATTATGCCAAACTCCTTTTTAGGAGTGCAACGTATTAATAATGCCTTACATGTCCACAAAAACATGAAACTCGAAAAAAAACACCAGATAAAAGGCATCATATGTCGACAGTATTCTTGTCAAATTGGAATCAATATGATCTATAAAGATAAACAGTATTTTTGTACAACCTTTAGATTTTGGATTTTGCTGCCTCAGCTTGCTACCAGCCTCCTTTGGCGAGATGCACTATTTTAGTCTGAGGAGACTGAGGGTATGACGGGTGAACCATTTCCCAAATTAAGATTTCTTGCTAAAGTAAGTGCTAGTTGGTGGGTCAGACACATGCCAAATTAAACACAGACTCTTGTTCACTCCACAACTCCACCAGTTTCTTCACCTTTTTCATAGTCCAAGAGAAAATTTGCTGCTTCCTGTTTAGTGCTTTAAAGAGCGCAGCTATTGGTTGTTGATAGTGTATTTGCATGAGCCGAGACCAACAATAATATTTAACATGTTTGTCAAAATGGTTTAGGTGTTCAGGCACAAATGTGTTCAATAAACCCAGGAACTATTCCTCCTCCAGCTGCTTTACTCAAGAAATATGAAGCTTTGTTTCCATCAGTTAAATTGCTGTGATGCATTACGAGAAAACACACAAGGAGGAACCCTGTTCATGAGAGAAAGTCCCAACCACCTGGGTCCAGCCGTGTGTAAACTATGGCAGCTTCTGTTATTTGTGTTGGGGCGTGCAATGTAATAATTGATTAATAATGCAAAGCTTTAGGGGAAACTATAACCCCTAAAATGAGGGCGATGATTGTGCTTGCGCCGAAGCAAATCAACAGCGACAGAATAGCACCAGGGATTACAACATCTGCAGTCTGTGGTGTCGAGGTTAACTTGTCCTGTGATTACAAAACGCATTTCCCGGGAGCAGGTGTTACATTGACACCGTTGCGATCATGTATGTGCAAATGCTGGTGCAAACTGAGGCGCGCACACACACACACACACACATGCAGACAGATAAGCACCCAATCACACAAAGAGGGTGAGAGAGCAGAGAGAAAAGAATGGCTGCTTTCCTAACCATATGCTTTTGGCCTCTATGCCTGTGAGACCCGTGTGAAAACATGAATGAGAAGCCTGCAAATCGATAGGGACAAGAGATCTAGTGTCTAGCAAATCCAGTGCAGACTGACATGTTCTCCATGTAATCTCCTGCATTGTGCTGCGAGGGGAAAGATTATCCTTCTCCGACTGGCTGGTAAAAGGTTGCTTTGCTGTAGTTCATGTCTGTGTGAAGGGAGGGAGCATATGCCTCTCTGTAAACGATGCTGGCTCCCCCTCCTCCTCTGTCAGAGGCTGGATTATGTCCAACATTATCCACCCCCCCTCACACACACCCGACTCTCCAATAAAGGGCTTTCTCTCTCCCCTTCCCCTTTCAAAAATCATCGGATTTATGACAGTGGATTTCGGAAAAGTTCTGCGCCAATTTTGATGCCTGCTAAGTACCCCAGCAGGATTAGAAGAGGCCTCTTGATGTGTGCACTCCAGCGCGTTGAGCAGTGTATTGTGGTCAGGGTTATCAACTGAGGAAAAAAGGCAGTAGTACATAGTGCATAATGATAAGGCTCGTTATACACATCAAGTGCTGAAAGCAGAGAGTGAGGAAAGAGCATGCGTGTTTGTTTAGAATCAATAGAAAACACTATCACGTTTAATTTGTCTTGTGCTGCCTTTTTCCACCCCTTTGCTTTACATTCATAAACAGCAGATCGGGGAAAATGGCTAGCTCCACTGTAGCAGCACCATTACGGCAGATGCAGGGGAAACGGCGTAGGGCCTGCTTGAATGAAATGACCGCTTCCATTGACTGTAAATTGAAACTTAACACTGCGGCACAATTTACAAAGGCATAATAAAAAGCAGCGACTAGCTCTGGATGGACTTGTAAAAAAAGCAGTATACATGTTGTAAATTGTAATGAAATACAGCAATGACTTTGCGATGATCTCGAAATAAACAGGAAAAAGTTGTGCGATATCTAATTTGAGATTTATTGTGCCACGCTCCTGTTGGCATATCTGTGTGTGTGTGTGTGTTCTTTAAGTCTAGACACAGGAGGCAGACAGTCACCTTCACAGCCAGCTATCCCTCCAAACAGCCGGCATGAATTTCTCTCTATGATGATGCTGGGTGGCCTGTATGTGCAGCTGTAAATTCAGGATCGCTGAAGCAGTTTTGACGGGCCGCCTGCAGTCTGACAGAAGGTCTGGTGTTGGAGCTTTGGGCAGGTGTGAGACGAGGAAGAGCCAGGTTACACTCAGTTAATAAAGCCTCAACCAGTTCCTCAGTCTGCCCTTGGAGATCACTTACATCAAAGCACCAATCAAAAACTGGTGCAGATATAATTTGTCATCAGGGATTTCCTGCTGGAGAATTATAGAGAAGATACAGGCCGATCAATACTATGGATTTTCACTGCAGTGGCTGATTGTCCAATTGCCGTGAAACATGTACCGAGATAAAAGGGCACGCCTGCCATTTTGTAACAGACTGCCGAGTCAGCATAGGGCTTGTCAGATACTTATAGGCTGCTGTGATAGAAAATTATCATGCTGCAGTGTCCAAGTACTATTTAACACATTTTCCCTCCATGGGACGTGATTCATCACAGATCCCCTCTCTCTCTGCTTTTGAGGGGGCATCACTCTGCGTCATTGTCAAGTGCGGCTCTGGCCACACATGGGTGGTGTTTAAAAGGAGCAGACACACACGGATGCCAGCGCAATGCAATCCCTCCGCCAGAAGATGTCAACCAGAATTAGGGAAGACGTTTGGGGAATATGTTAAATCCCCCAAACACTGCTCAACGCTGACCACTTAAAGCTTTTACTACTGACTTAAAAAAAATCCTCATTTTACATCAACTTCCCAAAAAAACATTTATTATTCAAACAATATATTGTTAAGCATTTTTAAGAATCTGTGCTTTTGAGGACCTGTTGCATCCTTTGACACTACCCTTCAGTCTAGATATGGAACATCAGTATATATGGTCAGAGCAAATCCTTTAGGCTTTCCAGTGCTGCTGATAAAGGTGTGTCAGAGTACTTGGTTGCAGAGCCTCTCTCTTTTTTCTTAATCCTGCTCTAGTCTGACACTGATCATAAAAACTGATGGACCAGAACCAAATAACAGCCTTGTGAACAGTACAGCATGTGGACAGCAGGGTGGCATAGTGAGTAGCAACACCCTGAGTTCACAGCCCCAGCATCGACCAGTTCATGTTCAAGCAGCGAGGCCAGCAAAAAGTCACATCTCTCTTTCAGGGATGAGCAGAGTAGCACAAGCAGGTACATAAAGGCCGGCCTCCACTAGGTAGTCTCAGCTTGGTGCATTTTATTAGCTGCTGGTCTGTTGGTCAGTCCCATAGACTGAGACTGTAGTATATAGAGATATATGACACGTCTCTAATTCCTCCCACTGTTCAAAAATTAAGCCAAAATACGCTGGATACCGCTGTTGCACTCTTGCGCTTTAGGAGCCAGAGTCAGCGCAGTAGCGATCAGAAGTGGAGTTGCTGTATCAAGTTCCTGCCCATCCATCCATCCAACCCAATCGTGAGACGTGATCATGACATCACACCCCCTTTTTATCGCATCAAATAACTAAGTAAACAGAAATAAGAACTAGCTAAAATCACAAATACGATTTTTGGGAAAAAATTATTTGACGTGCACGTTGAGTTTTTAGTTTGGACCATGTCCTATCCCCAACCCTGGAGGGGGCGGTGTCTATGACCTACACTGCAGCCAGCCACCAGGGGGCGATTGAGATCTTTTGGCTTCACTTTCTGAGTAGGTAAAGCTGTGGCTGGAGTAGCTACGTGACCCGCCAACGAGCTACATGACTCCCCCACCATCACTCCACAGTCAGCCCCCTTCGCTCCTTGGTCCGGAAGCAGAAGCCGTGAAGGAAATGCTAAGTTAGCGGCTACCTAGCTATGAAGTGTTAGGTTAATAGAGAGGTGGTTATGGTTAGGATTAGGGTAAAGGTCAGGGTTCCATCTCTTAATTTATGTAAGTTGAACCACGTCGTAGTATCTAATGAATACAGTCAATGGATAAAGTGGATTATTTCTCAATTTGCCTCATATTTGGCCACTACAAGCGACATTGTAGCAGAGTTCAAATAACCATCACGATAGTGGGTTTGTCTTGTACTGGTAGTGGGCGTGGTTTGTAAGGGACGGGTTGTGTAGGCTTCAGACAGAATTTGGCTGCAGCTATACATGTCTCTAACTTTCCGGGAGCTGGCCCACTACTTTGGTCAAGACTAAAATATCTCAATGACTTTTAAATGGCTTGTTGTGGAATTTTGTATAGACATTGATCCACAGAGGATGAATTCTACAGATTTTGGTGTTCCCATGACTTTTCCTCTATCGTCATGAGGCTTACATTTGTAGTTTTGAGAGAAATATTTCAACAACTTTTTGATGGATTTCTATAAAATGTGAACACACCTTCATGTTCCCCTCAAGATGAATTTTAATAGTAATAGCGCCATCATCAGGTCAAAATTTGTCCAATATTTTGGGTTAATAACCAAATGACATTCCGGTCAGCCTCACCTGTACTTTGTGGTTTAATGTTATCTAGCAAATGTTAGCATGCTAACACATTAAGGTGGTGAATATGGTAACATGTCAGCATTTAGCTCAAAGCCCTGCTACCTGAGTACAGCCTCACAGAGCTGCTAGCATGGCTGCAGACAGTTTTGTTGATTGGTCCAAAAATTGTCAAGTGAGATGAGAGATGTTCCGATCCAATGCTGCATATCATATTTTAATACACCATTGTCAATGAAAATAAACAGACCGAATTCTGATCCTTTCTTTACTGAATTTTACTGTGTTCTGTTTATCTCAGTCTGCTAATGTTGCAGTGCTGCTCTCATTTGTGACGGCCTACAGCACGTACATTTTCCTCAAATGTGAGTGAAAATTAGAGGGTGAGAATGTGAAAAATTATTTGGCTGCGGCAGTGCAGTTGACTTTGATTTCTAGATTTGCCAAAATCCTACGCTCACAAATCATGACTGTACAAGATTGTTTGTGGGGAAGGAATTCCACTGTGTAACACCACTGCACAAATGCTTCTTTAGTTCCAAAAACTCCAACAAATTGATTCGTCTTGTCTCACGCTGAGAGTCACATAAGTTTCAGAAGTTTCATTTACCCAGTTTAACTTTTATTCATATGTGAATAAAAGTTTTTTGGGTAAAATAGCTTGTGGTGCGTCAGATTTAGACTACAGTTGTTATTTTGATTAGTCAGATACATATTTAATCAACAATTAGGTTAATATAAGTATCTGATTGGACTTGATTTCAAAGGTTTGGGATCGGGGCCTAACGTGTGATCAGGACATCCCTTGTAAAATGTAATACCACTTGGAATTAAAGTTTCCATGCAGCCGTGTGATCTTAGCGGTAAAGATAGAAATGCACAAACTTGATGAACAGCCTAATTTATCTCCTGGAGGAACAGTTTTGGGGAAATTCCTGTCAGATGGAAAATACCACGGCTCATGTCATAGAAAACAAGCGTTTCAGAGTGGGTGGGCCTTGTACCATGCAGCACTAAACGGAGCCCAGACTTGTCTGTCTTTGTTGTATACGCCAAGCCAGTCTCCGGACTGAGGGCAGCGACTTACAGGGCTGGATGCCAGGCAGAGAAAATGAGAGGCTGCAGCTCAGTGACAGAAGCAATGACCCTCAACTCAACCATCTTTTACTGTTTACGGATGTGCTGTTGCCATAATGACCCACTTTTAAAGCTGGTCTGCCAGTTTAGAACATTACATTTTCATGTATTGAGGGAGAGCTGGCAGTACTCCCCACAGGGATGACCAAAAGGTTGACGCCGCAAGAGTCCGTATAGCAAGAATGCACAGAGGTTTTTCATTTACTGTGCAGGACCAAAGTGAGATGAGAGTTACAGTTTAGGACAAATGCAAAAATTTGATGTGACCAAACAAGCTGAAAGATAAAAAGCACACAGTTCAAGAAACTTTTATTCACCTTCCCACTGGCACCAACACCCACGAAACATAATTCTCCAAACTTATTATCAAAGCCTTGCAGGGCCACCTCATACTTTAGCAGCCCAGCGTCTAAATATAGCAGCAGTTGGTTTTTAACTATGCCAGTGGTGTGGCTGGATGGCAGTGACAGTGCTGTGGATTAGTAGTGGTTAAGCAACACTCTTGGTGTGAATATAGTGGATTTACCACAAATTATACATGCGTGCACACTTCATTTACACTTTATTTTTCATTATTATGAGGAGTTAAAGGAGCTGTTGTAAGTACTTTCTCACATTTAAAATCTCAAAATGTACCTTTTAAATTAACCTTGATGGTATTAAACACAGATTTACAGGAGTATCCTTGATAATTTTACAGCACTATAGAGTTATCTCATGGTCATCTGTTACAAAAGGTTCAGGGTAGTTTCTGAGAAATGTTAAGGTGAATTGCTTTGTAGTTGAGATCAGCAACAAAATTCAAAGCTTTATTCAACCAAAATTGAACCAAAATTCAAAAGTGAATGGACTGAAATTGCTGAAATAATTAAATCTGGTAGTGATGTAGTGCTTGAAAAGATTTTTCAGTCAATTTCTTTCGGTCAATTGAGAGAAAATTAATTACTTTAATGACAACTTTAGATAGATAATAAACCATTTGAACCATTAATTCACCCTCTACAGTGTGAAGACCTGCAGATTTTCCCTGTTTCTTTGTGTTATTTTGAATCATATTTTTGACTTTGGTCAAAAGGCAGTTTTACATCAAGCTTCTTTCATATTTGTTTGAACACACTGTCTCAATATAGTAGTGAGTTTTCAGGTGATATGTTTATTTTAGTCTCTACTAGAACATAGGGTGTAACTGAACATGCCTGTATTTACACTCTGTCTGCAATGCTCCATTGTAGCGCCTGTGTCTTTAAGCCGTCCTCCTGAAAAAACCCTGTTGTGATTGGTCAGCTTTTACGGGTTTTCCACTTCTATGCTCTTGGCATCTCTGCACCATCATTACAGCTGGAGAATAACGGTACCAAAGTATGGTGGCACTTTTAACCGTGAAAAATCAACAATAAAAGCTTCTTAACCAAATGTTATGTTAACAACTGGATATGTTCCAGCAGGAATATGATCCAAAATCATAAAGAAATTAACGATAGTTTTGATGGTTTCATTTACAGGCTTCCCTGACATTAGCATGTAGCTACATGTAGCACTGTACTAGCAGCTAGAGAAGGACTGTAACTGAGTATAGCAGCACTTTGTATCATAAAAAATCACTAATAAAAGCTTCTAAGCCAAAATCTTAACAACCAGATATGTTCCAGCAGGAATATGATCCTTAATCTGGGAGACAGATTACATGTTTCTCTGTCATTAGCATGAAGCTACATGTAGCATACCACACCACATGTTTTAGTGCAAATGGAGTCTTCTCCACAAGCTGGAGAATCTTTGTCACTGAGCTGGGTATTGGTACTCAGTTCCTTTGCGATATTGACCAAAATAACCCAGTACTAAGTAGTATTGCAACTTCTCCAGTCAAACAAAACCTCAGTCAGGAGACTTTCAGTTGAGCTGCTGTCATCTTGCCAAATGGCCACTTCAGTGTCTGCCTGGTTAGCACGAGCTAACACAGCTAACAACCAACACCGCACCATTAAAAGGTCCAAACGAACCCTCACCAGAATGTCTCGACTCTGTTGTTAAACCCATTATTCAACTGTCAGGTAATGTTAGCTGTGTGATGCTAACAGTTAGCCCTGTCACTTTGTGTGTGTGGCCGGACTCTCACTCCTGTGGGGGAGCTCACACTCCCGCAGACACAGCTACAACACATAAAATCTGTGGTGTGGTGAAGTCGAGCGTGACCGAGTTGGCAGTTCAGCATGCCGGGATGCCAACATTTTAAAGTATGGTTATATTACACGTCAGTCCATTCACATTATGGGTATTACAGTACTCTATTAGGATAGAATATCACTGAAAGGGTACTGGTATTGGTACTGGTAAAATTGTAATTTTTATTAAATGATATGCAGCCCCATCACTGAACTGGTGACCCTCCTGATCTGGCTATATTTTCCTCCATATGATCTGTGTTGGAGAACAGAACCACATGCACCTTGTAAATCCAGAGCAATTTCACGAGTAGCCAAAACAAATAAGAGATCGGTCTGGCTGGACTGATTCGTCTCAAGGTCAAAGGTCAACCATAACAAAGTTTTCCATTTTGTTTTCCATTCTCTGTTGTCCTACCTGCTGCCTGTCTTAGATGACGGGCGTGGAGATGAGTGTTTTGGGAAATATGCACGGCAAAATGAATTCATACTGTAAGGTAATGAGGACTTGCATGAGCTGTAATTGTTATTATTGCTAGACACAAATTGAAAAGCATAACCTGTCTGACACCAGCTATCAGTTGTCATTATGTGGGAAAACATGCCCTCATTGCAGATAGCTGTCTGTTGACACCCAAAGTAATTGAGGAGGTAGTCGAGCTGTTGAAGGCTCTCAAAGGGGAGGACGAACACTTGATCAGAGCATTTTTATGTCTTCGGAGATGATTTGATTTCACATAATGTCTATTTTACAGCCAGATATGCCATTAATTTGCATGATAGCGAGCCAAAATGTGACATTTTTATTTAGACGTCCCCACAATGTTTGGAGAACAATTGGGTGGCGTTTTTTCTTCTGTCAGTCTTTCAGAGCGGTGGCGTCTCATTATATCATATCTAACAGAGCAGTGAATAGCTGCCTCTCTCCTCACATTGCTGTGTCAGGTCAATGTGCCATTTTTTAAGTGGTGACGGGAGAGAGGAGGTGGGGGTATATTGTTGACAGCAAGATGATGATTACACATTTAACTCTTTGTTGTTGTTTACCAACAGCAGAAAGTAATAGAAGAAACAAAGAAATTACTTTAGCCTGCACATTATTCTACATCCCATATCCTATTTATTGTAGTTCTGCTGTGGACATCCAGCCAGGAGGTACTTAGATGTGATCCAATTTCAATGTGGTGACTGCTTATCTGGAAATGTATCTGCAGATGCAATGTTAAGACATAAAGTATTTTAGCCATACATCTACAGCACAGGGCGATGCTCTCTCTCCTGTTAGCTCAGACTGGCAAACCGGGCAAGTCTGTGCTTGGTGCCTGAAGCGCTGAAGCGAGAACAAGGGGCTTCTTTCCCATGAACTGGAGCCAAGTGCCAGCACTTAAGGTGAAGGGCCGAAGCGCTGGAGAAGTAATTTAATCTGAGGCTCTGCCCAATTCCCTGGGCGGCCGAGTTTAAGAAAGGTCACATAGAGAAACAGGCACTGGTGACCCCTTCCCAATTACGGGCGCTACAGCAGAACATATCACAGCACCGTCCAAAGTGACAGTCATTTAGCAGCAACTCATCTGAGGGGAGGAAGTGGGAGATGGATGATAAGGAAATAAAAAATGATTTGCCAGGACCTGTTAGCCACTTCTCTACACAGGCCTGCTGCTCCCCCAGCTCGTCCCTGTCTTATTCACACACACTCATATACTCTCTCCTTCTCTCTCTCTCTCTGCCCCCCCCCCTCTCTGTCTCTTCCCACCCCCTGCCACCCCTGCTGCCCATCTCCCTCCTGCTCCACAGACACGTGACGACTCCGCATGATTATTGGCGCAATCACTCATGTAACAGCCTGCCCAGCTTTCCGTGGGGGCTCCAGTATTTGTCACTGTCACTTCCCCAAGTGCTCCGCCATTGTCTTGGAAATTGTATGTGTAAGGCAAGAGATGCCTGTGACCCACTTCGACAAGGGAGCCAGCGATGTGAGGGCGCTCATCACACAAAAAAACAGCAGTTTGATGTGTCCTATTATGTGTCCCAGCAAGAGCCATAAATAATTGTGACAAGTTTTTTGTTGCGCGTGAAAGTCCTTGACTCTGCCTCCTGTTCCAGCACCTCCTCTCTCGTATGGAGACGCTGCCAAGCACCCCCGATGATAGATGGCACGGTGCAGCAAATGACAACGGGATAGATTTTTAGTTTGTGCTTTGGAAGGGATCAGTAATGGTGCTTTGCTGTACAAAGCAATAAAAGAGAAGGACAAGAGACAGAGGGGGGAGAATGAGGGGAACATACAAAAAAAAAAAAAAAAGGATCCATCGATGCCGGAGAGGGAAGAATGATGGTCGGTGACGCATGATTTTTGGGCGTTTGAGCACTTAGATATATGAAATCAGGGTTTGTCAAAATGGAATGGTGGTGTGGCATTTGGCCGCTCACCGCAAAACATACATAAAAAATGCATGAAATACACTCTGTGGTATTATATTGTCCACTACCACTGAAGAAGAATAGTCTTTTCTTCCTACAATAAAAGAGCAAATTGATATACCCTGGTACAACTGCATTGTTTTTGTTGTTTGTCTCTACCTCGGACAAACACAAGCTGTACGCAGTTGTTCAACTATTCATTTGAGTACATTGTTTTTGCTCTTTGTTACTTGCCAAGCTGTGATTTCGGACTGCTTAGCAGAGGAAAAATTTCTGTGAAAAATTGACACGGACGTTAGATAAAGTACCACCTGCAGGTCCTGGGTGCCAGGCGGGCAGGATACTGGTAGACAGTATGATCAGTCATGGTAATGAGCACAAGGCTGACATACATGCTTTGAATTATATGACTTTGAGGCCCAGGCACCCTCAAACCAGGCCTCAGCCATTAGTTCAACCACTCTCTCCTTATCTCAGAGTCAAGCTGTGAAGTTTTAACAGCGCCATCATTCCCCTTTTTCCTCTCTAAATTGTTCCACCTCCACAGCAGTGCAGAGTGGGAACGCTCACAGAGGTAAATTAAGACTGTTTGTGTGCTTTGACATAATGTGGTCTTTAGCTAAATAAATATGAGGCGGTTATTTTGCCTGATTGCCTCAATTGCTCAAGTCAACAAGGCAAAGTTTATATCTTTAAATCGTATGAATGACATGAGATGATTCGTTGGTATCAGCAGTTTAAGCGATACAGCAGCATGTTGTGCTCATGTTTGTCTTCTTCCGTTGACCGCAGACGCATTTGCTAATTGTATTCTGCTTCCTCTATCACAATTATTAATTTATCTCTTAAGACCACTGCGGCAGTGATGATCATTCATGTCGCCGCATCCGATAGTTAAGAAGTGGGCTTCCGTAAAAATCCATCATGTACATCAATGCACATTACTGAGGTAATTAAACAGGAGGTAATACCGCCAGATATCGTAAAATATCAAGGGGTGATCAAACGCCCCTTAACACTGTACAGCCTCAGCACATGGAAATGATGCAGTAGATGAGGGATCAGCTGCAAAAAATCCAACACACAAATGTAAATGTAATTTGTCTATTTTAGAGTATCTGTACCTTACCCTATGAAAAATACTAATTATTTGAAATATACTGATTACAGCGAGCCGAGAAAGTGGCATTAAAATAATTACTTGTGAGCCCTCTCAGAGTTTGTACATTTAGCACTGTACCACCATTAGGAATAATCTGTCCAATTAAAGGTTGTGTAATTAATTAAGTGCACATTCTGTGAAGAGGAGAGGGGAGAAAATTTATCAACCTGCTGAAATATGACCTATCTTGTCCAAAAGACTAATATGTTTAAACAAAAGATGAAAATTGATGACAACATTATTTGTAACAAAATGCTCACTGTGCAACTATGATGCATCTGTACTTGGATTCGGCTTCGTAGCATTGTCCTCACAAAAGCGGTGATGTATTACCCCCGGCTGCCTGGCAATAACTTTCAATGAAGGGCGCTTTGCCTATCTGGAGGAACAGTCTGTTTATTTACACCACTTCACATCTCAGGCCTTCAGTGGAAGCATCATCTGGTAGATTAAGACATGTTTTCATATGTAGAATTGTAAATATGAATACTGTGGAGGCCCAGATATAGGCATCATATGCCACTGATATAGTAGCGGCATATGATGTTGTGAGGAACTGAGGCAGTGTTGGCACTGAGTGGACATCCTGATACCACCACCCAAAAGTGTAGTAGAGCAGAAAACATCTTGCTGCGCAAAACCTGTCGGGTCATTTCTGTTATAGCAAGAAAATTTGAGCCAATGTCCTGTGTGTGTGTGTGTGTGTGTGTGTGTGTATTTGAGAGAGTGAGGAAGATGCCAAGTGCACATTCTTTCACCTGCCATTACAGAGTGTTGCCAGTTCTACATATGGCCTAGATCAACACTTCAGGGAACAGGCACAACATTTAGTGAAGTAGAAGTACAAACACACGTCTTAGGCTACCACGACCAAGACATATACACACTGCGGTCACACTGCAACCGCACATTTATTTTAGTACCACTTCTGACTCGAGCACTCAGGACGTAGGTACAATGACAGTCATTGCAAAATTATTTCAGCAGTAAAATAATAATGTTGTGAGAACGGCAATAATTTAATCACTCAAATAGATAGTGTCTGAGACAATGATGTAGTGCTCCAGTGCTCTGAAAGTTGGACAAGGTGACTTTGAGAGCACCTTGGATGGTCTTTTGCAAAAATGTGATGCACCTGAAACCAGGTTATCTAATATTATCTAGTTATAGAGCTGCAGCACCATCAGACCTGCAGGTCCAGACTGACCTGCGCCACCTATAGGCACGGAAAGTAACAGCAGCAGCAGCAGTTTTGACACGTATGCACCATGGATTTATGAGGAGAACTGGAAGCAGTGTTAGAGGCAGGGCCCTGTTTATATCTATGAAAGTCAAGAGTGCAAGTGTTGCATGTGAAATTACCCAGATGCCCATAGAGCAGGCGTATTAGCGACTTTAGCGCTCTGCTAATTTAAAAGCAGTTAAAACAATTCAAAGGTGCGGCTCTTCTAGACTTTTGAAATGTTATGAGACCAAATGGATTATATTCTAATGTTGAAGTAAGTCATTTCATGGGGTTGTGACGCTAAAAAAAGAGTATCCACTGATTTACAGATGTCTCTTTTTCCACGAAAATCAATGGAAAAAAGTATTTTTGGGCTGCCGGGCATTTTGTGACAGATGTAATTACACTGTTTGGCCACTATGAAAATTGGCTTCAAAGGCGGGTGCACTTCCTGGGACCTTGGTGAGTCTCCTGCAGCTAATGAGTGTTAGTGATGCTTTTTGTCCTCTGTGACTGCCTGTGTAAGATTTTAGATTTTAAAATGTAACAAAAATGAATGCTAGTGTTTTAGAGAATACTTTTGCTAAAAGCGGGACTAAAGAGTGAACAGAGTTCACACTACTCTGTCACAACGTGAAAATTAACAATGTGCACCCACTAAGTTCTGCTTAATATTTGAACTATAAACTTGAGTGCTGTTAAAATAATTGGTAGAATGGTTAGCTATGGAAAAGTGACTATTTTTCCTAACAAATAACACTTACTGTGAGGTAAGACTAACATTACTCCTGCGAGGAAAAACTGTGATGCAGGGTTGCGGAAAACAAAAACCTCACTCAATTTTCACTGCAACCCAATGCAGTGTTATCCAGTGTGGCACTGCGTTGGCCAGTCAAATAAGTGCAAGCTCATGTTCCTGTTGGATTGAGTAGTGATGTTAATTCTGTATTTCTACTGTTTACAAATCAATTGTTGTAATGAGAAATGAAATTATTGCTGCATTGACAGTCTCAGAACCTTGATAAGCCTCTGGGGGTGACGGCCAGTATTTCAGGGGGTTCGGTTGTAGTCTATAGATATCTGTAGAACTTTCTCTGTGCTGGTCATTTTGGCTAATCTCTATAAATATAGATCTGCACATGAATGCAGATAAAAAACAAAATTAAGAAAACTGAATCAGACGATAGCTGATTGGTTCCAAGATTGTATTTCGGCCAATGTGTTCCACCTCTTTTGCTCTCCACACCGACTGTTTATCTGCCACTGACTGGTCATTACTATTCAGACTAAGAATGGAAACCAGAAAGCTTCTGAAACCAAAATCTTGTCCAGTTGCCTTCAGATTCTGCACACATATGGAGATATCTGTTTACAGAGATAATCGTTGATACGTGATAAGTTTCCATAGTTATGAAATCCTCTAAGTGTTATAAACTGCCATGCAGTGTTTTGGCATCTGAAAACTTTAAATTCATAGTTCTGTTACTCCAAATTTATAAATCGTATTCCAGTGCCTCAACAGCATAGACTCTCCCTTTTTTTAACACACTTTACTCTGAACACCCCCATTGGCTCACTGGTCCAATGGTACGGGGGTTGGTTTATATTTTTGTTCATGATGTTTTGAGAAATTGATAATTTTATTCACTGTTTATTTACAAAATCTTTAAGGATGAATTGTATTTCCATCCATTAAATTATGTAAACTATAAATTTGGTGTTACTGTTACACAATGTTACGATTACATTTCTTATTTTTAATTAGGGCTGGGCAATATATTGATATTATACTGATATATTGATATGAGACAAGATGTCGTCTTAGACTTCGGATATTGTAAGTGTTGTCTTTTCCTGGTTTTAAAGGCTGACTCACAGTAGGGTGATGTAATTTTATAAATTACCAAAGTGTTTTGGCTGTTCTATTATTTGCCTCTACCCAATTAGTCATTATACTCAATTTACTAATGATTATTCAACATAAATCTCATTGTGGAAATATTTTGTGAGAGCACCAATAGTCAACCCTATATTGTCACAGTTTAAATAACAAGATATTTGTTAAAAATATTGTGATATTTCTCCATATCACCCAGTGCTATTTTTATTTAGGTATCTCCATTCATTATTCACTAACTAACGGGGGACACAAATGTTTAATTTATAACCTAAAAAGTGCACACTTTTTATTAGTGTGCACTTTTTAATCTGAGATTTTATTCTTTATAGTTGATATTTATTATTAAATATCAGCTATAAAGAAATGCTCTTAGCTCTTAATTCAGCTCAATTCAACAGAACTTTCTTTATCTCGAAGGAAATTCTTGTCAGAGAATGTTTCAAATTACATTAACAATAAGTATAGTAACAACAATTTAACATTCACAACCACTAACAGAGTATAGAGTATCAAATACAGCACATATATACATACATATATAGATACAGATAGTATATGAATCCTAAAAGATCAGTTACTTGTTAAGAGTCGATAGAGCAGGTCAGAGCTGTTGCTGTTGTTGGGACTCACAGTCTGGAGTTATTTTCCAGCTTTCAGATGTTTTAATTTCTGAATATACACTTGTGCTCTCTTACACTGATACAACATGATTAAGGCTGAGTCTGTGGCCAGTTTGTGAAAGTTTGTTACAAAACTGAGAAAGGCTTCACGTCCTCTGCTAAAGCGCCAGGTGACACTCTCTGTGAGGAACACAGAGAGACGAATAGGACCGTATTATGGACACATTTCTGTTGTGTAAGTGATTTCACTAAGGCAGGTTGTAGGCTGAGCTCTATGAGTCCCGTGGCCCCTGTGTGCTGGGTGGTGGAGTGCAATGTACCACCGCACCTTCCTTCCCAAACTGCCATCCAGCTGACAGCTCCCAGCCAGGGAGAGAGGAAGAGACGCTGAGAGGAGAGGGAGACATAAATCCTATGTCCTATATAAAAAGAAATACTATCCGTGTCAAGGAAAGGTGGGATGCCCTAAAATGAATGATAACAGACTCATTAAAAATAACGGCCGCCTAAATGATGAATAGCTTGCCTCCTGAAAAGAGCTCCGGACAATGGCTTTAACAAATTAAGACTGCAGTGCTCTGCCTAAAGGTGTTATTGCCCCTCTTCTCTTTCACCAAAATATCAACCAGTAATAACACTGAGTCTAGTTCACCATTATGGCCATCGTGCTCCCTTATGGAAAACTTAAACCACTTAAACATGCTGCATATACCACCGACCAGTTCATTTAGTTGTACTTTAATTCCTCTTTTTTTGAATGTCTGGTTGTGGTAAAACATGCTTTTAAGAAAGTTATTCACGTGTGAAATAAAAAAAACTATAAACCACTTAATTTATTCCACATCAGCTGGCATTTGCAAATGAGAGCCTAACAAGGATGCTGCTGGGCTTGGCACTACAAACAGACCACTATTAAGCATGTAAACCTGGCACCATGCTTTAGAAACCAATAGCTGGTGCCTGAGACAGATCTCACATTCCTAATGATGACAGTAAATTAAGCTAAACTATCTCCGCACATTCAAAACTGTACACATCTTTTTTCGGACTGTAAAAACTCAGCCAGCGTTCATCAAGTATAAACATTTACATCTGTGTGACATAAACAGATTCCACCGCTGTAAATACTGCAGAGAAGAGACAGAGCCTGGGCCTGTCAGAGGGAATGAAAATGAGGAATGGATGACTCGTGCGAGTCGCTGACTTCTGAACTGATAGACGTCCACTCCGCAGCAGGCTTGATGGGGGCAGACGTGTCCGTGAGTGCACCCTCTCCCTGTCTCTTCTGTAAACACTGGCATTCCACACGCATGAGAACATTATTTAGCAAAAGCTCCGTCAAGAATTCAAAGACCTGCAGTGACAAGAGTTATGTGGCTCACCCAGAATGGTGTGTTTTGCGCTGCTCCATGAATCATGAGAACTCCTCTGTTTAGAATAGAGATACATGTAGTCAGATTTGGGCGGGTGGCAACATGGACAGCTGTTGAGTGGGCCCTGAGCTCAGGTTAGGTGTTGCATGTTTGCAGGGAATGTGGTAGTGACAACTTTTTAAGTTCAGAATTTAGCTTTTGGCAAGCCTCCAAATACATGGGATGACAGCTTAGTTCCTGGCATTTTAATTCCAGTCTCAGTTCTAGCAGTACCCAGTACAGCCAAGCTCTCATGTCTGTATGTACAAACCTGCTCTAAGGACAGATACAGGAAACATGGCTTTGATCCAGCTGACAGCATGGTCCCAGCACTATATCTGGTCTGGTAAAAACAAACCGCACATGTACTTGTGTTAATGTCAGTTTAATTTTTAGCAAATTCACAAAGAACTTTACGCTGTCTTTGTGGCTCTGCTGATTTGTTGTGGTCCCTGTGCTTTCATATTGGAGTTAACATTTATATCTTGACACCAAAAACAAATCTAATCTGTCCTTTAGGGATTCACCCAGTCTGTGTTCAGACAGAGGAGTGGACTGGGGACTTTTCACAAAAGCAAACAACAAACAAAATCCAGCTGAAGTAGGTCATCACCTGTGAGCTCTCAACAGTTGTTAGGTGTACAGGACCTGAGCATTTTATTGATTTATTTGGATTTCCATTATCCACTACCAAGGTAGCAAGTACTCTTCCTGGGGTCCACACAAGCAAACATTACCTTATGATGTAAAACAAATATGTAATTAAAAAATCCAAGGCAAAAGGCATCTGAAAAATACAGTGCATACGTGTATGTTAAGTTTTGGCATGTGTGAGGGCTGCACGATATGCAAAAAAAAAAAAAATTGTGATTATTTTGGCAGATATTGGGATTGCACTATGAGTCGCAATTTAAGTAGGAATATTAATTTTTGTATTTAATTCTCACACAAAAAAGAAAAATGATGATAATGTAATTTGTGTTGGGGTCTGTTCAAAACCAACATGTTCCCTCATGTCTGGATTATGATTTCTAGACTGGTCCGTCTCTGTAGCACCACAATGTCTCTTTTTAATGGCATGTTGTGATGCATTTTTCCTTTTGGCAAAAAATTGCAGCATGAGCAATTTGGATCTTGCACTTGGCCATATTTCAATAATTGTGCAGGTGTGTGCAGGCGCTGTCACGGTTTTTATGTTATTGACTTATGGTATGATATATGGACGTGACCCCGACCATGTTGCTGACCTCAATGTTGCCCTTTGTGTTTACATGTGTGCTTGTTTATATAAGAATGTCACCAATATTTTAGCCAACATGACGCCAGATTAAACAGCAGGGTTTGTCCGACCACTGTAAGACTTGGGCGCAAAGATTTTCCTATATTTTCCTCCACCCCTGCCTACTTGTGCCAGCCCAAAGAAAATAAACAACACTTCAAAGATGATACAGTGTAGCCTGGTCCGGTAGCCTGCAGCTGCACTGTAGGAGTGGAAGAGGCACAGTCCTGATAGTCGCTAGCTTGCCAACATGCCTAAAAGTCTGTTGTTTGTAGTTTTACCAGGCCCCAGGGATGCCGCTTAGCCTTGCCTCCAATTTTTCCCAGTGGCCACTTGTGGTATTGCAGCAAAAAAAAAAATCCACAACTGTAACAGACATGTACGGACAACTGATGACAGGACACCTCAAACTCGAACAAGGGCAATTATCACTCTTTCTACCATGATTTTTTTTATCCATAGAGGTTTTACAAAACTTTCCTTGAGCCGAGAAAAGTGATTTAGAAATCTGTGACCTCATCACAATGTTAAGTTTGTGGGCTGAGTGGGAATTTGTGGGCATGGCCAGTGGGAGAAAGACTATAGCGCATATTCAGTGGGCCGCATAACCTGCAATTAAACCTGAAAACTAGGAACTTTATTTGCTTTATGCACCGGCCAAGAAATTCAATATTATCTTTATATTAGTGACATGACAGCCATATTGTTTATTGCAGTTACTTCTGGTACAATATACCATCCAACAAAAGCAGTAATCATGACAGACCTAGATCTGTGTCTGAGTAGTACTTTCTGAATGCAGCAAAACCTGGCTACTACTTCTTAATTGCTTCTTGATGCATGAAAAACACCACATTGCTTTTAAGTGTAGCTCCTTTCATCTGGGTTCTTTTTTAGTTTGCTTCCTCAGTAAATTACTGCAGCATTTCATTCAGTGTGGTCATCTGAGACAGGAAGTGTCACCTCCAAATGGACGTCGTAAGGTTTTTATCTAAATCAGATATTATGTACTGTACTGTGTGCATTTAAATGTGCTTGCTCTGCTAACAAACAACGACCCTGTAATCTCTGTAATGATTTCAAACCAAAGTCGTTTAAAGAAAATGGTAGTTTGAGTGAAGTTGTGGACAAGAGTTGCAAGGGAGGATGATGGGGGTTTCTAGGCAATTCAAGCACTTGTACCGCTTGATTATACATAGCAACGCTGTGATAAGGCTTCATTGAAATTTACAACAAGCAATCTCTACCATATGGACTCACCAAATGGAGATCACAGACTGGCAAACGCAATCAGCTTTTTAATTAACAGAATTAACAGTGCGATGTTAAACCATAATGACAGCAATAAAAACAGTTGATGTGACAATCAAAGTGCACCAAAAACATTCATAACCATTATTTTCATTAGTCTGAGGGAAAGACAATAGCAGTGAGTGGGGTTATATTAGAGAGGGATCTCAGACCCCCCTGTAATCACACTTGAATTAGCTGCAGATACAGCGAGTCCTCCAATAGGCTATAAAACATGGGGTCACAGAGAACACTCATTTGGGTTTATCTTGGACACTTCATTTGATGTTGGCCCATTCTCTGAAGGACCGAGTGTTGTCAGAAGCAATAAACATCCTGCGTTTTGAAACATTTCTGAATGTGAGACGAGGCCCAAATCTACAAAGTTGGCTTGATCTACTGAGATTCATCTTCCAAACTGCCATTGCAGCATTACAAACACAGATCTGATCAGCAGCTGAAAGAGTTTGGCAGAAAATAGCTGTTTATTGACCATAAAACATGTGCGTGTACACATAAAAGCACAAACACACGCCCACACGCTTTACACTCACACCGATACAAGTGCACACACACACACAAACACCTACACATAGAGAGATAAACCATAGCACCACAGCAAGGGCCATACTCCCGGCAACAGCACACAAAAGAAAGTCAAATTATTAGAAATAATGAAAAGCCATCAATAAGAATTCTGCAGAGACTCATTTCATTCTGTTTTCAACAGCGCTTTTCAGCCCATTATTTTCTGTAAATGTTAACATCGCCAAGCCTGCCTATTGATTCTATTATTTTTGACCTTGCATTAGTGTCGGCTAATCTCGCATGCTATAAAATTTCATTTCATAGTGAAAAATACTCCGAGGCCCTAAGGGTGAGTTATACACAGGTTGCGGCACCCCTGGGATTCATAAGTGCACATGCGGGTAAACAAACCGTACATTTAATGTTTCTTAGATGAGTGAGCAGCGCTGGGGGTTTCATTTCTTCCTAAACCTCAGGATTTTTTCTTTTCTTTTCCTGTGAGGTGGCACAAAGTGAGGGTTAGGTAGAGAGGCTCATTCAAAGATGAATGCGAGCATCTTCCAAAACGATATTGTATTTTCACTCCCGTACACAGGCCTGAGAGGAATGCTGATCCAGTGAAGCCAAATACCTTTTTTTTCTCCTTCAATGCATGTATGAGGTGTCGCTGAAGATTGTTACATTTTTCAGATCACATTCAGGAATGACCCACGCTTGACCTGGATGGAAGAACAATGAAGCAGCAGACACTGTTTCCACGCTATTCAATATTCTATTCAATTGACACATAATAATACTCAGTAGTAGTCAAGAGACTTTAGAGAAATCACTAAATGTCTGATGAGAACTAGTACCTTGACTGATAAGCTGAGAAAAAATGCTGGCATTATTTTTTTAGAGGAACAGATGCCTGCAGTGATTACAGATGTAGTCTGCGGAGGTCCAGGATAGTAATATTGAAAATAAACAAACCTCATTCAAGCTGATAAATGTATTTAAATTCATAGAAAACATCGAGTTATGATGCATATTCTAGTGCCTGTATTTCTTAAGTAAAGCAGTGTATTCACTGTGTTTTGGAAATCACTTTTACAAGCTACCGGTTTATTCTTATTGAAACACATTAAAATACAGCAATGTTTAAAAGAAACGACAAAACTTTACATTGTAAAAATGATCATAATCGATCATATGGGTGGAAAAGTACACTTGGATAAAACGTGTTTTTTTTTTTTTACATAAGGTAGAGGAAATGTTCGGTATGAACTGAACACAAAAGTGGTTTCAGGGAATTTTATTTCAGATGCACAAGTAGCTTTCCACGCTTCTACGGACTACTTCTCTTCCTGTTGTTAAAACAAGTCTCTGGTCATCTTCCTCATGGCTAGGACTTGCGGAAACTTTGTTCCCATGAAGTATACATTTGTTTGTCCTGTATTCCTGGAGGATGTGGTGAAGTGGGAACTTTCTTTTGCATATAATCACTTCAGTATTTTGACTCCAGGGACTGCAGTCGCAACACCAACTCGGACCAAATAATAAAGGTCTGAACAGTCAGCTAGTGTATTTCCAGAGCACAAATAAGACACAAAAGGCAGCATTATAAATAATAAGTAAATAAATACATATACTAATGAGGTAATTAGGCTCAAAAACTAGTTGAAACTGGGTTCTCTGCACATCTTCCAGCAACATGCAGCTGAATCAATGAATCAAGTGCTCCTCGATTTGAGAAATGTCTGAGAGAAAAAATGGGACTGGAGTGCTCTGATTGATTTGCAGAATTTAATAGTGCAGATGTTTCTCATAAGAGACAAAATGGACAAACACATATTTAGTAAACCTGTAGTTCTAGATGTATAATTGTCAGTGAATAATTGGTTGAAGAGGATTTCAAATCTATTGGAGTGCCACACACCATACTCTAAATATCTCTTAAATTTACAAAGATAAATGTACAAACCCCACAAGTATCCATCAAGTGTAAAAAAAATAGAGGAAACATGACAAATTCAGTCTTCATTTAGGCCAAAAGGCTCAACAGTGTTAAGAGTGTGAATCCAATATGCCTCTCTGCAGTGCAGTGAGTTGATAATGTCACCACCGCTAGGAGAGGGTGACATTCTTTGTATTCCCTAGAACTTTAATGGAGGCTGCAGAGCCATGGTTAGCCTGTGCATCATGTCGAGCAACAGTATAATCCATGTCTTGTGTGCGTGTTGCAGTTCTGTCTTCAGATATGCAAATCTTTAAAGCTTCTTTAGTTTGTCCGACACAAACCAGACCCAGGGACAATTCAGCATGTCGACAACATGTGTGCTGCTGCAGTTTATAAAGGATTTTATGGTGTGTGTTTTTTTAGCGTAACACTGATGTGTAGTATTTGGCATCTGACAAGTTAGAACCATGAGGCTGTCTCCAGGGTTAAAAAGGGAAGCCAAAGCAGAAGTGCCAAAAACTGCAGTTCCTCAAATGGCCACTTGAGGCTGGATCAAAGAGTGAGTCAATTCCTACAGACACACATGTTAAAATGCCAAATTTAACAGCAGAAATAAATATGTTTACAGCCTGATACAAAAAAAAAGTTTTAGTCTCTGTAGCTAACGACTGTACGGTGGGCGTGGCTGTTTTGAGTGACAGGGGGTACTGTCTGAAAAGATGCTAACACGACAATGTTTTTTAAGTAGTTTAACCATGGTGTAACCCCAGATTAACATGGCCGTAGCTGTCGCTATGTCCGTGTGCTTTTTAGTTTATGACAATTCATGTTAATGTTTTGGTCACTTAAAAAAGTCTTGTTCATTGTTTGATTGTACTAAAATACCCTCTAAGGGATTAGATGTTCAGTTTTTTTTTTTCAGTAAGTATTGTAAACTTCAGTTAAAAAGCAGAGTCCCAACTAAACTCTTAGTCCCCCTAATAGCCTGTGTGTGGCTACACATTTTTGCACCCTTCTTTCCCGAACTTTGCTGAGCAACAGTTTTGTGTGAAAGGAATTACAGGCCTATCCCAAATAAAGGCCCATTGATATCAGTGATTTAAGTAAATAATAGCCCGGGCTATTAATTGAAGTTTTTTGCTACATTTTGTTTCAATGGTTTTAAGCCTGTTTCTTGCTAGCAAAAATTGGCATTAGCATTATCACAGTTAACCATTGCTGTAAATGCACCATGCTAACCAAGCTAGCAGCTCGCGGTAGGATTAGCTCCACCCTTTCAATCAAATATGGTAAATTCTGGCTCCAAAAATCCAAGATGGAGACAGCCAAAAAGAACTAAAACTAAAACTCAAGGTTTGTGGGTGTGGGTGTTGTCAAGGTGGCTACTACCGCCATTATTTTATACAATGAATGGATAAAACAATGTCTACAGTGGCAAGAAAAACCCTGTAGGTTGATTAGCCAACTAGAATATTGCGGGTGAGCTTGTTGGGTGATTACTCTCAGCTTTCAGATGTGCGTTCATCTTAAGGGTTTGGGACAGATGGTAGTCTCAATAGTACTGGTACATTACAAACACATGTTTAGGTTTTTTATGCTTCTGCACTGGCAACAGGCAGCGCCGGAGGCATTAGCCGAGGGTCGTCCATCCATCAGTCCGTCCCATTCTTGTGAATGAGGTATCTCAGGAACACCTGAAGGGAATTAATTCAGATTTGGCACAAACGAACAATTGGACTCCAGGGGGAAGTGTTTAGATTTTGGTGGTCAAAGGTCATGGTCACTGTGACCTCACTAAACATTTTTTTTTTGCCATAACTCAAGAATTGATCCACTGTTTATGGCAAAATTTCACACAGATGACTAACAGGAGAAAATGATCAAGTGATGACATTTTATATCCAAAAGGTCAAAGGTCAAATAGCTCGATATCGATATTGCAACAATATTATAGGGTTGTGTGCTTTCACAAAATATTACCACAGTGAGGTGGATATAATGACTAAGTGGGTAAAGGCAAATAAAAGAAAAGCTTTACTGTAATGTAGCCTTTAAAACCAAACACGATATCTAGTTTCATACACGATATTGATACCATATCGATATATTGCCAAGTCCTACCGTAACTCAGGAACAGAAGGGGAGATTTATTGTGACCATAATTGGTTTTGAGCTTCAGGTGACATTTTAACATATGATGAAGCTCTCTGTTAGTCCTTTGTAAAAATAGTCTCTAAGTGAAAGCAGCACTCAAAATTATTTACTGGAATCATACCATCCAAAATCGTGATGACCTCCATTTCGCCAAAAAAGACATTAAATATCTATTATTAAATTCCTTCGAGTCTGCACTACATCTGTTATATGAGTCTGGACAGACATTAAACTGCAACTTGACTGGTTGGCGCAGGCAAACAACCACAAGGCGGTAATTCTAGTTTTATTACCAAAATGTCATTGTCAACTAAATACAGTTAAATCACCAGCTTTTAGTTTGTCAGCCTGATGCACAGCACTGTCTTTAATGGAGACCAGACTTGGTTAGATGGGTTCGGTCTACGTTTCCGAATGATTCAGAAATCAAACGGTCTCAACGGTTTCACGGTTTCATGACATAAATCTATCAGACCAGTCACAAATCTAATCTGTCTTTTGATCCTGGAATCATTTGATAAACGGGCCTGTGATTATCATCCCACCTTGTTCATTGTTTTGTTTTTTCCAGATTAGTCCACAGATGTGTGTTTATCTATTTTTAATGTTCCTCCTACCTTATCACACTTTTCAATTTGGAACTTTTGACACAAACACGCAGGAGCACTTTGCTGCAGCTCCAAAATTAGAGCGCGAGAAAGAGAGCGGCAGAGGGGAGAGAAGGAGAGAGACCCAGTGATTTTCCAACTGTGGATGCCTGTGTTCTGGGTGTCACTTTGGTTAATAATCTCCTACCAATCCTTCAACTTGGGTGCACGTTCAGGACGCTTCAAACCATGAAAACAGCTGGCTTTGTGCAGCCCAACTGTCAGAGTCTCCTTTGCTGTCGATGATGGAAACATCAAACCAGTGAGCCGTGAGTGGACATCTCAATCTGAGTCTCTTCAGCTCAGCTAAACCACAGCCGTCCTCCCACTGATAATTCATGCAACATACACTCACATTAGGAGCACACTGAAGCGTCCCTATCCAGTCCTCGCCTTCCTGCAGTAATACACAGGCTACATCAAGCTCTGTAATTCTGTTAAACTTGAAATGAAATGGATTTTTATCATTAGACTTGGCGATCACTTTGATATACAATTGTCCAATAAGCATCAATTCAATCCATTCAGGGCCCAGCGCTGGCTCTTTTCAAATATTGAACAAAAAGTGAATTTAATGAAAAAGCCTGAATTCAGTGATGTACATAAGCGAAAGCATTTTCTCACAAAGTACATAGTTTCAGAAATGATCTCCATTCAGGGAATGAGCAGTGAACACAACATCAGTCCTTTTTGAGCTGTTTCTACATTGTCATGCTGCTCTCTGTTGCTTTGCCAGCATGCACTCAACCTCTGTTTATTTTCATCATGGCAGCAAACTAAAAAATAAAGGAGTGAGAGGTCAATCAGCATACAAATCAACATACATGTCATTTGTCAAGTGAAAACAATGAATGGGTACATTCATATTCAAAGTAATAATCCACTATTATTCCACTATTATTCTGAATATGATAATATTCTGACTTTGATGCGGGTCGTATAAACAGCACATTTCATTTAGATTTTCCGAACTAGGCCTTCCATTTTCCATATTTTGCATTTTCCGATTAAAGGCCCAGACTTACCAAACCAACATCAAACAGCTAGTTGTGTAAAAAGCTAGCAGCTAATGGTGCCAACAATAGCAACAGTGCTGACAGAGCTAATGGTGTTAATGTGGGGAGGAACACAAGGGTGGGTGTGACGCTTCACTTCCGCCACCATGGATCAGGACAACTTTATCAGTGTTTGCACTGTCTCACGTCACCTTTGCCTCAGCTAGAAAGCTGCACCTAAACACACTGCAAAGACTGCAGCCAACAGCCAATCAACATGTATGTTCTACTCCTGCGTGACAGGGAATAACTTTCCATGGCAATAGGCGGCAGTAGTCTGTATTTGCCTTAAAAAAGGCGAAACCTGAAGACTCACAGGATGGATTCAAGATGCTACTTAGCAAGTTAGCACATTAACAACACAACCTGATGATGAACGAACAAAGCATGTTTACGCTGCACCACCGATCAATAACACAAACCATTACAAACCATTTCTGCTAAATAGCTCAATGTCTTACATAAAAAAATCGTACGTAAAATAACAAGTTTGTTTCAGTCTCACGCCCTCTTGACTTTAGTCCTTTGTTTACTTTCCTCACTTCTGTTTCTCTTCTTGTGCAATGAGTTAAACTGCTAATCAGAGTGATTTCATTCACTGATTCAACATGCTGAATCGGCTAAAAAAAAAAAACGCCAACCGACACACCTCAAAGTGTTTGCGGAAGATGCTCACCAACAGCCCAACAGTGACCAATGGCCGACAATAAGCTTGGATTTTCAGGGCCTTAAGACGTGGGATATGCCGTTTTAATCGAGTTTTATTTGGGCATGTATACAGCCCAATCAGAAAATGCATCTCAATTGGGGTTTTTACCACAGTTTGCAACACACTGCCACTTGTCTGTTAACAGTCATTTCTTTGCATTGTCATGGATATGCTGTAAACAAACCAACTCGCCAACATTTTGCTACTGTGGTGTAGAGATCCGTGCCAAAGAAAAAAAGCCAACATCTCTGTCCAGAAGAAGAAACACACCCACTTATAAACATTCTGAAAGACTTCGATATCAACAGGTTTTTGGATCTGAGCAACTATTGCAACACTGACCTTTTTAAGAAGGTGGCTGAAGGAATGAAAAAGGGAGGCTGTGTTTGCAAAATCCAACAAGTTGGCCACTTTTTGATGCAAGGCGTAAAACGGCACAAGCGATTCCAGCCATTCCATTGTTTTACATTTTGACGTAATCATTGTTAGGGCGCATTAATCCGAGTATGCATGGCTGCATGTAAACAGGAATATTAGTGGAATTTTAATATGAATAAAGGGCCGTACACACCAAGAACTATAACTATAAATATAACTATAAATATACAGTTTTAAAAATCATTCTAAACTCAAGTGGAAGGCAGCGTCCACACTACAACTATAACGACAGCGATAGTGGTGGACAATATCGTTTGGATCACTTTCAGAGCGATTTGATGAATGATAGAAACACTGACAACCAATCAAAATCCATCCGAAATGACAGGTCGAGACATTCATCACGTCACTACGTCACTCACAGACTCATTCAACATGGTGGACGACATAGGAGAGAGGCTAATCACCAAGGTACAAAAAAATCCACCCCTCTATGATAAGAGTGAGCGACTTTATAAAGATGCGACCAAGAAGAGGGACATCTGGGATGCAATCGGGTGCACCCTTGGCATAAGTGGTGAGTGTTTTTGTTCACGGAGATAAGACGTTTATGAATAGCCAACGCTAGCTGTTATGCTAACTAGCATTACCTCATGTAGCTAAACATGAATGACAACAACTGTCTTGCCTCCTTATGATTATTATCACCACCGTTCACGGACCAAAATTAGCACCATTTAACGTTACCAGCTGAATGCTGGTGAAATATGCAAGTGGCTGGTAGATTTGCTGCACTCATCCCTCCCCTGCCGACCGCACCGAGCAGCACCGAGCAGCACCGGCCCTTTAGCCATGTAAACAGGTTAGTAGAAAATTTGTCTTCCTCAGAATAATGGCAAAAAACGGAATATTGTGTGCATGTAAACGTAGTGTCTCATTATCTTGTTTGGACGTCCTGAAGCTCAGATTCATTAATAGCTAGATAGGGTGGAAATTTAAGCATATTTTTATTGGATTGATTTTCCACAAAGAACAGACTGTAGTTGATGTTCAGATGAGAGGCGGAAGGAATGCTTTGTGTTTGTTTTTCTTCTCCAGACCACCATTATGTGTTTTCAATATGATGTGAGTTGGAGATAAAATTAAAGAAGTCCCTGGGGCTCATCCAAGTTTAACAAAGCACCAAGGACAGACAACCTTAAGCTCACACAGTGCTACAATGCTCCTCTCATGGTGAATGTAATAAATAAATGAGCAGATGAGTTTGGTTCTGACAAGTGAGGGACATGGCGCTCCCTGTGCATTTTTGATAGTGATCTAATTCATCTGGCAGGCGTGGATGTTGATTAAATCAGAATGTCAGCCACTTGACAAGACAAGACACAAGCCGGCGTGGAACCTGTTTGAACAGCGTGAGCTGTGCAAGATGGCCAGGGAGATTTGCAATGCTGTATGTCCGCTGAACTCCACGCACCGCCCTGTTATCGTCGCTTCCTACAACATGTCCGAAGAGACAGACAGACAGACACAGAGAGACGTGGAGGAATCCACAGAGGCCCACCTCTTCTGTTCTCTCTCAGGGTGACATCAGCCCTCTGACACTCTGGGTAAACAGAAGGGTGTGATGGCACGTCCATGTTCCCCTTCACTCACATGTGCTTGATGCCTCCATCAAATCTCCTTGACAATCACAGAGCTGGAGGCAAGACATACGTACGTGCTGAAATCACAGGCCCTGTAATTATGGTGAACAAAGCCTCTCTGAGCAGACTCACTATATGAAAGACCATCAATGGAAAATCAGAGCAAAGAATGCTTAGGGTTGGTCCGTCAGTGGCGGCACACAATAGGAGTATGATAAAGGGGGAGTTTCGGAGACAGAGATCGTTGAGGCAGGTTGCTATTTAACTGATGAGTGCCTCTCCAGAATCACTATATCCATGGAAAACTATTGCTTTCCCCCAAATTCAACACAATACCCCAACCATCTGCCAAAATACGACAACAGACTGATGTAAACACACTTTGGGAGATGATAGACGTCGTTTGAGATTCCTGGCGCATACAAGGTGTACAAGTGATGTTATGTGAGTTCGCTGACATCAATCAATCAAACATAATCACCATCTTTATGCAATAAATCTTTCTCACAAATTTGTTTTACTTTTCCTCACGATTCTCAACTGATGTCTCTCGATGGTCGATTTATATTTTGGCACAAAATGAAGCACACAGAATCGGGTCCTTGGGCGTCTCCTCTCCTTCCTCCTGTTAACCTTCCTGCGTGCACAGCTCCAAGGAGGTCAAAGTTATATGTACAAAGTCACTCTACTAATCTCCTTTGTCACTCATAAAATTTACACAACATCTCCCTCATGGAGGCCTGTCAGTTTGCTGCTGCCTGTGGCTGTCAGAGAACACAGATAATTACTCGGAGGGATCGGAGAAGGCCTTGATTATTTATAGGGCTGGATGTCTGAAAAGGAAAGAAAATACTATATGCAACTTTGAATGATTTCTTGTTAGTAATAATGCAATCATTTTATTGTTGTTTTTTTTAAATCTTCATTACAGTTATTAGTTTTGTAGGAAAAATACAAATACAAAAGAAAGTGGTAAACCCAGGAGTCTTTTTTTGTTTGTTTTAACATCTAAAAGTCTTATTTACTACTCACGAAATGAAGATTTCTTTTTGTAAAAAGTCCAAAGTTTGAGATAAAACATTTTTATAATTTTAAAAGTGACCATAAAAATTGGTACTGAACAGTCAGCAAGCCAACTGCCAGAAAAAATGGTTTTTATTGTACGTTTTTGGAAACCATAGATGCAGTACATTTGAACATAATTTTGTAATGGATATGTTAAATATAAATGTTTCTCAGCAACGCTGTGGTGACGGTGTGGTTAGGTGCAGGCACAAAATAATTTAGTTTTGATTAGGAAAAGATCAGGTTTTGGCTTAAAACACCAATGTTTGGTGGCACAAAAGCCGCCATGTAATGCTGTGATGTATTGGTGAAAAATGTCTTGGTTTGGTTAGTCGACCAGAAAGGTCATAAGTCATAGGTCAAAACCTATATGACTGGACCATGTGGGACTTTAACTTGAAAGGACAGACACAGGAAGTGTCCACGCTCAGCAGTCAGACAGGAGTCAGGTTAATTTCCAGGGCCGGTACCTGCGGTTATTCCACAGGCTAGTTAATAACATGTCGGGCAGGAAATCCAAAGTGTGGGATCATTTTGAGAAGGTGAAGGACGAACCCAAGGTGACATGTAAACTCATCTTCATTGGTCGACTACAAACATGACGTATCATCTGAAACATGGAAGTAGCTACATGCCCATTAGCCCACAGCGTCATTAACAGGCGGCTCGCTCAGTGTGTGACGTGTTCTTGTAGATAAAATATAGGCCTATATTAATGAAGGTTCATTAGTACGGTTTTGTATTTCTCTGTAATGTACCACCTTCAACTCAAACCATTGTGTTGCTCCGCCCAAAATATACTATTTAATAATTACATTAATATGGTAAACATGCAGGCAACTAGTTGACTAATGGCCCTAAATGAAGACTGTTGGTCGACTTGGAAAATCCTTAGCTGGGGGCAGCCCTAGTTTGGTGGAGTTGGAAAACACTGCGATGTGTTGATAAAAAACAAAATAAAATAATATCTATGTTTGGTGGCTCAACACCAGTGGAAATGCTGGGAAGAGTTGCCAGGAACAACCGGTGTTGTTGGTTTTGAACGGTGGCCTGCGGCTTAACAGGCGTCTTATTTAGGTGACATCGCCTAGGTGACATCATCTAGGTGACATGCCATCCACCCTTCCCTCCACTTCCTGATAATAAAAGGCTGCTTATAAATTATATGATTATATGATATGTATGAGTGTAGTTTGCAGAAGCCTTTAATGACAAAACATATAACAATAACATTTTCTTCTCGGCCGCAGTCAGATATATTATAAGCATATGTTTCAGACATGCCATCTCTCATACTGGGCCATGACATGACACGCTGGACATGCGTCATACTCAGAGTGATCCTAGTCTGATAATGACGTGTTTTAGCTCACCTTGTTGTTGTGACCTCACCTGCTGTTTGTGTGTAATTCTCTCCCATGATAACAGCATGAAACACTCATGAATTAAACTAAGCCTCATGTGAGAGTAAAGAGAAAAACAAGCAGCCCTTCAAGAGAAAGTGATGATCACGTTACAGTGATGTGTGCTTTTGATTCTTCTCACCTTCAGATCCTGAACACCTCCTTTTATTTTTATTGTGCTGTAATTTACTGTATTGTTTAGATCTCTCACTTGTTTTTTTTGGGATTTAAAGCCCCTGAAAACTTGGTTTCAAATCTCAACTCTCTCTATAAAATAGAATATTCATGACTAAATATGCATCACTTCAAGTAAGGTCAGCGTTAAAGGAACTGTATGCGACATTCAGAGCATTAATATAGCAGCAAACAGCTGTTTGCTATGTAAAGATATGGTGCAGTAAGAGAAGCAGAGAATGTAGTCATGCCCCCTCTCTGTGTGTTGTATTCCAAGCTTCTCCATTTGTTGTTATAGACGGTTAGGCTGTGTGTGTGCATGTTAGTGCATGTTAGTGCATGTGAGCCCTATGTGTATCCCATTGGCTAACTAATCACCACCACTCTGCCCTGCGTTGACACACTGGTTACTACTGATAGCAGTGTCCCTATCCATGGTGGCAGAGCTGAAGCATATTGTCCACCCTTTGGTTCCTGCCCACATTAACCCCCTTAGCTCCGTCAGCACTGTTGCTGTTGTTAGCGCTGTTAGCTGCTAGCCACTAGCTCAGCCACCTCCATGTTGAGAGCCGTGTGCAGACAATCCCGGCCCACACTGTGAATCATAGATCCACTCTAAATGTTGCATACAACTCCTTTAATTTTGTCAAATCAAAAAAACCCATAAAAGATTTGTTGATTACCTTCTTATCAATGAATTAAAACTAAACAACAATGTGAAAAATTAACTGATGCAAACATAAGCCAATGTAACTTTCTCAAGAGTTGTGGATGTACATGTAATATTACTTTCAGTTAGCTATCTTTCATGTTGCTGTAATAAGTAAGTACCAGAATTAATTAGGGGTGTAACGACACATCAATCTGGATCAATATAGCAACTCAGTATTATCAACGAGCTAATATTATTGATCTTTAAGATACGTTTTAATTTTGAAATTCCCATGGCATGTCTGTGTCGCTTTTTCCATCCAAACATGCCACCTTCGTAAACATTCAAACAATGCTAGCAGCCAAGCGCCAGACTGATGATGGTAAACAGCCAAGAGAAGACAATTAGGGTGTTTATTTTTATTTATGTATTTATTTATCCTTTTGACCCTCGCATTAACGCTAATGCTAGGTGAGCAGGAACAACAGACAGAGAATGGTTCTGTTAAAACTGCCCTAATTTGGAAAAAGACATAGAAATAGATAACAGTAGAGTCACATGGACACTGTTTGAACAAGTAGACTTTATCTTTAACATTAAGTATAGACAAGAACGACACATGTAACTGTAGTAACTGTACACAACAA
Organism: Epinephelus fuscoguttatus; assembly: GCF_011397635.1. Lineage (NCBI taxonomy): Eukaryota > Metazoa > Chordata > Actinopteri > Perciformes > Serranidae > Epinephelus > Epinephelus fuscoguttatus. The sequence continues at coordinate 39,633,220 of NC_064758.1, read as the reverse complement.
AGATGGCAACAGCTGTAGCCTCAAAATGCTTAGGAGACTTAAAAATGCATGACTAAGAATACAATTAACAAAATTTAGACAACTTAAACTAATATATGTTTCCATCAAAAGCCTAAAACAAAATTTAAATCAGGTGCTTAAAGTATATTTATAGTATTTTTATATTAGAGTACTCATAGTAAGAAGCGACAGGACACAGTGGGTTCCCTGGCTGCTCAGACATAAATCCCCATAGACGCTCATATTTTTTTTGTCACAGTCATCTATGTGCTTTTTGTGCATGTATTGAATGACAGTGTCACATACTTCTGACCGTTGTCCTGGATGGCAAATGACTATGAATGACAGGAGAATAACTGGTGCAGTAATACTGAAATTGTACTGCAGTCACAGCTGTGTGTTTATAGAGTCTTTTACAGCGACTTCAAGCGCAGCTCAGCCAATCATAATCAAGGACTGGAACTATCCATTTTATAAAATAAGATTTCAGGGGCTTTAAGCCTGGTTAATTAAACCTTTAAGAGTAGTAAAATACTGCGAGTGACCAGTATCCAAACCGTCTCACGGCTGGTCATACCTCCAAATCCATGTGCCTATTTGAGTCTAATACGCTACTTAAATGCCAGCTTAATAAGAGATGACAATTCCATGTGCAAATCAATTTGATATCTGCGGGGACTGAAAAGTGCACATCACACATTACGAGCCAGGATCAAGCTGGGGGCAGGTGCCTCTCTTCTCAGAATTACAAGGAGAGTTTGCAGACAGATATGAATTTACAATTAGTTTCATCCTGGCGACTTCTTAAGGTTTGTGACAGTGTCTGGGGTTCCACTAAAGGCCATGTGTGTGAAGCCATGAATTTCTTGCGACAGGCTATGATACCAGAGAGGCTATATTTAGGGAGGATAACTAGTACTGCACGGTATAATCTGACATTTGTACCACAAGGGAGTCATACTGCATTGCTCACAAATGACAGTGTCACTGTTGGTTTGTGTCCCCGGTGGAATAGGTTAAAGAGAACAAAACATGTTTTTGCAGTGGAGTGCCGCTCGGCAAGACAGATCTAATAAAACTGTATTTGATTGTGGGGGTATGATCTGACTGTGGCTGTCACTGGTGAGTGAGCCCCCTGAGCGCGGAGACAGCAGCAGTCTGGTTGAAAAGGAACAAAGAGTCCCTGGGAGCGGTCTCAGTAGACTCTGAAACAGGAGTCTGCATGACTGGCCTGCTTTTGATGGCTGACTTCAGCAGGGCATTTCAACTTCCCCTCTAATTCTCCGGCCCCCTAACCAGGGACAAAGAGAACAAGCAGAGGCCACCATTGTTCTAGCATCCCTAGCTGTCGATTTCCTTGAAATTTAAAGCACATCACGTCAAAGCAGATCACTTTATAAGAGCTGTTCATGAATAAACATCCTGCATATCCTGGGCAACGTAACATTTTATCAATCCACAATTACATTTTCTATCTGTTCCCTCATGCGGTGTCGTAGTTTAAATTAGAACGTCAACCAGCATATTTGAGTACCTGTCAAATCCTTTTAAAGAAAACAAGCATGATGTAATTCTGTTCAACCAGGCAATTCATTAGCCCAAGTCAAACACTCGTCCTTCTGCAGTTGGCTGCTGTTGTCCTCCCTGCGGAACGCGGAGAAGCCACTTAGGTCCACATTCACCAAGGTGATCAAACCTGCGTCAGCCTACACCTGCCTCCCCTCTCAGGAGGAACCAGGACAAGCTGCACAACAAAGCTGCGGCGGCACACTTGGGGAGTTCAGCTAACTGCGTCTTCAATCACCACATCTCAGAGCTATCGGAGGATTCTGGGCGTTTATGGGGGGGTGGGGGGGGAGCAGGGAGTGTACATGGAGTTTGTTTAGGATGCATACTGCACCAGCTGATTGATGTATGAGGAATATTCCAGCCACTTAGCTACTGTAGTGCTCTACTGTTTGACACCTTGCATTTTCCTATGCAGCCTTTACATACTCCTCCAGAGTACCCTGCAGAAGGAGAAACAGTATTGCCAATAAATAGACATATGGAATATGAGTGCTGAAGACATCTTTACTGTGAGACATTAAAGACATGTTAGCAGAGGCAGGAGAATATTATACTGGCTAGATGCTCAGTGGAGATTTGGGGATCAGCAATGTGCAGGCTGTTTTTTTTCAATGATATGTTTGAATTATTTCTTATGGGTGTGCATAATGGCAATATAAATCTTTCTGGGTGTGCAATTACAAAGACTGGCATGGTCTATTCCCCGCTGGGTGATCGCCTGCGAACAATGACATATTACCGGCTGGCCGGCAGTGGTCATTAAGAACTGATATGGGATTTATGGCCAGTCTTTAAACATGAGATGGCATTAGAGAGATTTGAATACAGTCAAAATGGCACAAAGAATCCTGCCTGAGCAAGATGGAGCTAATGAACTGTGGTCGGAAAGCAGGGGGATATAAAGTTATTTTGGGTAAAGCAATTTCTCATCAAGCAAAATGAGTCTGATTTTAATCACGGGTTGTCAGAGTCCATAACAAGCTCGCTGTGTTATTATGGTATTGTATTGGTGAGGTTTTATAGGGTTGTAATGAGCAAAGTTGAACAATTAATACATTAACACGCGGCTCAATTTGTAATAATGAAATGCATGTTGAAAAGCAGATGACAAAATATGCAATGCTAATATGAAGTATGAAAAGCGCAGTGTGATTATATTACAAGGATTGGAAATGATACAGACCTCAAGAGGCGGTACAGTATCATCTCAGTCAGTGTTTCCGCATGACGACAGAAGCCCTCTATATAACCATCTTACTAATTTCCAGTGGCAATTAAAGAGTCTTACATTCCACACGATACCTGCTGAGAGAGTATAAGGAGCTTAAACATCAGATGTGTTCATTGGAAAGTGAGAAATAAAGACTTTGCCTCATCATATTAGTGCCAGCCCTTAAAGTGACTGTTTATCATGAGGTAGTGCTCAAGGTTTTAATGAGCTCCCTGCCTGTTCTAGTATAATTCCAATTAGTCCCTCCGTCTCATATAATGGCATGATTACCTTGTGAAGCCTCCATTGTTTTCTGTACAAGCCTTGAAAGGAACCCTGACTATTTTAATCTGTTTCCCAGTGGCAGCACACCTGCCAAGCCAGTTACACCTCCTGCAGAATGATCACAGGTATTGGTTCATTAATACAGAGAATGGCAGTGTATGAATCCCCGCCTGGTCACACCTAGTGGATAGATGAGAAAATGAATGTTAAAGTCAGATTTTGACTGCACTTCTCCTCCGATATTATATTCACAGCGCTCAAAATTACACTGAGTAAGGAGCAGGAGGAGTTTATAATACTGCGATTCACAAAACAGCAACAATATTGTACATCTCTATTTCTGCTTTGCTCTCTTTCAGAGCACTTGTGTAATAATTCAGTGTTTCCTGAACATCGCAGCTCACTCACTATAAAGTGTGACTGATCTCAGTCAAAGTGATAACAAATCCTGCAGCTGTGTCAGCCTCTAAAGTAAGGCCCATTACCTCAATTTTGGTCGCTACCGTTTCAGAGAAAGAGAGGAGAAGGAGCTATTTTTGATCAAAACCCAGGCAAGAGGAGAATCAGTCATTAGCAGCAGCCATTTGTGCTTGCATCTTGTTTGGACAGCCTGTGGCTTCCACTTGAAGACAGTTCTGGTTCTAAAGGAAATGCACCCGCCTCGGCGCTCTCAACACACACAGGGCTGATTTACCAAGAAACTCACCGCACAGTCGTTGTGATGTCTCACTGATATCTTTTGTCAGAAGGGCATGTTGAGGAAATGCACAACGAGAGTAAAAATGTTCAGTAACTTCACGCAAACGAATAATTGAGCTAATGTTGATTCGGTAACTTTCGCAAACCGCAAGGGCAGCGCGCTCTAACCACACCATATTGTTCCCAGTGTCGAGGTAATTGATTCAGAGCTCGGAGGACACTGTCTTGCACAAGAAATGTTTCATTCAAATCATAATTTAACAGGGTATCAGCAACAACGAGCACAATAGGAGAGGATGGTAATAGCCAGAGCCTAAAACTGAATTTAGATTTTCTCTCAGATTTGACACTCATGCAGAATAAGAGACAGGAGGGAAGAAATGGTAATCTGCAAGAAAACCCTTAAAAGAATCAATTTGGCAAGGTGTCTGAGAATGTGACTTTATCCGGCACTGTGATTCCGACTGTCTCCTGTTAGAGTGGGATGACTGTCTTTCTTCCCTGCTGACAGGCAGACCCAGGCCAAATTGACAGTTCTTTAAAGCGCCTGACAGAAAGCCGCATTAATTAAGTCATTGCTGGACTTTAATTGTGTTAAGAAGTTGAAAAAAAAAAATCTAATATGAGAAAAGGTTACCAAGTCCTCCGTGGTGTCAGATTTTCTACTTTCTATGAATATTAATGTGCCTAATGAAGACAATCTTCGCTTCATCTCCCCATTGTTCTGTATTCAGGTGCCAAGCTTTCACAGCCATTGATTTGTTGTTAAAGAACAAATATGTCATGGGAGAAAATGACTGCCATGTCTTTTATCTTAAATTTATCAAGAAAAACGCCTCTCTCTTCAGTTGAAGTGTGGATTTTTTTTTGTTATTCTAAAAAGATTTTAGCTGAGTGAGTGTCATGCAAAAGTTGTCAAGGTGTGTTTGGGTGTTAATTAGATGTGGTAAGCCAATTTTGCTTTTCTGCTGTGAACAGGGAACAAAAGGAAATTCAGATTTCAGGAGCTGCCATGGACAACAAATAAATACAAAGCCAGCAAAGCTAATAAAATCTTTGTCTTTAGCCAGAGGCATACAGTTATTTAGCTTTTAGCATTTGGGCACATCCATTCAAAAAATATATTTGTTTGTAAAGACATGAATGCTATCAGGGTAGAAAGGAGTAAACGCATTTGGAGGATCATGATTTCTCTGCGGTGGAGAACTGCTGAGGTGCGACTGTCTGCCATTGCTGGCAGATAAAGTCATGTGATAAGATATTTGATGGCAAGTTACAAGTTCTTTGTGCCTGCCACACAGCCTGGGGGGAGAGCAACACCAAGCGCTCCCCAAACTTCAATATTAACCGGGCATCATGATTGCCAGGCATATTGAAGAGACAGAAATTCAAATGAACCTCTCTCCCCGTGATAAGACGACCTGAGTCCTTGTGAAAGATGAGCTATGGCTATTTCTGGAGAACGAAGTGCTCGGTCTCGCCACAGGGCAAACCCTGAATAGCCAGGGTTGGAATTACTTGAAAAGAGGGACTGGCTGATGTACTTGGCACTTGTCATTGAAGGAGTGCCTTTTGTTCACAACGCCATAGATCTCCATCTAAGGCAACTGTACAAAAGGACTCATGTATTTGTGAATCCTTTTGTGAAAAATTAACAGACGTGTGTTACAGAGGGGAAAAGGATGGTGTCAGAAAATTAATTTTGCAATATCTCATCTGAATTTACTGTTTAAATTTTGGGGAGAAAACCTGGCATGCAGCACACACCCCCGGCGCATCTTTTTCTCTCCAAATGTCCTCGTCTTGGACGGCCGTTGAAAAGAGAGTAGTCACCATAGCTAATTTATGTTGTGGGTTGGGTGTACACAAAGTGTGAAGGATGGGGGACTGTGCATATGTGGACGTCCCTTTATTGCATCTGACAGAGACGACTTCTTTCTGATGTCATCCCTCTGTGCATGTGGGAGTCAGTGAAGTTCACGTTGTTTCCCACCAGAAGACACACACACACACACACACACACACACACACACACACACACAGAGGAGGAATCAGTCAAAGCTGCACTGAGATCAAGTCTCAGACATCATCAATTTAATGCTTCCTTCAAGGGGAACTGTGGTTTTATGTCTTAACAGAGTATATGGTAATTCAGGCCAAGATAATCTTATTCAGTCAAAGTGATAAATTTGTTAGTGTTCGCAAAACTTTTCAGCTCAAGGATGCATATAATGTGCTTTGTGTCACTTAAAGGCCCAATCTGTAATCTATAAGTCATCATTTATATCTTTAAATTATGTGTTATTAATATTCTTTATTTTGGGGGAAAATAGCAAGAAAACAAGTCTATCATTCAAGGGCATAGGTTTCATTCCAACGTTGGTGGGGACACATATAAAACAGGGGAAGTAGGGCCCCTCCCCCGGGAAATTTTAGCCTCAAACACTAGATTTCCTCCATTCAGGTGCTTATATATATTTTTAATGCACAAATTCATGCTGGAAATGTCTTAATGTAAAGAAAACACAAAATTTCGGGTATGGGTATCTATTCAAAATATAGGGTATATTTAGGCAACACACATGCTGGCATAGTTTAATTTCCCCTCCTCGTTTGTGAATGTAACCTCTTCACATGTGCATGTGGCACATTCATTTGTTTTACAGGGTGTCTGCAAGCCTTAAAAGGTCTTATTTTGTAAATATTAGGCCTTAAAAGTTCGTCGTAAATTTGAATTTGTGAGGCCTTAATTGCCACAAACACTGACTATCTGATTGAATTTATCCACCTTTTAATTGATTTTTGTCAAAATACATCAAACTCTTGTGCATTTAAGTCCACATGTTACAAATCTTTAGACCTACCACTGAACCAAACACTGTCTTTTACTTCATTCTTGCGCTTACCTGTTGGCAAAATGTAGATTAATTGAAGTCATTATAATAAACTTTATAACGACATAAACCCTACATCTGCATGGGACTCCGTATATACTACTTACTGTTGTACTTACCTGGAATGCTTAGATAAGGAAACGATGATTTGTCCAAAAATTGGCCTTAAATTTGTTGTAAATTCATCTCGAAAAGGTCTGATACCTGTAGACACCCTGTTTTAATTCATGTATAAACCCCTGGACTTTAATATCTCACGTGTTTCAGCACATGTTTAAAAAATTCTGTGCAGTGAAAACATATCCCACATATCTGTGTGTCAGAATAAAGTTATAATATTTAGAAAAAATAGCTGTAATATTACGGACATTACCTTATAATTGCCCTGAAGTCCACTGTGCATTATGTTATTGCTCTGCTGATATGATATTATCTCCTTCAGGCCGTCTGACAAACACAGAACCCTGTTTGGGACTCTCAGGATGAGACAAAGTTTAAGCAGCTGTGCGCTTCTCTTCATCGGAGATGCAATACCAACTGAAAACACTTTTGATTAGGCATGGCCCTGCATTAAAAAGTGTCCCTTACTGAATTAATACATGACTTGATTTATATTTTTGTGCACAGAACTGTTAAAATGAGCATAATGCAACAAGTTCGCTCAAATATTTGTAGGGACAATTCTGCCTTCCTTAAATATTGGTAGAGACACGTCCCTACCATCTTTATACAAACCTACCTCCTTGCTGTTGTTTTAATGATGATAAGCCGATTTATAATCTATAACTCAAACTCCTCAGTTATTTATACTCAACATTTGCATGGACAAAAAAAAAGAAGAGGGATTGCTGCTTTAACGCCCCTCCCTGTAACAATTTATGTTACATAAAGCAGATTTTTCAAAGGTAACTCTGCAGGGGGAAGTTCTCTCTCAGATTTACTTTGGTTCCCATGTGCTGTGAACCAGACTTGCTTTTATTTATGGGGAAAGTTTAACTTTTGGCTTGGTGCTGCAGTGATTATAATTTTGACACTGAGCTATTATCCAACTTTAAAATGAATCAAATGTAATAACTATGCAGCGTTAATCAACATCTTACTGTATGTTTTCATTTAATGCATGCATACATTCCTTATTGTTGTTATTATATTATTATTATTATGAGTTTATTGCTTTTTGTCACCCTTAATTGTGACTAGACTGACCCAAAAAAGACACGGAGGAACAAATGAAGAGCAGCATCAGAGGGAAAGTAATGAAACGTCTTTCAACAACACTTTGTCTCTGTTCCTTTGGCCAAGTCTGGGATACCTATTAACATTCCCTTTAAATTATTCATTCTGATGGATAAAACACCTCCACAATTAATTGCATGTGAGCCACCCAACCCCCTTAAATCTGTTGAAGAGGCTGAAATTCACAGCGTGCACTCGTTAAATGTATAATATCCTTACACAGGACTTTTAAATATGGAGCCGAATATAAAAATAATAACTTCTAGGTAAATACAGTAAAATGGACGGCCGCTGATTAATGGGCATAGCATGAAATATTCTCTCTTCATCAGGCCCCCCTTCTGTAATAATGCGCCTTGAGGAGAAAGGAAAGAAAAAAGAGAGAGACACCCTTCTGATATGAAACTTTCCTATCGTTTGTATATTCTGTTTCATGGACATCACTTCAGAGCAAATGAGCACCACACGTCTCGCGCACTCATGTAAATTACATCAGATTCCCAACCTTGCACCATCCACTGTGAAAACGTCATTCAGCGTTATGTATTAATCATGTACATCATCAATATATGCACTATTAATTGTCATACTTCTTTTAGAGAAAGGAAGCTTTGGGGCTCATGTTCTGCTGTGGGGAGGTCTGCTCTGTCTGAGATGTTAATTTGTAGATAATGTGTAACGTGGTTTCATTTACTAACTCTTCATCCATATTTGATCTTATATGAAGTTCTGCTTTTCACTGCTGAACTGTAGTGTTGTTTCCACTTGGAGCGAAATGGATTATTTATCAACTGAACATCACTATCGGCCGATATTCACCTTGTCGCCATTGGACTATCAGCAAATAAGGTGACATTTACCGATGGCAGTGGCCGATGTCTTGTACAGGCTAAATTGCAGGGCTCAATGACTAACGGCGTCCCATCGTCCCAAGGACAATAGAAAATGTGTTTGCGACGAACAGAGATCTTTCCTGGGACGCCACTGGGACAAAAGGACGCAGTAAAATCACTGTCTCTCAGGGGACACACCCTTTTTTTTCGCTCTGATAATGCTAAATCATGAACAACAAATCCACGTTGAAATCGGCAGAATGCGAGCTAGTTAACGATAGCTATTAGTAGCCATCCATTGTGATGCATTCAAGCTCTGCTCAGTAAAAATCACAATTAGATGAGAGTAAATTCAATGCATTCTCATCTGAACTCAGACATTGCCGCTTTGTCAGTGGATTTGACGTTATGATGTGCTAGGTATCCCCCTGCATCTATCGTTAACATTTCAGGACACTGTCAATTTACACATCTTACATGCAATGTGTCTTTTAGAATACACTTATGAAAACTACACCTTAATTTTTACAGGAAATGTACAGTTTCTGTTTGTTAGATGCACACAGTATTTTTCAAAATGAACTTACAGCATCAATAAAACACCTCTTATTTACATTTACTCAGGTCCTTAAAAGGTCTGAAATTGTTTTAAATTCAGTCTTAAAACAATTAGGCCTTAAAAGGCATTAAATAGTCTTACATTTGAATATGTGAGGTCTTAATTTCTACATTTTATCGTATTTTATTTATCCATTTTTTATTTTCTGTTTTTGAAAATGAGTGAAGCCTTTATATGTAAAAGTAGATTGACTTACCTCACTCTAATAACCATATTCCTACATAACACTTACCTCTCCACAAAACCACATATATACTACTCACCTGCAGCGCTTACCTGTGATGCTTAAATAAGTAGAACATAATTTGTCCAAAAATCTCTCCTATGTTTGGTTAAAAGGTGTCCTGAACGGGTCTTAAAAAGCGTTAGATTTCACACTCTGATACCTGTGGACACCCTCTTACTTCCTTGTGCAACAAAAGCACGTGGTTAGGTTGAGAAAAACCAACTTGGTTTAGCTCCCGGATAAAGGTCCAAGGTGAAGGTCCAGGGTTTGTTGGAACCATCCGCCACCCCTCCTGCCCGTTCCTTATTTTACGTTATTACCATTGGTGTTACAAACTGCCTCCAGCTGGTGTGTGTCATAACGTAGAAAAAGGTGCCTTTGTGCATCAGTATCTTATGCAGTATCTTATATATATATATATATATATATATATATATATATATATATATATATATAGTAAAAAGGCGACACGGTGCAGTGGTTAGCAGTGTTGCCTAACAGCATGAGTGTGAGAGAATAGTAAAAAGGCTTTTAAAGCAGTTTTTCTCATAAGAGATGTTTGAATTTGAGCTCATTCAAAGATGGTTCAAATAAATAACAACAAAGTGGTATCTGCTGTTCGCCAAATTGTTATTTTGAACAGAATTTCACAATCGGTGTATCCCTACAACAGATAATACATTTGTGTTTCACATTCAGGGATTAAGTTGGCAGCAGCTGAAGTATTGATGCAGGATACAAACATAAAGCAGACTGATGGCTCCTACTAAACTGATGTTAGTGTCAGTATTGATGTTTTTGGACAATGCCATTTTAAAAATGCAAACTCAGAGGCAAGAAAAAAGTTACATACAAGAAAAAGCCATGCTGTAAGCAGATAGGGAAAATAAGCATTGTGTTTTTGTAGAAATCCACAGTGCAGAAGCTCCTCCAGGAAGAAGAGTGTGCTGCCCAGCTATTTATTGCTATGCTGCTGAATGCAACGCCAGCTCAAAAGGCTTCAAATCATTGGGGAGATTGTTAGGCTTCTGTGAAAATTACGGAAATGCAGGGGAAATGGATGAGCAACACTTCATAACAATTAATCAGGGGCCGCTGATTAATAAAGTTCATTTTTTATTCTCGATGATTCAGGGGATTATCAAAAGGACACTGTCCTTGTCATTTTGATTAACAAACCCATCCTCGCTCTGGAAGAGGACGCGCTGAAGGGAGACGCTTTCTTTCGCCCATAAAATAAATATTGAATGAGAATATTAACTCGTTAACCTTGACAAGTATTTGTAATTTTCATAAGGGGGTAAACCAGCGGATTCAGCACAAAAACTGCTGTGGGGGTTTGAGAAAAGGCACGGGAAGAGGGGTGGGGGGACGACAACACACAACAAATTAGAGAGAATGAAGAATGCTACTGCATGAATCCTGTCATTTTTATGGGCTGCAATGATTAATTTGTTTGTTCAAATTCTCAATTAAGCCAGGAGGAACTGGCAGAATTAGAAAAGGAGAGCAGTGCAGTGTTGTCTTGGCTTTGCAAGCGCCCTGGGGAGATATAGCCCTACCTGATCTCAGGTCATCAGGCTATTCTGCAGACAGCTCACACAGCCCGGAGCAGGGGTGTGGTGTGTGTCTCGGAGATTCATTTCAAACAGCGCAGAGAAAGGAAAAAATGTAAATCAAAATATTTCGTCAGCACGCCCCGATAAATCATTCTGCCTTTTCCTTTCATTTGTCCAGGTCGCCTTGTCAAGGGTAATGCCCTTAAAATGTCAATTGTCAGAGAGAGCATGCATTGCATTAGACGTAAAGTACAGTTCACCACACACAAAAACAGCAGTCAGTCGCAGTGTTATACAGAAAGAAATAAAATATGGAGCTTGCACTTCCCTTTTCCCTGGAGGCCCTGTGCACTTATTATTTGTCAGAGTGACAGATGTTTTTCAAATGATGGTGTCTCATGTGTGCTGAACTTCTACCAAAGCCCTACCGTGAGAGACTGCGGGACGTTATACACCATCTGATGGTGGAAACCTCCATGGACTGAGTCCCTGTGCTGTGAGGCTTTCTGCGGGGAAGCCTAACAACAGAGGAGGGAGGTTGTCAGGGTGGTCTGCTGAGGTGATCGCAAAACACCGGACCCGGATTAAAGTAGCAAATATGCAGAAGCACATAAAAACTCCACAATCCAGAGTAAGATTTGCTCATCGGAATTGAATTTGCCGAGTGCTGTGAATTTGTTTTGGTGGGCTGCAAACAACAAATATTATTTACAGCGCAGACATAAATATTAATATAGACAGAAAACAAATTTGCAAGTAACTGTGCAACTGCTCAGCTCCACAAACTGAGCAGAAAGAAAGAGGTCATTTTGCAATGTGCATTTTTTAACCGTGTGTGGGAGGAAAACGCTCAGGTAGCATCATAGAGCTAAAATAGTTTTAGCGGGTGGCTGTCGAAATAAGCTGCGTCTACAGGCACATAGGGGTCAATGAGGTATTTTTGCTGCTTTCTTTCTCACTTTCAGCTCAAACCATGAAGGGTCAACAAACAGCAGACTGCACATGAGATGTATTACAGATATCTGTGAGGTTTCCACTGATCAGTCAGACTGTACAGTATCTATTGCTCGCTGCATTGTTTTAACAATGTATAACCTCAGATTTGCAGAACCACTCGTGCTTTAAAATACATGTACTTCACTTGAGGATATCCCAGAGCAAATACACTATTTTTGTTCCACTACATTTATGTAACATCTGCAGTGCATTGTAAAGCCACATTTTCACTGTTTAAACAGCCCACTTAAAGAGAGAGGAATCACAGCAAGTGTAGCTGGATCACTGCCTCTTCGCTGACCCACTGATGTGTGGACAAAGTGTTAAGCCCCTGCTTTTCTTTTTGACACGGTGCATTTAAAATCAAACACTACACTGTGTTTATTTAACATCTTTATTAGACTGCTTCCACGTTTGCTCAGTAAAGTATTTGTTTACCTGTAAAACATTTTTGTAATATAGAAATCAAACAAAAGGATACAGCTTGTGCATTCAAGTGTAACTTAGAAAAAAAAAAACAAACGTCTGGAGAGAGGGCTGTTTCTGTTCTACATACGCTGCAAAATCTCCAAGCGAAAGTGCAACTTTGTTATTGTGTTTACGACCATTATATGATTTTTGTAATGAAATCACAGTGTGTTTTCCGGACCAGTGGGTGCTTTTAATAGTGCTGGCCACCTTTCTTTTTTCCAATTCAAGGTGTCCTCTATAGAGTATGTATATCCAGAGCAGCAGCATTGACTAGAGCCAGCACTTGTGAAGCGAAAATGCTTATTAGTCAAACAGTCCCCATCGGAATAATGCCACGGTCAGCCAGTGGTGAGGGATAACTCTGTGTGGATGACACTCTGGAGCCTATTCTGTAGGGGATCTGTTTTAGTACAGCACGCACAAACATGATGTATGGACACACAAGCAGAGAAGCATCATGGGACCACACAATGGAAGAGCTGCGGATGAGTTACTGTAGCGAGAGCGGGGCTTGCATCGAACATGCTCTTCAAAACAATGACAGCATGTTCTAGTTTCTGTTTAACGATCCATTTGCCCCGGCAACCTTGATCAAAAACTGTCGGCAAAAATAAAGCAGTTAAAAATGAATATGGAATGATTAGAGGTAATGTTCATGACCACAGCGTCCGCAGAATCCTAAAATGCAAACCACAACAAGACAAAAACAGATGTCCAAAGTCATATGGCTACTTTTTTTAATGTTACATAATGACTAGAGGTTAGTTACACAAGAGAGTGGAACAACAAAATTCATCTGCGCGTTGGTGGTGCAAGAAGCTTGGTGACGTCAGAACTTGTAGTTGATCCACAGTAGGCGCCAAGTTAACGGCTAACACACCAGCGGGCAGGAACATGCCAGCACTAGTCAATCACAACACTTCTCTGAGCTTCTTCTATTTTCTCTGTACTGGACTTTTTACACCCACTTGGCAGTTTTCTTTTAGTTTACTGTTTTTTGTTTGCAGACACATACAGCAGCATAAAACCAGACAATAGAATTAAAACAGATGTGTCAGGGGAGGTCAAGGAGCCATGGGGTTTTGCAATGAACTGAACCTCAGACAAAGGAAACAGTATCTAACTACCAAAAACAACATGATTTAGATTAGTACAAAGCAAATAAATGACAATAGGAAACAAAAAATGAACAGAATAGCTCAACAAATCTGCAGATAATAACCGTGTCAAATTAAAAAATGTATATAGATTGATGAAAACAAAAAAATTAGTCATAATCAAGACATTATGAATTAAATATGATGACAGTTTGTTTTTAAATGTTCTAAAAAGATGGTGTTTGATTCCAGATCTGTGCAACACAATATCTGAGGGAACACTGGCTATGTTTCTTTTGTGAAAATGAACACAAAGATGGTCAGCTTGTTTGCTATCATGGAACCAAGCTGCAAACTCAGGAGCTGAAAAATGAAGCTAACATGGAAGTGCCAAAAACTGCAGTTCCTTGAATGACCACTTGAGGCTGGCTCCAGAATTCAGTCAGTCCCGGTAGACCCTAATATTAAAATACCAAACTTTTCAGTAGAAATAATCATGTTTACAGCCTGATACAAAAATGGTTTTGGTCTCTATAGCTAATTTCCAAAATCATGACAACTGTACGGGGGCTGAAATCTTACTCTCCTGTTTAAATGTTATTGACGATAACAACGTTGGTTAGGTATCGCAACCAAGGTGTAACCCCACATTCACAAAGTAGAGGCACAGCTGTTGATGTCGCTTTTTTGGTGAGTCTTGTCCAGGGTGTAAAATTAACACCTGCCAAGGGCCAATGGCGGGTAAAACATGAGTTTGGTGTGTAAAACAAAAACACACACCCATCAGTGGCTGATGGAAAATTTTGAATTGCATGGGGGGGGTTTATGAGCTTCGACCATTTCTGTGTCAGACTATTTTGACCCTTGCGGCTTATAGTATATGTGCTGGGAACGCATGACGTCAGCTACCGGAACTTGTTGCCTGGGCATCCTGTGGTAACTTCTGAGCAAGATGTGGCGACACATTCCTGGTGTGAAGCCACCGCCAGAAAAGAGGAAAAACGAAGATGTATTTTCATACTAAAAACGTAAGGTAATTATTTTTCGTCAAACAAGGCATGATTTTTTTTATTTGGCTAGTGAAAAATATGTTTGGCCGGTAAATTTTTGGAAGTCACTAGCCAATGGCAGATGAGGTAAAAAGTTAATTTCACGTCCTGGTCTTGTCACATTTTGGTCGCCTAAAAATGACTAAAAGACCCTCTAAACCAGTGGTTCCTAACTGGTGGGTCACGGTCTACAAGTTGGTCGCAGGTTCATTCTGAATGGACCACAAGTCACTTGCAAACGCTTCAAGTTTGTAAAAAAAAAATATACTGTATTTTTAAGTACGGTAAATTTCCAGCACAAAACTTTTATTTTGAAGTGCCTTTCTTTGATGTAGAGTGAGTGACTAACCGACAGCCAGCTAGCTCGACGACATGGCCAAGCGCAAGTACGACGCTGAATTTATTTAACTGCAGGACCTCAAACTAACGACAAAGGAGAAATCGGGACCCTGTGGCTGGACCATTTGGGAACCACTGCTCTAAGGAATTTGATGGTCCGTTTTTCTGTTAAGTTAATTTTGTTTTAGTGGTTTTAAGTATTTTTTTTCGCTAGCAAAAATTAGCATTATCACAGTTAACCATAGGCTGTAAATGTACCGTGCTAACCAAGCTAGCAGCTAGAGTTATCATCCAAATATGACAACACTCCAAAAAGCCAAACTTGGGGCTTAAAAACAGGAGTCCACAAACTAATGGGTGACGTCAGTGTGGCTATGTCCACTCCTTTTATACAGTCAGTGAGTGTTACCTGTCAGTTAGCGTGCTTGTTAGCGTGGTTGCTTATGAGGCAATAAGTTCACAATTTACTCAGAAGATTTATTCATCGACCATCGACTCCTGTCTCATAACTCTCTGTACACCGTGCCTCTTTTCTGGAACAGTTTATACTCTGGCAGTTGGACCATATGGAGCAACACTGCTTATAAGCTAAGGTACCTTCTCTAATTTTGGACCCTGTGGCACTCAGAGGCAATCGTGCAAATATATGTGTCAAAGTTCGCTAAAAAAATTGCACATCTTTACCTTCACCACAGCAGTGAATCCACTGATGGTGGTTATTCCAGTGAAATGAGCCGATTTTGCTGTGAAATTTCAGTTTTAAGCGCTGGTTGGACTGGGCCTTAACAGAGTTATATTTAGTCTGACTTTCATTGCCAGGGCCCTTCAAGTTTAATACAAAGAGGTTTGTCAAAGCATCATATATTTATGTGGAACATTTGCTGCGTATGGGGAAGGGGAAAATCAATTTCCCGCCCCCCTCTTGATAATTGATCGTTTTTTCTGGGTGTACTAGAACGATGACATGCCAGGTCTATCATATTTTGAATGGTAGTAAAGCAGCCAACACCCGCCTGCTGCCTGCGTCTGTCTGTCTGTCTGTCTGTCAATCTATCTATCTATCTATCTATCTATCTAGATAGATGCATATATTACATATCACCCTTTAAATAAATTCATCTGCTTCTCTGTCCCCCGACAGTGAAACATGATCGTGTGTAAAACAACAGATAACATGAAACAGGGCCAGGGTTGTATACTCTCCTGATTTAATTCCTCCTCTCCACTTAACAGTCTCTTAGACAGCCTGTCATTAGCCGGTAAACCTTCTCAAAATAAATCCAATCCCATAAATCTACCTCTGAAGGAATCTGATACTTTTAAAAAGTGACAGTGACTGACCTTGAGATTTATTTTTGTCACACCAGAAACTGTCTCCCTCAGCAACGAGAGATGTGCCTGTCCAGATGGTTTTGTGTGGCATCGTCTTGCTAATTGTCAGTGATGCCATCAAAGGGATGTAGCAGACCTGACAACTTAGCTGATGAGCAATAAGATGAGTATGAGGGGGGAAATTAGAGCCAAAAACATGTGACAGTTATTTTGTGCAGCCTACCTATGCTTTTAAATCATTTGGCTTCCTTTGTTTCCTGCATTTGTTGCCGGCTTGAAGAGAGTAGAAAGGAAAGCTATTATTATTAAACTGGGGTTCAAAATAGTCATTTCTGTGTTATTATTATGTCTAATTACATTATGCAAGCTATAAATATCTCTGAAAATATAATAACTCAGGAGTATTTCCTCCATATTTGCATGTTGTATTAAATAGGCACCCAAAAGCTGTCTCTGTGGTTATAATACGTCACGTTCCTTGAAGCTATCACCTGTCTAAGTTCACTTTAAAGTTGAATGGGCTGCGGCACAGAAGCGCAGCAGTACATCCCTGGTGACTGTAAAACATGCAAGACAAAACATATGACACAGGGGATGATCCTGACCTGAGAATGACATGTGCTAAAGTACATTATAGTCATTGCCAGGATAAAGGTCACATTGACTCCTGTTATAAATTGGACAGGACAGCTCCACCATACATGGAGTGTCAAGTGTGAGGAGGTCTGAAAGAAAATCCCTCGGATGTTTCGGGACACACACACACACATGCAGGCGGACGGATAAAAGCGTCTACGTCTCGCTCTCACTTGTGATTAGCACACTTAATCATCACATTAAAGAGGAAGTCCGCGCTAAGTTCATCATATAATGGAGACGCAGTGAGATGTAGGTTTTTT
This sequence comes from Epinephelus fuscoguttatus, assembly GCF_011397635.1. NCBI lineage: Eukaryota > Metazoa > Chordata > Actinopteri > Perciformes > Serranidae > Epinephelus > Epinephelus fuscoguttatus. Next base: position 39,615,907 of record NC_064758.1, on the reverse strand, counting down.
CTGCTAGTGGTCATCAAAGTGCTGCAGAAAGGTAGGACGCAAGTTGGAGTTCAGAGTTTATTATTGTGGCTGTTTTTACAGTTAATGAGTAAATTCACAGTCTCAACTGCTCTGCTGCAGAAACAAATATATATTTACATGTTCATTTGAGGCATAATAGTCTTTTGACTAAGAATACCCTGCCTGGAAAGGCAGTAAGCGCAAGAGCAGACTTTTGCTCTGAGATACAAAGGGAAGCGACTTGAAAGGAAATAAGCAAATGAATGCAATGCCTCATTAGGCGGGCTTTATTTGACCGTAGCCAATTAGAGAGCATCTGTAATTTAAAACAGTCAACCTAAAAAAAGACTCAACGAAGAACATATTTCTCTCATGGGACCGAATCCTTTGCCTTGTTTTCATTCAAATTATTTCTTTCTTTTTTTTTAACCAGTGACATTTTCTATTTGAGCAAATATGAATAATCCACAGAGGACACTCAAGTTAGAAATATGCAGATAGGCAGCCTACAGTAGGAGCTTGTAAGTTGAGATGAAAGAGGGATTTCATGGAGGTCAAGGTTGCGGCTGCTGGCCTTGCTCTCCCTCGCTGGCTGTGCTGCTTGTTTCGCAGTTGCTTTGTGATCAATACCTCTCCCTCTGTCTTAATCAACGACCCGCTGAGGTATTTGCGGGCCGTTACCTTAATGACACAAAGGTGCACTTTGAAAAACAGAGCTTGCAGCCGGGGCCGAGACTGACAGCTGTTTAGCCATGAATCACACCTGGGTGCAGATTAACGTGGCACTCCTCACAAACAGACACAGCACTGAAATATTGATAAGGAGAAGTAGATTCTGAGGCTCGTGTGAGTGATCCGCATCAAAAGATATGACCGAAAACGAGATCCTGGCTGCTTACTTTGCAGGGGGAGCCTCGTGAAAAATAGTAACACCTGTATTGCTTATACTGGTTGTTAAGCATTGGAATAAAATTTTGTGCAATATGCATAACCAAATGCTGGAATAATGAGCCATCTGTATGTGTGGTCCCTTCCTTGGAGATGCCAAGAACAGCACCATCTGTGATGCAGCTACCAGCTGTTTTCCTTCTTATTACATGTTTATTAAAAGCTGAAGTTGTCCTCTTCAAGAAGAGTAAAAGAGAGCATGGGTGGCAATGTGTTGGTTATCTGATTGCCTCCGTCTCCATTAGAAACAGACTTGAGCTCCGTTCCTGGTCCTGTAAAAATACACTAACTGTTTCAACAGAACAGAGGGAGTGCTAATTAAATACTCCTTCTTTTTCATCAGCGACTCGCAGGAAATTAAGAGAACAAACACAAGATTGACTGGCAGCAAAGCAACAAACATGAAAGAGGATGAATGAATCTAATCCACCAGGACTGGAAATAAATAAAGAAATGATGCCACTTACCCCACCTTCACTTAGCCCTTTGGGTTTGTATTTCAAAATCCCTCAGCAGGGTTTACGCATCTTTTCTATTTGCATTGTTTTCAATTTTCAAAACCTATTAGCAAGATATCGATCGACCACAATTGAGCATTTATGCACAGCAGGCAACCTACATCCCTCAAGTCAGAATCAGATCACATCTCCCATAATTGAGGGTGGCAGAACTGCAGACCACCCTCTGCAACTGTCAACAAATTTCAGGAGCTCAAACTAAGATGCGTCAGGGATGCATCCTGCGCCGAGTGATGGACACTGAGAAGGAGAACTGGAAATGTCCATCAGCATCCTCTGCCATGTGCTGAACAAGACAGGTCAGGTCTGAATAGACACTGACAAACCCAGGGTGGACACACTGTCGACGCAGACTAAAGCAATACCAAGGGACAAGTGACAGGCTGCTCTGATGCCTTACTTAACTGCAGCACACGCATGCGGGGAAGGCAAAAATAGTGCGTGGCGGATTGGACACCCACGTGCACGCTCGTCCATATGGACTGACAGGCCTCACACTGTTAAAAAGGAGACAAGGAAAACTTCACAGGCGAATACGAAAAGTCAAAATGCTGAAGACGGCAGCGTGCGTTGATATCTGTGATGAGAATTCGAGTGCAGAATGTAGTCTAAAACAGCAAATTGATATTTCTGACAGTGCATCCATTTCTGAGGTTAGTGTGTTCACTCTGCTCAATGCTCAATAAAACAAACAAAATGCCATCTATTTCTGTATAAACAATTACCTGCCATAGATTGTAACCTTATTGGATCGAGTGAAATGTTTGAAATAAATCATTAAAGGCGCTGACAGGGCATTTATCTTCACTCTTGCTTTAATGCTCCGTGCACAACACAGTGGATGAAGTCAGTCAAGGGTGTGTGTATGTGTGTGTGTGTGTGTGTGTGTGTGTGTGTGTGTGTGTGTGTGTGTGTGTGTGTTTTTTTTGACTAAGCTGGGCCCCAGTGTGCCTCAGTATGTGTGCTTGTAAGAGCACCGTTGCGTGTGTCAATCCTCCTGTGGAGCCATGTTCTCAAAGCTCTTCATTTTGAAATCAAGCATGAATAATTAAACCATTTCACAAGGCTGCTTTAACAATATATTACATGAGAGGAAATAGGTCAAGCAGCAGTGTTAGAAAGATTGTTTGCATGGGTGGTATTGGGTTAAAAAAGACAGTGAACAATTCTCCCCTCCCTTCGTGCCCCATATACTGTACTTACTCTTGCAGGATGACTGACAGCTCCGGCCTCAGACTCATTTTCCTACAGATATGAGGTAGGGTTACATCTGGGTCATGGTGTCCTTCCACCAGAGATAATACGTCAAACGTTAACCCCGCCACTGCAGGTGACGTTCGCCAGCACACAAAGGGCTTCAACAGCCAAATCAGACAGTTAAAGTATTGACATGTGTATTTAGTTTGTCTACTTTTTCAAAATGTTATGCCATATTTTTGACAGAGAATGAGTAAATATATTAGGAAATAAATGCACATAAAAAAGCAGCAAATAATGCAGCATTATAATTATCTGAAAGAAACATACTGGATATACTAAAAAGGGAATTGATAATGGTATCAAACCCTCAGAAACACCAACATTATACAAATATGAAGTTGATTTTTTCTTTTCTTCTATTGATCAGTTTAAGCTCTGTAAATATATAGTTTATATAAAGAATATGAAAGGTATTTAAACATCACTTTCAGAGTTACCAGCAGCATATTAAAGTAAAGGCATCCCACCTCACCTGAAATAAAGAGCGCCTCTGCTAACATCAGAATAAATTATTACGCTTACCAACTCCACTTATCATATTCCACAGAGAAACTTCTAACTTTTTGGACTCCTTTCTTTATTGTCATTTTTATAGCATCTATAATTTATTGCGCCGACACAGCTACATCTCATTGATTTCTGTACATGAGAAAATATGAGTGTATTCTAGTAAAGTTGTGGCTTGAGACACATGTAAAGCTTATGTTACTCTGTAGGTCCATCACCTCTCTTATAATATCCACTGCTTTGATATTCATAAATCTATAATAAAAATCTTTTCATACTTTGATGAACAAAACAGCGTTTTACCCCCAGGACTCACAACAAATGTATTTTCAAACTGGTCTCCACAGAGGCAGAACAGATAAATACTTAAAGCTGGTTAAATGGATTTCTTGGCCACTTGGGGGCAACACAACAAGCTGTGAGCACAACACTGACGTATTATCACCTTCTAATGTTGTTATGGTAAACTGGTTAGCAAAGAGAAGCTTATTTAAACAACCAGGAGATGTGGAGCATCAACATTTGGAGGAGTGTTTTTTGTCCACCTGATAAATGCAAATCCAATTTTCAGTCTCCTTTTAGCTCTTTTTACTCTCAACCTTCTGCTGCAGGAAGTATCTAGCTCCTCAACTGCTAAGTGCTCCACTATATACACCAGCTAGTTGCTAACTGTATCATTTGATGCTGAGCAGGTGGTGTGCTGCTAGTTTTTCCATATTTTTTCTTTGAAACGAGTTGCCTGTTGCGTCGGGAAACGGCGCTGAGTGAACTAAAACAGTAAAGTTGCTCATCATAAAACCAAAACAAGCTAAAAAACAAAAAACTGTATTAAAAATCTTTTCTTGTTTTGGGCTGTCTCAGATGAAAGTTGAAAATCATGAGAGAAATATGTTGAAACGTAGCCACTGGCAGCCGATTTAAGGCCTTGGTGGCCATAGAAGGAGGACCAAAATTCTTACAGTGTGACTACTGCTATGACCTTTGACCTGCAACCTTCCTCTTACGTTATAGCACTACAATTCACCAGACATTCATGGTGATATTCTGACACAGATTGCGACTGGCATTTTATCAGAACTGACACATTATTTCGACGCGCAGTTAGGCTGCAATATCACTGTTATTGCATGGTGTCAGTGTTGACTTTTGATTTTACGTCACACAAACCAACCCAATCACCAGAATAAATGTTGGTTTTGTTTATTTCTACAAACCACGCACGTTACATTTGTACATTATTATGAAGCAGATCTGTTTCATTATGTTCAACATGCTGTGATTGTTGGTCTTTAGCTGTGGTCTGCTGGCTGCCAGGCATCTAGCCTCGGTGACACGCCATCCAACATTCTCAAGTCAACTCATATGCTACGTCACTTCAGAGATGATGATAGGATTCGTATGAAACCTACAAATGAAATGTATCCGTGGTTTACGGGAACTTACAACGTCAACATCTTTGACTGGGCTGCACACACAGCGGTCTCCTGAGTGAAAGTCCTGTGTATGTTTGACTTGACCTGCTCTGTAAGCAGACACACCCCTAATACTAGCTATGGGGTCGTAACATTACATAACATGCTGAACCAGGTGATTTGTGTGTCCACCATAAGAAAGGATCCTTTTAACGCATTACATACCACCACCTTGTAACGTGGTGTTAAGAGGTCGTGGTCATTTCAGATGTCTCTGTGAGACCAGGCTGCGTAGTGTACCCATACTGTACATACCAACCATCGATTGTATTTGTCAGCATGCACAACAACAACAACAAAAAATCCACTATCAAATCAAAAGTAGTCACCAGAACAATAGAACATTAGAAGAAGTGTGAGGTATTAACACCTGTCACAAAGAGAACGACAAGTACCCACTTGTCAACCACCAGCATTAGGTACAAACAGTGCAACAATATCACAATGGTGTCTGTGTCTCCATGGTACACTATAAAATTGAGAAAAGGAGTAAGTTCTGACTGATGTGGAAAAAAAGCTCCAATGATCTCTGTCATCTGTTACATTCAGCCCTGAGGACAAACACGCTGAGTCCCACAAAGCTCCTTTAACTGTGCTTTCAACAACAACAACAGCACTCACATCAGCTTGTTCAACCTCACCTACTTTCAACTAAACGGTGTTCTTCTTACGCAGGATAGGACCACATGCTTTTGTGTGTATAACCATGAACACCCTTTAACTGCTTTGAGTTGTTGAACAAATTGTTACATCACAAATGTTTCTGTTATCACGTGAATTTAATGTAATTTACTCTGTTTCTGGAAACATCCTAAAGCTGTCATCAGAACTCTACAACCAAGGCATCATTTCAAGAAGTGTTAAATGATGTCTACATCTGTTTATATGATCACAGATTACTACCATCCTGTATCGTGTGATTTGTTGTTCTCCATCCTTGAAACAAGTTCATATTAGGCTTGCATCATTATTTCGCTGCACTATAGTCCTGCTCTGGGAAATTTTATTTTTAACCGCTTGTCAATCACACAACTGGAAACTTCATTTCTGTTTTGTTTTTTTTAGACAGCCTCTGAATAAGTAATATCTCTTTGTTTTTAGCTTTGGTAAGTTTTCAAAAGCATTACATGAATTACATCTTAAAATCAAGCAGCTGCTTTTGACTGTATGCATATGTTGTTGTTCCGCTTTGAAAATTACGAAACCAGACTTCAATCACAGGCTGCCCATTGTACATGAAATTTCATCTTTGGATTAAAGACAGGTTTGGATTTCCTAGACCGTTCTCCTTTTATCATGAGCATTATAATTAGGCTCCCTATTGTTGGAAGACTGTGGAACTAAATAGTTCGACCACATAATATGAATGAGACCAGTTTGATGATATTGGAAACAGTCTCAGGTTGAGTCCAGTTGTGGTTAAAATGGATAATTGTGTGGATCAAAAAAGCTTTTGTGTTTTTAAATGTTGTAGATTCACATAGAAAATCACATAATGTGAGGAGGTCTGTGAAGTAAGTGAGACTGTTCCTGTTTGTGTTCAGCTTGAACTGACTCTGTTCCTGCCAACCTAATTGCCAGAAAAAAAAATGTGGGTATTGAATGAACGTTTCTGCAAACCCCGATTACGTTACATTTGTTATTATGTAGTGTATATACTGAGACTTTACGTTTAAACAGCACAGCTGCTTTTGTGGCACTATCTCCGATGGAAAAACAGAAAGGGGTATCTAAATACACCCATGTTTGGAGGTGAAAAAGCCACTGGAAAAGCTGTCAGGAGTCGCTATAAAAACACCCACATCTGGAGGATAAAAATTCACTGAAAAAACAGCCACAGGTCACTGAAACACAGCTGGAAAAACCGTCACAGGTCCCTAAAAAACACCCACGTTTTGGATTAAATACAGCTGGAAAAACAGCCATCGGTTGCTAAAAAAACACCCACATTTAGGGGCTAAAACACCACTGGAAAAACAGTCACAGGTTCCTGAAAAACACCCGCATTTGGGGGTGAAAACACCTCTGGAGAGCCATGGCTCACTAAAAAACATTTACATTTAGGGGCTAAAACACTGCTGGAAAAATAGTTAAGGGTCCCTGAAAAACAGACATTTGAGGGCTAAAAATTTGCCAGTAAAAAAGTCCCTAAAAAAGAAAACACCCACATTTGGGGGGCCAAAACACAGCTGGACAAAGAGCCACAGGTCCCTAAAATTCACCCACATTTGGGGGTGTAAATGCTAAAGGAAAAACAGCCATTGGTCTGTGAAAAAAACACCCACATTTGGGGGCTAAAACGCTGCTGGAAAAACAGCCATGGGTCGCTAAAAAACAACCACTTCTGGGGGCTAAAACAGTTGGTTTTGTTGTTTGTTGGTCTTGAAAAGTGGTCCGCAGCTTGGCAGGTGTCTCATCTAGGTAATACACCTTCCACCTTCCCCTCCACCTCCCAATGACAAGGTCAGCTCATATACTACATCACTGTAGAAACGTTGATATGATACGTATGAAACCTACAAATGTAACATTTGTGGTTTGCAGATATGGACAATGCCAACTTCTTGACTGGGCCGCTCCTGCACATCACTGTTTTTCAGATATTTGCTGGAGTTTGTTGCCTTGGCAGAAGACTTTTAATGCATTTGATAGATTTATCATTTTCACCTGGCTAATGTTGTGGCAAAGCTATATGTATGAAGTCATTGTTTGGACATTGTTTCCAGCTTTACAATTCTGACCTGGACAAAGTGCCTATAAATCTAGTTTGAGAGTTAATGTTTACCACATTAGGGGCCATAATGTACAGCCGTTGTAGAATTTCCGCAAAGATAGATTAAGAAAAGGACATTTCACTTGGATTTCCTTGAATCCAGTTTTAAATACTTGAACTGTGTGAGGTCAGATCCAACCAATTAGATGCGTTTGAAATGTTAGAGAAGGAGAAGACAGACAGAAATGTCAGAGATGGGGAAAAAGGAAATAAAACCGCTTAATTGCAGTATTGTCCTCCTTCTCATTGCACTGACTGAAACCAAAGTCCAAGTTAATTTTGTCTCAAGGCCATTAGTTTCATAGGGAAATAAATCTGTAATGCAGAAATCTCGAAGAACTCCATCTGTTTTCTTCTGTTTCTGAATACACATTTTGTCATAGAGAACACGGCCAAATAAAGAGGATAAACTTTTTTCTTTTTTTCTTTTTTTTTTTTTTTACAAATGTAAGTCCAAAATTCACTATCATTTTAGCTCTGTATGTCCATCTACTGAGGGATGGATGTGGCTGTTTAGCCACTAAATGTTCCACAACGTCCACCAGCTTGTCACAATTTGGTGTTGGGCAGGTAGAAGAAAGTTGGTTTTTAGAGCTTTTTGGCTTGAGCTAAAACAGCAAAGCCATTAAAAAGGGCCATAAAACCAAAACAATGAGCTGAAAGAAGCTGAAACACTTTATCGGGCTGAAGGGAACTGCAGAGTTGGGTGATAATCTCCTGGTTTCGTCATTTTGAGTGACTCCTTTCATGTTATACATTATCAGGTGTGGATTTAAGTCAGACTGGAGTCACAAATTTGATTACTTTAGACTCCATATGACAAAATCAAACAAGACTTGCAATTCAACTTGGACTTAAACATCAGTGACTCATGACTAAACTTAGACCTGTGTCTTTTGACTTGAAAATAAGTGATGCCTTCCCCAAAGTTTAAAAAGTCTGTTATTTATAAAGTGTGCCACAAATCATCTTGGTGAAGATTCCCAGTCATCCAGGTCATGGTAATCTTAAGTGCTTTATCACAGGCAACTGGACTTGCTTTAGTTTGTTGAAGATGTTTCACCTCTCATCCAAGATTCTTCTTCAGTTCTGTGCCACTTATCAGTTTGTTCCCTCTTCATTTCCTGAATCAAATAATATAAATGCTATCCATTCCCAGCAAGTCGACACTTTATTACCTAGATCCACTTAGTTTGAACCAAGAACTAACGTTATGTTACTGAGCGTCAGTTGGAAAACATGACACTGAAGATAATTTCATTCACATACAAAAACTATGCAGTCGTCAACAAATAATGAATCGCAGTATGCAAGACGTGGGGGTTGAAAATTACAGACGTAGACGCAACAACATATGTCTTCGTTTGACATTTGAAATTGCACAAAGAACTGTAAGTTAAGGCTGATATTAATATCGTTAGCGAGCTAATGCTTAGCTAAGGTTAGCTGAACAGCTAAGCTAACATTTTAAGAAACTTGTTTTAACAAATATTTAAGAAAGGGCGGCAGAGGACTTGACTATCATCAGTGCTCAAGGACTGAAACGTTCACTATTTTTTTTATTTATTTATTTTTTTACATTTTGAGCACCTTTCTTTTGGTGCATGGATGTCCTTGATAAATTGGTTTGCATCACTTTGCATTGATCTCAGCCTGTGAACCTTTTTTGTGGCTGTCCAGCACAGTTGCACTGATGTGCTGGCGTCTCCTCTGCTGTCCTTTCTTGATTGCCCATTGTACTGACGCCCCCAAGGTTAAGTTTTTTTGTTGCCCTGAGTAGGCGCAGCTTCACAGCAGCTTCTAAGCCTTAACAAGAATTTGCAAATTTGAAAAGCAGTCATGATTGTTATAAATTCAATATGTTATTACTCTGTTGTGGAATTATATTTGGTGAAGAGTGAGTTATGACTTGTTCAGGACTCAAAACTCAAAGTTTTGGACTTTAGTGCAAAGATGTACTGACTTCCAAAACAATGAACTGGTCCTCCCCCTGTTATATTGCAGGGAAGAGAGAAATACACATTTGTGATAAAAGAGTGATCTGTTTAATATCGCTGGTCAGTTATGCTGGACATGGAATTCAGATACACAGGTTTGTGGACTTTGGACAAAATATTATCATTCTAAATAGTGTGCTGTCTGACCTCTAAACTTACTTTCAGCTATCAAAATGACAATTGTTGGATCAGAAGTTCGGTCAGTCAATATGAGACTCTAAAAATACTTAAAGTTAGCATCAACAGAGGGTGTTTCTGCAATATAAATGAGTAACAAGTCAGGATGCACGTTTTTAAGTTTTGTTTATACTGATAGCTGGTAATTTGCCTTAAACCTATGAAATATTACTTGAGCTTACAAGACAAAAATGCACAAAATCATTTTAAACATTTGAGTTCCAGATACAGACATTACGCAGTCTGAAACTCCTGACAACTACCTGTTGTGTCTGTCTTGTACTTTTATATCCCAGGTTACTACCTTGACTGTATGTGAGAGGTAACATTCAAGGTTAACCTGAGCCTCCACTCACCTCCTGTTAACAGTCCAGAATAGACTGTGAAGATGAATCGAACTCTCAAAGCTAAAATGATGAGAGGTTAAAACCCTGGCTGCCATCAAAAGACACTTTCTGAAGCTGCTTCATTGACAATAAATTAAAGGCTGATTATGTCGACACTCCAGAAATGCCATGGGTGACTTCCAAAGAATGTGGGCACATTTTCTGTTTCAGAGTTGCCTGGGAATCAAACGTACATGGGTGTTAAAGCTCAAACAAACACTCCAAGAATGTACAAACTCCTCCTTCCTGTTCTTTGTTGGAGACGCATCTCCAGTTCTCGATGAGGTCTGAGATAAAAGAGTTGCTTATCTGATTTCAGGTTTTGGCAAACATCTACTCGTGTAACTGCGAATAATCAAAATAATTTCATTTTTTTAAATATTCTATTTCAGCCCCACTTTCGGTTTTTACGCCTGTAATCAAACAGAGGTCAGAGTTCACAGACTTTAAGTTTCTGTCGACTTTCTCTGCATGTGAGCTGCATGTTTTCTTCATCACTGCAAAGAGAGCCACAGGTGGCTCAGAAAAAAAAAGCACTAACAAGGCATATGTTTGTCACATTTTGTTACAGCGGAGGATCACACTTAAGTGAAATCTGTTGAAGTTGTATCCCGGAAAATCCTCAAGCAGCCAGGTATGAGAATTGCAACCATGTGAGGGAGGAAAAGCTCATCAAGACTTAAGGGATGAAAAATTCCACCATCTGCACGTGGATCTGCCGCTGACACTGACGCACGAGTGGTGAGTACAAAAGTTTGAAATACAAGTGCTGATCACAAAGTTTTACAAAATAAAGGTGTGGGCGAGTCAGTGTGGAGATGCAGACGGCGTTGGGATGCAGTGAGCGGCAGCGGAGCGAGGCCATTCTGGGAGAGATAAGGTTGTGGTGGGCGCTGCCGGTCTAGCGCCTGTCACCGCACACGCATGCTTTGTGTACACACGGGGTGTTAAGAGCTGTCAGACAGGTATGGCTCAAGCTTGATCTGAGCTGTGATTGATCGCCCAGGTTCAGGTGGAGTTCACGGGAGGTCTCTGGTATCATTGGCAAAATGAGTGACAGACACAAAATAGGGTGATGGAATATTATCAGGAAGCCATTTGTAATGCGGGGCGAGCCTGGATCTCTAAGGGGTGTTGTCTCTCTGAAATGAAGTCATCCATCAACTCAACTTCATGTTTGATTAGGTCATGAGTAGCTTTTAAAGAGAAAGAGAGGCTTTAGTGTTGAGCCTGCACAGTGTAATAACTTAAGTTAGAGAGCATTATGTTTAAAGTGCTCTGAATATTATAAAAATATTTATTAAAAAGTAAAATCGTGAAGTGCCAAAATATACTTCAGCACCAAAAACAAAATATTTAAGTATAAACCTTATAGAAGCATTTTAATGCACTAATTTTAGCTCTAACAATTTGTCAGGCCTGTAATTCTGTAAACTTCAGTACAGTAAAAACAAATGTATTTCTCTCTGAAAAATAAAAATACACCAGTATCTGCTAATATAGAAGGAAAATGCTTGATTTACTTTGTTAATTTTAGGAATAAAATCAAATTATACCTAAAATGATTCTTCGATTTTGATAATCGATTGATTGTAAATTCTTTTTTTGGCAGAAGAGCCAAATATTTCCTAGTTTCAGCTTTGTTATTTTAAGGATTTGCTGCCGTTGTTTTGTTCGGTAGGTGGTTTTTTATTAAATGTATTTAGATGTTTCTGTTCAAAGGAAAAGATGCAGAGTTACAGGTGATATCTCGCTCTGAACCCCCTCCCAGTTCCTTCTTACTATCTGTTCCAAGGTCAACATACATACATATAATTACATATAATTAGCAAATGGTAGACAAATACAATGATATCTAAATAGACTGTAAACAAACCAACCAACAAAATGAGTTTATAGACTGGGTCAGACTATAAAAGTTCTCTTCTTTAGGGCTTTAATTCTGATCGCTAAAGGCTGGCCGTAGGGGTGTGGCAAAACATCGATACAGCATAGTATCATTATATTTTGGTGGCAATATTGTATTCATACACAGGTGCCAAGTCTTGGTTTATTAATGAAAAGATTAATATTGCAAATGCAAATTCAACTTTTGGTAACCTACTACCCATATTCATCTACTTATTGGCGGCCGGGTCGCGGGGGCAGCAGGCCAAGCAAAGCATACAAAACGTCCCCCTCCCCACCAAGGCGTTCCCAGGCCAGATGAGATTTGTAATAACCTTCTAGAATAAATCAATTGCTTTTACAGTTCACTAGAAACATTTTGCTGCCATAAAAATAAGTGAAGGGGGATGAGGAGTCTGAAAACTTTCCTGTCTTAGTAGATAAAACAGATGACGAATGTTATTTTGGGGACATAATTTGCACTTGAAAAAGGTAATTAATTGCAATACATCACACTATATATGTTATCACAATACTCAACATACTGCAAAACATTTAAAATCACAATAATATTGTATTGTGACTTAAGTATTGTGATGATATCGTATCATGGGGCCTCTGGTGATTCCCACACATACGAGGCAGCAAATATAATACATTCATAAGAATACATTAAAAAATATAAAGAAACAAGATTTGTTATGCTATGAAAGACAAATACACACTACCATCTGATGTAATCATTAGCAAATGTAATCATAATCATAAATATGTACTAATTGTAATTGTGAAATTGGCATTATTATTATTATTGGCTCTGAAATTACGGTGTACTGCAGTTCTCTGTGTGTGGTTTGTACGAATAGTGTTGCTAATCAAGGCGCCTTTCAATTTTAAAAATGACCAATGAAACAATATTAAAAAGAAAGATTACAGATGGTTGCTTCACCTTTTCTCAGCTTTTGAAATGTACAGTTGTGAAAGAGTGGAGAACAAAATCTCACATGAAAACAATGGCGCAAAGCTCCGTCTTGGCCTTGGAAATGGTGATTGTACGTATATGAATAGTTTAATTTTGTTACCTGGATTGTGATATTGTAGAAACACTGGCTTTTATGAAGCTCTTCTTCGTGTACTTTTCAAGGCTGCAATGAGAGTGTGTGCGTTTTCTACAAATCAGAATCCATACAATGAGATGTGAAAAGCCCTGTTAAGCGTTTTAAAGAAAGTTTTTCTGGTGGTGAACCCTCAAATCCTCTGTTTCATATGTGTCCCCCCAGTTTTGAAATGTAACCTACGCCATCGCCAAAACATGTTGCTCAAAGTATCAGCGCTTTGGTGGCATCACGGGACATTTGGGATTCACTGTAGGGAATATTTTGTTTAGTAGTGGAGTCAATATTTTTAAGTTTTTGGATTGTTCACCTGGAAAAATGAATAATTCAATGATTCAAATCTGTGGTGGGCATTTTTCACTATTTTCTAGTATCTTATAGATTTAATTACTCAATACTTAAAAAACTAAATGTTAGTTGCAGCCTCACATCAGAGAAAACAAAGCATTTTAAGCATTTTGAAGTAAAAAATCTGGTGGAGAATCCCCAAATCCTCTGTTTCATGTGTGTGTCCCCAGTTTTGTAACGTAACCTATGCCTTCGCCAAAACATGTGGCCCAAAGTGTCAGCGCTTTGGTGGCATGTGGCACATTGCAGGCAATACTTTGTTCAGTAGTAGAGTGAATATGTTAAAGTTTTTGGAGCGTTTATCAGGAAAAATAAGTAATCCAATGATGTCATATTAGCTCAAAGAAAAGTGTAGTGGGCATTTTTTCACTATTTTCTAATATTAGATTTATCATATCATAGATAATCGTAGATTTAATTAATCAATGATGATGAAACTAAATGTAAGTTGCAGCCCCAGATTAAAGAAAACAGTGATGTAAGCGTTTAAAAGAAGGTTTTTTCCCAAATCCTCTGTTTCATATGTGTCCCCACCAGTTTTGAAACGTAACCTAAGCCATCGCCAAAACATGTGGTCCAAAGTGTCAGCGCTTTGGTGGCATCATGGGACATTTGGGATTCACAGTAGGGAGTATTTTGTTCAGTAGTAGGGTGGATATCTTTAAGTTTTTGGAGCGTTAATCAGGAAAATTAAGCAATTTTATGATGTCATTTCAGCCTTAAGAAAATTGTGAATCAATGTTAACCGATGATGATGGAACCAAATGTTAGTTGCAGCCCCAGATTAAAGAAAACAGAGTGTTTTAAGCGTCTTAAAAAAAATATTCTCCACTAGAAAAATTACCAGGTGGAGAATCCCCCAATCCTCTGTTTCATATGTGCACCCCTATTTTTGAAACGTAACCTACGCCCGCGCCAAAACATGTGGCCCAAAATGCCAGCGCTTTGGTGGCATCTGGGACATTTGGGATTCACAGTAGGGAGCATTTTGTTCAGCAGTAGAGTGAATATTTTTCAATTTTCAGAGTGTTAATCGGGAAAAATAAGTAATTCAATGATATCATGTTTGCATTTTTCACTATTTTCTAATATTTTATACATTTAATTAATCAATAATGCATCTAACCTTTAGTTGGAGCCCCAGATTAAATAGTTAATGATGCTTTGAGTTGGATTGATGCCTTTAATCTGTAATCAGTTTGGAGATTTATGTGAAACCAAGAAAGGGAAAATGAAGGAAATATGAACTGAATGTGATATGATGAACAAAAGTTTATGTATGCAGAATAATCTGAATTATCAGGTGACCTAATTGTTTGTATTATAATTATATATTCAAATCTCACTGTTTAAATTGCAGCAGCCTATTTTGAATGGAAGATAATTGAAACTGTAATCAGATTACACCACTGAAATCATGTTTCCGGTCAGTTTGAAATGGACTAATTACATTTTTAAAGTAACTTTATCACACATGATGGTTTTTATCAGAGCTCCCAGGTCTCAT